>NC_067398.1:363418440-364025106 GCF_016432865.1 Antechinus flavipes | reverse complement strand
TTGTGATCAGTGGATTTTTTTCTATTTCTACTTTCCCCTCCTGTTCTATCACTCTAGGACAATTTTCTTGGTTTATTTCTTGCATTTTTATGTCAGAGTTCTATTTTTTGGCCACCCCTTTCAGGTCAGTTGTTTTTCTTATGTTTCACATACACATTCTGTTCTGTTTTTTCATTTTGTTATATGCTGGGTCTTTTATGGCTTCACTTTGCCCAATTCTAATTTTCAAAGAGTTATTTTCATCTTTAAGACTTTGAATTTCCTTTATTAGTCTGTTAACTTTTTTTTCATAATCTTGTTTTTCTTGGATGATTTTTATTTTTTATTTTTTCCTCAATATCTTTGATTTGATTTAAAAATTTTTTTTGAGTTTTTCTACATAAATTTTCTCTGGGCAGGGAGCCATTTAACATTACCTTAAGGAAGGGGTAGAAGCAGCTTTTTTTTTTTAACTTCAGTATTCTCCTCTGAAGATGAACTCAAGTCTTCCCTATTCCCATAGTAAGTTTCTATGGTTGGGTTCTTTCTTTTTTGCTGTTTTATTTATTTATTTATATCTATATATCTATATATCTATATCTATATGTATTATAAGTATTAGTGTAGCTACCTGTATTTGTGTGTGTGGGGGGAAGATGATGCCTTTAGCTTCAGCTCAGCTCTTCTCTCTGGTATGGAACCCCAAATCAAAAGTTCCACCTTCCTGTAAAGTGCTAGTTGCCATCAGTGTTCCTGCCTCTCTGCTTCTGCAGTTATGGGATATGCTATTCCAAGTGCTCTTGATCTTTTACCAGTCTATGTTCACCCTGAGGTGCAAATTTGTTCTATTTGTAGGGGAAATCAGGAGAGCCATCTTCCCAGAATCCTCCCCTCATTCTCATATTCCATATCTAATCAGTGGTTTAGTCATTTTTATTTTTATAAGCTCTCTTTATAACCTCTCTTTTTCTGTCACTCATATCTGTGCAATTATTCTGGTGCAAGGCCCTCATCTCCTCATGCCTAAACAATTGAAATAGCTTACTTCCTGGTTGCTCTCTCTGCTTCAAGTTTCTCCCCCACTTGAATCTATCCTCCTTCACTCAGCTGTCAAACTGATCGTTTTATCATTTCTCTGATTATGCCATTCCCCCTTAATGCTTATTGACCCCCTGTTGTATCGAGGATCAAACGTAAAATCTTCTGTTTGACTTTTAAAGCCCTTCATAACCTATTCCTTTCTTACTTCTTCAATCTTTTTACACTTAACTCTCCTCTGCTCACTCTATGATCAAGTGACACTATCCCCCTTGATGTTCCTTCCCTGGGATGCTCCCATCTTCTAATTCGGAGTATTTTCACTGGATATATCCCATGCCTGGAATTCTTTCTTTTATTCCCCATGTCCTGGATTTTTATATTTTCTTTAGGCCTCATCTAAAATTCCACTTTCTATGCCACCTTTCTTGATCCTTCTAGATTCTAGTTCCTTCTTTCTATTAATTACTTCTAGTTTTCTTGTTTATATTGTTCATACATAAGCATTTGCATATTGTCTTCCCCCATTAAATAGTGAGCTCCTTTTAAGCAGTGCCTTTTTTTTTTTCCTTTCTTTGAATCTCCAATACTTGGCATAGTGCCTGACCCAGGTAGGAAGGGATTAATAAATGCTTATTGACACGGTATGAATCTTAATGAATTTTTATATATACATATAGCAATCATTCTTTTTTTTTAAGTTTAGGTTTGGTTTTAATGTAAATAATAACAACAATAATAATAATGATGATAACATTTTTCAACCAGAAAACAATATTGAAATGAAGCCAACTCCATATTTCTCATATTAGACTCAATAACACTGAAGATTGAATAATAATGGTTATCTGTATTTCAACATTAAGCAAATCAACAAATATTGCAATCTATAAAGTCATCTCAATGAAACTAATTTGTGAGGGAACATACTCTAGAAAAACAAATTGTACAATTATAGTTTTAAGTAAATTCTCTCAAGTTAAACTGAACATTTGTGGCCTTGTATCTTATTCTTGTATAACTTAACGTTTAGATTTTATTTAAAGCATTTAAAAAAAATTAGACATGCACCTGATTTTCAAAGTATTTTCAATATTTTTTAACCAAAATATGTGTACTACAAGGGTATGATTTTCTATAAACTTTCTGACAAGAAAAATTAAAGAAATTTTCTTTGATTAGGCAAACTTGAAAACATAAATCTCAGCATTCTTTTCAACTTGTTAATGTCTATAGATAGTTTTCTTATAATCATTCTGTCCCTTAATTCTTCTTGCTTTCCCTTTCCTTCTATATTTATTTCAAAGCATTGAATTTCTTAATACCTAGAGAAAAACTCGTGGGATTGGGTAGTTCCTCTGGAGAATTTAGCAGAGGCTGCTGTAAAGATGTTAATGTGCTAGAATGTGGAATTTAAATTTAGAGGTTCTCTTTGAAGTATGTGAATAATAATAATAATTCACACTCATGTAACTCTTTTGCTTTATATAGCTTTCACATTGTATCTCAGAAGTAATTCTTGGACTGATTATCCCTAATATGTTGACCAAAAAACTCTTAAAGCCAAATGGTTGTGCTTTGTTCAAGATCACATATCTAGGATGTCACTGCCAGTCTTGTAAGGAAGGAAGCAAAATAACTAAATAGAAAAGAAAATATAGAGCCATTTTTATGAGCCACCATGATCTATGGAAGTTCAAGGGCGGCAAAATCTTTCATTGAGGTTTACATACTTGGAAAACAAGTAAAGCTTAATGGAAACAGGGGAATTCTGTATCTACTACCTCGTTTGATTTTTGTACTAAAATTATCTGGGAGAATGTGTGTGTCCTGATTTCCAAATATACATTATTTAAGAGCAAAGACCTTAAAAAAAAAATTTTTTTTTTAAGTTTGTCTTTAAAAAAAAAAAAAAAAAAAACAGAAAGGCCCATACCAAAAGCCTGATTTTTAGTATGTCTATTGAAGACTCTTGTTTATTGATCTTTTCAGTCACTAGCAACTCTCTTGAAATGTGAATAACAACAGTTAATCCTAGGGGGAAATGTGTCTTACATTTCAACCGATATAGTACTCTCCTAAGGGAAATTAGTGGAAGTTCTTTGACATTTAAAACTAGACTAGATAAAACCTGTAGAAGGTATTCAATCTGGACTAATTCTACATTGGCAAAGAAATTTCAAATCCAATTTCTGTGCCTGGAAAATATTATTTTAGTTAATTCAGAAGATCAGAAAATAGCTTTGTAGTTAATCTCAACACAGTGACAACTCCTTTGAAGTTGTTCTGCTAATTTTTAAATGAAACCTTGCAATTTTCTGTTTACCAGAGTTTTGTTAATTTGGAGAGATAGATTTGGAGAGATGCCATTGAAATTAATCAATTCATACAGATAAGTTAAAACTTTTAGTAGTTGAGGAAAGATGGGGACATGAGACAAATTTCTTGGAAGTAAGTGTTGTAAGTTAGTGTAAGTTAGCACTCCTGTGTTTATATTGTCTCTCTCTCTATATATATGCTAAGAAACTATTCTGTTAGCAACATTTCATGGGCTGTGCATGTGTCAACTTGTGGTTTTAACAGAAATGTGCCTGTGGCAACAGAATAAACTTCTAACTACCAAAATTTTAAATTTATGTTTATAATTTTAGGAAGGACTCAGTTCTCAGATTTCTGTCATTCATTTTAAAGGGAATTTAAATAAGTACCTGTTAAAGGATTTGGGATTGAGGAGTGGCTTACAGAGGCCATAATAATGACTGATTTAGTTCACTTTCATGTAGGGATTGTGATTTAGAAACAAAAAACAAGCCTTATTTGTATGTATGTGAAAAACAGCTTAACAAAAGGCTTAAAAGAAATTTCCTTATAAAAGTATCTAATCTATAAAAACAAGCATTAAGACAGGACTAATCACCAGGCTTCAGTATTAATGTATTGTTCAAGGTCATAGTGATCATTTTCTTGACTATATCTTTTGTTCAGAATTCTCAGGTATTTGGGCACCAGATTAAAAATTTTACGTGAAAAGCTTTAATTTTTTAGAGAAATATAAATTCTGTTATGCAGATATATTTTAATTTTTAAAATTCAAAAAATAGTTTTCAATTTTCCTCCCTCTTTCTCTACTAACTCCTTACCCATAAAAAAAAAAAATTCAAACCATATAGTAGCTGATCTCAATTCTAAACTGATTTTTACATAAAATTTAGAAAATATTAACATAGTTGTAGAAGTTGCATGGTTATCAAACCTCATTTTATTAATAACTCTCTTGGAAGGAAATAACAGTATGGATAAAATTAGTAGAATGTATTGTCATTCTTTTTTTTAATAGCTTTAATTTTGATCTGATAAATACTTCAATTAAGCACTTATTGTGTGCTTGAAGGTAGAAGTATGCACTAAAATCTAGGGGATTGTCCCATCAAGATCCCACAACTGCATTGTGGATTGCTTTCATTATTATCAGGATACAAATCAATTAAAATGTCTTGAATATCATGTGCTCAAATACTTTGTTTCTGCATTTCTTCTAGTTTTGATCTTCATGTTCTATCTAATTTCCTTTGAAAAATAACTTTTATTGATATTTTTTCTATTGCCTAAATTTCCTTAGTATCTCCCTCCAAGCCCTCTTTTATAAAGAATTTTTCTAAAAAGAATAAAGAGAAAGATTTTAGAAAGTCAGTTAAACTGATGAATATATATGTGTGTAAACACACACACACACACACACACACACACACACACACACACACACACACATGAATGACCTTACCTGTGGACTCTTCTACCTCTGAAATGGACCACAGTGAGATGTCTTTCTGTCTTTTCTTTGAGACTAAATTATTCATAATTTTACAACATTGATCTTCAATCAGGACAGTTATACTTTTGTTACATTCATGTAGCAGTTTTTTTAAAAAAGCCATTCCATAGTTACAGTCATCCGCTTGTCACAGATTGCTTTGTAGAATAGATGTATGAGTTTACAGCTCTATCAAAATTGCATTAGTGTATCAGTCTTTCCATGAGCCCTCCAATATTGATTATTCTTCTATTTTGTTATCTTTGACTGCTTAGTGTGAGATGAAATCCTAGGATTGGTTTGATTTGCATGTGTCATATTTGCCTTTGTGCTTGATATAATCTTTCATGTTAGTTGTTAATAATTTGCAATTCTTTATTTGAAAACTGCTTGTTGTTTGTTAATAATTAGCAATTCTTTATTTGAAAACTGTTGTTAGTAATTTGCAATTTTTTTGCTTGTTGATATCAACAACTACTTATCCTTTGACTACTTATCTCCTGGGAAATGGGTTTTAGTTTTATGTCTTACTGAATCCTTATCCAGAGACATTTGATACCAAGATTATTTTCCATTCTACTGCTCCCTTTATTCTATATTCTAAATTAATTTTATTTATGCAGAATTTTTAGAAATATTATGTAATCAAAATTATATTATGTTTTATTTGAACATTTATCCTTTATTTAATAATAACTCTTTTCATTCATAAAATCAAGTAGGAAGAAATTAAGGAGATGAATAGGTGATTTTCTCAGTTTTCCATCCATTATTCCTAATCTTATCATTGCACCACTCTGGCCAACATGATCATTGGGTGATGGGGTTGCTCCTGTGCTTCTGTCTGGCATTATTGAAGCAGGCCCTAGAGCCTTTGTACCATGAGTTGTCACATTCACATCTTAGAAGGATTTTCTATTGTGGAGATCCATAATTTCTTTTATAACCATCTAACCCATCTGTACCTCCTGCTCCTTCAAATAAGAATTGAAATTGAAATTATCCTGCTGCCCCTGCATCATTTCTTCCTGTTACTATCTTCTCTTCCTCACGTTTGCATTCCTCTAATTGAGCTCAATTGTTTGATTTCTACATCACCTTGTTATGTAATTTCTCCATTTTTTGGAAACTCTTCTTGAAGTCTCATTAATATTACTTGGTGCTCGTGATCTACAGTCTCCCTCTCCAATTTCTTCTTAATTTCCTTTATGTTTCAGTCCACTTAGTCTGGCCACAGCTTTTCATCTCAGTCAGGGACTTCAAGTACAATTCAAAATAGTGAGAGACTATGCAAATATAGTATCAAATCCCAAACTATATTACTAAGCTATAATTGTCAAAACAATTTGGTCTTGATGAGAAATGAATGGTTGGTGAGTGGAATAGATTAAGTACACAAGCACACAGAAGTGAAAATGCAGCCAAAATGAGAAGAAAAGCAGGAAACTGGAAAAGTGTTTTTACACTGTTTCTCTAATACGTCTCCTTACTCAAATATGTAAGGAATTGAGCCAAATTTATAAAAATACGTTATTTACCAATTGATGAATAGCCAAAGGATATCAAGTCAGTTTTCAGAGCAAGAAATCAGACCTATCAGTAGTCATATGAAAAAAATAATATAAGCCACTCATAATTACAGATATGAATGTAAATCGAAACAAGGTACTGCCTCATCCTCATCAGTTTGGCTAAGATGACAAAAGGAAAGTGATTAATGCTGGAGGTGATGTAGATCAATTTGTTCTTTCAAATGTATATATTTAAAAAATATATCTCTGTAAAATGTTTCTTTGTTAGTTTCCTTGGTAAAGCATTTAATCTGTAAATTAATTTTAGTGGTAGTGCCATATTTATTCAACTATGAAGTTCCCAAATAATCAATCTTTGACCTATTTAATTTGTTCTTTATTTAATCATTTAATAATTTAATCTGTACAACTATTGAGTATACTTTGATAAATTAATTCCAGATATTTTCTGTATTTTATAGCTATTTTGAGTGGAATTTCTTTTCTGTCATTGCTTGATGTATTAGAATGCTGTTGATTCCCTTATATTTTTTATGTTCTTTTATTTTCATTAAATATTTCCATGTTTTAAAAATATATTTTTATTTTTGTCATCCCTCTTACATTTATCCCAATTATCCCAAGTATTTCTTCCCTTCTCCCTTCTAGAGAATCATTCTCTAAAGCAGGGGTCCTCAAACTACTGCCCGTGGGCCTGATGCAGCAGCTGAGGATGATTATCCCCTTCACTCAGGACTATGAAGTTTCTTTATTTAAAGGCCCATAAAACAAAGTTTTTGTTTTCACTATAGTCCGGCCCTCCAACAGTCTGAGGGACAGTGAACTGGCCCCCTCTTTAAAAAATTTGAAGACCCCTGCTCTAAAGCAAATACTATTTTGTAGAGGAGAAACAATCAGTGCAAGTGATCAGTATATTGAAACAGTTTGAAAATGTTTAATATGTAACACCTGTGGACCTTTTTCTCCACGAATGAATTAAGGGTGTCCTCTTACATTTCTGCATTCTAATCCTACTGGATCTTTATAACTTTGTTACATTTACTTTTGATTTTCTATTGCATCATTCTTCCCACATACATTGTTTAATTTAGTATGTATATTATTTTCTTGGCTCTGCTTGCTTCACTCTGCATTATGCTTCCATTCTTCTTTGTATTCATCACATACATCATTTCTTTCTTTCTTTTTTTTTTTTATAATTTTTTTTAAGAGATTGGTTTCTTTAATGATTTGAAATTGTCATGATCACCACCATAACAATTTTAGTCTTCGTACAGTGATTATATCAAGCTCTTACCACTTCTCACTAATAGTAACTTTTCCCCCCCAATTTTTCAACCTGTCATCAAATTGTTCCTAAACAACATTTGAACACAAACTGATTCCCAATGGATAATCAGACATACATGCATAGTCTTAATTGCATTCTGTACACAACATGCCAGAGTAGGTCCTTCATTTCATTAACCCATAATCAAATTTCATCAGCTGTGTAATCACATGATCACACCTTTAGACATTTTAGCGTTCTTATAACACTATTGTCTAGCTGTGGAAAACCATAATCTTTGGACATGTTCTTCACAAGCAATATTGAAACCTCGGACTATCACAGATGTTCTGCAGATACATACCTTATATTCCCTCTTATTGCAGTATTATGACTTTTTTTAAAGTTTTGTATTTTCAAAATATATACATGGATAGTTTTCAATATTCACCCTTATAAAAACCTTGTATTCTAATTTTTCTTTCCTTTCTCCCCACTCTCTTCTTTAGATGGCAAATAATCCAATATATATTAAACATGTGCAGTTCTTCTATACATATTTCCATAGATATCAAGCTGCATAAGAAAAATCAAATCAAAAAGGAAAAAAAAATGAGAAAGAAAACAAAAAAGTAAATGACAACAAAAAGAGTGAAAATGCTATGTTGTGCTCCATACTCAGTTTCCACAATCCTCTCTCTGGGTGCAGATGTCGTTCTTCATCACAAGACCATTAGAAAAAGCTAAACCATTAAAGAAGATCAAAAAACACTAACTTCTCATTTTTTTAATCTGCATTCCTTATGTTGTAAGGGAGCACGACTATGTACTTTGTAGTCCAGCACTTCAAGATAGATTAGACAAAAAGTAAAGCTTCAAATAATTATATTCTGTGTCACTTCTGGTTGAGAAAAAAATAAAAAAAGGAAATGTTAAGATTTGACCCTCTTTTCAACATTTTAATCTGGCATAGGGAGTTTTACTCTGCTCTAGTGGTTTTAAAATTTAATCTAAAAATGTCAACCCTGCCCAAATCTTAAGTATTCTAGGTCATATACTAGGTAACATCATGCATAAGAGGTATGCCTCCTATAGTTTAATATACTATAGGGTATTTTAAAATTTTATTATATTGCGACTTGGTAACTGGTTTTTATATAGAGATTTTATAGAAATTACATCCTAAAGAAAGTGATTAAAAGTACGGTTCAATTTTGGATTCTGTAAGTTGAAAATACATGTCAGAATGCTATTGCGATAGTATCATGTCACAAAAGAGAACAGCAAAAATCTAAACTGAAAAAGCAGTAGGTTGGCAGTAGAATGCAGAAGAAAATATCCCAGGAGACTACATCTGCTTATTACCAACATTAATAAACATTTATTGACTGTGCTTATTATTGAGTGGGAAAACTAAAGGGAATAGATAGAAACTTGAATGTGGGGTGCTGAGGATCTACTTTTGCTGTCCTTGTGAAATATCTGTTTTTATTTTTAGTTTATTAAATGTTTTTCCTTATGGGTACTGACTGGAATACTGATCCTTATTAGAACTCATCCTTTTTATTTCTCATTTTCAACTTAAGATGACATGTCGTTTAATAATTGGAGGTAATTATTTCTAACTTAATTCACCTAGACTTTTGATTCGTATCAAAATCATCAGTGATCATAGAAACAGTGTGCTTTTGACACAGATACTTTATGTTCTCATGAGTCTTGGGATTAGATGCATGAATAATATCTGGGTTTACTACCTCTATCAATAGCTATCAATAGTTCTATTTCAACCTAGAGGTTACATCTGATTTATATCCTTCCATCTTGCTGCTGGATCCAGATAGTGAGATAGTGAGGCTGGTTGACTTTGCACAGCCCTCCCTCACTTAAGTCCATTTCACTTGCATATCATGCATGGCGTCACCTCTCTGATGTCTGGGGCTTCTTCAGGAATAAAGGACAAATGGGGCAGTTAGGTGGTGCAGTGGATAGAGCACCAGCCCTGAAGTCAGGAGGACCTAAATTTAAATTTGGCCTCAGACTCTTAACACTTCCTACCTGTGTGACCCTGGGCAAGTCACTTAACCCCAATTGCCTCAGCCAAAAAAAAAAAAAGAAAAAAGGAATAAAGGACAAACAACATTAATGGAGGAAACATACTTAATGGTATCTTAAAAGATTCATCTGCAAACCTGTTATGCTTACTATCTTTTTTGGTGCTCTCTTTCCTGAGTTATGTCTTTGATGTGGGGAATACTCATGCCACTGAGAGCATATAGATAGATTTGTTACATTGTAAGTAATGCTAAATTAAATGTTCTTAAAAGAGAGAAGCAAAAGTCAAATGATCTTGATAAATGGAACTTTTAAGTAGATTTTGATCTGAACTTTAAAGGAACTATAAAAGTTGCATTGTGGGAGAGAAAGTATCCTAGCCCCTGGAGTAATAAATATAGTATGTACTGGGAATAGTAAACTGGTCTGAAGTGGAGCATTCTCATTGTAGAATATGGAAAGGGTTAACATGGGATCAGTTAGTAAAAGACTTTAGATGCCAAGCTAATGAATTTGAACTAGGCATAGAAACCTGTTAAGAAAAATGATATAAAATATTCTAGAAAGAATGAGTATGACATCTATGCAGTAATGTGACTAAATAGCCTGTGAGGGCCTTTTAAATTTTTGGTCTGTAATGCTCTTACATTAGGCTTATATAAGCAGTTGGAAATTTAGTAGAAGCAATTTCCCCAGGTTTTCCCAAAAATCATTTTCATAATTTCTTACAATACAATAATATTCCATCATATTCACATACCATAATTTGTTCAGTAATTCACAAATTAGTAGTTATGCTTTTAGTTATTAGTTCTTTGCCACCATCAAAATTATGTTGATATTATCTGATAACTCATTTTTTTCAGGCTATTATTCAGGATATTAGTTGATTTAAGTCTGTGTCTTTAAAAAAAATTTCTACAAAGAAAATTATAAAAATATATAGATCATTGGAACTGGCCTGAATCATCTCATTGTTGAAAAGAGCCATGATCATTGCATAATCAGAATTGATCATTGCATAATCTTCTTGTTGCTATATACAATGATGTTCTGGTTCTACTTACTTTATTTAGCATCAGTTCATGTAAGTCTCTCTGGCCTATCTGAAATGATCCTGCTGATTGTTTCTTACAGAACAATAATATTCCACACCATTCATATACCCTAACTTATTCAGCCATTTTCCAACTGATGGGCATCCATTCAATTTCCAGTTTCTTTTCCACTACAAAATGGGTTACCACAAACAGTTTTGCACATGTAGGTCCTTTTCCAGTTTTTATGATCTCTTTGGGTTAAAGGCCCAGTAGAGACACTGCTGGATCAGAGAGTATGCATGTTTGATAGTTTCAAACTGCTCTTCAGAATGGCTGGATCTGTTCACAACTCTACCATTCATCATTATCTTTTCTTGTCATTTAAGCCAATCTGAGAGGTGTGTAGTGGTATCTCAGAGTTGTTTTAATTTGCATTTCTTTGATCGATAGTGATTTAGAGCACTTAGAAAAGGTATATTTATACATACATACATACATACACACACACACACACATACATACATACCCCATATACACACACATCTTTCCTATTTTTACTAATTGAATTTTGCTCCATAACTTCTTTACTAGTACTTAAACTCCCCCTACCCAAGGATTCTTCCCTTGTCTTTTTCCTTCACCCTTTGTGTGTCTCTCCGTCCATCCCTTCCCCCTTATTTCTTTTTAGATTTTGGAGGGTAACCTTCATGGTATTTATGTAGTGTTACCTATTGAACTCATTTCCGATCTGAGTAGGTTTTCAGAACTACAACCCCTCTCCCCACCTCCTTCTCTAATGCCTGTGTCTGTTCTTTCTCTGTACCTCATTTGTATGACATAATTAGTATTTTTGCCTTATCTCTGCCCTAATCTTTCTTTTGACCTGCCTTATTGTTGATGTCAATTTTAAACATATGCTGTACATTTCCTGTATTAAAAAAAAAACAAAAACAAACCATAAACAATTTGTCCATGTTGGGTTCCTTGAAATTAATCTTTGATATTGGCTTTTATATTTTAAATTTTCTATTAAGTTTGTGTTTGTTTGATAGAAAAGCCTGAAAATCTTCAAGTTCATTTCTGAAGGTTCATTTTTTCTCGTTCAAAATTATAGATAATTTTGCTGGATATTTTTGGCCATAGGCCTAGTTCTTTTAATCTTAGATAGATATGATTCCAGCATCTGTACTCTTTTATTATAGCTGCTAATAAATCTTGTACAATTCTAATTGTAGCTCCAGTGTATTTGAGTTTCTTGCAAAATTTTCTCTTGATCTGGGGGTTTCAAAATTTGGCAATAATATTCCTGTGTGTTTTCCACAAAGGATCTCTTTAAGGTGGTGATCAGTAAATTTTTTCTCTTTGTACTTTCCCCTCACGTTCTATCTATATCATGACAATTTTCTTGGATTATTTCCTGCATTATTATGTCAAGATTTTCTTTTGGATCATAACTTTATGGCAATACAATTCTTATATTTTTTTCTTCTTGATCTATTTTCCAAATCTGTCATTTTTCTTACATTTCACATTCTGTTCTGTTTTTTCATTCTTTATAATCTGTTTTGTTATTTCTTGGTCTCTCATAGCTTCACTGACTTCCCCTTGCCCAATTTTAAGAATTATTTTCATCTTTGAGATTCTGTGTCTCCTTTTCTAGTTGGTTAACTTTTTTATAGTCTTCTTTTTCTTGAATTTTTGTTTGTTTAGGTTTTTTTTTTTTTTTAATCAATGTCTCTCATTTGATTTTTCAATTCTTTTTTGAGTTCTCTAAATTCTCTCTGGGCAGAGAGCCATTTCATATTACTCTTTGGGGTAGTAGCTTTTTTAATTAAAGTGTCCTCCTCTGAAGATGAACCCCAGCCTTTTTTGTTCCCACAGTATGTTTCAATGGTAAAGTTCTTTCTTCTTTGCCAGTTCTTTTTTTTTTTTTTTTTTAATAAGAGGTATTAGTTGTAAGCACCTCTAATCATGCGATGGGGATATGGTGTCTGGAGATTCCCTTCAGTTCTCCACTCTGACCAGGAATCCCAAACCAAGAGCTCCTCTCTCCCGTAAGTGCTCCCAGCCTGCAGTGCCCCTGCCCCACTGCTTCTACACTCCCTGTGTACTAGTTTCTTCTCGCCCCAGGGTTGCATCTCGGCATCACAGCTGGACTTTTTGTTTTCAATCAGCTGAGGTTCACTTGACTTCTTGGGCACAAATCCGGATTCTACAAACAGTCCAGGAAGTGAAAGTCTGTGTTCCTGCTGAGGTTCCAGCCATATCCAAGTAGTTCCAGGACTCCCCACTTGATATTTCTGTGGAACTAGGCTGGAAGTGTTTGTACTTCAGATAGGTTAATCCTGGCCTGGAGTATTTTTTCAAATCTTTTCAGAGTGGAAAGACCCGTGTTCTGACCCAAGTCTTCTTGATTTTTCACTAGTTTGTGTTCTCCCTGAGGCGCAAATTTGTTATATTTGTAGAGGAAATTGGGAGAGCTTGAAATTGACTAACCTACTCTACCATTTCCCCAGAATCCTACCTCAGCTGTTGGTTATTGAGCTGTCTGTAAAAAACAAGACAGATGCTGTTAGTGGACTTTTATCAGTTATGTCATTAACTTTATTTAGCTTTAAATAGTTTTGTTCTGTTATTTCTGATATCCTAGAACTTATCTCTACAACTCATTTTACTTCATTCTTAAATGTTTCTGATAATTAAGAATATTTTTGGAATATATCTTCCTTATTTATACATCTATCATATTTTTCATCCTGTTTGAACTCGGATAATTGAGATTTTCCAGCATTTCCATTTGTATGTAGGCATACCAGAACACTAGTGCTTGGTTTTGATTTTAATGTAGTTTCAACAAATCATACAGTAGAGTGTTTGAATTATATAAATTCTTTAGTTACTCTTTTTGGTTTCAGCTCATGTTTCTAAGAACAACTTCAATTAATATTCTAATATTCTTTTATTTGTGTGTGTGTGTGTGTGAGATACAGCCTCATTTTTATTTTCAATAGTTACATTATTTTTCCAAATACATTAAAAGGTAATTTTCAACATTCATTTTAATAAGACTTTGTGTTCCAAATTTTTCTTCCTTCTCCCAAGACAAGAGGTAATCCTGATAGAGGTTAAATATGTGCAATTCTTTTAAACATCTTTCCATATTTGTCATGTTGTGCAAGAAAAATCAGACCAAAAGAGGGGGAAAAAAAAAACCACGAGAAAGAAAAAACAAAGAAAAAAGGCAAACATACTCTGCTTCGATATATATTCAATTTTCATAGTTCTTTCTCTGGATATAGATAGCATTTTTCATCCCACGTTTATTGGAATTTTCTTGAATCACTTCATTGGTGTGAAGAGTCAAGTCCATCACAATTGATCACATAATCTTATACTATGTGCATTGTTCTCTTGATTCTACTCACTTAACATCAATTCATGTAAGTCTTCAGGCCTTTCTGAAATCAGCCTGCTGATCATTTCTTACAGAACAATAATATTCCATTTCATTCATATACCATAACTTATTCATTCAGCCATTCCCCAGCTTATGGATATCCACTCAATGTCCAGTTCCTTGCCACTACAAAAAGAACTGCTACAAACATTTTTGCACATGTGAGTTTTTTCTTCTCTATTATGATTTTTTGATTCTTTATTTGTAAGGGATGAATGGTTAGTGCTTTTCATAGTAGTTGCAAATTAACTCTGAAATTTGAATTGGAGAGTTAAACTTTTTGTCCTGATCAGAAGTTGTCTTTTTAATGCCATCATACTGTCTAGTCTCTAATGGCTAGAATAATCACCACCCCAGGACAATTTGGTTTAATTCATTAGCAAACTACAGATATATAAATAATATCTTAGTATTCAGATAAGAGAGGGGGTCCTTTCAGTTCAAAACTAATTCAATTCTATTTTCTACACTGAAAAAGGTACAGAATTTGATCTTAATGACCTGAGTTTGAATTCTGCTCTGATACTTCTTACCTGTGTGCTTTTGGGCAAGTCACCTAGCCTCTCTGTGCTTCAGTTTTCTCATTTGTAAAATGAAGAGAATCAAGCCAGATTGCCAGACTAGATGCTCAGAAGAAATTGATTCTTAAGTGATTATTAAATATTTCAATTTTCTGTTATTTTGAAACTTTTATGACAAACTTTGTTAGTAGTGAAAAAGTTGATGCTTGGTAGAGTTCACTGTAATAAATTTGTTCTAAATATTCTAAATAGATTGACATCTAGGAGACAACTGGGGGAAGAGAAAGTCTATCTAGGTGAAGTTAGAAATTTATAATTATTAAATTTATTTGTTATAGCAATTATTAAGTCAGGCACCTATAGGCAGAGGTTGAAGACAGTAGTGGGAAAGGATGAGACAAGTCATGTAGAGAAAAATCCAGAGAGCAGTCTCGAAAAATTCAATAAAGTTGTGGCTAGCGTAGGAACTCTCTTTTGTGGGAAGGTTCTGGAAGGAGCTTTTCAATCAGAGATAGAGACAACAAAATATTAATGATTTATAGGAGATTTTTGAATAATTTTAATTTTAAAATTTTTACTTTTTTAAAATTAAAAAACTAAAAATTAAAAACTTTAAAAACATTTGATATGTTACACATTGAAAAGAGTCTAGATCTTCATTTTCATGATAGCTTTGATTTTTACCTTTACACTTTTGAATTTTATCTTAGGTTTTAAATTTCTTTTCATTAGAGTAGTTTGCTTAGAAAGTCAACTTGCTTAAAAACAAACAAACAAACCAAACATTTGATTTTCTCCTTCTCCTCTCCTCATTGTTCAAAATGTAAAACTCCTTCTCTTTAAATGGTTGGAAATATTTTCCTTATTGAAGAAAAAAGATTTCTTGGTAGCAGTTATGGAGTTTACCTTCATTATTGAAAACAAATTTGGGGGTGACTAATCTGGGGAATGTATGTCTGATATGATTAGATTAACTCTTCCTCCCTCTGCTGGTTTTTGAAGGGTGGTACATAGAGTTAGTGGATAATTTTTTAAGACAAAAATCATTAAAGATTGTCATTTATTTCATACAAGAATCAGTAAAAACCTCTGCTCATTCATAAATGAATTGATCTTATCCAGAAATTGAAATTTTTATCAGAATGTTTTCATATTCTAATGTTTAATAATATTTTTCTTCCTTATTTTCTAAGAATATATTAGAATACCTGTAATTGTTGAATCTTTATATGGCAATGAACTTGATGTTGTCTATTATTTATTATTGTTATCATCGTTATTATTTTGAGTAATTTGAATGAAAGGTGATGAAAGCAATATTTATGAAAGGGGAGGAGGGGCATTAAGGCAGTTTTAGATTTATTTCCTTTTGTTAGCATATTTAGGAGGAGGAATTGAAATTGGAGAATAAGATTTCTTCCTCAAACCACCTTATTCTTTAAAATGTTTTATAATTGCTCTTTGCTCTAAATTAAACTATCAGATTAGAAAAACTACCTCATTAGGTATATATTAGTGACCTACTCACCTTAATGTTTTCTGTTTCACACTAGGCTTATTTGTGTGCTTGTACTGGAAATTGCCTTCCATAACATTACCTTTTCAAAGTTAGTAATGGACACCTCCAACATCCCATTAGCAGTTAATTAGTTTTAAGATTTTTACTTTAGTATCTTGAAGATTTTAAAAGATATTAAGATTATGCTCTGTCCCCAGTAATAATGTGTTTGTGTTTGTAAAATATCTTTCAGAATTTTAATGTAAAGACTTTTTTCGTATTGTAGTGAAAAGTTCTGAATTTGTAGTTGAGGATGTTAAAATGTAAACAAACACTGCTCCTTATTATCATTGTGACTTTGGGTAAGTCACTTGGTTAGTGTTTGTTTTTGTGTGTAAAAGGAGGGTTGAACTAAATGGCCTAAAGTCCCTGTCATTCTAAAAACTATGAATCTAGGTTTCCTTATATATAACCATCTTGTTGCACTTAAGATAAACTGGAGGCTAAGTGGTATAATATGGTGCATCAGCTCATCACTTAACCCATGTTTTCCCAACCCTGAAACCAACTCTATCCATTATGCTGTGCTTACCTCTTACATTAAAGTTATATCTGCTAATATTGTTCCATTTTTTTAATTTATGCAAAATAACTGAATTTCAAAATTTTTAGTAAAAAACAGAACCCAGGTTATTTTTTTCCTATTAATAAAACTGATCTGAATTAGAAAAACAAAACAAAATAAACCCCAAATAGTTATACATTACTTTGGTAACTAAAGTTAGCTGATTCTGTCATCTGATTCAGAAAAATATTATCATTCTATTGTTTAAATTATATGCCATTTCTGTTCATTGATTTCTTTCTTTCTTTTTTTGTATATTTTTGTACAGGTCACTTTCCTGTTGAATCCTTGATCTAGTTTCCAGTCCCCAGACCTGCCCCATGATCTAAATCTAGGAAAGGCTTGGGATTTTGAAATGAAGATGGAGGAGGCTGTGGGAAAAGTTGAAGAACTTAGCGAGTCTACAGTCCCACCAAAAACTTCTGAAAAACAAGAAACAGTTCAGACAGAAGATGGACCTATAGAACTAGAGTCTCATTCTCAGAAAGATGGTGTAAGTGATTCTGCAGTTCTTTCATCAATGCCTTGCTTGCTGATGGAATTAAGACGGGACTCCTCAGAGTCTCAACTGGCATCTACAGAAAGCGATAAACCAACAACTGGTCGAGTTTATGAGAGTGACTCTTCTAATCATTGCATGCTTTCACCTTCTTCCAGTGGACATCTAGCAGATTCAGATACATTGTCTTCTGCAGAAGAGAACGAGCCCTCCCAGACAGAAGCTACTGTAGAAGGAGATCCTTCTGGTGTGTCTGGATCAGCTGTTGGTCGCAAGTCTAGACGGTCTCGATCTGAAAGTGAAACATCAACAATGGCTGCCAAGAAAAACAGGCAGTCCAGTGATAAGCAAAATGGCCGAGTTGCCAAGGTTAAAGGTCATCGGAGCCAAAAGCACAAAGAAAGAATCCGGCTACTGAGGCAGAAGCGGGAGCTTGCAGCTCGCAAGAAGTATAACCTGCTGCAGGACAGCAGTACCAGTGATAGTGACCTGACCTGTGACTCAAGCACGAGTTCGTCAGATGATGACGAAGAAGTTTCAGGGAGCAGCAAGACAGTCACTGCAGAGATACCAGGTAGAGGATGTTTTTTAAACTGAACGGTAAATCGCCTGACACCGTTTCTCAGCTGTCTGGCTCAGTTAGATGAGTGACATTTGAGAAAAACCAGGAGAACTGCAGCTCTGTGTAAATTTGAAGACTGCAGTGTATTAACAAGACATGGCCAATTAAAAACAAAACAAAACAAAAACCAAACCTGTTCTGAGGTTTTTTGTGCATTTTTGCACATCAGCAAAAATATTTTAATGGTAAATGATAGGGACAAGACTTTTTAAGTCATGGAATTTCTCACAGATCCTTTTCTCTGTAAACCCATTAAATGAACTCCCATCATTGCTTTTTAGTATTGATTAGATTTAATAATCATTATACAGCTTCATTACTAAAAACTTTCTCCTGAAGAGTAGGCACCTTGTTTGATTATAATGCAGCTGCAACTAAGTTTATGGTGTCTGAAATAACATGTTCATCTTTTATCTGAGTTTTCTCATAATTCCCTTACTGCTTAATACAGTGCTTGTTCCTTTTATGTTTTATGATTCTGATATACATTTCAGTGCATGACAAGCTTAGTTGCTCTTGTTGTGCATTATTTCTATGTGAAGCTGTCACTTATTTCATTAAAAAAATTGTTTTTGCAAAATTTCCCCCTTAAACCTTTTAAGCTTTTAAAAATTCTCAACCAATCTATTGATATTAGCTTTCATGTTGTAAGGGTCTATAATTTGTTAAGTCTGCCTCCACCATATAATTGGGTATGCAAAACTATTATAGGCAGCCTTATAATTCATGGAATAAGAGAGATTAGGTCTTGAAAGTTTCTTAATTGGTGAATCTTCTTTTCTGAAGAGACTTCTATAGCATGATCAGAATATTTTACAAACTGCTTACTTAGCATTTATCTGATCTCAGCTTTTTTTTTGCAACCCTAAAGAGGGGGAAGTTTTGGTTTTCCAGATTCTTGTGGGTAGTCATACTATTTCTTTCTAATTTTATAAAAGATGTTTGGGGTGTGTTTACCTCCACATGATAGAAAACAGCATATTGCTGATGTAAAATGAGTTATTTAAAGGAAAACCGTATTGGTTAGCTAAATTCACAAAGATCCAAAGTTATATACATTGCATAACAAGAATGATTGTAAAGCACTTTATACATATTAAAGTGCTGTATAAATGATTATAAAAATAAAACATAGTATCACCTGTAAAATGTTATGCATATTAAAGATGAGTTTTTCAGAGTCTTTAGTAATATTTGTCACTGTTTCACTATCTCTATTGAGTAAGTGGGGTTTGTTTCCCTATGGGAGCTCTCTCTTTGATAAATTGTCACCCTGGAGCTCCTACAGGGAAGTGGGTAAAATTGAAAAAAATGAAGCCCAACCTTTAAATACAAGAGAGAGGCAAAGATGTTTGAGTTGTTATAAGGTAGACTTTAGGTCAAGAGTTCTTAATCTTTTTTCCATCATGGACTTACTTAGAATGTGTTTGAATGCAAAAAATAAATGCATAAGATTACAAAGGAAGCAAATTACATTGAAATGCTTTAGTCAAAATATTTTTAAAAAACACATTCTCCTTTCCCTAAACAAGGTTGGAGATGCCAGGAAAAGAACTCTTACTCTAGGTGATTTTTAAATTTTTTATACTTAATAGTGATTTTACAAGTAGGAAAAAGGAACACCTTATAACAACTATGAAAATCTTTCCTCATACATTCTGTTGGTGAATTTTATTGCTTATGCCCAGCAGTTCAATTTGTCCTTATGATGGCTTTCTGATACTTTTATTCTTTTAATTTTATCAAATATATAATTTTCAGACTTATAAATTGCTTCTGTGACATAAGATAGCTATAATTTACCCTGCAGTTTTATGTTTTTTTTTTTCAGGTTTTTAAAAGGCAAAGTCCTTATATAGTGAGGCATGACCTAGTTCTCCCTATTGCTGCACCTAATTCAAAAGCCAAGTTCATATGTTTCTATTTTCTAATAGCTTTGCTAGTGGATTAACTTCATTACTTCTATTTTGAATCAATAAATAAAAAGTATGGTTCAATTTCTCTGAATACATTTTCTGACTCACTGCAGTTCATATTGAATAAGAATGGCATGTAGTGAGTTTTAGAATAATGCAGTGGTATTTGTAGTGATTACCAAGAAGCAAATCCTTAAAAGATGAGAGAAATAATAATAATAATAGTTACATTTTTTATAATGCTAGAAAATTGTCATGATGCTTTCCTTATAGTACCTCTTTGAGGTGATAATGCAAGTATTTATTCTTATTTATAGATGAGGAAATTGAGGCATAGAGAAGTGAAATGATCACTTACGGTTATGTAGATGATAATTGTTGGAGCTAGGATTTGAACTCAGGTCTCTTTCTGTATACTGCAGTATATTTCTGTATACTGTATAGATACTGTATAGTAGTATACAGTGTATACTACTACTGTATAACTTAGAATGTAAATGGGAATTCAGTTTAGTCTGTGATTATGCTTTTTAACTATAAAATTATAAGTCATGTGGGTCTTTAATATTAATCACCTCAACAAAATCATAATGTCATTGCTGAAACCATTTTGCTAGCATGCATTTATTTTTGATGTGCTTATTATTTTGATATAGATATACCTCAGAGCTCCCAAGAAGAATCCATGTGATTTTTAGTATTGAAATATTAAGCCTTATTTGCCCTAAAGACAAGTGTTTGTTATAAGTCCCATTTGTAAATATAAGCATGTTGGATACACTCTGAAAGAGCTCATACAAAAATATGAAAAATACAGATAAGCTGGAAAAAATGTGGCCAGGCTGACAGAGAACCTCGTCGACAGCTGTGTCCAGTAGAGTATTTGTGCAGCTTCAAAACCAAGGACAGGTTGTTTGAGGCTTTTGTTGTTTGCAATCTTTTAAACATATCTTTTAGTAGAAATAGCTGTTATTTTAAGTTTTTCTTGTTTAGAAAAGTTCTTGATAGTCAAAGGGGGTATGTGTTTTCAAAACTCCAGCATGATTCTAAATGTTCAGTGATTCTAAAATAGTTTATGAATAATGGGCTTTTAATTTAAGAGTGTAAATAATTACTGGTTCAGATTCCAAACATGTTTGTCCTTAAGAACAGAGTTTATGATTGGGCCAACAAATTATTACAGAGGTAAGAACTGTTTACTTAGTGCAAAGGCTTAATTATTTGCTGGACAGCTAGAACTAGATTGTGTCTTGCCTCTATTTGAATTACCAAAAAAGATGTTTGTTTTTAAGGGTAATTTTGGCAAGTTTTTCAGATTATCTGGATGTTTTAATTAGTTGATTTGTAGAATTGTAAAAAATATAGTATAGAATAAACTATTTTATAGTGAATATTAGTATAATGATAATGCACATTTATAAAATGTTTATCTTTGAGGAACAGAAGTTCTTTATAAAAATAGTCTGATTAATAGATTGTTCCTTATTATGTTGTTAGTTTCTTTGAGAATTTTCTTGTCTTTAAAGAGCTGCTTTTTAGAATCCTGAATGTAAATTAGATTATAATTAGATTCTCAAAGACAGTTCTTGGAAAAGAATTTTTATGTTTAATTCATATGGCTTTAAAATATATATACACAGAGAGGAAAAGATAGGATTTGACTGAACTAAAAAAATTTAATGCTTTGGAGAAGCCAATCAATGATGTGTACTAGAAGATTTCCAGAGAAAAACAAAAATGAAGATTTTCCCTATACCTGTATAGTTATTTTTTAAAAAGATATCTTTGGGTAATTTTTCCTAACTCTTTGCTTTAATATTATGCTTTATTTAAATGATATTGAAATTCTTTTATGTGATAACATCTGGGTAATGTTTATGTCTTAGATTTGCAAGCCTTTGGGAACTTCTTGGTAGAAGTCTTTTGCTAACTTATTTCATTTGACATTAATCTTTTTAGTGCTAGTTCCTTGTTTTTCTCACTCGTTTGTGTAAGTACAGATAATTCATAAAGGAAGCAATGTTTTAGTGTATAAGAATGCAAAAGATTTTTCCCCTCAAGAATATGAGAGAATTGATAGAAAATTGTGTATATAAATCTAGGAGATCAGGACAGATTTCACCTACTTTTTGGCCTTTGTGACTTAACATAGTATTTATTGCCATCCACAACTAATTATCTTTGCAGATTATCTCCATTCTCCAGCTGCCCCGCCTCCCTTCTCCACTCCCTTCCATTGCTCTGCATTCTTTTGGAAATAAATGTAGACAAAAACATCCACTTTACTCTTTAAACTGTTCATTTGGTTTTATTTGTCTAATCTTTATCTTGTGGTCAGACTCCTTAAAGTAAATATGGTATTCTTGAAGTTCCAATTAGTAATAAGTTAAATGATATCCTGCAGTGTCAAGAAAGGTAGTAATTTTTAATCATAAAAATATTGCATGCTACTTTGGACATTTGTTAATTGTGAAGACATCTAAAATTTATTTTTGATTAAAGGACTTAGAGTTTCAAAATCCATTAATTGTGGCAATAGAAATATAAGCCACTTTTAGTTGAAAAAAAATTTTACACACATCCATTTTTGAAAAAGTGATATTTTAGTGCTCCCCACCCCTTTGTTTTTCTTTTAAAGTACTTAAATCTTTCAGATAATTGAAGGTTACAGGCTACTTACTCATCAATTTTGTATCCACCTGGCCATTAGCATTGTTTATGCTGTTTTCCTGAGTTAGCATGTCTTAATAAATATAATGTTCTGACTTAATGATGTCTTATCAAATGGCCTCAATGTCTTTAAAGCTGGCTTCAGTCGTGCTGGGGGATCTGGAGGAGCGACCAGGGAAATTCCAGGATTGCTTGACAGGGGCACCGTGTGGGATAGGAACTGCATAGGCAATGTCCTGGAAGAGGCCATGAACTGCTTTGCCGAGATGCAGAGGCAGACAGAGGAGAAATTTCGCATGTGGATAGAAAAGCTAACTCGCCTGGACACTGAGGAAGAAAGCAAGCAGCAACTGGAACCCAGGGAACCTAAAATGCAACTAGTTGGCCAAAGAATTCCCCCTACCACTCAATCAGGTGCATCTGTACAGATCCCTGAGAGCCACGTTCTTCCACAGCAGCCCTTCAGTTCTTATGTGAGCTGTCAAAATATTGATACTACATTAGAATTTCCAACAACTTTTAATAACAATTTTCCACCTAACTTTTCAGAAAATGGAAATATTGCAGAGCATGATTTGAATCAGTCACAAACTTAAAACAAGTCTAAAAGCTTCTTTGGATTATGTTAAGAAAAACATACCTTTCTCCCTGTGAGATGTTTTCCCCTTTGATGTTTTAAGTACAATAATAATAAATGTTTTATTTTAAGAAAATTTTTATGTGCTCAAAACAAACAAAAAAAAAACCAAATCACCAAAGCTTTGTTAGATATAACTTTAGAATCCATGTTATATATTCTTGGAACATTACAGTTATGTTTATTATACTATAATAGGAGTACTATTCATCTGTATGCATTTTGCATGTCAAAATTATACAAAAATTTATTTCAAATTTGGACACTTAAGAAATCCCTTTCCTCCCATGTAGTTATGAGCATTTGCTAATTCCATGTGTATCTGTTTGTAATTACATTTTGCAATTTAAACTTCCTTAAATATCATTGTTCCTTTCCTTATTCCCCTCCTTATTCCAATTTGACAGATCATATAATATAATATTACCTCAAAGCTTGTATAGGTAATGAATGTGCATGACAGTATGATGTCCCATTAATCCAGGTAACACATAATTACTCATTTTTATTAAATAGTCTTTTGTGAATTTCATTGCTATATAATTAATTATTCATATGAAAGAAAAAGCATTAAATTCATTCTGCAAATATTGAGTACCTATTAGGCGTTCTACGAGGCTTAAAGATGAATGAATAAAATAACAGTCACTTCCTTCAAAAACCTTGACTTCTGTTTAAAAAAAAAAAAAAGATTGTGTCATATATTGGTCCATAAATGAATTTTTATTTTCAACTTAGAATTTAAAGCAGAAGCTAGGCAACTGTTACTAAATTTTTACTGACCACCATTGTACTTTGATGTAAAATGCATATGATTTTCATAGTCTTTTTAGAGTAGTCTAAGTAAAAATACATTTATTAATAGGCACTTTTGAGTGAAGGGGTCATTTAGCTAGGTGACCTTTGTTTGGATTTAATTTTGTTAGACTTGGAATTAGTAACTCAAAGAAGTACATACCTAAACACACACATATTGGAACTTCTAAAGGACACATTAAGATAATTGGGATGGTTTATCACAAGTTTAAATTATTATGCTTCGTAGAATTTACTCTTAATATACAAGATTCAGAAATGCTGATTTTTATTTTTTGGATTTTTATGAAGAGACACATTGAGAATATTGATTCCCCCTTTTTCTCCCCCTCCCCCCAGGAGAAAGTATATAACAGGATTAAATTATTTTGGACTTTTATAATAGTTTTCTTTTCTCTTAGTGCCATTTTCTTGATTTAGGTTTAAAAAATTATACTTTAGCTCATCCTTCAAAATAACTTCAATATAGTTAATCGGATTTGAAGGACATTTATTTGATAAAGTTGCAGTTGTGATTTGAGGAATGTCTTATATATTTCAGAAATCTAAGAGATGAATAGATCTAGGTTGTGTTTGGAATTTGTTTTCTAGATCATTATGTTGCGAATTTAGTTTTGAACCTGTCAACAGACTGTGTGTAGAATGAAGTAAAAAGAATATTTTTTTTCTGTGTTGAAATGAAGAGCATTTATTTGTAGTGTAAATTAAACTTAGAGAGTATGTTTTTAATATCCTTCCTATTCAAGCTGATATTTTCTCTCCTGGTTTAAGTGAGTGTGTGTGTGTGTGTGTGTGTGTGTGTGAGGGGGAGGGTTAGAATTGGAAAACAAATTCTTTGTGATTCTCTCTCCCTCCCCCACTTTTCCTGTGTGCGTACTCTCTTGTCAAGAGTCTTGAACATGAAAATAGGGATTGAAATGTAGGGAAAGTGGAAACTTGGACATATTGGTCTCTTCTTAAGTTTTACAGGTGATGGATTTTGTTCTTTTATGGATGTCTCAGCAAATATGTGGGAGCCAAGAAACATCCTTTGAAATTAGAACAAGTTGAGAAAGATTGAATTGAAATTCTCTTCTCCTCCTCCTCCTCCTTCTTCTCTTCCTCCTCCTCCTCCTCCTTCTTCTCTTCCTCCTCCTCCTCCTCCTTCTCTTCCTCCTCCTTCTCTTCCTCCTCCTTCTCTTCCTCCTTCTCTTCTCTTCTCTTCTCTTCTCTTCTCTTCTCTTCTCTTCTCTTCTCTTCTCTTCTCTCTCTTCTCTTCTCTTCTCTTCTCTTCTCTCTTCTCTTCTCTTCTCTTCTCTCTCTTCTCTTCTCTTCTCTTCTCTCTCTTCTCTTCTTCTCTTCTCTTCTCTTCTCTTCTCTTCTCTTCTCTTCTCTTCTCTTCTCTTCTCTTCGCGCCTATGTAAAAGACCCCCTGTGGATAATTTTTGATGATAAGATCTAAGTATGGGTTTTTAAAACTATAGTCTATGCATCTCTTTGAGTGAAATTATATGGGCATTTCTCTAAAATTATTCTGTGTATCTTATTTTTAGATTTATCATTTAAGTATTTATAGTTGTAAGTAAACTTAAAAATGTAACTGATTTTGAATGGCTAAAATTTAATTCATTTATCCTCACATGATATTGAGATTTTTCAGGGAAGTTTTCCTATTCCCCTCTTTAGTTTTTAAGCATATGATAGATTTTATTATGTATAAATTTTTAGAACTATAAACCAAATTATTTTTTTAAGCATGTTAACTAACACTACTGATTTTTCCATGTATGCACAAACTGCTTTAAACAATTAAATGATTATTATTATTTTTTTTTTTTTGGTATATCAACTAATGTTTAGTATATTAAGCATGTCCAGAAATACCTTTTATTTAAAAAAAAAAAAACAACATTTAAACATCTTTCAAAAAAAAGACTGGCATGTACACTTGAACCAATTAAGTAGTGGTTAGTATTATATTGACTTGATTTATTGATCAATTTTATCTGTAATGGACAGTAGCTTTGTATTACTGAATATAGGGTATCTTCATCTGGTTTCTTTTTGTTGTTAGAAAGCACATGGTTAAATGGAATGTGTTCTAAATATAAGTCTTAATTCTTTTAATTACCATTTTAAGTAGGAATAATATCTTTTATATTAAAAAGACATATAACTACTGTGAAGTTCCTACCACACATTGTTTAGAAATAGTAGTGAAAGTTTTATTGCAAAAGGATAAAGGAGACTTAAAAAAAATAATTATAACACTTAATAGTTAAGGTTACTTCCACTAGAACATTATAACTTTTTACCTTTCAAAAATAGGTCTTGACTTTTTCCTCTTATGTAAAAGTTTAACATTACCATAATTTTGTAGCCAAAACATTTAATTGATGTAATTTAAAAAATCTGATCAATTTTGCTTACTGTGCCTTGAATATATCTTAATATATTACTGTTTTAAGGAATATTGGTTTGAAAAACAAACTCAGAAGAATCTAAGTGGCCAGGATTGTTCAAATCTGAATAATTAATTAGCCCATCTACAATATATTTAAGTGGTCCACTTGAAGAACTCATGATTGAGGGCGAATCCACTACCTCCTGAAGACAGCCCATTCCCCTTATTGACAGTTCTGATTGTTAGGAAGCTTTTCATTATACCAAATGTAAATTTGCCTCTATGCAGTGATCTATCCATTCATCTCTTATCTGTCTTCTGTGGCCAAATAGAACAAATCTCATCTCTTTTCTATCTGATAGCCCTTTATATACTTTATTTTTGTGTATGTATGTCCCTCAAGTCTTTTTATGGGCTCAATATTTTTTACTTTCTCTGTCATATATTCATATGGCTAGATGCTGGAGCTCATGATCTTTTCCTCATTCTCCTAAGGATTATTATATTATTTCTGAGATCATTTATGGGTTTGTTTTTTTTTTTTTTGGTGGTACATGAATACTATTAAGGAATTATAAAAGTGAAATAATGTCCCTATCATTACCTCATTATTCACAGTGGGGTATTTCTGTGGCCCTATAATAATAAATCATGATTTCAATAGGCTATTCTCAGGGAATTGTTAATTTTTTAGAAATCTTTCTTTGAAGAACAATTCCACAAATTATAGTAGTTATTTTGTATAATTTTTGCTGATTAAATTGGAAATTTTATATTATTGAGTACATATAGCATATACTTGTTCTATTTCTCTTTTAAAAAGTATTGTTTATTTATCCAATTTGAATTAACCATCCCCTTAGAAGCGTATCAGTAACTTAAAATTTTGGTGTATAATAAAGCAATAGTTCATTTGTGGGGAAGGGATGATGGCAGCCTGAAGTAGTGGTCAGTAAATATCATTTATTCCTAAGTACAAAATGAGACTATAAATTCTTTAAAAACAAATAACATTCATCCAAATAAGTGTTTACCTTATAAATGAGGCCCTTTGGGATGCTACACTTAATTCATTAATGTTTAAAGCATCTTGAGAATTCCCTCTGAAATTTGCCTTTAGTGCCTTCACAGTGTTGTTTTATATATCTTTAATGGTGGCAAAGCTACATTTTTTGAAGTTGGATTTGAATTTGGAAGTAGCTACTATCTTTGGTTAGAAAAAGGCTATGACTATGAAGTAAAGGGGTGCCTCTCTCTCTCTCTCTCTCTCTCTCTCTCTCTCTCTCTCCACACACACACAATAAGAATCATACTGTCCCTAATTCTGAAATCATGTATCAAATGTGCTTTGGGCAGTGGCAGTATCTTTGAAATAAATATTGCTTTCTACTAACCCTTTTTGCTGAGGGGTTTGAACTCTTTTGGATCTTTAAAACTCTAATCTTATTGCTTTATAATTATATCTTGTATATATAGATGTTAACCTAAATTAGTGCAGCTTGCTGGACAAGCTGCTGACGTGAGTCTGTATAGTACTTTACAGTTTATTGCAATGAGCTTTAGCCTAAAAAGTATTTTAAAGTTAACACATCCTGAATTAGTGGGGTCCTAAGGATTTCCTAATATAAAATAGAAGATTCCAAATTAAGGCTTCCAAGTCTCATCTCATTGAAGGAGAAAAAGATAAAGTATAGCTTCAGCATTAATGACATAAAAACACTACTTCTGAATTTTGTTTGCCAAAAGTGATAGGACCACATTGTCTGCCACCTATCATTTTGCTATCTTCACTAGAAGGAAAATATGTGGTCCTAGACAACTTCATCCAAGTTTTCAGATAAACATCCCTTGTTTTCATTTCCCCTCTAAAGGCTTTTCAGATTAATAAACAAATTATCCCTCCATTATACCTAACAGCATTGTGGTTTGGTTTTTTTTTTTAAACTCATGATCTTTTGGAAAAATTGGACTGTTCAAGAGAACAGCCCTAAAATATGGACAAGTTGAACACTTTTTCATGCAAGTTTTTGGTCCTTCAGCTATTTTATTATGCCCATGGGCTTTAGAATCTTTGACCATCACTTTTAGATTTACCTGTATCACGAAATAACAAACATTTGCAAAATGTTATATACATATGATATTAGTGCATGTGAATGCACGCATATACAAACACACATACACACACACACACACACACACACACACACACACACACACATGGAGATGCAAAAAGGGCAAAAATACAATCCTTGTACACAGTTGCTTTATGCTATATATTGATAAAGCAATAAACCCAAAAACTAGCCTCCTAAAAGTTTTGTTTCTCCTTCATATAAAACCAATTTGTACCCAAAACAAAAATTTGAATTTAATATAGTATTTTTGATGGGACAGATGACCAGCAAAGCTAGTTTACTTGAATTTAATAGGAGTTCCTTTGAGTATATATTTGGCATGAATAAATTTCCTGAGTAGATGATTAAAACAGTCCAAACTTTTTGAGAGGTTTCATTGTAGTAGCAAGCTAATAAGTATAGCCAATTAACACTTTTTTTCTTTGTAACCAAAAATTTCTTTAAATTAATTTCATTTCACACATCATATATTTTGAGATAAATTTTATTTGTAAATTGTAATGGAAAATTTAATAACAAATATGAAGGAAGAACATACCTAATTCTTAATTGATTTTACTCTAGATTCTTTTTTATGACCTATGCAGTATATTCACTATACCATGGAATAAATTATTCACAATCTGATAGATCCTGGTCATTCAATTGAGCACAGATTTTAAAATGTTTTAATATATATTGGTTTAATTATGAGTTTTTTGTTGTGTGTGAGCTAAAATCTGTGCTCATATAAACATAGCTCTTATTAATTTGAATGATACCTTGACCAAGTTTGTTATCCATGCCCTACCCCAAGCCTGTCTAAATATTTCTTGGAAATGAAGAATTGAAATTTAATTTTGGACTTAATGAGTTTTCTCCATCTTGCAAGCAGGGGATAAATTTTATTAACTCATTTTGTAATATTGCTCTTAATTTCCAGTTTCCTAATGTTTAATAAAAGATTTAGCCTATCTTCAGATGTAGGATACCTCACTTTACATAGGGGTTTTAGTTCTGAAAAATTGTGTGAGACAAAATTTTATGCATGAAATTATTTAAAATATAATTAGAGGCAGCTAGATGGCTCAGTGGATAGAATGCGCAGGCCTGGAGTCAGGAAGACCCAAGTTCAAATCCAGGCTCAGATACTGGATAGTTAATGTGATCCAGGGCAAGTCACTTAACTACTGCCTAAGTTTCTTCAACTGTAATATGGGAACAATAGCAAAACCAACTCGCAGGATTGTTGTGCAGATCTAATAGGGTGATATCTGTAAAGTGCTTGGCATATGATAAGTGCTTAAATTCTTGTTTCTTGCCTTTTGATTTAAAGTAATGTTTATGCAAATCCCTTTGTAAAACCCAGAACAATCTCTAATTGTCATTTTATTTTGTAATCTGAATTTTCATATTCAATATTGAGATTGTTTGGAGAAGAGTACACTTGCAATGGGTTAGGGTTAGGGTTAAGGACCATCACCAGATCATAGAATCATAGATTTGGAGCTTCATGGTACTTACTTAGGTCATCTATTCTTGATCTTCATTCTATAACTTAAAAACTAGAGAAGTTAATTGACTTGCCTTCACAGATAAGCAAGTGGCAGTGATAGAATTTGAAATGAGGTACTCATTCCAAATCCAGTTTTCTTTCTGCTATCTTGGGCTGCATACCTAGAAATTAAAAAAAAAAAAGTTTGAGAGTGCCTTGCACAGGGTATGATTGGTAAATTTTTGTGCCTAATAGATCTTGTTAATTCATGCAAATTCCACACATCTCATCTCCCTTTTAAATATATATTTTTGTTGTTGCTTAATTGTGCCTAATTCTTCATGATTCCATTTGGATTTTTTTTTTGACTGAAGTAGTTTACCATTTTTTGTCCAACTTGTTTTATGGATGAGAAAACTTAGGCAAATAGGGTTAAGTGCCCAGAGTCACATGACTAGAAAGTATCAAATAAGGCTGGATTTGAACTCAGGTCTTCGCTATTCCAAGTGTGGCATTCTAATCACTAAGCCACCAAACTATATGTATACATAGCTATTAAAGCTTAAAATTGCACTATGACTTTTGGGACACTTTGTATGTGGATCAATATCCCTGGCAGGCAGTTTAAATTGTGATATAATTTGTATTTCAGAAATGATACATAGAGGAATTTCTGTTGAAAATGTATTCCAATCTCCTTTAAAAGCAACTGAGAAGATTGTCTTTGAAATAAATATTATAAGGCAAATTAGACTTAATCTAATCTAGAATTTATGAACATATTTCCCTTTCTTGGCTTTTCTTTGAATATTCCCCAATTCAGAAAAATTAATGGTGATGGGAAACGTAAATCAAACCTGAAAGATATTTAAATGCAATGTTACTATAGCATAAAACAGATGTATATAAAATGGAGGAACTATTAGGAGTGTTTTCTCTAATAATGAAGTTCATTTTTAATGTTTTAAGGAGAATGTTACAGGATTATTAAAATTCTTCTTACTGTATTTTCAGTATGTATTATTTGCCAAACTAACCTTGTACATTTGAATTGTAACTACTGTAATCTAGAGTTAAATAAATATAAAATGTGATTAAATGATTCTTGTTACTACATTTATAGAATGGGCAATATATTCTATATTTTAGTTCATTCCCATGGAAATAGCTAATATATATTCAGCTTTAAAAGACTTGTGTGTTTGAGTTGTGAAGTGAATTAAATATAAAATTGTATTTTATGTAATAGGTTTTAATTCAATTCTTGAATAACGAACTTTCTTAGTAGTAATGCATGTTTTGAAAACTCATAGAGTTGTGCTACTTAATGCAGTTTAAAAAGACATTTACTTTATTTTATTATAGCTTTTTATTTAGAAGTTATATGCATGGGTAATTTTATAGCATTGACAATTGCCAAACCTTTTGTTCCAGTTTTTCCCCTCCTCCCCCAGATGGCAGGTTGACCAATACATGTTAAATATGTTAAAGTATAAATTAAATACAAAATAAGTTATACAAGGACATTTACTTTTGCCTTAAATGATAGAAGCTGTCTTTGACTCCACTACCTGACAATAATGAAGGAACAAATGAATTAGAAATATTGTAAGAAAGCAGGGATTACTTTTTTCCTTCATTCAATGTAGATTGACCATAGACAGGCTATATGAAATAAAATTATTTGGCAAATGCCAAAATAAAAAAAAGTGAATCATAATGTAGCAAGCTTTTTTTAGGAGGAACTGGAAAATTATGATGAGTAAAATCTAAATTAGCATAAGGTGAATAGAAGCACTTTAACAAACATAAATTTATGGCATAATATACTGCGTGACGGTTCTAAGCTAGTTCTACGACCTTTTTTGGTCAGTTGTTTCATCTATGTAGTTTCCTTTGCTAGCTTTCCTTGTCTTCTACTCCCTCCTTCAATAGCTTCTCTGTTCCAGGAATAGCAGGATGTGTTTTAAAAAGAATGAGTTTTTCAAGGTATAAATCCAATTTAAGGATAGATTCTCTTGAATACTTAAATATGACTTTCAAAATAAGTAGAGTACTTTAGAATCTGCTGGTACCTTTTATGTTATGCTCTCACCTCTTTTGAAAATCAAACTTAGTTCTCTACTTTTTTCCTTTCATCACTTCTTGATTAGTAGTGGATTAAAATTACAGCTTCTTCTTTCACTCAGAGTACCTTGAAAGTTATCAGTATTTTCTTACTTATTTAAAATTGTTCTATGAGTCTTTAAAACTGTAAAAACAGTTTAAAAAAATCTTCTTTCTAGGTAATTATTTCACTGGTAGATCCAATTTGTCATTGTGACAAATTGCTGAAGAGCTATGCCTGCTTTAGAACCTTTCATTCCTATAGTGGCTTTAATTGACAGAAGTTTATATCACTTCCAAGTAAAAGGTTAGTGAAGAAGAAAAATAAATTGAACATTGATTTATTTCAATCCCCATGTCATCTATATTACTGTCAATGTTACTATTGTTTAGGGGAGCCAGCTATTATTTTGCTATCTTTCATTTTTCTCTAGTCTTGTCTTTATATCTGTTCATATAATAGTTTATTAACTTTTTACTAAAATAGTTTTGTGGTGCAATTCTGAGAAAATAAATACACATCAGATTTTGTGTGCATTTTCAAAATCTGTCATAGAAGTTTATTTTGCTGTATATGGTAGACTTGGGCTTTTTTTGTTTAATTGACTTCAGTTGATATTATTCCATCTCCTTAAGATCTCATGTTTAGTATAATTCTTCTTTTAAAAAATCATTCAGTTATTCCCAAATTGGCCTTTATCTTCACTTTTTTCTTTCTTGACAGTAATGACATTTATAGAAAAGAAAAACATGCATTTTCCTTCTGATGCCAGTTCTTGTTTTCTAAACTTAAAATTTGACCTATGTAAATTGATATTTTGGTATATAGTGATAAATATTATTACCAAATTTTATCCCTTTTGTAAAAGTAAAATTATAATGACAGTTTTCAGATATTAATAATTTATAAACAATCTGTGTTCCAAAAGTATATTTAGTATATTTGACACTCCAAAAACCATTTCCTCATAGTAAGTTTTGAGAAAGAAATATGGCTTGATCTTCTTTGTGCCCTCCAACAATGTCTTGTGTATAATACTGAGTTATAGCAAATACAAAAATCTCAGCAAATATTAAATGGAAAAAAAAAATCTGTTGAACCAATTATATATCTGGAAGAAGCAGCAGCAAGAAGTAGCAGCAGCAGAACAAAAAGAAGGAGAAGCAGAAGCAGAAGAAATAATCACCTATACTGGATTCTTTATTAAATTATAATATAGACAGTAATAACCACATGTATCGATATGTCAGGAACTCATGTCCTTAACCTGCTGACCTGCCACACTTAATAGTGTGAATGAAGAATAGTGAAGAGTCTTGCACCTGCTTTTAGTTGATTATGGTTAGTTGCTGTGGTTTAGGTGGGAGAATTTGTGACTTCGGAAAGTATATGAGGAGTGAGGCAACGTGGAATTTTGAGGTGAGAATCTAAAATAAGGGTAGCAACTACAGCAGTATAAATTTCTAATTATTAGGAAACCTTTCATGTTGGTACAAAATTTCCCTTCTCTATGGTGGTCCTATGTGACTTCTGGCCTTGTATTCCACTATTGCATGATAATTCATTAGATATTTGAATGCAGATTATGTTTCTGCCTTTTGCCTCTTTTTGTGCCCCCCCCCTCTACCCCCCGCCTTTTAAATACAGTACCTGGTACATAGTAGATGCTTAATGTTTATTGATTGGTTTCTCCTTTCCAATCACTTTCCAGTTCCTTTAGTTGATTGTCATGTTGCAATTTTGATAATATAGCCCAATTTTAATTCCCTTCATCATCCTAATCAAATTTTTAAGGGACAATTTTGACTTATTAAATAATTTTTTTACTAAAAAAAAAGAATCAAGCATATTCAAAGATGGTCTTACTAGAGTACATCATACGATATTACAATTGCCTTCTTCCTCTTTTGGTTACTTCTTTTCTATTGTTGTGGCCTAAGATTTCATTTTTGTTGTTGATTTTCTTTTTAACTGATGTTCTTGAAATTGTCCAGAATCTCAGGTCTTTATTAACACAAATGTTTAGCCATACTTTTCCCATTCTGTTATTGTGCTAATTTTTTAACCCAAATATAAGACTTTTACATTCATCTTTGTTATATTTCATCTTAGTAGTTCTAGACTGTTGTTACAGTTTGTTGTGATGTTTTTGGATCTCAATCTTATTATCCGTTCCATTGGCCATTCTTTTCAACATTCCAGAATTCATAAATTTGATCTAAACCTTCCTCCAACTCATTGATAAAATTATTGAACAGAAACAAGAGCAAGTAGAGAGAGCCCTATGAATCTCTAGTAGAGAGTTCCTTCTGGGTTAATGTCTTTTAATCAACACTCTGGATTTAGTCATTCAGCCAGTTTTGAATATATCTAGCTATACTATTATTTCATCTACTTACCTCTATCTTATCCATAATGATATAATGATAGAATTGTCCTTGTTGAAACTCAGGTAAGCATTGTCTTTGCATTTGATTTACTAGTTTATTAGCTATGTCAGGGGAAAAACCAAAACCAAGATTTTTTTTTTTTTATTACATCCTTAATATTTTGACTTTTAGTAATCATCTTTTAATGACTGTTCGTGAATCACCCCCTTTAAAATAACTCTTTCTAGAATTTTTTCAAAAATCACTGTTTTTGCTTGCTGATATACTTTGTAGAATCAGCTTTCTTTGTCTTTGAAAATTAGGATGCTTTTCTTACTCTAATCCTAAATCGCCTCCTTTCTTCTCTACAATTCACAGGTAGTATTCACATCAGTGAGGCTTTTCTATACCTTATGGTCCTAGTTGATTAGGCCAGGTGACTTGAACATATTGAGCATTACTTCTGCAGTCTTTGAATTTATTTTGGGTCTTAATTCCTTCTTAAATCTTTGTTCCCTTTTCTCAAGTAGCATACCCATAAACTCAGAGTTTGTAGGACCTCAGGTCATCTAATCTAACCTATTAGATATATAGTAGAAATTTACTTAACAATATTTCTGACAAGAGATTAATTCAGTCTCTACTTGAAGACTCTCCTCCAGTGATTGAGAATTCATTACCTGGGGAAGCAGCTTATTCTATTTATCTTTTTAAAATCAAAGCTGATATATATTCTTTTGCAATTTCACTTAATCTTTAATCTAAAGACCATTCTCATTGATTAGGAAGATAAAAAGATAAATAAAGAGTTGACAACCAATGTTTTATTCAAGAATTGAATATCTTAGTAAAAGTAAATTGATAATAGGCTCTTATTTCTGTTCTGCTTTATTCAAGCTGGTTTTCATGTCCTTATGAAGGATAGGCCGATCTGACTGAATGTAAAATTAACTGATTAAATCCTGTCAAAAGAATGTTGTAGAAGAAAGCCAATAATTGGAAAAGAGTAAAGTCTGTGATATTAGAAAAGCTTATATGAAAGAACATTTTGGAAATATTTTATTATTAAGAATAACTTATGAAAGAATACTGTTAGATCAGTGAAAACTCAAAATTGAGAGAAAAAATAAAATAGGTGCTAATATTAAGATACAAAAGGATGAGAATCAAAGTTTTTGGTGATTTCATAGGGGAAATGAAGATGGAAAATTATAGGAATTAAAATACTTGATGAGAAATCACTTAACAATTCTATTTCCCATGCTAATAGATGATTGAAATATATAGATAATAAGGGCAGCTAGGTGGCCCAGTGGATAGAGCACCAGCCCTGAAGTCAGGAGGACCTGAGTTCAAATGTGGCCTCAGACACAACACTTCCTAGCTGTGTGACCCTGGGCAAGTTACTTAACCCCAATTGTCTCAGCCCCCCCCCCCCCCCCAAAAAAAAAAAAAAAAGAAAAAAAAAAGAAAAAGAAGTATATAGATAATCCTCAGGCCTTAGGCTATCAGAAAAATTAGGCATCCTTTGTTCCAAGCAGCTTTTTTTTTTTAATTGCTATTTAAAAAAGTCAATGAATAAAAATTATTTTATTTCCTTTTTCTCTTTGATAAAGAATAATTAACAGTAGGGAAATATCTAAAAGTCCTCTAACAAAGAACAAACGAAACAAGGAAATTGGATAAACTTAACATTCCCTCTCTTAACAATAATCTTGTTGATGGTCATTTCTTCACTGAAAATAATTTATAGATAATGGACATAAGGGGGAAAAACCTGCTTTAAAAAAAAATCAAAGTAACAACAGAAACTAAAATTCAAAATATGAGAGATTGAGATAGAATAGATATATCATTGATTTCATAGAGTGACAAGTAAATCTTAGTGAATTTTCCCTTGAATATTTCTTTGTTGACAATCTCATGAAAAAAATCTCATCTTTTCCCTCTTCAGCGATAACCTGATCTTCCTTTCTCTCCCCCATCCCTGCACCTATCCCAAACCTACATACACATACAGCTTATTTAGAGAGGTAATCAAATGATAGGACAGAGATTATCTGTTCATTATTTAATGTAGTTACATGCTTAGGTTCAAGCGGACAGCATAAATCTCTCAAGTTAAAACTGCTTTAACCCCAATGTAGTCTCAGAATCATTTTTCAGGGGGAAATGTCCTTTATGAAAACAAATTACTTTATTAGATATTTATACTTTAATATGAATGATTTAATGTGATGAAGCTAAGATTCCTTGACAATAAAGTTTACTTTGTCCATAGAACACAAAGACCATGAATTTAAAATTCATACTTGACAGAGAATGTTGAAAAGCCATTTCCTTTATTAGAAGATTACAAATTATTGATCACATTGTTTTTGAACTTTCTGAAAATTAAAAATGTGGTTAGTGATCAAATTTAATACTGTCATGGAATGCAGAAATATGAAAAAAATGTTGCTGTTTTTGTTTATGATATATACTAAATTTAAGCTAAGTTATAAGGTGTGCTGTTTGGAAGTGTGGAAGATACAAGAGTGGAGCTACAGATAACAAGTTTATGCTTGTATTTGCTACCGAAGAAGACTTTCACACAAGTTATTTCCATGGGTAGGTGATAAGAAATATCACTCTGCATGTATATACATTTATTATATATTTTGCATGATTATACATGTAGGAGTGGTACAATTTTGACTTTGACTGATAATTACTTTTTTAATATATTTTCTCCCAATTACATAATAAAATAATTTTAATTAAAGTACATTTTGAGTTGATAATGACTTTTTGTTTAGACCTAATTGAAATTTCTAGCTCTAAATTTTGATGAGTTTTTTTCTCAGTGATTAATGGTTTTAAATGGTTAAAAATTTAATTCACTAAAAAAGTTCATTGAAGGAACTAAATATTTTAACTTAAAATGAATTCTTAAAAAAAAAATGTTGTCAAATAGTCAATATTGTACTTGACCCTCGTATCTTCTGCACTGAAGTGTGTTTTTTTTTTTTTTAAGATCACACATGTTGATATATATGTATGGTGTGTGTGTATATATATCCATGTATATACATATCTATCACTTTGAACTCTGACGATAAAATTATGGAAAATATCAAAGTGTTCTTTTATTTTCTTTAAAAAATTATCATGATCCAGTCTTTTTAATTTAGACTAATGTGCATCATGCCCTTCAATAAATCATGGGATATCCTCAACTATTTAATTAAAAGGTCTCTGCTCAAATTATTCTCCTTCATTTTGGGGAGTGAAGATGAATTTTCTTATTAAATCATCAGAAATTTATTTTAAGCATAATCGTCAGAATTTCATATTGTGGCATGTTTACACTTTATATGCTGGCATCTAATTATGTATTTACTTTTATATTGGGTTTAAATTTTTTTTTTAAAGTTTGTAACATATTTCATTGATCTGTGGGTAAGTTGGAGAAACAAAGAGCACAAAAAGCATTGTTTCTTTTTCCTTCAATGGCAATTCATTTTTAAAATGGGATATTGATCTTTAAATGATAATTTCTTTTTGAGTCATATTTTACTGTAATTAGCTGAGGCTTTATTTCTTTTTGAAAAGTCAGTGTTTGTTACAATATCCATTTGTAGGATGACAGAAAAATATCTTTTATGGAGAAATTCTTAGACTTGCTGTATATTGCCTTTAGTAACAAATGGCATTCTTTTTATGCCTGCTTTACCCTAAATCTCATGGGATTTAGATTTATAGGATTTTATACAATTAGAAGCAAGATAGTACAATGGAAAAAGCATTGCTTTTTGAGTCAGAGGAACCTGGATTCAAATATGGGTTCTGTTACTTAATGTGTGACCTGGGACAGACCTCTTAATGTTAATGTCTCAACCTAAGAACCTTATCTGCAGGAAGAGATTTGATAAAGTGACCTCTGAAGCCACTTCAAACTCTTAAATTCATTATCTAATTTTTTCTTATTATTTTAAGGAAAATTTTTAGTTTAGGCATTGTTGTTGAGAGGACTTAAAAGTAGCGATTTTTATTTTTCTTTTTTAGCATGCAGCCAATCAGCATGAAGGGTGAGTTATTCTATACTCTATATCATTTAGAGCAGGACTTCTTAAACATTTTTTCATTTGTGACCCCTTTTCTCTTGAGAATTTTTTTATGTGACCCCAGGTATATAGATATATAAAATAGAGATACAAATCAAACACTTACTGATAATAAATCATTATATATATCTCAGTTAGGAGATCCCATGTGGGCTTGTGCCCCACACTTTAAGAAGTTTTGCTTTAGAATGAGTATACTCACTTTAGAATGTACCTCAGTAATCTTCTTCAGGAATGTCAGAATGAAAAATCTGAAAATCTTTTAATTTGATTTCTTTTTTGCTGCTTTCCCTAATTTCACAAATTATTCATTATTTGTCTGAAAAATATAAATTGTCTTTTGAGTAAAGAGAAAAAAAATTTGCACGATATAGTCTCCATTATAAACATTTCAAAACAAAATCCTGATAATGGATTTTGTAGATTTATTGATTTTGAAAATAGATTTATATTTTAGATGTTATAAACATCCTGTTGTCACAGTGTATTGCTTGGAATAGATAAGTCAGTCCTGAATTGCTTGTGTTGTATTTGTTCATCTTGTTTTAGAAGCTTCTGGGATTTCATACATTTCAAACTTCATTGTACATGCCCCATGAATATTAAGTAAGGAAGATTTCCTTGTTTTTCTTGCTAAGCTAAACTTTTGACTAGTGTAATCTGTTGAAAGTTAATTTCAGTTAATGCTTTATATCAACTTTATGCTTTTAAAAATCTCCACAAACTTTCACATTCATCTTCTACAGAATAGAATCATTCTTCTTACTCTTAAACTTTTTTTCTTTAGGATTGTGGAAAGAATTTAATATAATGTTGTTTAGTACAATTATGTCTTTTTTTCTTTGAGTAAATGCTATTTCTTGTTCTGAAATTATGTACCTTTGTAAACTTAGGATATCTCTCCTGTATCACATTCTATTTAAATTTTAGTTCTGTAAAGGACAACTCTTCTGCTACAAATACAATAAGATAGTAAAAGGAATCTGACATTTAGAGAGCTCTTTTGGTTTTTTTTTTTTCCAGGAATATTTTTCTCCCCATATATAGATACAGTATACATTTTCTTTCTTTCCCAGATGGACCTTCAGTTGTAGCTCATTATGATATATCTGACACCAACTCTGACCCAGAAGTGGTAAATGTGGACAATTTATTGGCGGCTGCAGTAGTTCAAGAACACAGTAATTCTATAGGAAGCCAGGACACAGGAGCTACCTGGAGGACCAGCGGGCTTCTAGAGGAACTGAATGCTGAGGCAGGTTGGTCAACTTTAACCACTTCTCTGATGCCATAACATGCATGTGTCCTGGCAGTAATTTTCCTTTTAGTTGTAGCCTGCCTGTAGAACAGAATGGGTCAGATAAGATGCGTTTTATATTAACTGGAAATGTTTGTCCAGGATATAGTATTGTGTCAGATTTGTGAAGGCAGTTGGGAATTCTACCAGAATAATGTGATGGCAGCAAATTATCTGACTCCTTCACTTATCCTTTATGTGATGTGGGATAAGCCATTTATCCTCAAATTATGAACACTAACTCCACGTCAACTATTCTGAGACAATTGTTTCTTAAGCCCAGGAGTTACTTGCTATAGGCAGCTCTCTTTTCTATTAATTTGGAGTTCTGTGCACATAACTAGACCTCAATTCTTTCAACTTTCACCTCCCACAGATTCATCTGCATGTAGCCTCTCTCATATATATATATTTTATTATATTATATTATATATATATATATATATATATATATATTTATAATCTCCATCTTTACTCTTTGCTGCTATTCTTTTCCAGTTTTTGGCTAGCTAGCTCAGAAGAATAGCACCTCCACTCTCACTTCCCATAAACTCACCCACCTCCCATCTTTTTCTCCGTTTTTTCATTTGTGGATTAAGAGGGGGAAAATCCTAATTGTATAACTTGATAATGTTGTTATGTAAAGATATTGCTAGGGATGTCAAAGAGACAAAATTCCTAAGGTTTGAATGAAGATAGACTTAAGAAGCTATGTCATTAAATTCTATAGCTTTTCTAGAAATCCTCTTTTAGATTCTCTTCAAAATTCTCAATGTACCTTCTCGTTAAAAGTAAGCATGAATTTTCTCAAGCACCAGAATTTAAGACAAAAAAACTTTGTTAATCAATTTTGCCTAGAGGTTCTTAATGTAACAGTATTGGAGAATGTAAGCTCAAGGGCAGGGACTCTTGTCATTTTTGTCTTTGGCGCCCTTTCTAGTGTCATATTTAATGCCTTTCATATACTTGATGCTTTATACATATTTGTTGTTGAATTCTACTATTTTTAAAATTATATATTCACATTATTTAAGAATAAGCTAACTAGGCTTTTATAGGTAACCTGGGAACTCAGTCATAATTTATAATATAGTTTATGTGGGAAATACATTGTTCCAAATAATGAATTTATAATTATATGTTTAGAACACCATCTCTTTTGTGTCAAATATTTTCCACTGTTGAAATTTTTAGGAATTGTAAAAGGAGGTCAAAAGAAGATTGTTGTAGGGATTTTTTTTTCTTAAAAAATTTATTTGGAAATGTTTTCTCTTCTAAATTTCTCTTTTATGCTTAAATTGAGATTTACTATGAGGTTGTATTAAAAATAGTATTGGACTAGCAGTCTGGAGGTTAGTACTGAGTCTTTGGCTAATGAACTGTGAAACCTAAAGGAAGTTACCTTCACTTTTTTCAGCATTCATCAGTAGACTGGTTAGTAATAAATATGTAACTTCATTATATTGTAACATTGAGGTAACATAAGAAAGCATTTTGAAGAATTTAAAGCATTGCATAAATATAAGTAATTGACATTGTTGCCTTTATCTTAAGTATGAGAATAAATCACAGGATTTTGTTTATTTATATTTTGCTTTATGCAGTTATGAAAATTGTTAATTTAATTTGGGTCAGTTATTTGAAGGATGATTTCTTATTGTGTGTGGTTCCTAATATAGTTTTCCCTCCTCTGTTAGTTAAGAGGAATTCTGTGGTGAATACTTTTAATAGTTTTAAAAAAAAAACCCAACACCACTGTTAATTTTGAATTTCATATAGCTGGAATTCCTTGCTAATATTTAATAATTTCTCTCCTCTTAAGTCTTTTTAGTTAAGCTCAAATTTAAGCTTTCATGTACCTGTACTAAAACTAAACATTTTAACATTTGTGTTTAACATCCAAATGATAGCTTCAGATTGTTTTTAGTTTAAATATTTGCAATGATCATTCATTCAACATAAATTCCTTTTTAAAGTTTAGATTAGGTCAGAGAATTTGGTCATTTATGAACAATTTTAACAAACTTTGTCCACACTTCCTTTAACCCCCTATTTTAGGACCAAAATTTTCTCATTGTTATAGTACCTATCCAACATTGTTGATAGTACATTGTTGAGGTACAAGTTTATCAGTGTTCTCAAATTATAATAGCAGAAAAAAGCATAATAATTTGAAAGTATTATATCTCTTGTGCTATAATGTAAAGATGCTTACATTATGTATTTGTCCCTAATTTGCCTTGTAATTCTGGATCTAAAAAAGCTGGTGGTTTGGTGGGATCAAATAATTGCTTGTATGAGATAGCCGAATGTGAACCTTTATTTAAAAAAACTCTTTAAAATTTCAGTTTAATTAAAAAAAGTATATATATCTCAGGCTAAACCTTTCAACTTGGATTGCATACCTGTAATCCTAAAATTGGAGCAAATTTGAAATAGTTATTACCTCAGTGAGGTCAGAATAACCTACCCATTCTTATAAAAGAGTTGATATTCTGGGACCCAAGTGGACGTCACTGAAACCAAGACAGAACAACTAAATCCACAAATTAAGGAAAATGAAGTAGAAGTCAGGCCAGCCACTAGTCATCAAAGGAATTGGAACTTTCAGGTACTATATTTACCACTTGCTTCCTTTTTCTTGCTTGTTGCTGTTACTAAAAACAGTAATGAATTCACTGGGGTAGATTCCTCATTGTGCCTGGGGATTAATTTCTCTAGTTAAATACATTAATTTGTCTGAAAATCTTTCTGAATGAATTTTTTTTAAGCCTGGATAGACTTGGAGAATGATACACTTTTTTGTTGTGATAATTGAATTTATTCAGAAATCATTCTTAAAAGAATTCAAGACTTTGCATGTGTGTATGTATGTGTTTGTGTATTTATTTATATTCTCATTCCCTCAACATTTTTAGTATAGGGAAATAAAAGACAAGTATTTGTCTTAAAAATGAATACATTAAGGCCCAAAGATTTGCTACCCTCTGGTCACAGCCATTTAGTAGTAGAATAGAGATTTTAACGTTAGATTTTTTTATTTCTAGGCCAGAGTTAGTTCTATGATATAAATCAATTCCAATGTGGATGGTTTTAGTCAAGTCATTAATTTTTGATAACATTCTTAATATTTAAAATAGTGTGGATGATTTTAATTATCAGGAAGAGTAATTCTCTGTAATATGTTTTTGGGAAGTATCAGTAGGCTATATTAACCTCATTTTGGGGATTTTTGTTTAATTTAGATGAAAGTGGAACACAAAACATTTTTCAGGTTGATTGCCTACTTTCTGCATATGACATGATTTTGAGAAATAATCTTTCTGATATGTGAGTTAAAATGTTTTGGATGTTATTGTTTAATAGATTCAGGCATAACAATGGTATTATTTTGCTTTTAAAAAAATTTAAATCAAAGGATATGACATGAATGTTTTGAATAATGCAGTTAGTTATGAGAAGAAAAATATGTTTTATATCTAGAATTATTTGCCTAGTATATAGGAATTTCCCTCTTAAAGAATTCTTACTAAAAAACCAAATGATTATATCATCTTAAATCTTTTTAATGCTTTGGGCCAAATGATGATAAAGCAAAGTGGTTATTACAGGATTAAAAAAACCATCATTGCTTTCTTAATTTTGATGTCTAAAGAAACCAAAAAGAATGAATGTAGAAGATATCTAGCAAATTAGGTTTGGTCCTTGCCTAGTAAACTTGAAAATCTCAAGATATTTACATTTGTCATTTTGTTTTTGAAGAAATAATTTTCACAATGTAATCTAATTGCCCTTCTTTAATGGTATTCTTTCTGTAGTAGCTGTCTGTCCTGACTTCTTTATGTGAGTTGAAAAGCTCCCTTGTGGGTGGACTAAAATTTAGAATTTTCTGACAACTATATAAATGAGGAAAATTGTCTTTTCAAAGATGTATATGGGCAGTGCAGAGACACTAAACAGAGACAGCCAGCTGCCACCATAGCTAAATATAGCCTTTTGATTTGTTATACAGTTTAATATATGATAATTGTGGTATTTACACTTCTTTCTCTGCAGGCCTGATTCTTGCATCAGAGCTGGAGAAGACTACCATCATCACTGGCAGTGTCTCAGAGAACATTTTAGAGTTTTTGACTTCCCTGCTTGCTCTAGACATCTGATTTGCCAATGGGCTCTCATGAAACTACGAGGGAGCCAGTAAAGAGGCCAGAGGAGATTAGAGCTTGCATAGAAAGTCCTTAAATTTGTAACATGACATTAGGAGAGTCTCAGTGAAAGGAAGAACCTCTAGGCTGTGGCTCCAAACAGCTGAAAGCAGATGGGAGTGGGGCTATATCCCTGACTCTTTAAGAACACGATTGATGTCCCATTATGGAGAACAGCATCCCACAGGCCTGGAGCAGATCCCAGCTGCCTTATCATCATATAACACATCTTCCTTGCCTTAATGCTGGAAATGTGGCAGACTAGCTCATAACTTTAGTCTGTAAGGCCCCAGCATTTGCCATAAAATTTGTATTTTCACATTTCTATCTCTGAGCACTTGTTCAATTTGCCTTATTTTATTTTGTTGATGATTGTCTTTGATTAAAAAATAAAAAAAAAAATGCTAACCACAAAAGAACAGAGTCCTGCTTTTTCCATTATCATTTTTATTGAGTTGTAAAAGTTCAATTAACTGAACCAAATGTGGCAGTTTTGATGTGCAATTTTTATATACTGGCATAAATTTTTTTTTTTTTTTGGTGGGTTGAATTAGTGGGTATGTTTCAGTAAAGGTTGCACTTACTGGTTAATGCATTTATGCTGGATGAACATAGGGAGATATAAAATTTCCTTAAAAGGTTATAATATTTTTCAAATATCATTAAAGTCACAGTTATAGATAAAGTATGGCATATTAGTTTCCAAAAAGAGTAGTCTTTTGTGTTCAAGTTGCCACTATCGTTATAATTTAACTTTTACAACTGTATTTAATAGGTAAACATTTAATAGGTTAAGAAAATTAAAGAGGACCCTGTTTAACACTATCATTGACCAATTAAATCTCCAAATTATCCTACCAAATAGTAATTTCCATAACCATTTCCTGCTATGAATAGATTCAGTTGTAAAAGCACTAAGAATTGTCAGATTCTTTTCTTGTAAGAACAAGTCAAGGAGAAAGAGTTGCCAAATGGGTCCATGTTCATTATAACCTATTTGTTGTTTTTCAGGGCAGTAGCTTAGTGGTCTTTCTGGAAGCTACTCAGTGCTTCTCAGAAAGCGGTAGACAAATCGAATCTTAGGATTCTGTTAATAATAAATGCTTTTATCAGTGAAGCTGTAAGATTCATGGTATTTTGAAGTATGAATCTTAATCTCTTTAAGATCCTGACATTAGTAGTAGAATTTCCTTTGTGTCATATTAAAGGTTTTCCAAGCCTGAATTTCAATTGATAAAATAAACCATTTTAATCTTAATTTTATATTCCATGGTGTTTTGTAATGTGCCTGCTTTCCTCCCTTCTTCCCGACAACAGGACGAATGACAAGGTCCAGGTTCTGGACAACACAGTGACAAGTCAGATGGTCTCTTGTAGTGGGCCAGCTGGCAAGTATAGAGGAAAGAGAAGGCTGATGTACAAACACATCCTTAGTGTTGGTTCAGCTGAAAAAATCATATCTGTTTCTGTTATTGAATCATTTGGCAGTGCCAGCAACTTTCATTTCTCTGGGAAAGTCATTTTATGTTGTAGTAGCAAACTAGGTGTCATAGTGGATAGAACCAGGAAGATGAGTTCAAATTCTAAGTCAGACTCTTACTATGTGACCCTGGCCAGTCACTTAATCTCTTTTTGCTTCAGTTTCCTCATCTGTTAACATAGGGATAATAATAAGGTTGTGAGGAAAAAATGAGACAAGAATTTTAAAGCACTTTGAAAACCATGAAATGCAAAATGTTAGCTGCTGCTGCTACTTCTATTACTATCGCCACTAAACAATCACCACTACCACCAGGAGCTTCTGTTTTCTTATTCCCCAAATTGGGATGATAATAGCACAAATTTCCCAAAGATTGTCATGAAAAACACATGAGACTCTATGTGTTAAGTGCTTGCATAAATGTGACCTAAGTTGCTGTTGTTGCTGTTCTGATTCCCAAATCTAAAGTGCCTTTACCACTCTCCCAAACTTCAGAGTTGAATTTCTTAGTGCCTGTTAGCTGCTATCAATGCCCAGATGTCCTGTCAAGTTTAAGAGGCATGGAACTCAAATTAATTTTTCCTAGGAACTTTTTCCTGAATTCCCTCTCTCCTATTTTCTTTAATGTCACCATAATTTTTCTAAAACTTCAAAGTGTCTTTGTATTCCTCTTACTCATTGGCCCATCACATCCAGTCAATTGTCAAGTCTTAACAATTTTAACCCACAATTTTAAATATTTCTTGATAAAGTAGAAGGTGTGATGGACTTGGGGACTTGGGAACTTGGATTCAAATTCTTTAATACATAATATGAACCTTGTGGATTTTTCTCCCTCATTGATATACAGTGTGCTATAATGAAAAGACTACTAGATCTGGAATCAAAGGAATTAGATTTGAACCCTGATTTTGTGACTTAATTAACTATGTGACCTTAATTTCTCTAGGTTTCAGTTTCCACATATATAAATGAGACGATGGGATTACATTATTTCCTATGACTTCTTTAGCTCTAAATCCTAAAATCATTGTCCTAAACTCCAATCATACACAGGACTAGTTTTCTGTCTCCTAAATGCATCTGGCACTCTTGTGTTCAGTTATTTCAGCTGTGTCTCACTCTTTATGACCCCTTTTAGGGTTTCTTGGCAAAGATACTGGAGTGATTTGTCATTTCCTTCTCAAGCTCATTTTCCAGATGGAGAACTGAGGCAAATAAAAAAGGTCACTTAATATGACTTGCCCAGGGTCACACAGCTAGTCTGAGGCAGATTTGAACTTGGGAAGATGAATTTTCTTGACTCGGTTTATTTGTGCTATGAAGCTGTCCATGTCTGATACTTTGCTTTGCTAACACCATTCCCTACATTTGGAATGTCTTCTCTTTTATTGTCTATTGAAATCCTGCCTGTTTTTTAAGGTCCAACTCCTCATATCAAAAATATTATAGCACCTTGATAATTCCTCAGATATTTATATGTTATTTTGCATTATAATTGGGTATATGCTACTTATTAGAATGAGTTTTCAACCTGGGGTTTGTAAACTTGTATTTTAAAAATACAATAGTAATAACTTTCTTTTAATATAATTGGTTCTCTTTGCAATCCTATGTATTATGCTTTCAAAAACATTTTTCTGAGATATCCAAAGACTTCACCAGATTGTCAGTGGGGTTCATGACATAAAAAATGTTAAGAACCCCTATGTTAGATTATTAGCTTCTTGAGAACAGGGATCAGGTTTGTTTTTGTATCATTTTTCTCTCACATAGTTTCTTGTACATAGTAGACATGCCATCAGAAAGCATTTGTAAAAGACCAAGTACTGTTAGCTACTGGAAATACCACAGTGGAGAAAGAAACTATCCCTACTCTTAAGGAGTTTGTACTTTTAATAGAAGATATAAGTGCATGAATAATTTTTATGTGTGTGTGTGTGTGTGTGTGTTACTGGTTAATGCATTTATGCTGGATGAACATAGGGAGATATAAAACTTCCTTATTTCCTTAGAAGGTTATAATGTTTTTCAAATATCTTTAAAAAGTCACAGTTATAGATAAAGTATGGCATATTAGTTTCTTTTGTGTTCAAGCTGGGTTTGCCACTATCATTATAATTTAACTTTTACAACTGTATTTAATAGGTAAACATTTAATAGGTTAAGAAAATTAAAGAGGACCCTGTTTAACAATATCATTGACCAATTAAATCTCCAAATTATCCTACCAAATAGTAATTTTCATAACCATTTCCTGCTATGAATAGATTCAGTTGTAAAAGCACTAAGAATTGTCAGATTCTTTTCTTGTATTTTTCTTTTGCAAGAACTATAAATACAATAATAAAAATTGTATAAATAACAAAACAAATAGTTATAATATATAAACAATAATAAAATAAATAATAACAAAATAAATAAATACAAAGTATTTAAATAAAATACAAATATAAACAATAAATAAAAACAAAGTAGTTGAATACAGAGTATTTTAAGAAGGGTACTTACTAACAAGGAAAATCAGGAAGGGTTCATATAGAAGCTTGAACTCTGTTATTTGATGGAAAAGAAGACTAAGAGGTGGAGTCGAGGAGGGAGTATATTTTGGGGATGGATTAGTCAGGGCAAAGGCTGGGAAATGAAATGTTGTGTGAAGAACAGAGAAAAGACCAGTTTGACTGAATAGCAGAATGCAGGAAAAGCATTTATCATTCAATGGGGAAGTTAGATGGAGGAAAAATTGTGAAGCCTTAAAAAATATTGTTCCTGCTTTTCAATAAATAGAGAGGTTGTATGTACTAGAAGTATAGAACAAGGTATACATTTTCAGGTATGCTTAATTTGTTGATTTGTTTTGCTTAACTAGTTGTTGCAAAGGAGGGCTTTATGGGGGGACAAATCTGTGCAGATTAATGATTTTTTTTTTTTTTAAGTATCAAGTTTTTTTAAAAGCCTTGTTGCATTATATGGTAATAGACAAGCCACTTGATTTCTTTAGCCTCAGTTCTAAAGATATTGACCTAAAATTCTATGATCTGCATTAGTTAAGAATTAGGAAATTTCCTTTGGAAGGAAGCTTTTGAAAAGATTCCTAAAGGATTGAAGCAATGAAATTTGGAGAAAAAAAATGTCATACTAAGCAAAAAGTTGCAATTTTTTTATTTATAAAGGAGGACATTGATAAGAAGAAGACCATCAAGATGATGAAAGTCCTTAAAATCATGTTATATGTAAATTGGTTAAAGCAGGTATATTTAGAGTTAAGAAAAAAGCACACAGGAAGGGTATGATTGTTGGCTTCCAATATTTGAAGGACTGTCATGTAGGGGACGGATTAGACCTCATCTATTTGGCCCTGGATTGATGGGCAGGAATTTCAAAGAAGCAAATTTAAACATGAAGTCAGGAAAAAAAGCTTTTTAATGATTAGAGCTGCCCAGAATTGGAATGGACTTGTTTAACATGCTGTAATGGTGGTTCTTTTGTGTACAGAGGCTAAACTAATTGGCCCCTGGAGAGTTCTTCCAAGTTTTAGATCCTGTGGATCTGTGAAGGTAGAAAGGTGGCAGGTGGTAACGGCCAAATTTGACAAATTGGAAAACCCAAAAACTCTGAGGTAATCCAGGAATTGATTTTGCTCCTTTGTTGGTGTTTCTTATTCCATAGACACTTGTCCTTGGAAAATTGAAGAGTGCAAAGCATAATTCACTTATACAGCTACTAGTAAAAAGTCATTAATTGTGGGCTTTGAGCATTTATTGTGGTTGAATGCTTTAGAATTTTGTTCTAAAGACTTTTTTCATAAAATTTCACATTTTTATAAAAAAGACTTTGGAGATAGGATGGATATTTCAACAGTATGCATATTTCAGTTATAGTGTTATAAAATTGTTTGTTACATCTGCTATTATTAATAGGTATTTAGCCAGAAAAAGGAGACATTATTATGAACTTACAAGTCTTAGATCAGATAAGAAAGGTCATTACTTTTGAATTTCCTTTCTATTTGCAATCTTAAGTAAACTCCATAAAATCAAACTTATTTGCTCCATCTTAATTTAGAAAGATCACTTGAGTTAAGAGTATTGTACAAATGCTAAGTGAAATAAGTTTAGATAAGACATAGTCTCTATTCTCATGGAATTATAATTTATCACTTTTCTGAGCCCTTGTTTTCTTGAATAATTCTGCTGATCTCATGAGATGAATTTGAGGAAAGCTCTTCATAAACTTATAAGTTATATGTAAAAATGAGTATTTGTCATTAGAAAATGTGTAAAAGACCAAAGAAATCTTTCATTCCTCCTTAGAGTTTGTTACAGTATTGCTAAAGGTTCATTCTTTTGAAAAACATAAATATCTAACTTTCACAAAATATTTTAGTATAACATTGGTAATGAATTCTAATTATTATTCTGTTTCTTCCTGTCACCACTAACATTTTTCAGGATTAGAACTTTATTTTCTTTTAAAGAATCAGTCCAACATTTTCCTTGGCAAATTTCTGCTTAGAGGTAGGGCTGTCCTGAGGAATATTTTTAAAGCAAGCTAAATTGAATCTCAAAAACTTTAAAGCACCATTGCAATTTATTCTAACTGAGTAACTGATTGTGTGATTGAGATTGGACTAAAAATTTTTATCAAGAAATTTCTGTTATTTGTGAAAAGTCAAATTATAGTGCTTTGCTTTTTTCTCCTCTCGTAGGTCATTTGGATCCAGGATTCCTTACAAGTGACAAAACAACTTCTGGCAATGCACAACTCAATGAAGAGATTAATATTGCCTCTTCAGACAGTGAAGTAGAGATTGTGGGAGTTCAGGAACATGCAAGGTAGGATGGTAATTTTGTTGCAATTTAAATTTTGAGGTTTTTTTTTTTTTTTTTCAGTAGGATTAAAAAAACAATCCTAAAGCCAAATACCTCCTTTTCCTAACTTTAAAATTCTTCTCTCCCAAGAAAACAGATTAAGGAAAGGACTGGCCAAATGGTCTGATTTAAATGAGTAGTGGATGTTGTCTGTCAACTATTTCTTCCTAATGAGATGTTTTTTGGTTAAATATGCAGAAGTTTCTAAGTTTGGGAGTATAGTACAATTTTGCTTCACCTTTTGACAGATCAACTAATACAATTGCCTTTCTTTTAAAATTCAATATCTTTGGGATGCCCTGTATATCTATGTGGATTATTGCTGCTGTTTTCCCCCTTAGTTTTCAATTCTTAAAGGACATGACTAAAGTGACTGAACAAAAGGGCTATTTTTAAAGCTGAGACCTGAGAGAATGTTACAACCTTCTCTTTTTTTATATTTATACTTAAATGAAGTAACACCATCATTTTTTAAATTTCTATTTTATCACTCAGTTTTGCCTTCTTTTAACTGATACTGACAGTTAAAATTTAAACTTATCTTTTAAACTCTCAAATATATTTCATAAAAAATAAATAAATAAAAATAAAAGTCAGTTTGTTTTATCTTACACCAACCTTTATGGTTAAGTGCCATATTTCTGTGCCAGCTAAGTGCTGCATATACAAAGACAGTGCAGTTGTCCCTGTCCTCAAGAAGCTTGATATTCTATTACTTTTCACTTGATCATGAGTTAATATTTGTAAAGCTCTTAGCATAGTTAGCCTGGTACATGGTAGACTTTGCTTATTTGTTTCCACTAAGCTTTTACAGAGATCTGGAATATTCAGAAAAGCCTAGAAAACGTAATCTAGTTACTTTCCTTTCCTTGTTTCACATAAAGTTGAAGTAGAGGGAATATCACATATATCATCTCCATTTACTGGAGATAAATTTTTTTTGAGATCTGTATGTAATGAGAGCTAGTGTAGAATTGATCTTTCAGATAAATCAGTTTCTTGCTGCAGTGAGATTTCTTCTGCTGAAGTTAGAATTTCAGCATTTAGGGTTTGATACAGCATTTTCTCCTTGATGGCCAGGACTGAATTCTTCAGAGGACATCATGAATCTTCTTTGAGTCTACATATTGCTTTAGCACTTGTATTTTGCGTATCTTATTTTTTCTCACTTCATTCTTAGCTTTCTTAAGCATCTCTAAGGTTTTTTTTTCCACTCTTTTTTCCTTTATGAATTCCATTGTCTTTACCATTCCTTCTCCATTGAATTCTATTGAACAATTTACTGACAGTCAGAATTGATTTTAGCCACTTCTTTTTTATTTTATACTGAATTTCTTATGTAGTAGTTTCCCCCATTTTGGCTTTTAAAATATCTCCATTATCTGCTTATCTTTTCTTTTTCTCAACTGGCATGTTTCTCTTGTTCATATTTTACATTTTCCCATTAGGTTTACCCTCTTTCTTTTATCATTTTTTAATGATGTTTTAGTAAAGTCTCCTTGATAACTTGATTTTACTAGGGAGAAGTTAGAACTAATCATTTTTTCTTCATATCGCTGTATTCTTTCCCATCATTTTCTTTCATATTAATCTTTCATGCCTTTTTAGCTATTATCCTTAGGGTATTTAACTGTAATGAGTTCCTCTTTTTCTCATTTTTATATGATTCCTTCTAAAAATTTTTCTGTATTTAAAATCTCACTTTCAAGCCATCCAGACTTGTTTAGGCTCAGCTAATTCCATCTTAAATATCTTTGTTGTTGTTGTTGTTGTTGTTGTTGTTGTTATTATTATTATTTAAATTTTAGTTTCCCTATTATTTACTTTCTCCTTTATGTCATTTGAAATGACATTGTCAGAATTATCATAAATTATACCATCAACACACATCTCCTTAATTGACTTCCTCTTGTCTAATACTTCAAATTTTAATTTATTCAGTTCCCAATAAAAATAGTACTCTCTCTATTCTTACCTTTACTCCTTACTAATTTTCCTTTTTTTTTTTTTTCCTTTCTTACCATAACTCATTTCTATCTTGGGGGCTGCTGTTTCTTCATAGTTTTCTATGTCCAGAAACCTAAATTATCTCAACTATCTCTCTTCCTCTATTTTGCTTTTTCAATCCTCCTTCCATCATAATGCCTTATTTTATTTCCATGCCTAAACACTATTTGTCTGTACTGACTAAACTGAAGATCAGGACTCTCAGTAAAAATTGAAAAAAAAAAATCACAACAGTTCTATAAAATTATGGAAATCAGAGACAAGTTCATTCATTTCTACTAATCCTGGTAACTTCTATGGGTTTTTTTTCTTCTTTATTTACTTAGATTATAAGTATATTGTGAGAAACACATGGTCTTGATTTTGTATAAATTCAGATGATTGAGTAAATGCAAAATGCCAATGTATCTCACAACACTTTTGTCAGGGTACATTCCCTTTTGTTCTTTTAAAGCCTGGAATATAAAGAAAGAGACTTTGGTTCTGATCTGTACATGTATTTGCTGCAGAAATTTTATTCTTCTTATAAATGGCTAATCTATCTTAAAAACAATATGGCATTCAGAGCTCATTCACCAGAGGTGCTGTGTTTTTGTTTTTTCATTTAAAATACAATCAAGGCATTTTAACTATCCCACGCACATGCATGTGGATACAGCCCTTTGGGCTGTCAGGATGTTTTCATTGACTACTTCCTTTAAGCCTTCCATAATTCCTATAACCTGTTTTATTTTCAGTGTTTTCCATATTAAACACGAAGGTTGAAGGGCCGTGAAGTGCTTTGGGGAGAATTTCTTTTTGGTTGCGTCACAATTGCACCTTTTGGTTGCTTGTATCTTATCTGGAATTTATTTCTCTTGCAGGTCTAGGGTTGCAGTTATGAAGTATTGATGGGCTTCTGGCAGGGTTATCGCATGGAAAAAGGTTTTAGGTTTTGATCCACATCTTTTTGTTCTAGTTTGATGTGCATGCTCAGTCAGATGTTTGTTTGGATTTAGTCGTCCTGTTTTCATTGTACTTTCCTATCCATGTTACATATTGTTACTGGAGTTTTGAGGGTTTATGAAACTCAGGTTTTGTTCTTGAATGGTGTTTGGGGGGTGTGGTGGCTCTGAGTCTGGGGGCTTGGTGCCATGTTTCCTCCTTGGAAGTGTTTTGGTATTTGAATTGAGTCATTTTGGTTGTGATGTTTGTGTTTTTTAAATTTGATATAATAGTTCATTTTCCTTGCATGTTAAACTCTTTCTTTGCTCTTTTATTTGTAATTGTGATATGTTTATTTAGATTCCACATTTCCTTTATGTAGTCCTAGACTAGAAAGCATGCTTTCTGAGCTAATAGTTGAATGAAACTAAGCTGATGGCTGCTTTGTGTTGATGGTTGATGCATTGAATTTCTTTTCTTTATCCAAACATCATCATTTCCATATAGTGTTTCATAGATAACTTGTTTTCAGTATGAGATATTATCTTTTAGATTATCAAGGTACAATTAAAGATTTTTCTTTTAATTGGATGAAAGTATTATCATTTTTCCTAGTGTTGCCTGGAACTTAATCAGCCATATATTGGGCTCAATGTTTTGTCTGCTGCCTTGTTTTGATAAAATATATGAGTTTCTGATCCCAGGAAATAAGCTTACATAAATTGTTTTACTCCTGTTTTACCAGTACCAATAATAGTATGGTTGCAGGAAAAATCTGTTGAGTTTTATATCACTGAGCCATGTTGAGATATTCCAACCTTCCCATCTTCCTTAAACTCTATCAATTTTTCTAGATGCTTTTATGCAACTTTCCATTTCAGTTAGCATCTACTCTCAGACTTTTAGCACCTTCAGTCATCGACACTAATGACAACATAGGCCCTTAACCAAATAATTGATGGGAAATGGGAAAACTTTTTTATGATAAATTGAAGGCTTCCTAAAAGTTAAGATACCTAATAATGGTAAATGGTGAAAATTGAAGAAGGCAAACTGGAAGACTTGGAGGCCATGATCAGAAATATTTCCATAAAATGACAAGCAATTACTTAGTGTTGTAGAAGGAAAAGTAAATAGGAATATTACCACAAAAATAGTATAAAATAGTCTTTAAATAAGTGCATAAAAGTTTGGTTTTTAAGGTATTATTTCCTACAAATGTTAGCTAATCTGAACCGGGATTCCTTGCATTTTCTTTTTCTTTTCAACATTGTGAAACTTGTATTTAAAAAAAAAAAAAAAAAAAAAAAACTGATTCCAGTGGATGAAGCACATAAAGTTGATTATGTTTCTCTAAAATAGGGGAAAGTTTTAAAGAAAGTTTTATGGGTTATTTTGGTCAAGTGAGTTAATGTCAGCGTGAAACTCAGAAGTTTTATTGCCTTGTGCTTTTTCCTCACCCCTCCTCTTGTTACATGCAAATAAAAAGAGAGTGATCCAAAAATCTTAGTAGAGTTTTAAATCATTAAAGCTCAAACAGCACTCAGACTTTTGAGACACTAGGCATTTCTTGTGGGAGATGGGAAGAAGTAATCATTCGACTGGTGCATTTCAGTTAGCTCTTTGATCTTTGGATCCATATCACAAAGAAATATGCCAACTACACGAAAATTTCCTTTTATATTAAGGTTCCCATAAAATTATGATCGTTATTAAGTTGGCTCTTCACAGCATTTATCTTTCTTGCCACTTCTTTTCTGTGTATTCTTCATTTTTTCTATAACCTTTTAACTGTCTCTGGTATGAATTCAGTCATCCCAATAACAGATACTCTTTGTGTGAAACTATAGAGAAAAATCTCTTTATTATTTCATTGATATTCCACAGTTTTCAAGCATATGTTTTTCCTGTACAGGTCCCTCTTATTTTCATATTTGTCCATTGTTGAGTCTTGTATTATTTCCTTGCTCTTTCCTTATTCAACACTTTTAGCTATCATTAGGTTGAGAGAGTTTCAAGATTCTTAAATCAAAACTTTTGTGACTTAGCCAGTCAGACTAGGAGTACTTAATCTGGGCTGATTAATTTGATGTTGTGCTTCCTGTTTTCTTGGATTCTAGTAGAATTAGCTTTAAAAGGTTCATAGCTAAATCACTAATTTCAGAAAGGATGTTAACAATGTCTTGGCAACAATTTTAAATGATGCCACCACTCTGACTGAGAGGAGGAGGAGGAGATTGTTCTTCAATAAACCATTTGGCAGAGGAGTAATTTTCAGGCTAATTCTCCAAAAGAAACAAGAGTCCTGTTTGAGGAACTTAAAAGTTCTGGTATTCAGGCTAAAATGTAATTACTCACAGAGTCAATTCTGGCATTGATCCCTGGTTATTGTTACTAACTTAGTATTAGTGCTTTGCTAAAATAGGTTGGACTGATAGTATTCATTCAGAACTGAAAGTTCCAAGAGCCCCAACATTATTTTTTTGTATGTAGATAGTCTAAGGATCTTCGGAACCCTGCTTTGAGAACCAATGCCACTGGTCACTGTTCTCACTAGTCAGGCCACCTGTTGGATCTCATTTAAGTTTAATTAGGGATGGTCAGTACTTAAGATGGAAGGACACAAGTGGTGGTGATTCCACCAGTTGCCCTCTTCATATCTGACTCCGTATTTCAGCCTGGGAAACTTAGAGAGTCTTTCAAGGAATGTGAAATCCAAGCTGTTCATGATTCTTTTTCTCCCAAATAGCCCCTGAAGGAATTTCTTGATGGATAGTTCTGTACCACCAACCTGAACTTTTTTGAGAATTCAGTAAATCAAGACTCCATTGATCTAGTCCCCCTCGAAACTATGGGCTGTGATAGAACAGAAAGATGCCATATTTATTCTTTGTTTTTTTAGGACTAGGAATTGCCTCCTTATGCAAACTCTAGTATTCACTGAAGAAGAGCATTATAGAAATCTAATCTGTGTCATGGTATTGCTGTTATTGCCTTTTAATTCATATTACCAAAATTGGTATTGTAGTTGTTAATGTTATCATCATCATCATCATCATCATCATTGTTATTATTATTATTGGTAAGCATGCATCCTCTGTTGCTCTGACACTGTTTTTTGAGTATAAAGCTGAGTTAATATTAGCTCTTAATTTTCTTATGATTTTAATTGTTTCCCCTTTAACAATATAATTTATCCAATGTATCTTTTGGCCCAAGTATCTGAAATTATATTTAAAACAAAAACTGAACAAAAAATAAATCACCCCTTGAATGAGAAGGGAACAGAATTGTCATTCCTTGCCAGATCCCCCTCAATTATAAAAAAGAATGGGTCTCCCCAGAAATGACATGACATATTCTGACTGTTGACCAGTGACAGAGCTGTGATAGTTCAGAAGTTTTGAATATACACATATATACATTTTTGTCCAGCATGGTGATCCTTCACCTTTCTATGCTAAATCATATCTGTTAAATACACACATGATACGTTTTGGATTACATGAGTGTACATATAAGACTTGTCATAGTAGTAAAGTTACCAGGCAATACAACTGAGACTACATCATTGTACATCACAATATGTAGAGTAAACGTCTGCAGAATTAACTTTGCTTTTGTTATTTCTTCTGTAGGTGTGTACATCCTAGAGGTGGTGTGATTCAGAGCGTGTCTTCATGGAAGGATGGCTCAGGCTTACAGTATTTTAGCAGCCGGCAAACACAATCATGGACATCTGTGACTCCCCAGCAGAATTGGTCTTCGCCCTCGGAAGTAGTTGATCTTACCTTGGATGAAGACAGCAGACGCAAATACCTACTGTAATACGATGTCACTGTGTTTCTTCCCCACTGTACCCTTCCTTTTTCTCTTTGGCACAGAAGTTCATTGTCATTGCTTCAACTTCAGAAGCTCTGTTTTTGGCATTTGTGGAATTGAAACTTGTGGAGAATTACCCCTAACACTGAGGTTTTATCTTTTAAAAGTCATTTAGGAAAATGAAGGACTCTTTCCCCTCCTTCATTAGGAAAATGAGATAGTGATGAATTTTATGGGAAAAAGAACTGCAGTTATATGCGGTGAATCTGAGGAAATGCTATCCAGCTCTGCCTTCCTCACTCCTGATAGAATAATTTTAGTTTAATTACAAGGTGAATTTAAACTGGGGTTTTGGAGCCTTGTATTTTTCTCTCTGTGAGTGAAATTATACCCTACAGGGTCAGTTCTTCCTTTACTTCCCACTGGCCCTCTTGCCCCAGGGCATTTGCACATTTCTCAGTCAGGTTCTATTATTGGCACTCAGTAGGACATATGTGTTAACAGCATGTCCTTTTAAGCAGAAAACAGGAGCATTACTGTTTCTCTCTTAACTTAGTTTTCTGCTCCCTTTCCTGACTACTCTCCTGACTGGTGACTTGCCACAACTTGAATGATTTTGCTCTGATGTTGTGATCACAAATGCTGTTAGGTTGACTTCTGTTGATTCCTTGTTTGCAATAACTTTTAATTCTGAAAAATGAGAATTTCTTGACTAGTAGAAACTTCCAGGATAATATTTTTCTGAGGAGGATTGGTATCAATGGAAAAAAAAAAAATCTCCATTCTGATTCCATTGGTTTTTCTTTTTTTCTAGTCTACTCAAATATAACTGGAAAATATATAAAGGTGAAACTGGGAACCCGTTACGTTGGCCTGAAACAGAGACAGCGGCCAAAGTTGGGAGGGCTATAGTAACTCATAAGCTTGCATGGCATTTGGCAAGAGTGTTAAGTGCCTTCTTTCATAGCAAGTCTCTCCATGTAGGGCATAGCCAATAAGCGCTAATTACAAAAACTGATGCCGAACTGATGTGTGCTTAGTATTTTTCTCCTTCCTACCTTTAAAAAAATAATAATATATGCCATAAGAAGCACATGATGCAACATTCTAGATTTTACATAATTAAAAATAGGGAAAATTCAGGAAATGCCAAAGTTGAGGTTTTTGTGGCATTGTTAAGCTACTTGGTATCTGGGATTTATTTCACTTATTGTTCACATCTCTTGAAAGCAATAGCTTTGTTAACAACACCATGTACAGAGGTAAGGAAAAGTGATGTTGCTTTCATGACCTCCTCACCTTATGTTTTTCTTAGTCTTTCCTTTTTGATTTTTTGGTAATTTACCTGTTGATAAGCTACTTAACCTGTAGCCCTTAATGCATCAGTGGCTGCTGCTTATCATAAAAGCATGCATGAGAACTGCACAGTCAGAATAGTCCCCCTGACCCTATTTGTCCAACATTAAAATACTTGTTTTTACTAAAGCATAGTTTCTTAGTGAATCATTTCTACTACTTTTGGGCTCGTAAATGCTCTCTTCCATCTGGGATGTGTTTTTGATCACATATTCTTTGATCAGCACCTTTCTCTGATATTTTTTTATTTGCTTTTGTTTTCCATCAGTTCAGATTCAGGCTTTTGAGGTAATTCCAGTTTATGAAGCTTAATTCTATCCTGTATGTGGGCCTCTTGGCAAAACCAAAAACCAAAAATGAGGCTGAAACAGAATCATATTCCAATCTGACTGTTAATGTCCTCAGACTGTTCATATTTAATTTTGGCATTATTAAGTACTTTGTGCTATTATAAGCTATTAATTTACTTAGCTTAAAGTATTTTGCCAAGCTGAATGCACAATTCTTGATCTGTGTTTTCAAGGAAACCAACTTGAAGAATATAGGGTGGGTCATGCTATATCACTTGAAATTTGTTTATTCTCTCAGACACCTGTAAAACTCCTTTGAAGTAAATACTTTACAGAGAAAGTTCTATTTAATAAAGTTATTTCTGTAGTCCTTTATAAATGGGCCATAGAAACAATATACTGTTGAACCATTTACAACAAATTCTCTGCATAGCATTTAAGTATATAATACATAATACATAAGCATCTGTTTGTGCTTCCTTGGGTGAAGGGGGGAGGGGAGGCTCATTTGTATTTTTATATATATATATACACACACACACACACACACACACACACACACACATATATATATAGATGCATGTATGTATGTGTGTATATATATATATATTTTTTTTTTTTTTAGGTAAGAAAAGGAGAGTTGAACTGACCCTAAGCTCTTTATACTTTTGTCCTCTCAACAAGTGGTACCTTTTAAATCTCATTACCCCTTCCCTCTTTAGACATCCCAACTGACTAAACTTTCTAATAGTCTCCAAAACAAAATGGTAGTGGAGATAGAGATCCAGGAATTAAGAAGAGGAGAGAGATGATAATGTCATGAACATTATAATCATTTTTCTACTGTATTTGGAGCCCATCTTTTTATATACTGATTCTTCAGAGATTTTGGGCACCAGTTGTTTCAATGCTAGCCCCTAAGAACTGGAGATGTACTTTTAAGCAGTCTTCTGATTTTTACAAAATTCCATGGTGAGAAAGCAATTTAGATGGTTTTTGGAATTTCTTCTTAAGGCATTCTATTTATGTGAATTTTTCATTTGGTAGCACAAAATATAGGAAAAATTCCCCAAAGCAATAGATCACAGAGACAGTTCTCTTTTCAGAGTTATCTTTGTGCTAAATGGTACAGGTAGGCCACAGATTGGTTTCTATCCCAACTTAAAAAATAAATTAGAATTTGAACCAATGACCTATGTATTGTATGATCATGCCCTGTAAGATGTAGTTGCTGCTTTTTGGTATCTGCTAATTTTTTTTTTCTTTTTTGCGTTTTATTTTATTTGAAGGGGCCAAATTAAATGGACCCCCTTTTTTTTGCAGTTGAGCATCCCATAATGCTGGTATCATTGTACCAATTGTGAATACAAATCTTTTCCTGATTTCCTAATTTAGTAATGTGCATCATTTTTAGCAAGTTAGCACTGTAGGTAACTGAGAGGGAAAACAATATGTTAGTTAACCTGCTTTTTCCTATCTCATGAGGTGTTTGAGGGAACTGAGGACATAGTTTAGTCTTTCCTATTAAAAATAAATAAATAAGCAGAACCCCTAAATTCCTGTTTTCCAGTATGTATATGATGTGACTTCCATGTATATATAAAAACAACTGCGCCCTAACCAAACTTCCTCAGATTGTGCACTGTTTATAGTTTAAAATAATCACGTATCTTAGTCTCATGCTGTTGGGTTTGTTTTCCATTTTATTTAAAACACTACATATTTCTTATTCTTTTAACAAATTTTAAAGGGTAGTGATCTTTTAAAAAAAACACACCCACAATCACTGGATAGTTAGGAAATGTTATTGTTTGTTTTTGTTTTATATTTTAAAGAGCAAAGGGCAGCAACAAAGCCCTTTTCTTTCCTTCTTTCTTTCTTTCTTTTTTTTTTTTTTTGCTCCTCTCACCAGGAAAGTGAAATGTTAGCCATTGTATGGCTAGGAACCAATGCACTTGGTGGTTTAACAGATCTACTGTTGCTGGAGTTTGAACTTGGAACTTGATGCAGTGAAGACAAATCATTGCTTAGAATTAATGTTTTAAAATGTGCAACTCTAGTTTTAAAAGAAATTTGGTTCTTTACATTCATTATTTAGTTCTTGTTTCCATCTAGTATTTAATGGTCTTTGAGAAAAAAATAATAAAACAGAGTGTTATATATATATTTTTTGGTGCAAGATAAGACCTTCTGTTTTTTGAAATAAGTCTGTAGCATAAAGGTTAAACTATTTTAAGACAAAATAAAATAGAGTGTATTTAAACAATAATATTTGTCTGAGGTTTTTTTTTCCCCTTGCTTCACGTAATAGGGTAGTGTTTACAGTATCTCCAGTTTTGATGATCATTTTTTAGAGCTCAAGATTTCCAAACTCTCTGCTGACTTTCAGTCTCACATTTTCACCTGCCTTTCAGACATCTCAAATTAGAGTCCAGGAGAAATCTTAAATTCAATATGTCCAAAATAGAACTTTTCCTCCCCTAGGTTTTCCTCCTGCCTTCTCTATTACTGTAAAGGGCAACACTATCTTTCCTGTGTTTGAAAGACATCCTGGACTTCTTACTATCCTTTACTCTGCCATAACCAAACTGCTCCTAAAATTTGGCGATTTCACTTTTGCAAAATTTCGTGAATATGCCTCTTCTGATCTGTCACTACCATCACTCTAGTACAGGCTCTCATCACCTAATGCCTTGATTACTGCAAGACACCTGGTGGGTCTTCAAGTCTTTTCCCACTCTACTTCCATTCAGCTGCTCAAATAATTTTCCTAAGATTCATGTTTGATCATGTCACTGCCACCCTCTTCCCTCCCCAATAAATTGTGCTTGTAAGATCAAATACAAAATGCTCTGTTTGGCATTGAAAGCCTAAAATTATCTACAGAGAAGTTACAGAGAACAGGATTGGTACTGTAATAAAATGTTTGTCCCTTACCTTTCTGGGAAGTGAACTTGGCACTTTCACTTAATTTCCAGATGCTAGAGATGAAATCTGTTTTTGCTTCCCAGAGCACTGAGAGCAGTTATATGACTCCTTTTTGATATTGAAGCAAAAATTGTAACACTTCAAAAATAGCCTGGACTTTTTCCTTATTAACAACATCTTGGTTTTTTAGTTTCTTAATTTCTTTGTTACCAAATGTTAAGTTAGGTCCTATTTAATGTCAAAGAATCTTCTATTTCAGTCAATCAACAAGATATTTATTGGGGCCTACTTTGTGTCAGATACTGTATTAAGTAAGTATCAAGGATTAAAAAAAAAAAAGCCAAAGGAAAAAAATTCTCAAGGAGCTCATGGAAGAGATCACATATAGATCATATAGACAATTATGTACAGACAAGATTTAGGATAAATTGGAGGAAATCGATAAAAGAAAAGCACTAACATTTTTGATATCTGAAAGTTTTATTCTCTTGAGCTCTTTACGTTTGTCTTTTTTCCTACTTAGTGCACATTTATGAGAGGAAGGCAAAGTGGAAGATGGACCAGGAAGACCCTAGATTTAAATTTTTTCCTTTATTAAAAAATTGAACCTCTATATTAGTTTTCTTAAGATATGATATCTGCCAGCACTCTTGTCTTATTTCCACTGAAGGACTTCAATTTTTTGTAAAAAAAGGATTTTTTAATAGCTAAGTCCTAGTTGCATCATTACCTTATCTCTTACATCTAAGGAACTCTTGATTTTTTTTTTTTATTAGAAGATTATCACCACCTAAAACTTTATCCTAGAATCTTTCAAGCACTAAGTGCAGCTTTTCACAATCCCCTACCCCCAAAATTTGTTTTACTCAACTATTAAGTTCCTTGAATGCAAGGATTATTTTGAGATGGTTTTGTATTCCTAACACCCAGCATAATAATTTGCAGTAAAGAAACCCTTCAATAAGTATTAAAATTGAATTAAAGATGAGATGGTGGGTTTTTAGCAAAAGTTCTCTGTCTTTTTATGAAGATCTATTTTTCACCTTCTGGGTAGGAGTTAGAAGGCTGTTAAAGTAAGTAGAATTAGGAAAAGTGTGCAGTTCTCCATCCCAGTCCTCTTAATTTCAGCAAGACACAGAAAAAAGATTTGTTGACTACAACACCTTTGCTAACATACTAGGTAAGACTTCAAACTTACCTGTAGATCCTTATCTAATGTTTAGAAAACTCTGGCCTTTGGTAGTGTATTAAATACATACGGAGCAAGTAAGTACTACTACTGATACTTCAGTGAAGAAAATTTAGCCCAGTCATATTTTTCTTGAACTGTGAGGGAGGAGCCAGGGACAAAGTCCTGATTCTTAATTGTCAGAAGGAGAGTTGAAAAAATCTCAGGCCAACTCTAGTTCTTAATGATTGCTTCTGATAGAATGTTGAGCTCAGGATTAAAAATCAAATTCACCTGAACATCTGTCAGGAAGGAGAGGCAGAGAAGCAGCTGGATAGGATGAAAAGCTATTGTGGAGAAGATTATTGATTTGGAGGAGACTTGGGTTTTGGTACTAATTCTGCCTCTAATTCTATGACTTTGTACAAGTCATTTTCTATCTTCTCATCTGGAAAGTAAGGCCATGGACCAGATAAGTTTCACTTACTTTCCATGTTTAATATCCCAAGATTGTCTAAACTGTAACATGAATCTGTATATTCTTTTTTCTTAATAGTTATTCCACTCTGTACATCAGGCATAGGAAAATTTAATAAGATTCTTTCTGTATTCATTTTAGTCTTTTGACTTTGTTTTCATATTTGTCGATGTTTCATGGAATCAGCAACTTCTTTTTAATTCATTCTAGTTTTCAAGGGCAGCTAGATAGCACAGTGGATAAAATATCAGGCCTGGAGTCAGGAAGACTTGAGTTCAAACTTGGCCTCAGACAAGTCCCAGCTCTGTGACCTTGGGCAAGCTACTTAACCCAGACTGCCTCAGTTCCTCAGCTATAAAGTGAACTGGAGAAGGAAATGGCAAACTGTTCATTTATCTTTGGGAGAAAAAGACCCAAATGGGGTTAATGATGAATTAGACACAACTGAACAAAAACAATTTTCAAGAAGTCTATTGTTTGTATCAGCTTTGAAACATATCCTAAGTAATTAGATCCAAGTCTTTCTTCCATATCTCTCATTTTTTTCCCAATTCTTTCCTCTATGACTCACGTTTTCTTAAAATAAAAAATATTTTATTCTCCAATTTCATGTTAAAACAATTTTTCAATGTTTTAAGTTTTGAGTTCTAAATTCTATCCCTTCTTCCTTCTCCACCTCCCTTGCTGAAATGGTAAGCAATCTGATATTCGTTATACATGTGCAATCACATTAAAAATGTTTCCATATTAAGTCATGCTGTGAAAGAAGAAATGGAACAAAAGGGGCAAACCACATGGGAAAAAAAGTGAAAATAGTATGTTTTAATCTTCACTCAGATTTTATAGTTCTTTCTCTTGATGTGTATAGCATTTTCCATCACAAGTCTTTTGGAATTGTCTTAGATCATTTCATTCTGAAAAGAGCTAAGTTATTCTAATTGATTATCACACAATGTTGCTATTATATATATGGAACTCAGGAAGACTTGAGTTCAATCTTCAGACGTGTCCCAGTTGTGTGTCCCTGGGCAAATCACTTAACCCTGACTGACTATATATAATATACTCAGCATCAGTTCATGTAAGTCTTTCCAGGTTTTCCTGAAGTCTATCTGCTCATCTATTTCTTATAGCACAATAATATCTCATTATATTCATATACCACAACATGTGGACATCCCCTCAGTTTCTAATTCACAAAAAGAGCTGCTATAAATATTTTTGTACATATGGATTCTTTTCCCTTCTTTATGATTTCTTTGAGTAGTGGTATTGCTGGACCAGAGAGTATAGACAATTTAATTTCTCTTTGAGCATAATTCCAAATTGCTCTCCAGAATGGTTGGAACAGTTCACAACTCCACTAACAATGCATTAGTGTCCAAATTTTCCCACATCTTTTCCAGTATTTATCATTTTCCTTTTTTGTCATGTTTGCCAATCTGATAGATATGTTCTATCTCAGCGTTTTTTAAATTTGCATTTCTAATCAATTTCATTGCACAATATTGTTGTTATTATATATGTTGTTCTTTTGGTTCTGTTCACTTTACATCACTTCATTTAAGTTCAGATTTTTATAAAATCTTCCATATCAGTTCTTAAAGGTCAATAATATTTCATCACAACCACGTATTACAACTTGTTCAGCCATTCACCAATTTATGGGCATTCCCTCAATTTCCAATTCTTAGTCATCACAAAAAGAGATAGCAATCTAATTTTTAAAAATAATTTTAATCTTTTTAAAATTCTTGTTTCATTTTTTCCAGTCAATCTAGCTAAATTTGTGCCCAGAGCTGTTTTTTCTTTTAGGTTTTGCTTGTTGATGTTTTGGATTCATTCTTTTCTAAATCTGTGTCTTGAGTATCTCTGTCATAATATTTTTTATGGTGATTTTTTTTTTTTTGTTTCTTTACTCATTATTCCAGGCTTACTTCCCTAATTTGGGCTTTTGATTTGGGTCAGGTTCTGCACACATCTTGAAGGGATGTTTGGAACTTACTTTGGTCTATTTTGTATTCTCTTGGGTCTGCTGCTGCTTTCTCTAGGCATTGAGTGAGGTGTTCTTCAAAGGTCTCAGGGGCAGTTTAGGCTAGGGGATGGGCAAACTTTCAATGGGCCCAGAGCCCATTTATCCAGAGTGAAGTCTGGTTGTTGACCTCTTGGCCTGAGGTTTGCTAATTTCTGACCTATATTTGGATCTCTACAGCGCAACTATGGATTTGACTCTGATTGGAGCTGTAGCAGACCTTTGTTAGGGTTAGGTTAGGTTAGGGTCAACTAACCACCATCAGGTATCTACAAACCGTGTAGGTTCAGAGACGCTATTTCAGGCTTCCCTTTTGTTTTTTAGCTGCAGACCTTGACTTGGACAAAGGGCTAGATTTGATACCATGCTCTAGGGTCAAAGCCATACAATTTTTGTTCAGTTATGTTCCTACACCTTGCCTCAGGTTGGTACTTATTATCCTGTTGTGCCACCCTTGGATATAGGCCTCCACTCCTCGGTTTACATTGAGATCTGTGACTCAACTCTGGAGTATGATTGACTAAGCAACTAGTTAGCAACTGTTACTCTTCTCTGCCCCTTTATATTGGACCTAAGAGCTCTACAGGCACCAGTTTAGTCCCCAAGCTGGAAGAATCCCTCTAGCACACCCTTCTAGTTAGATCTGGTTACCAGTGTCTAAATTTATCTTTCTTTCTTTCTTTCTTTTATCTTTCTTTCTTTCTCTTTCTTTCTTTCTCTCTTTCTTTCTTTCTTTCTTTCTTTCTTTCTTTCTTTCTTTCTTTCTTTCTTTCTTTCTTTCTTTCTTAGCCTGGACTAGAAAAAAGTGATGTATAATTTTTCTGTAGATTCTTTGATTAAATAATATTGGGGGTAGTAAAAACTATTATCACCCTACTAGGTAAGTAGAATGGAAGTATCAGGGAACCTTGAGGGAGAGAAAGGAAATAGCATGCACGTTGCAGGAAATAAAGCCAGCACCATCATCTCCACCTCTACAATTACTCAGGCATTAATGGAGACAGTCTGAGACCCAAGGGACTTGAAAATAGCTTGAGATCATTGGCCTTTCCAGTTCACTGCCATCATGGAGAAGAGAAACCACTGTGGAGAAGGGGCCCTTCCTTGTTACCAACATGTATTGCTGACCAGCTGTCACTGAGAAGGACAAGGCCCTCATAGAAGGTTTCAACTGCAAGTCAGGCTGAAATTTCTCATGGTCTTTTGGGGGTTACAGTCCAACAGATGGCAATGCATCTTCTTTCACGTCATTTCCACTGATGAAGAAATTCCTTTTCTGGGTTCATAGCCACAGAAACATTTCTTAAGCTATGTCTCATGGGGGTTGCTTCCAAGGATGATGGCGACAGGAGCTAGGCTATAAGCAGGACTAGTGATTTGGAGGGTACAGCCTTACTGCCTTTTGGGCTTACTTCCCTCTCAGTGGCAGCTGGTCAGCAATGCATGCTGGTGACAGGGAGGATATTAATTGCTGAGGCATAGATAGTGGTGCTGGTTTTATTTCTTGTAACATACATGCTACCTCCTTTTTCTCCCTGATACTTCCATTTGGCTGGCTTACTCCCTTACTAGGGTGGTAATAATTTTTATAACCCCCTAAATTGTTCAGTATTAGTTATTTGTTGTTGTTGTAGTATTTCAGTTCTGCTCAACTCTCCACTACCCCATTTGGGCTTTTCTTGGCAAAGATACTGGAGTGGTTTGCTATTTTCTTCTCCAGCTCATTTTACAGATGAGGAAACAGGGGTAAGTGACTTGCTGGGGTTCACACAGGCAGGAAGTGTCTGAGGCCATATTTGAACTCAGGAAGAAGAATCAGCCCGATTCCATCCCTAGTGTTCTATCCACTGTGCCACCCACCTGAACGATGGCACATGACATAGAAGCTACAATGTCCAAACAGGTACCCAAGATCTCATAGCATCCATGCTTAGTATATACTTCCTCTGATTATCCATCACAATGAAAACCCAAAAGGGGTGGAATCTTATAGGGATGCCTTGTAGGAATACTTATCCTAACCCTCAAATTTAGATAGAAAAGCTATCTATCTAGTTTTGGGTACAGATTGGGTGGGGTTATTTAGGAATGACTTAAATTTAAAAAAAAAATTTAAAACTTTTCATTTTAAAAACATGTACATAGATAGTTTTCAATATTCACCCTTGCAAAACCTTGTGTTCCAAATTTTTTTCTCCTTCCCTTCTCCTCACCCCCTCCCCTAGACGGCAAGTAATCCAATATATGTTAAACATGTAATTCTTCTATAACACATTTTCACAATTATCATGCTGCATAAAGATTAGAGCAAAAAGAAAAAATGAGAAAGAAAACAAAATATAAGCAAATGACAACAAAAAAAGTGAAAATACTATGTTGTGATCCACACTCAGTTCCCATAGTTTTCTCTCTGCGTGCAGATGGCTCTCTCTGTCACAAGACCATTGGATTTGAGTATGGCCTAAATTTTAATGACACAGAAGGATCCTTACTGCTTGATCCTGGATGTTCTTATACAATATTACTAATATCCTCACAGGCTAGCCATCAATCATATTCTTGTTCAGCCTATAATTCAAAAACCACACTTAAAAGTTCCTTATGGGAAAAAGAATCATCACCTTCAACTTATGGCAGTGGGCATCAAGAATACTCTTCCCATTATCCCTAGAGCATCTATTTGTGTGGCCACTGTTAGTGCTATACCAGCCTCCTACTCCTGATCTGCGCAGGCTTCTATGGTGGTCTGGGGTCTGGAATGGGGAGAATCCTATATCTAAAACCTGATGTTATTCAAATTGGGTCCAAAAAGATTCACTTAACTTTACCCCTCAAAAGCTGGTCATAGAAATGAAGGGTCATAAAGAAAAAAGCATAAATCCAGTTTCCAAAGTCCCTTTCTTAAAAATTTTACCTCCTCCTTGGTTCCCTATCAGGGAATTGGCTATAGAAGGAATTCGTCTATGGGGAGTCAAGTAGGAAGAATTCCCCATTTTAGCTACCTAAAAAGGAAAAGTCCCAACTTTATCTGGAAACTCTAATTCATTCATCTGAATTTGCAAGAGGAAAACCTGTGGAAGTTTTTCAAACTTATGGGAACTTTGCAACTAAAAAACTGAGTTATCTCCGTTAGGTCACAACTTCATTTAGCCATTGTTATGATGATTCATTGATTCGCTGTTTATATTTTTCTGGCTACTTCCAAAGTTCCTTGATGGTAAAAACTCACCTCCCCTTTTTAATCCCCCAGAAGAAGTCACTTCTTAGGGGACAAGTTTCAGGCTTTCTTGCTGTTTGCTCTAGCTCAAATGCTCATCATTCCCCTTGCTCTTATTCTCTTCCCTTATATCTATAACCTTGGCAGAACTTCGTATTCTTCAGTGAAGCTTCTGGTTCAGAGTTCACACTTTACACCTGTCCTTACTTCCATTAGTATTGCCCTTTCACTGGGGTTATTCATAGATCCTCTCCTTATAGGCACATTTGGCAGTGGTTGTCTATCCTTCATTTTCTAAAAAGACCAATGACACCAGCAAAATGATGTCTTGACTTGCAAGTGAATTGGATTTAAGTGAGACAGAATTTTACAGAGCCATCAACCTCACTCTCTCTTCCAGAGTCGTCAAGAGTCCAGTGTCAGGACATAGGTCATGACTGTTGGCAATAACTGCAGATGAAATGGGAATCTTATGGCACAGTTTTTAAAAATCAAAACTTCATCCATCTCTGTCTTTAGTTACTTACCATGCAAAGACAATTTATCTTAATTTTCCTTACTTTGGCAATCCAGCTTTTCTAAAACTAAGAGCTTTGTTTTAGTATTACTCACTTTCCATGTCAATATTTTTAAACATTACGTTAACTGTACACATGGAGCTTCCTTTTTATCCTACTTAGAGAATTCCCATGTCTTCCAAACAAAACTTTGGCCACAGGTTGTAAGCATCCTATATCTGGCCTTCCAGTAATTCAAAGTTCTTCTAAGCTTCCCTCCAACCACTTTAAAAAAAATAAATTTAATCATAATACCACTGCAAATAATATTGACCTTGCTAACTATTTTGAGTTAACCATCCTGGGAATTCAGGCTCAAAGCTAGAATGCTAATGGGCCATAAAATGAGATAAAATGATTTGACAAATAACAAGAGATATAAGAAGGATATAATTCCTAAGATTAAAAAGATAGTAATTCTGATCAAATGGCTAGTCTCTTCCATATCCACTCATGGCAATTAGCCATGTTAGGTTAGAAAAATGTTCTGGTCCTAGAGCAATGGAATCCAGTGTGACTACAGAATGGGAAGGAAGCCAAACCAATGATGATTCTGAGAATGACCTCTTTGCTTGTTTAAAAGGAAAGTAGCACAGAAAACATAATGCACTGGTTGTTCCTACCACTCCCCTAATTTACTTTTAAGGAAACTGAGACTCTGGAAGAGTCTCATTCTTTAAGACTATGATATTTTCTATTTATTCTTTATTCTTCCCTTTATCCTCATTCAGGAGTCTGTACATAGAATCTACTCAGTTAAAGTTGATATTTTCTTTTCTTTCTTTCTTTCCTTTTTTTTAAAAAAATAACTTTTTATTGACAGAACCCATGCCAGGGTAATTTTTTACAACATTATCCCTTGCGCTCACTTCTGTTCCGATTTTTCTCCTCCCTTCCTCCACCTCCTCCCCCAGATGGCAAGCAGTCCTTTCTTTATCTGTTAAATAGGTTACAGTATATCCTAGATACAATATATGTGTGCAGTACTGAACAGTTCTCTTGTTGCACAGGGAGAATTGGATTCAGAAGGTAGAAATAACCCGGGAAGAAAAACAAAAATGCAAGAAGTTTATATTCATTTCCCAGTATTCTTTCTTTGGGTGTAGCTGCTTCTGTCCATCTTTGATCAATTGAAACTGAATTAGCTCTCTTTATTGAAGAGATCTACTTCCATCAGAATACATCCTCATACAGTATTGTTGTTGAGGTATATAATGATCTTCTGGTTCTGCTCATTTCACTTAGCATCAGTTCATGTAAGTCTCGCCAGTCCTCTCTGTATTCATCCTGCTGGTCATTCCTTACAGAACAATAATATTCCATAACGTCCATATACCACAATTTACTCAACCATTCTCCAATTAATGGGCATCCCTTCATTTTCCAGCTTCTAGCCACTACAAACAGGGCTGCCACAAACATTTTGGCACATACAGGTCCCTTTCCCTTCTTTAGTATCTCTTTGGGGTATAAGTCCAGTAGAAACACTGTTGGATCAAAGGGTATGCACAGTTTGATAACTTTTTGAGCATAGTTCCAAATTGCTCTCCAGAATGGCTGGGTGTGTTCACAATTCCACCAATAATGTATCAGTGTCCCTCTTTTCCCACATCCCCTCCAACATTCCACATTATCTTTCCCTGTCATTCTAGCCAATCTGACAGGTGTGTAGTGGTATCTCAGAGTTGTCTTAATTTGCATTTCTCTGATTAATAATGATTTGGAGCATATTTTCATATGTTTATAGTTTCAATTTCTTCATCTGAGAATTGTCTGTTCATATCCTTTGACCATTTACAAATTGAAGAATGGCTTGATTTCTTATAGAGTCAATTCTCTATATATTTTGGAAATGAGGCCTTTATCAGAACCTTTGACTGTAAAAATGTTTTCCCAGTTTATTGTTTCCCTTCTAATCTTGTCTGCAATAATTTTGTTTGTACAAAAACTTTTCAATTTGATATAATCAAAATTTTCTATTTTGTGGTCAATAGTGATCTCTAGTTTTTCTTTGGTCATAAATTCCTTCTTCTTCCACAGGTCTGAGAGATAAACTATCCTCTGCTCTTCCAATTTATTTATAATCTCATTCTTTATGCCTAGGTCATGAACCCATTTTGACCTTATCTTGGTGTATGGTATTAAGTGTGGGTCAATGCCTAGTTTCTTGCCATACTAATTTCCAATTTTCCCAGCAATTTTTGCCAAATAATGCATTCTTATCCCCAAAACTGGGGCGTTTGGGTTTGTCAAACACTAGATTATTAAAGTTATTGGCTGTTTTGTCCTTTGAACCTAACCTATTCCATTGATCAGCTAGTCTATTTCTTAGCTAATACCAGATGGTTTTAGTAACTGCTACTTTATAATTTTAGATCTGGTACAGCTAGGCCACCTTCATTTGATTTTTTTTTTTTCATCAATTCCTTTGAAATTCTTGACCTTTTGTTTTTCCATATGAACTTTGTTGTTATTTTTTCTAGGTCATCAAAATAGTTTTTCGGGAGTCTGATTGGTATAGTGCTAAATAAATAGATTAGTTTAGGTATTATTGTCATCTTTATTATCTTTGCTCGCCCAATCCAAGAGCATTTAATATTTTTCCAGTTGGTTAGATCAGACTTAATTTCTGTGGAAAATGTTTTGTAGTTTTGCTCATAAAGTTTCTGATTTTCCCTTGGCAGATAGATTCCTAAATATTTTGTACAATCAGTAGTGACTTTAAATGGAATTTCTCTTTGTAACTCTAACTGTTGGGTTTTGTTAGTGATATATAAGAATGCTGATGACTTATGTGGGTTTATTTTGTATCCTGCACCTTTGCTAAAGGTGTGGATTGTTTCTAATAACTTTTTAGTAGAATCTCTGGGATTCTCTAAGTATACCATCATATCATCAGCAAAGAGTGATAATTTGGTTTCCTCATTGCCTATTCTTATTCCTTTAATCTCTTTCTCAACTCTTATTGCCAAAGCTAGCATTTCTAATACAATATTAAATAGTAACGGTGATAGTGGGCAACCTTGTTTTACTCCTGATCTTACTGGGAATGGTTGCAGTTTGTCCCTGTTACATATGATGCTTACTGCTGGTTTTAAATAGATGCTACTGATTATTTTAAGGAAAAGTCCATTTATTCCTATACTCTCAAGAGTTTTTAATAGGAATGGATGTTGGATTTTATCAAATGCTTTTTCTGCATCTATTGAGCTGATCATATGGTTTTTGTTAATTTGATAATTAATATGGGCAATTATACTGATAGTTTTCCTAATGTTAAACCAGCCTTGCATTCCTGGTATAAATCCTATTTGATCATGGTGTATTATCCTGGGGATGATTTTCTGTAGTCTTTTTGCTAATATCTTATTTAAGATTTTAGCATCAATATTCATTAGGGAGATTGGTCTATAATTTTCTTTCTCTGTTTTCAACCTACCTGGTTTAGGTATCAATACCATGTCTGTGTCATAAAAGGAATTTGGTAAGATTCCTCCATTCCCTATTTTTTCAAATAGTTTATAAAGCATTGGGGCTAATTGTTCTTTGAATGTTTGGTATAATTCACATGTAAATCCATCTGGTCCCTGGGGATTTTTTTTTTTAGGGAGTTGATTAATAGCTTGTTCTATTTCTTTTTCTGAAATGGGACTATTTAAGCAATTTACTTCCTCCTCTGATAATCTGGGAAGCCTATATTTTTGGAGATAGTCATCCATTTCACTTAGGTTATCAAATTTATTGGCATAGAGTTGAGCAAAGTAACCCCTTATTATTTCTTTAATTTCCTCTTCATTGGTGGGAAGTTCTCCCTTTTCATTTTTAAGACTACTAATTTGATTTTCCTCTTTCCTTTTTCTAATCAGCTTTGCCACAGGTTTATCAATTTTATTGGTTTTTTCATAAAACCAACTCTTAGTTTTATTTATTAGTTCAATAGTTTTTTACTTTCTATATTATTAATTTCTCCTTTTAATTTTAGAATTTCAAGTTTAGTAATTGATTGGGGTTTTTTAATTTGGTCTTTTTCTAGCTTTTTAAGTTGCAGACCCAATTCATTGATCTTCTCTTTATCTATTTTATTCAAGTAAGCCTCTAAGGATATAAAATTTCCCCTTATTACCGCATTGGCTGCATCCCATAAATTTTGGTATTTCTCACCGTTGTTATTATCTTGAGTGAAATTATTAATTGTGTCTATAATTTGCTGTTTCACCCAATCATTCTTTAAGATGAGATTATTTAGTTTCCAATTACTTTTTGGTCTATTTACACCTAACTTTTTGTTGAATGTAGTTTTTATTGCATTGTGATCTGAAAAGAAAGCATTTACTATTTCTGCCTTCCTGCATTTAATTTTGAGGTCTTTATGTCCTAATATATGGTCAATTTTTATGTAGGTTCCATGAACTGCTGAGAAGAAAGTATACTCTTTTCTGTCACCATTCAGTTTTCTTCAGAGATCTATAATACCTAATTTTTCTAATATTCTATTTACTTCTTTAATTTCTTTCTTATTTATTTTGTGATTTGACTTATCTAAATCTGAGAGTGCAAGATTGAGATCTCCCACTATTATAGTTTTGCTGTCTATTTCTTCTCGCAACTCTCTTAACTTCTCCTTTAGGAAATTAGATGCTATACCACTTGGTGCATATATGTTTAATACTGATATTGCTTCATTGTCTATAGTACCCTTTAGCAAGATATAGTTTCCTTCCTTATCTCTTTTAATTAGATCAATTTTTGCTTTTGCTTGATCTGAGATAAGGATGTCTATCCCAGCTTTTTTGACTTCACCTGAAGCATAATAGATTCTATTCCAGCCTTTTACCTTTACTCTGTATGTATCTCCCTGTTTTAAATGTGTTTCCTGTAAACAACATATTGTAGGGTTCTGACTTTTGATCCAGTCTGCCATCCACCTCCTCTTTATGGGAGAGTTCATCCCATTCACATTTACGGTTAAAATTACTAATTCTGTATTTCCTGCCATCCTAATATCCCCAGATTATACTTTTCTTTTATTTGCTCTCCTTCCCTTCTTATCTAGTATTAAACTTATTGGTCCCACTTGTGTCATGCAGTTCTCCCTCTTTAGTATCCCTTACTCCTCCCTTTGAATCCCTTCCCCTTTCTTGTATCCTTCCCTTATTACTCTTTCCTTATCCCTTTTCCTCTCCCACTTTTTAATGAAGTGAGAGAAGAATCTCTGTAAAACAAATATATCAATTATTTCCTCTTTGAGCCAAAAGTTTATATTTTCTAAGCAACTCAGGAAAAAGGCTATATATATAGGTCTCTGAGGCCCCTTTCATCTTTTATGGCATATACGTTTGAGACTAAATATGTTATAATAATTATTTACATTGACCTTGTGCCTTATGGTTATGAAGCTTTTTACATATATTAACAAAAATTATCAGAAAAAAATCATAAATGAAAACCATTGAATGTACAAAACTAAAAGAAAAAAATGACCTCAAGCCTTTAGTTAATACTTTATATAAATTAATTCATTTAAACTTTGACAAATTCCCTGAAAAAGGGTATATCATTATTCTTATTTTGCAGAATATTAAACCAGGACCCAAAGAGTTTAAATAATTTGCCTGAGGGACTCAAGTAGTTACATGGTAAAACTGGGCCTCAAATTTAGGTCGTCTGATTTAAAAAAATTTTTTATTAAAGCTTTTTATTTATAAAACATATGCATGAGTAATTTTTCAACATTGACCCTTGCAAAACCTTCTGTTCCAAAATTTCCCCTCCTCCCTACTCCCTGCCCTAGATGACAGGTAGTTCAATACATATATGTTAAAATATGTGTTAAATCCAATATATGTATACATAGTTATACAGTTATCTTGCTGCACAAGAAAAATTGGATCAAGAATGAAAAAAAAAACTGAAAAAGAAAACAAAATGCAAGCAAACAACAACAGAGCAAGAATGCTATGTTGTGAACCACATTCAGTTCCCACAGTTCTCTCTCTGGAGGTAGATGGCTCTCTTCATCACCTAACAATTGGAACTGTCATTAATCATCTCACTGTTGGAGAGAGCCATGTCCATCAGAATTGATCATCATATAGTCTTGTTGCCATGTACAATGATCTCCTAGTTCTGTTCACTTCACTTTGCATCAGTTCATGAAAGTCTTTCCAAGCCTCTCTGAAATCATCCTGCTGGTCATTTCTTACCAAACAATAATATTCCATAGCATTCATATGCCATAATTTATTCAGTCATTATCCAATTGATGGACATCCACTCAGTTTCCAGTTTCTAGCCACTACAAAAATGGCTGCCACAAACATTTTTGCACATGTGTGTCCTTATACCTTCTTTAAGATCTCTGGGATACAGGACCAGTAGTAATACTGCTGGATCAAAGGGTATGCACAGTTTGATAACTTTTTGAGCATAATTCCATATTGCTCTCCAGAATGGCTGGATCCATTCACAGTTCACCAACAATGTATCAGTGTCCCAGTTTTCCCACATCCCCTTCAACATTTGTCATTATCTTTTCCTGTCATTTTAACCAATCTGAAAGCTGTGTAGTGGTATCTCAGAGTTGTCTTAATTTGCATTTCTCTGATCAATGTACTTTGGAGCATATTTTCATATGAATAGAAATAGTTTCAATTTCTTCATCTGAAAATTGTCTTTTCATATCCTTGGTCCTTGGTCTTCTGATACTTATGTTCAGAATTTTCTTTTCTATATCATAATAATTAGTCAGTCTGTGCCTCCCATATGCTTTTGTGCATTCTCAGATTGTAAACCCAGCAAGAACAGGGGTGGTTGCCATTCCCATTGTTCTACTTGCTTTGGCCCCACCTCTTATGTAGCCAGGCTCCTTATGAATGACATTTACCTTTAACTATTTGAACTATTTTATGTTCTGAGACATTTTTCTTGTTTGTATTCTAATTCCTAGAACACTCTATCTTTTCTAAGCATTTTCACATTAAGAAGAGACCATGATTCTTTTAACTTCTCTGATTCTCTCTTTTCCCCTTAAGGTTTCTGACCTACAGTGTGAGAGGTTTAATGGAGCAGCTTTTTTTTTTAATTATAGCTTTTTATTGACAAAACATATGTATGGATAATGTTTACAACATTGTCCCTTGCAATCACTTCTGTTCCAACTTTTCCCTTCCCTCCCTTCACCCTGTCCCCTAAATGGCAGGCAGTCTTATACATGTTAAACATGTTAAAGTATATCCTAGATAAAATATATGTGTGCGGAACCCAACAGTTCTCTTGTTGCACAAGAAAAATTGTATTCAGAAGGTAAAAATAACCTGGGAAGAAAAATAAAAATGCAAGTAGTCCACATTCATTTCCTAGTGTTCCTTCTCTGGCATTGATCATTTGGAACTGAATTAGATCTTCTCTTTGTTGAAGATAGCCACTTTCATCAGAATTGATCATCATAGAATATTGTTGTTGAAGTGTATAACGATCTCCTGGTAGTGCTCCTTTCACTTAGCATCAGTTCATGTAAGTCTTTCCAAGCCTCTCTGTATTCATCCTGCTGGTCATTTCTTACAGAACAATAATATTCCATAACATTCATATACCACAATTTACCCATCCATTCTCCAATTGATGGACATCCATTCAATTTCCAGTTTCTAGCCACTACAAAGAGTGCTGCCACAAACATTTTTGCACATGTGGGTCCTTTTTCCTCCTTTAAGATCTCTTTGGGATATAAGTCCACTAGAAGTACTGCTGGATCAAAGAGTATTCACAGTTTGATAATTGTTTGAGCATAGTTCCAAATCACTTTCCAGAATGGTTGGATCCATTCACAACTCCACCAACAATGTATCAGTGTCCCAGTTTTCCCACATCCCCTCCAACATTCATCATTATTTTTTCCTATCATTTTAACCAATCTGACAGGGTGTAGTGATATCTCAGAGTTGTCTTAATTTGCATTTCTCTGATCAATAGTGATTTGGAACACCCTTTCATATGAGTAGAAATAGTTTCAATTTCATCATCTGAAAATTGTCTATTCATATTCTTTGACTATTTATCAATTAGAGAATGGCTTGATTTCTTATAAATTAGAGTCAATTCTCTACATATTTTGGAAATGAAGCCTTATCAGAACCTTTAGTTGTAAAAATGTTTTCCTAGTTTATTGCTTCATTTCTAATCTTGTTTGCATTAGTTTTGTTTGTACAAAAGCTTTTTAATTTGATATAATCAAAATTTTCTATTTTGTGATCAATAATTATCTCTAGTTCTTTGGTCAAAAATTCCTTTTTCCTCCATAGGTCTGAGAGGTAAACTATCCTCATATTCCTCTAATTTATTTATAATCTCGTTTTTTATGCTTAAATCATGAACCCAATTTTTTAAAAATATTTTATTTTATTTTATTTAATAATAACTTTATATTGACAGAATCCATGCCAGGGTAATTTTTTTTACAACATTATCCCTTGCACTCGCTTCTGTTCCAATTTTTCCCCTCCCTCCCTCCACCCCCTCTCCTAGATGGCAAGCAGTCCTATATATGTTAGATATGTTGCAGTATATCCTAGATACAATATATGTTTGCAGAACTGAACAGTTCTCTTGTTGCACAGGGAGAATTGGATTCAGAAGGTGAAAATAACCCAGGAAGAAAAACAAAAATGCAAATAATTCACATTTGTTTCCCAGTGTTCTTTCTTTGGGTGTAGCTGCTTCTGTCCATCATTTATCAATTGAAACTGAGTTAGGTCTCTTTGTCAAAGAAATCCACTTCCATCAGACTACATCCTCATACAATATCGTTGTCGAAGTGTATAATGATCTCCTGGTTCTGCTCATTTCACTTAACATCAGTTCATGTAAGTCTCTCCAAGCCTCTCTGTATTCATCCTGTTGGTCATTTCTTACAGAGATCTACTCATTCTATAGTTTGGGATAATTTCTGTGGAGAGTAGCATAACAAATTGATTAGGGAGAATAGAATGAATGCCTTGATGCAAGGAGGGCCCAGTTTAGATTAGATAAATAACTTTGTAGTGAATATCTATTCTTTTATCTATTTCCTCCTTTTAGTATTAATACTTTAAATAGACTGGGTTGGAGTTATTTTATTCACATATCCCATCTTTTCCTTTTTTGTTATAACTTGATATTGATTTTGGCCTTTGCTCTAAGAAGTCAATGTTTCATAGACAGCTAATTTGAAAATTACCCCTACATCAGTAACTAGTAATTTCCTATATATTAAAATTAATTGAATTTCATTTGAAGTTATATAATTTGATGCTTAATCAGTCCATTACTTCTCATCACCTTTTTCTTTTCCTTCCATTGCTTCTTTTCTATTTTCCCTTCCTTCTATATTCTTGTGATTTTACTTCATAATAATTTCACACTATGCCATTTCCCCTCCCATATGAGTGAAACCTTCCTTTGTAACAACAAAACAATTAAAAATCCTCCAACAATTCAGCCAACTAAGTCAGGCAACATAATGTGCATCAGACAGCATATTATACAACTTTCCATGCCTGTAACAACTAATGCATAATGTGCATCAGACAACATATTATACAACTTTTCATGCCTGTAACAACTAATACATAATATGCATCAGAAGCATATTATACAACTTTCCATGCCTATAACCCCCTGCCTCTCTAAGAAAAGAATAGTGGTGAATTTCCTCATCTCTATTCTAGAGCCAAGTTTGGACATTATACAGTATTCACCTTTGTGAGATTGTTCTTTCTATTTACATTGTTGTAGTGATTATATATATTGATTTTCTAATTCATCTCACTTCTCTTTGAATCAGTTCACAAAAATCTTTACTTTTCTAAATTTTTCATATACTCTTCATTTTTTATGGTTCAATAATATTCCATTGCATTCATGTGCCATAATTTCCTTAAGCATTCCCCAAATGATTAACCCTCCTCTCTTGGTTTCTCAGTTCTTTGTTGCCACAAAAAATACCTTATAAATGGGATGTTTCCTTGTGCCTTTGTCTGCCTTGTGGTCTTATTTTTGAAAAAAAAAAGCTACGGTAGATATAGGTGTAAGGCTTCTGTAGAGTCTATAAATCCTGAACCTTATTTGTTTCTTGCTCTTGAACTTTATGTTCCAACATAATTTTTTAACTGTCTTCAACTTTTACATTGAGGTTACTGAATATCAAAGTGTATGTTGATATAATTTAGAATTCTTCTTACAGGATTTAAAAACAAATCAACAATAGGAAATTCTTGGTGAGGAAGAGATAAAATAGGCAGTCACATGAGGTATGATTTGACTGGCATAGGTGGAAAGAAAGGGATGGGTCTTCATTCACCCTTCACACTGAAACATGATAGTCCATTATAAATAGTTCTTGCTTGGTTAAAGAATTAACTTGTGTTAAAATGAAATACTTGGGAATGGACTAACAAAAATAATAGTTGACTTTAATTTAGTACTTCATAGTTTATAAAATGCTTTATAAACATCTTATCTGAAGCCCTACTGAAAGCTATTTTCGAATAGATAAATAGTCAAAGAGAACAAACACTCTCAAGTTTGCAAACTTTTAATAACCATATGAAAAATGCTCCAAATCACAAATTACAAGAATAATTTAAATCAAAACAATTCTGAAGTTTCACTTCATTCAAATTGTGAAAGATGACAAAATATAAAGTCAATATTGGAAGACTATGCAAAGAATTGAAATGAAGTAGGAATTCATTGATTAGAGAATATCTAAATAAATAAGTAAGCAAATACATTTTCTCATTTCTCCCCAAGGGAAAAGCATTGAAATATTATTTTGTATTACTAATGATGTTTATGATAAACAAATATGGTAAACACAGAGAATCATGGGAAAATCTATGTCTGATACAGAGTAAAATAAGCACACTCAAATGGATATATATATATATGCATATACAAAAAAAGATTATAGCAATGTAAATAAAAAAGCAACAAATTTTTAAGTGGATGCTACAAAATTAAAAAGAATAAGCATATCTCAAAAGAAGAGATATTAGAAAACATTTCTCCACTGCATATATAGATGTATGAAATATCTCAAATTGGCATATTGTACATATTTTAAGATTTCAAATGTTTTGATCAATTTGACTAATTTTTGTCCTTTTCATTTTCTAATATTAAACATATATATATATGCATGACAAGATTGTATATCGTCACTTTATTTACTTGACTTATATTCAGAGTATATCATGAGAAATGCCAGGCTGGATGAATTCAGTGCTGGAATTGAGGCTATCAGGAGAAAAACTAATAATCTCAGTTATGCAGACAATACCACTCTGATGCCAGGAAGTAGAGTTAAAAAGCTCTTTATAAAGGTGAAAGAGGAGCATGTAAAAGTTGGATTGAAGCTTAATGTTAACAAACCAAAACAAAATAAAAAAACTAAGATATTGGCAACTGGCCTCATGACTTTCTGGCAAATAGAGGGAGAAGAAATGAAAGTAGTATCAGATTGTATATCCTTGAGCTCAAAGATCACTACAGATGGTCATTGCCGCCATGACATTAAAAGAAACTCCTTGGAAGAAAAGCTATATGGACTTTATGACTATATGGAAGTTTGTCAGCAAGGTTATATCTCTTTTTTGTATGCTATCCTTGCTGACAAACTTCCATATAGTCAAAGCTATGCTTTTTTTTCAGTGGCAATGTATGGCTGTGAGAGTTAGACTATAAGGAAAGCTAGTGCCACAGAATTGACACTTTTGAGTTGTTCTGGAGAAGACTTTTGAGAGTCCTTTAAGGAGGAAGGAGATCAAATCAGTCAACACTTAAAGAAATTAATTTAGGCTGTTCACCAGAAGGTCAAATACGGAAGCTGAAACTTAGAATCTTTGGCCACAATGAGAAGACAGGACTCCTTGGAAGAACCCCGAGGTTGGGGAAAATGGAAGGCAAAAGGAAAAGGGGATGATAGAGGATGAAACAGAGCTTGAAACAAACATGAGCTTGGACAGACTTTGGGAGATAAAAGAGGCTAGAGGGGCTTGGTGCACGGTGGTCAATGGGGTCACAGAGTTGGACATGACTGTACAATAACAAAATGGCTATCTTGGAAGGGAAAAGGGAAGAATGTTGGAGGAAATTTTGATGGTAAAAATTAAGACATTATTAAGAATTTATCATTAAAAAACTTACCAAAGTGATAGTATATGCTCTCCAAACCAGCTCCAGCAAAAAAAAATCAATTCTTCCACTTCACAAATACATTTTAAAAATCATCCAGCAATTCATGGGCTGCCAGTAAATTCAGTACTAGCATTCTGAGCATGGCTAGAGATTAGCCAGAACCGTGTAGTCTGCAAGGCTCTGGATTTGGAGGCAGCAAGTACAGAAGGCTTCCAGTGAAAATCTCATGTTGGTCAGAAACCCACATCAGAGACCTTGGAAGCCCCAAGGAGTGTCAGCACCAATGTAGGAGCAGAGCAAGCACTCTTTAGGCCGGGATATTCCCAGCACCTTGTCCAGAGATGCCGTAGAGCTCCCTAGTGCTCTGAATTTCAAAGATCCAGAAGATACAACCCTAGAGTATCTCCGCTGACCTAGGATGAGACTCCTGCTGGGTTGACCACTTTAACCAAAGGCACAGCATGGAGAGGGTATGCAGCAGCGGGAGTAAAGCCCAGCCCTAGGTACAAAGCCCCATTTCAGGAGCTAAAATGGAGAGATGAGTAAATCAAAGAGAATTCCAAACAATATCAAAAATTGTTTCCGAACTAGAGATATGACAAAAGAAATTAAAACTTGGAACTCTAGTCTGTGTGTGTGTGTGTGTGTGTGTGTGTGTGTGTTTGTATTAGTGTATAAATTCACAGATGTCGTTTTTTTTTTTTTTTTGTTTTTTGTTTTTTGTATCTCCCTCTTCCTGTATCCAAGTATCATTGAAAGTAAATGAACAAATCCATTCCCACCATCCCTCCCTAGGGAGAAAAAATAATAATCCTATTTTTTTTGTTAGTATCTCTGAGCTATATATTTATATAGATGGAAATAGTTGGTATTTTGTATCATTGTATTCATAACTTCTGCCACCACATATGTGGCTTATGTTACTGTGTATCTGACTGTGTTGCTCACAAGTATGAATGTATTATACATTGATGCTCTCTTCCACTCAATATAATGGTTTTTATTTCTTTGTCACCTATTATATAGCTTTATAACTGATTTTTTAAAATAATTTTTTTCATTGACTGTTTGCCTGACTGGAATGTTTTCCCTCCTTATCCCTATCACCTAGATTTCTGGACTTCCTTCAAATGTCAGCTAAAGTCTCATTCTGCAAGAAGTCTTTCTTAATCATCTTTTATTTTAGTGTTTTCCCTCTGGGAATATCCTTAATTTATCCTGTCTGTATCCGTATTGTTGTTTGCATGTTGTCATACCTATTGGACTGTGAACTCCTTCAGAGTAGGAAATGCCTTTTGCTTTTCTTTGAAACCCAGCACTTAGCATAGAATCTGGTACATAGTAGGTTTATAATAAAGGCTTATTGATTGATTGACTTTAAAAAAAAAAGCAAGTGTTACGAAATGGAGATTTAGCTTTGTATGCAATCCTCTTTGTGTTTTCTGCTGTGCAAATAAAAATGCTAATATTTTGGATGTAATAAAAAAATACAAAATAATCTAAAAAAGAAAGTGATGAACTTTTCCTATATAGCAGACTCTCTGAAAATAAGAATAGATAAGACAGAAATAAATTCATGAGACAACAAGAAATAGTTGAACAAAATCAAGACTGAAAAATTAGAAGATGACTTGGGAAACAGGTCAAAGACAGTTCATTGAAGAATTATTGGACTCTCCAAAAACTGTGACAGAAAAAAATTTCCTCATTCAGTTCTCATTAAAATCTTGTGAAATACTTGGTGATTATATTAATATCCCCATTTTATATTATGGCGAAATTAAGTCTCAGAAAGATGACATGATGAGTATCAGAAACAGAATTCAAATTCTGGTTTTCTAAGTGCAAATCTAGTACTCTTTCTATCTCATAGTCCACAGATGCCACATTAAGCCATTATCCGTCATTAAAATTGCATCAGGAATATGTTTATTGGATCTAGTCTTTTTCCTGTGACAGGATAGCTGAAAGCAGATTTTTACTAGAGAACCAGAAAAAAACTCAAAGAATTCTCAGGAATAATTGGCAAAAGGCAGGATTCTGGAAGAGGAGGTTACGTATATGTCTTAGTTTTATGGAAAAGCTGGTGTTGGAGATGCTCAGAACAAATTTTAATAAATTAAGTGTTGCTGAAATTAAGGTCTCTTTCCCAGGACTAAGTTCCCCATCTTGTGGTCCAGAGAAATTCTACACCCTGATATTAATTCCTGGATTTGACAGGCAACAATGGCTAGTGTTTGACGAGTGGAAAAGTTCCATACTAGAAGTCAAGAGACTCAAAAATGCACTGGGCCATCTAGCTGCCTTAGCATTAATTGCTTTCTATTTATTAGGCACTGTGATTTTGTTGTTGTTGTTGTTTGTTTGTTTGTTTTGGCTTTTTTTGGTTTCTTTTTGTTTTTTCTCTTGATGATATTTTGTTTTTCCAAACACAAAGATAGTTTTCAACATTAATTTTTGTAAGATTTTATGTTCCAAATTTTTTTCCCCTTCCCTTATCTCCTTCCTCCCCAAGACAGCAAGCAATCAGATAAAATTAAATATGTGTGATCCTTTTAAACATATTTCCATATTTGTCATGTTGAGGCACTGTATTAAGCACAAAGAAATGCAAAACCCAGTTTCTGTCTCTCAAGTTGTTCATGGCCTGTGAAGAAGAAAACATGTAAACAAGTATGTACAAACAAACCACAATATGTTGCGAGTTGTTTCAGAAGGAAGGCACTATGATTAAAAAGACCTGGGAAGGCTTCTTGGATATGGAAGATTTTTAGTTGAGACTTTAAAAAAATCAGGGAAGCTAGGAGGTAGAGACGAAGAGGGAGAGCAATCCAGAAATGGAATAAACAAGCAGAGACGAGTGTCATAGAAAGAGAATCCAGGGCCATTGGAACACAGAGTACAGAGTACATGGAGAAGAGTAAGTTATAAAAAGACTAGAAAGGTGGGGAGAGGGCAGTTTATGAAAGAGTTTGAAAGGCAAACAGAGGATTTGATATTTGATCTTAGAGGAAATGTAGAGTTTGAAAAGGGGGTGATATGATTAGACCTTTGCTTTATGAAAATCAGTTTGGTAGCTGAGTAGTAGATAGTTAGAACAGAGAGAAATTTGAGGCCAGGAGAACAAATGGCAGGCGATTGCATTGGTTCAGGTACTAAGTGAGAAGGTCCTACACAAAGGGTAATAAAAGTGCCAAAGGAGAGAAGTTGGCATGTAGAAGAGATGTCATGAAGGTAAAAATGATAGTACTTGACTACTAGTTAGATAGTTGACCGGTTGAAACTTTCTCTTTCAGTTGGTTGTTTATATTCGGAGGATTAATTTGTTGAATCAAAGATCAAATCAATATTAAATTTGAAGAAAGGATAATAATGAAAATACATTTCATGCAATTGAGAAAACTCTGACTCAACCTATTTAAATAAATTATTTATTCTGAAAAAAAGTATGATGTAAACAAAAAAATGGATGCTGATATAGACTATCACCAATTCCTATGGAAAATTAGTTGATATCTATCCATTACCATAATTAGGAGATTAGAAAGGCCTAGAAAACACTTTAGATAGCAAACATTAGATTTTCTTGATAAATAGAGATAAAGCAGTCAAGAGCAACACTGAGTTTAGAATGTAAGCTTATTTGTAAAAATCTTACAGAGGAAGATGGTACAAAATTATCAGTTTTGCTTCAGAAAACAGCAAAAAAAAAAAAAAAGAAAAACAATTTTATAGAAAAGTTGTAGAGACCTAATTATACCAGATCATGTTAATGATACTTAAGAATGAAATTTGATGGAGGGAAACAAGAAAAAATGGAAAATATAAAGAATTCTATAACAAAATTGTCTCCATCAGTGCTAATGGAATAAATCTATTGGGACTCTACCATGATAGTTCCTGATAGTTCCTAATGCACTATAATAGAAGTAGAAATGTAACTTAGAAAAAATAAAAATATCCACATAGATATAACCATCATCCTTATGGATCTTTTGTCCATGTTTTCCCACAAATTTTCCACAGGGATTTACCCATGCTCTGGGTTCCTTCTTGTCTTCACATAATAAGGTTATCAATGGAACACCGGCACTGTCAGTCACCTATGTGCCTTGATCTCTCCACAAGACTAGATTATCTTCTTTTTCACTCACATATTTCTTTGCTATACTTTATTTTATTTCTCCTGCAGAATTCTTTGTTTTATTATGTTGTATTATCAAAGGATGATTCTTAATTTCATTTTCTTGGAAAGTGCCATGTTCTGTAACTTGGAGCTATATAATAATGAAAAGAAAATATTGATATTAAAAAGATGGGCTTTTTTTTTGCACATGTGAGAAGATTAAAAAAAAAACTTTATAATTTTCTAAAAGCAATCCAGCTTGCTTTCTTCCTCTTGTTCAATTTTAGTAAGTAGGTGCTATTATTATCACCAGTTTTACATTTGAGAAAACTGAGGCACTTAGACGTTAAGTGACTTGCCCAGCCTAGTAAGTGTCTGAGGTAAGAATTGAACTCATGTTTTTCTGACTCCAGGACCACTCTATGAACTGTTCTTGCTCATTCTTGTTATGAGATCCATTTCCTTGTCCAATCACAAATTTCTCAGATATCTTTTACCATGTTTCTTTTACAGAATAAAGAGTGCTTAATAATTGCTTATTCATCGATTGATTGCTTTATAATTCTCTGGTGCCTCTTACTTTGAGGTCTTTTGGGGAAAATTTGATCACTTGCTTGTCTGAGTCAAGGAAGAGGGCCATAGGTTAATTTATTCAAGTCAATTTTAGGCTCAAAGAATCCATGAAACACCAAATTATGTGTAAACCCAGTTCAACTTAGCCTAAAATTGAAAATGGTCTTCATTGTTAGTAGTTAGTGGCTCACTTCATTTAGAGTTGGTTCTTTATGGGTGCTCTGGACTGTATAGAGAAAAGAGTAATGGTGAAAAAGTACCTCAGATCCAAGGAAAAGATCCCAACCACACCTTTCCTTTTGTTTTTTGCTTACATCACCAGTACCATCCAATTAGCTCAACTTTATTTTGGATCATTAGTTATTTTGAAATTAGCAAAAGTAGTGGGGCAAGAGGAGAGAAGCTGAACATTTGCCTAGAGTGCTCAACATTTTCAGCCAACTACAGTTATGATCCACATTATAACCAATCAACAGGTATTTTAAAAACACATATAAGAAGACACTTAAGCCTTTCAGCCTTGGTTTCCTTATCTGTCAAATGGAGCTGACACTAGCATCTACTTCCTAGAAATGTGTAATTCTCAACCTAGGTTCAGAATCCAGGGAGATCTCACACTAGTTTATATGACTAGTCTAATGTTAAATAAAACAAGTAGCCAAAATGAAAATTAATTAATTAGCATGTTAAGGAAGATTTCTTAGGCTAGAAGGAACTATCCCTTCTTAGAATATAGGTTGGGTTTTTAATATCTTTTTAGGCCTGCTTAGGATACACGGCCAATCAGTAATATTCTGTGGTAATTTAGGAGAATAAAATAAAATCTTTCACAGGAAAGAGACAAGTAGAGGAAGGGGAAATCATGCACAGAAGAAAATGGGAGTGTTTGGAATTTCTTATCTGAATGAGAAAACATTCTTGTTTTAAGGGGAGGAAAGAAGAGGAGATGACCAAATTTTTGTACTTCAGTTAAAGAAATGCCTTTGTTTTAAGACAATAGGGTTGAAGTAACCACTAAGAAAAAACATACAGGTTTCTCTTATCTAAGGACAATAAATAATTTTTTATTAGTAGATAAAACTATCTGCTCTACTGTGTCCTTGTATAGTTTGTTATATTTTATTTCTAATTTAGGATCAAATGAATATATAATATATGCAATATTTGCAAACCCTAAAAGCAATATAAATGCTAGTTATTATTATGGTCTAGCCTTTAATAGGTACCATGGAGAGTAAAGTACTCATCTTCCACAAATTTTTATCTCAAATAATTAAGAAATAAAAGGGGGCTCAACTGCATGGTACTGACTATGAGTATACTATCTATCTTGAAAATGAAAACAAATTAACATTGTGTTTTGAGGTTAAAAGTTTGTGACTTCCCTTGTATCATGACAACAACAAAATTCTGCGTGATTCTCAGGGCAATTGCATGGAAAAGGCCCTTGTAAAACTTTAGGCACCACAGAAATGTTTTTTTTTGTTTGACATGTAGCTGTACATGCTTAATCAGTTTTGGAATCGAATTGCATTTGTCCCTTCAGGGCAAACACAGCAGGGTTATGTATTTAGTTGTCTCAGTGCAATTATTACAATGTCCAGTAGAGGACAACCTAACTCTTTTTTTTAAATCAGAAAGAAAATTTAACTGGGAGTTTAGTTAGTTTCCAGATAACTGGCCAATGTGGAGGTAATACAGTGAATGAATGAGTCTTTTTGTGGGATGGGCTTAGTAAATGGGTGAACTCCTTTTTTGCAATATATTCATATTCTCCCTAGGGTATTCCAGCTCTAGGTCAAATAGTTGGAAAGGTTTTCTTGCTTTGTGCTCTGTGCAAAGAATTTTGGAGGTTTTTGGCTTAGGGTGGAGAAGATGGTTTAAAAAATTTTTTTTCCTAAGAAATACATCTATTTATATAGAGAGACATATATACATGCACACACACATACACATACATGTATATATGTATGTGTATATCTGTGTATACATACACAAAACGTTGAATCGTTTTCCAGCTGCGTTTGACTCTTTGTGACCCCATTTAACATTTTTTTGGCAAGGATAACTGGAATAGTTTGCCATTTCTTTCTCCAGCTTATTTTATAGTTGAGGAACTGAGGCAAACAGAGTTAAGTGGCTTGCCCAAGGTCACACATCTAGTAAGTGTCTGAGGCCAAATTTGAATTCAGGAAGATGCCTTCCTGATTCCCAACTCAGTGCTCTATATTCTGGATCACCTGGCTGCTATGTATGTGTCTTTATTTATACATATATATTTATATAAACATAAAATAAGATGAAATATATGTATTATGAATGTCTTTATGCATATGTATGCACTATACATATGTATGTGTATGTATATGGGTTTTTTCCCCGAGTGTTCCCAATACTGTGGAAATCACAAGTCATATCTAAGATTTTTGCATACACTTAGGAATTAGGATAGGATCTGGACCTCTTAATTTATATAGGCAACTCCAAAACAGATGGATACTTGCTCTTAAAATGTATGGTTTTAGAGAATTTCCAGGGGCAACTGAGACTTTCCAGGGGCCATATAGACAGGAAATGCCACGAGTGGGTCTTGAACCCAGGTTCTCTCTGATTCCAAGGGTCTGCTCTTTATCTACTATGCTAGGATTTTTTTTTAATTGTAGCTTTTTATTGACAGAACATATGCATGGGTAATTTTTCAACATTGTCCCTTGTAATCACTTCTGTTCCAACTTTTTCCTTCCCTCCCTCCACCCCCTCCTCTAGATGGGAGGCAATCTCATACATGTTAAACATGTTAAAGTATATCTTAAATACAATATATGTGTACACAACTAGGATGTTCCTAGAGTATATACAATGAAATTTATTTTATCAACACTTAAACAATTTTACACTCATAGCTATGATTCTTTTATCTCTACTACCCCCTTACGATATTATCAGTTATCAAGTTTTGTCAATTGTCCTTTTGCTTCATCTCTGCCATCTTTCTCCTTGCAACTGAGTTACCACTCTAGTGTAGGCCCTCATTACCTCTTACCAAGACTATTATAATAGCCTACTAATTAGTCTCTTTGCTTTCTTTTAGCCTTCACTCTTTCCCCCACTCCTCATCATTCTCTATAGTGGCCAAAATATTATTTCTAAAATACAAATCTGGTGGGGTAACTCCCTTCCTTGAGTCTTCATTGACTCCCTTTTGCTTGTAGGACAAATATGAACTCCTTTGATCTTCATGATCTTTATTAAGTTTGCTTTCCAGACTTATTTCACTGTCATCCCCTCCATGAATACTGTGTTACATACAAGCTGTCCTATTTGCTTTTACCACCTCTATGTCTTTATGGAGAAGCCCATGCCTGAAATACTCTCTAAAGTCTTTTAGAATTCTTCCTTCCTTCAAGACTCACTTGAGGTGCTGACAGCTATAGGAAGTCTTCTTGACTTCTTTGGCTGTTAGTAGGCTCTGCAGATTAATTTGCATCTACTTATTTGTGCATATATTGTATTTCCCAGTAGGTTATAAGATCCTTGAAGGCAGAAACTGTTGCATTATTGTCTGTATGTCCCCCCAACCTTGAACAGTGTATTGTGCATGTGATACACTTAGCAAATAGCTATTAAATTAAATCAGGGTTTTCAGTCTTTATCCTCCACCTGTCCAGAAATCAAACTAAACCAAATAAAACCAAAACCCTATTTTTTATTATTCCCCTGCACAAATGGAATGTCTGGCGGTATGATTTAGGTGCACCAGGTACACCTTCTCCTCTGATCACCAATTATCCCTTATCAAAGGAGGGCCATTAGCATAGAGATGTGGAGGGGGAAACAGGGCTAGAATGCCACCACTCTTGGCTTAAGCACTGTATCCCCTAGGTTTCCCTTTTAAAATACAAATACTTTTTAAAAGAAACACATACTAAGTTTCTAACAGCTGAGCATAAAATTAATTAATTAATTTTGGGTGCTGTCTTTCCTAAGAGGAAGGCTCAAGGGCACAAGGAAAATACTTAGTATCTGGGAAGTAGATACAGAAAGGGCAGGTAGTACAAGGGTGCAGTATAATTGAATAAACATTTAGTAAGTGTTTATCATATATAGAGCCCTAGGAGAGATATTTAATTTAAACAACACAGTGTCCCTGCCTTCATATATCTTAAATTGTAATGGGAAGTTAAGACACCAATCATACTAGACATGATACAAAATATTACATGAGAAACCCATTAGAAAAGTTCATAGTAAAATGTTAAATGAGGAATCAAGGGGAAGGTAAAATTCCCAGTGGGAGAATCATAGAGAGTTGGAAGGGACCATAGAGATAGATCACATAGTTCTCTATACTTTTCTTTCCCTTTATTTTACAGATTAGGACCCTGAAGTATTAGCAGAGTTAGGCTTTGAACCCAAGCTGCCTGACAAATAAGCATTCATTCCCCACTCAGTGTTGCCTATCCTAGGATCAGGAGTTTCCTGGAGGAAGTGGCATTTTGATAGGGTTTTAATGGCTATATAGGAAGAGAATTCCAGTCCCCTAGGGAAGAGTCTGAGCCAGAGCATGAAGCCTGATAGCAGGGTTGCTGTGGCAGTAGAATAGAAAGGTCTGAGGGCATAGGGAATCCTCCTCATAGGGAGAGGGCCTGGCTCTTCATTTGTCAACAGAGTGCAGTCTGCACTCCTCCATCCTGCCCCCTGGCAGGCTACCTTGCCCATTTTTCCCTTCACCCTCTCATTTCAGCTTCCTTTTATAGGTTGTTTCCCCCAGTAGAAAGTAGGGACTGTCTTTCTTTTTGCTAATAATTATACTAACTTTCATATAGCACTTATTTTATGCCAGGAACTGTGCTAAATGGTTCATAATTATTATCTTATTTGATACTCACAACACTCCTGGGAAGGAGGTGCTTTACTTATCCCAATTTTACAGTTGAAGAAACTCACTCAGAAGTTAAATGCCTTACCTAGAGACATATGCTAATGAATGTCTGAGGGTGGATCCGAACTCAGGCTTTCTGACTCCAACAGGAGCACTCTATCTCACCAGCTAGTTGCCCCATGCTTGTTCTGTATTTGTATTCTCAAAGTTTAACCAAAGTACCTTGCAAGTACTAAGTGCTTAATAAATGCTGAAAAATACTTATCTTGAAATCAGGAGAACTCTGTTCAAACTCTATTTATGTTTTTGAGTCTCTGTATGATCATAAGGAAGGAAATAAATTCTGAACCTCAGTTTCCTCATCAGTAAAATGAAGATTCACTCATTTAAATAAGTTTTTGTCAAGTATTTGAAATTATACTAGACAATGAAAGAACAAAGATAAAAATAAAGCATACTGATTCTGGATTATCAGTACTCCAAAGAATGGTAGGGGATTCGAATGGAGAGACAAAACTATAGACAGATATACATGCATATACATACATACATACAAACAGTATAAAAAGATTTTAGGGGGTGAGCACTAGCAGTTTGGAGGGAAGCAGAATCAGTTTCCTAAGTAGGTGATGATACTTGAGCTAATTTTTTAAAGAAGCTGGGAAATGTAAGGAAGGCATTTCAGAAATGCAAAGTCATAGAGATAAGATGGAGAACCATGTGTGAGGAAGAGCATGGAAATCAGTTTGGGTGGAATGGAGAGTCAATCAAGGAGTCAATAGTACATTTGCAATGAACCTGGAAAGGGAGGTTGGAGCCAGGTTATGAAGGACTTCAAAAGTTAAATTGGTCAATTTGCAATAGATGAGGGAACTCTTAGAAAAGAGGATAGGAAAGACATGATTAGACCTTGTGGTTTAGGGACTGGGGCAGTTGTATGGAGACTGTATTGAAGAAGAGAGAAACTGAAGACAGGGGCATTAATTAGAAGCTATTATAATAGTCCAGGTGGGGGAGGGAATCAAGATCTGAATGAAGGTAGGGATCCCAGCTTGAGTGGAGAGAAGAAAATGGATGTAGGTTATATTATGAAAGTAGATCAGACAAAACTTAGCAACTAAATTATTTGAAGGTTGACTCCCAGTTTATAAATCTAGATGAGTGGAAGGATCTCAAAGGAGATAGAAATGTTAGGAGGAGGTGATGGTGGCAATAAGGAGATGAGAAGATAATGAGTTCCATTTTAGAAATGCTGAGTTTGAGATACTACAGAAAAGCCAAATAGGCATATCTAACAAATGGTTGGTGAAGGGGGACTGGTATTCAGGAGAGAGATTTGGGCTGGACAGAGAGATCTGAAAGTCATCTGCATGCAGATGTCATAAAGATAGAACATGTAGAAAGAGAAGAGAAGAGGGTCTATGTATGAAAAAGCTTTGGAGTATATGAATGTAATAGGACAAGGATAAGCGCGATGAATTAGTAAAGGAAACCAGGAGGGAGTGTCCAGACAGGTAGGAGGAAAATCATGAGAACTGTATCATAAAAACACAGGGAGGAGGGAGTGTGTCTGGGAGAAAGGGGTGGGCAGCAGTATCAAGTGCTATAGAGAGGTCAAAAAGCATGAGGGCTGAGAAAAGTCCTTAGGATTTTGCAATAAAGAGATCATGGACAGCCTTGGAGGGTGCAATTTCTGTTGAGTAATGAAAATGGAAGCCAGATTGCAAACAGCTGAGAAGTGTGTAGGAGGTGACAAAGTGGAGGCAATGAGCGTAGATAGCTTTTTTTTCCCTAGGAGTTTGGCTATAAAAGAAAGGAAAGACAGAGGACCATAACTTGAAGGGATGGCAGGATCAAATGAAAGGTTGAGTTTTTTTGTTATTTTTTTTTTTTTGTAAGGATGCAAAATATTCAAGTATATTTTTAGATAACAAGAAAGGAGCTAGTAGATAATGAAAGATTAAAAATTAGGGTGAATGAGGGGACCATAGAAGGGGTAAGCTCTCTGCGAAAATGGGGGTGATGGGGATGAGGCCACAGGGATTACAACTAGCAATACTGGACTACAACATTACAACACAACAAACTGACAGGACAGGCCATGTATTTTTTTCATTATTGATGGGAGGAGAGAGTGGAGGATGATTTTGAGGTGGATTGAAATGTGGAAGTAAGGAAAAAAGGACACAATTTTCAGATTATAGTACTGCTTTAAGGACTGAGTGAGATAATACACATGAAAGTTCTTTATAAACCTTGAAGCCATAAAGCTATATAAATATGGGCTATTGTTATTGCTTCGATATTTGGAGTTCACGAAATCCCTAAGAAAATATAGGCTATCATCTGTTGTGGATTCTTGTTTTTCTCCTAACCACAGTTCAATAAAAATATTTATATGTTATAACTCAGACTCTCATTTGTTTCAGTTTTTGAGGAAGGGGATGGACTTTTTTTTTTTTTAAACTAGAGGCCACACACTTACTTGTATTCTTGGTCTATTTCTAACAGTTCATCTGTCTTGAACATTTCCATTTTATATACACACACTTATATACCCACATATAGGCCCATGCATGGGTAGATAAATGCATGTATATAATAATGCCTATGTATACACACAATGCCTGCAACTCTATGGCTACATATAATGCATACTATATACATGCACATGCATACACACAAACCCCTCCTCCATTTTATGGCTAAATTCCTGGAATAAATTCATCTACAATTGTAGATTATTGCTTCCCCTTCCTCATTTCCCACTTATTTTTCAACTCCTCCTAATTTGGCTTCTAAGCCGATTACCTGTTGAAATTCCTTTTCCCAAGGCTACTTCTCCAAGATGTCCCTCATTTTCTTGAATTCTGACATTACTTTCTCTGGGTTCTTTTCTAGTCTGCCTATTCCTTCTTATCCTCCTTTATTTAATGGTCCTGTATCCCTTAAAATGTCTCTTGTCCTCTGTATGACTGTCCTCCAAGAATGTGTCCTGGGCCCTCCTCTTTATGCTTTCTACAATATCCACCTCTTCCATAAAGGTTTCTCCATACTGCATGTAACGCATAGGGATCAATCTTTCTTTGAGCTCCTAAAACCTTATTGTCTGTCCCACTTAATTGGTATTTATTATCCTGTTTTGTTGATTATCTAGTTGATTTTTGTGGAATATCTTCTTTCCTCAATTAGAGGAAATTCCTTGAGGGCAGCAGTTACCTTGCTTTGAAAAATTTAAGAACTCTGATCAGCATAATGATTCATTTTAGTTCCAAAGGAAGATGATGAAGCATGCTGCTCACCTCCAGAAAAGGGATAGGCCCAGAGTATGGGTCAAGACATATATTTTTTGGACATGGCTAGGGGAGGGATTTGTTTTTCTAGACTATGCTCATTTGTAATAAGGCTCATTCTTACCCCTCAATGGTGATAGGGAGAGGGAAAGAAACAAAACTGTTTTTTGCTTATTGAAAAAAGTTTAATTTTAAAAAGAAAAAAATTATTGTAGAAAATTATTTTGTAAAATTTAGAGTTCCATATTGAATTTTGTTTTCCCTACCCTAGCACTGTGCTTTTCCCTGCGTAGAAACTCCAAAGGACTTTGATGATTTATTGATTATTGAGAAAGGTAGCTTGTTAAACTTTTTTCAGTTCCAAATACAGGAATAGCATAGCACAGGCTGGTTAATGTGATTAACCTGGTGTTGGTAGGCATTCTGGGTTGCACTTTGGATAGATTGAGGATACTGGGTGACTGCCACCTTTGGGGGATGGTAAGATAGCATTTAAAATCCACTTCACAATTTCCCCTCCTTGATTGGGCTCCCACCAAGAATTGATAGATCCTTTCTTTTCCTAAAGAGAGACTTTCAGTGAAGGGAGAAAATTTTCCATAGAATTCCTGTTCCTTCCCTCCTCCCCTCACTGTGAAGGACCAGATGATAGCAGAGTAAGGCCTGTGGAGCAAAACATGATGTCAGCTTCTCACTCAGCTAGCCAGCCAGCCAGAGAGGCCCCCTCCCCTGTCCTCCTCCCCTGTCCTCCTCCTCCTGGCAGTTCTTTTAGCTATTTTCCCATTAACCCTTTCAAGAGATAGTTTAGTAGAGGGAACCCCTCTGGGATTGATTGCAGAGATGCTGCCAGGGTGATTGAGGAAGATGTGCCAAGAATGCCCCTTGTGCCTGGCACATGGCTGGGCACAGAGTGCATGCTCAATAAGAATCAATCAGACAACAAGGATTATTAAGCTGTATGTACCATGTGCCCAGTCCTGTACACGGCACTGTGGAGGAACCAAGTAGAGAAAGCAAGGGTTCCTAATCTAAGAGTTTAGAAGCTAGTTCAGGAGATCTCCACATTTATCTGCCAGAATGTAAAGGGGTTTTCTTTAATTGGTGGAAGCCTCAATTTTGGAATTCTATCACTTGATAGTCAGGGGGATAGCACCAAACAGATACCTCCTGAGAAGGCAGAGATGATAGACTTTATTAAAGCAAAGGAAGGCATTGGAAAAGTAACAGGAGACTGGTTGTTGAAGAATGACTGGAAATAACAGGAATAACAGAAAACAAGAAGAGTTTAAACTTGGTACCAGAGCCAGAAGTGGCAATTTTGATACCTGTCAAATGCCTTAAAAGAGCATTAAACCAATTCCTCCCTTTCCCCTTTGGAGGGACAATTTACTTGTCTAGGGTTACAGCTAGTAAATGAGACTGGATTTGAACTTAGGACCTCCTGACTTCTGGGTAGGTGCTTTGTTCATTGTACCATCTGGCTGTGCCCAAATCAACTTTTATAGACAAATTCAGTGAGCAGGAAGAGACCTTGGGAACCATTACATGAGAGAAAAAGAGAGAGAGACAAAGATACACAGACACACAGACACACACACACACACAGAGAGAGAGAGAGAGAGAGAGAGAGAGAGAGAGAGAGAGGAGAAGAGATGGAGATAGACACATACATACACAGATATGGGGAGGGAGAGAGAGACACACAGAGTGACAGAGACAGAGACACACACATAAAGAGAGACACACAAAAAGAGAGAGAGAAGGGGGAGAGAGAGAGAGAGGGAGGGAAAGAGAGAGAGAGTGAGGGAGGGAAAGAGAGGAAGAAAGAGAGAGACACACACACACACACACACAGAGACAAAGAGAAACAGGGAAGGAGGGAGAGAGACAGAGAGAGAGACATACCCACCCACAAAGAGAGACACAAAAAAAGGAGAGAGAGAAGGGGGGAAGGGAGAGAAATGGAGGGAAAGAGAAAGAAAGAGAGAGAGAGAAAGAGAAACAGAGAGACAGACAAAGAGAGAGATAGAGAGAGAGACAAAGAGACAGGGAGGGAAGTAGGGAGGGAGAGAGAGAGACAGAGACAGAGAGACAGAGAGAGAGAGAGAGAGAGAGAGAGAGAGAGAGAGAGAGAGAGAGAGAGAAAAGAGGGAAGAAGAGAGAGGGAGAGACAGGCAGACAGATGGAGAGAGACACAGAGACAGAGAAAGACCACACAGAGAGAAAATCAGGTACATCAAGAGCACAGAAGTTGGGGAGTATTTCCAGGAGAGGAAGCACAGTGAAGCCAGGGAGAAGACCACCTAGAGTGTGGCCTCTTGGGGAAAGAAGCATGTCATCCGGTAGGTTCTTATTTGATTTTTGTTAACTAGATGCTAAGGTCAGTTGCTTCTATTTATTGAAAGAGTACAAAGGCTGTCAGTATTCTCAAAATTCCAATACCCTGCTGCCTAGTCCTGGTTAACATTCTAGCACACTAGGTGATTAAGGAGTCATTACCGATTTCCAAGCAAGGGAGTGAGTAAATGAATAAAAATGTTATTTCACTTATAGAATAGTAGCCTCTTTGGGCTAGGTTTGTTCATCTAACTTTTATATACCTCACTCTTTGTCCAGCGTTTTTCACTAAGTAGATCTTAATATATATTAACTGAATTGAAGTAGTATTATTCTAGACTGCTTTATCTGGTTGGTAATGGCTTCATGGAGGAGGTGGGACATAGTTGGGCCTTGAATAGTGGGTGATTATTCATATGTTGATTGAGTGATATTGATCACCTCATGATATAGGGCACACACTGGTGCTGATTTACAGACAAGGGCAGGCCCACCCTACAGGGGTGATCAGTCATTAAGTGACATTCTTCAGGCTAGTCTGCCTACATTGTTAGTCAATGAAACATGACAGTCTATTGACATGATGTTAAGAAAAAAATTTTTTTTATGGACTCAAGGCCTCTTTTCAGCCATTTAGCTTGTTTAGTCCAATCCAGAGCAAGCTTCCAGTCCCCTGCCTTATCCATCTCGAAGATTTACACTGTCACTTTTGTTCAAGACATGCTCTGGATCCTTTCCAGAATACCTTCTCTCTCCCAAAGGATAACATATCATCCAGAGGGAAGAAGTGGGAGTTACTTGTCTGACTCAGCCTTCCCAGGCCAGTGACACTGGCCTTGATTTCTTATAGCCTCTGTTTCAGCTATCACCCATTTAGGATTAGCGTGTCACAGTGTTCCTAACTTACTCTGTGGATGCTTCTTTGAACACTGATGAGACAGCATAGTCAGTCAATTTCACCTCATTGGTAAATAATTTAGACTGAATAGTTCTTGTCTACAAAGAATAGGTAGAGCTGAACTTGGGGCAAGGCTTTATTTGAATACAGTAACATCTCATTATAAAATCAAGTCATAGATTTAGAACTGGAAGAAAGCCTAGAGACCATCTGGTATGATCCCCTCATTTTACAGATGAGAAAATGGAGAGAGAGGTGACCTGCCGAATAGCTAAATAGTTGTTTCCACCAAACTCCCCTAATTTTAAAGCCTCAAATGAAAGGAATGATATACTTAGATATAGAATAATTATAGCTGGATCTATAAAATAAGAAGTTAGAAACCCTCCTGCACCAGCTAAAAATTCATTAATTACCCCGGGGCAATTTTTATACTAAAAGCTCCACTCACTTCCCCTACCCTTCAACTACTTCGGTAAGGTATTACCGCTAGAGTGAACAAAAGCCAGCTCCCAGACTTGTGACTGAAACTCCTGCTGATTTGCGCCATGACGGTGACTGTCCAAACCTCGGTGATACCTCAAGAGGTAAGAGGTGCTTCTTCTGTCCAGCCTTGTGATGTAAAGAGGAAAAGGTACAGAGACTGGTGGAAGAAGAGATCCAAAGACTCAGATTTGTGTGATGTTCAGAGACACAAACTAAATGAGAATGAGCTTTGGATCAGAGTGAAAGGAGTTTGGGAACTCGCCTGGGGCCAGGCCTTTAACTTTGGAATTTGCTCAGGGAAAAGATTATAGCTGGGTGCCCCATTCCCCCAACCCAAACTCCCAATATCCAAGAGACAGGCTGCCTAGCAGTTCAGTGTTGGAGGATTATGCAGCAGTGGCAAATCATATCAGAAAGTGAGTAGGATTTCTAAATATGAGTGACAGGGAATACAAGAAAAAAGCCAAAAGCCCAATAGATCAAAGAAGAGACCCTGCATTAAAAACCCAGCTCATAAGTCTGAATGCAGATTGAAGCACACCTTTTTTCTTTATTATTTGTGGATTTTTTTTGGTCTGTATTTTCTTTTGAAATATGACTAAAATGGAAATTTTTTGCATGACTGAACATATATAATCTCTATAAAATTGCTTGCCTTCTCAAAAAGAGGGGAAGAGAGAAAATGAAAGAATTTGGAACTCAAAATTTAAAAAATGAATATAAATTTTTTTTGTTTATTTGTAATTGAGAAAAAAACCAAATGTTAAAAAAAACACCAGGCATAAGTAGATAAATCAAGGGATTATAAAGACAGAAGAAATAATCAGTAAAATCTGAGAAATAAAATGACATTTGGAATAACTTATAATATAAGGAGAAATTAATGAATATTTTTTGATAAAGCCTGTGGCATCCTCATAAATTATGGAACAATAGCAAGAAATTCCAGTATGATTCAAAGGAGAAATAAAACTCTTAAAGAAATTTAAAAATGAATTTAGGATAGAAGTTAAATTCTCAAAACAAAGAGCAAAGTAGGAAAAATGAATACATGATTGAGAATCTCTCCAAAGAAATAGAAGATTGGAGAGAGAATAGTAGATTTTGGGGAAAAAAAAGTGTGTATATAGTGAAGTAGAAGAAGATTTGGCAGAAGAGAAGCAGAAGGCAACATTAAGAAAATGCATGGATTGTTTATAAGCGAAAGTGACTGACCTCAAAGGCATCTAGTTTATACATTTAAAACTTCAGATCATTCATTGATTAAATTGGGTTGAACAAAAAGGCCAGCACCAGTTCTCCTCAGAACTAGTTATTAAAATTTCTGCATAAGCATTCATAACTCAGAAATTGGCAAACATTATAAATCAATTTGATTTATTGTTTTTATTGATAATCTAGACATAAGAAAATGATGGAGAAAATGCTAATAATACAGATTAAACTTAAATATATATTAAAGGTATATTCCTCCCTCCCAGAACACTTTTAAACATTTACCAGCATACTTCTCTATATAAGCAAATCAATAGTAGATATATGCAAATTAAAACAATTCTGAGATAATACCTCAAACCTATCAGATTGGCTAATATGTCAGAAAAAGAAAATGATAAATATTGGAGAAGATGTGGGAAAATTGGAATACTTATATATTGTTGGTGAAACTGTGAATTGATCTAACCATTCTGGAGAACAATTTGAGATTATGATCAATGAGCAATCAAACTGTGCATACCGTTTGATCCAACAATAAATACTCCCATTCTGTCGATATCTTAAAGAGACAATAAAAAAGAAAAGTATCCACATGTACAAAAATATTAATAGCTTTTTTGTTTGGCAAGGAAATAGAAGTTGAGATATCTATTAATGATGGGATGACTAAACAAGTTTATATGTATATAATGGAATACTATTATTCTATAAGGACTGATAAGCAGGTGGATTTCAAAAAAAAATCTGGAAAGACTTATCTGAATTGATGCTGAGTGTAATGAACAGAACAAGGAGAACACTGTACAGAGTAACAAAATTGTGTGATGATCAACTGTGAAAGAATTAGCTCTTCTCTGCAATACAATGATCCAAAACAATTCCGAAAGACTCATCATGGAAAATGCTACTCACATCCAGAGAAAGATAAATTTGAGTACTGGTTGTAGCATACTATTTTCCCTCTTTTTTGTTTTTTTATTTCTTGTGAGGTTTTTTTTTCTGATTCTTCTTTCACAACATAACAAAAGTGGAAATATGGTTAACATTATGGCACAGATTGTTTCCTGTCTTGGAAAGGGGGGAGTGAAAGAAGAGGAAAGAAAAAATTTGGAACTCAAAATCTTATAAAAATGAATGTTGAAAATTATCTTTACATGTAACTGGAAAAAATTATTAAGTGAAAAAATAAGTCAATATATTCTGTGGAAAGAAATAATATAATGTAAAGTTATTTGAAAGAGGAAGTATGCAATGAACTAAGACCATAAGTGAAAAGTAAAGGAATAATAATTTCTTTAGACTCTAAATAGGAACAGGGGCTATGGAAAATGAGGATAAAAGCAAGAAAGTAGAGAGGAATTGGGATGAGAGGAATAGGAATGGATTCTCTAAGAGGACCAATGATATCAGGAGGGTGATGTCTTGACTTGGAAGTAAATTGGATTTAAGTGAGTCAGGGCTATACAAAGTCATCAGCCTCATTCTCTCCTCTATAGTCTTCTGGCCAGAACAGAAACAATTGCTATCTAAACTCCCCTTGTCTCAGAATTATAAAGGGAAAAATGATACCAAAGAATTATTGTCCCAGGGGAGAAAAGATATAGTCTGCAACTAAAGACAGGGACCTAATTTTTTTTTAAAGAGGGGATTTGTGACTTCTTTAGATAGCATTCCTCCCCAGGAGAGAGGGATATATAAGTTCCTAAGTGCAGCTAAAATTCAAGGAATTAGTTGGAGGAGGCATGGAACCAGAGAGAAAATAACAGGGTTTTTAAAAATGGAGATTGATCACTGTCAAACTAAATGTAGAAAGAAGGTTTTTGAGATGTAGAATGACTCTTATCTCACTGCTAACTCTATCCAACATTATTTCTATTATACACTGATTTTTCTAAGACTATGAAATAGTAAGCAAAGAGAGAGAGGGGAGGCAGAGGGAGAGGAGAGTAAGAGGGAGAGAGAAATGGGTATAAGATTCACAAGGCAATAACAAATTTGTTAGAGGTGGGACCCCAAACTTGACATTTCAGAAACTTTACTCCCATGAAATACACAGATGAAGGAAAGATGTTGAATCACTCACTTAATTGAATAGGGATAGAGAAGGGAGAAAAGAAGGAAAGAAACACAAAGAAATAGATGTATCAAAGATTGTCCTCCACAGGTAGTGCTGGATGTTGTATATCAGACAACTCCCATCCTTCTCCAAGAAATACTTTACTTCTTGCCAAGAAGGGAAGGAGAAGCACCGAGTCAAAAATCATTGCTTAGCTTTTCTCAGAGATGAAGTTCCAGGCTAGAATTATATTTATCTGTTCCCTTAAATATTATTAGTCTAGAAGATACACTTTTCAGGTTCAAGTTAAATTTCTGATCCTTAATTGGGAAAGGAAGATCTTGAGCTTTATATTCAAGGCTTGATTCCCTTCTAGCCAAATGCTGATTCTACAAAGGACACATATAAGTAGCAAATAGAAAAGAAAGCCAATTACTAAAGTCAATAGTAAAATAGAATTCAGAGAAAGTATATGTAGGAGAATATATATCAGAAAATATATATAAAGGTATTCTCCCATTATGAATGAGGTAACTCGGGTCAACCAAGAGAAAGAGACAGTGAGACTTGAGACAGAGAGAGAGAGAGAGAGAGAGAGAGAGAGAGAGAGAGACAGACAGAGATACTGAGAGAGACAGAGAGACACAAAGACACACAGAGAGACATACACACACAGAAAGAGAGAGAGACAGAAACAGAAAGAGATAGGCAGAGACAGACAGACACACACACACACACACACAGACAGAGAGAGAGACACACACACAGAGACAGAGAGAGAGAGAGAGAGAGAGAGACAGAGATACTGAGAGAGACAGAGAGACACAAAGACACACAGAGAGACATACACACACAGAAAGAGAGAGAGACAGAAACAGAAAGAGACAGGCAGAGATAGACACACACACAGAGAGACACAGAGAGAGAGACATACGCAGAGACAGAGAGAGAGAAAGAGAAAGAGAGGGAGAGGGAGAGAGAAACAGAGAGACAGAGACACAGACAGAGACACAGAGAGACAGATAGAGAGTAACCTGAAAGTGGGCTTGGTATTGTTCACTTTCTCCCTTGAAACTGGAATCTAGAAGTACCAGAAAAGCTTGAAGAAACTAGATCTCTTCTATCTCCCGCTCTTACCAGCTCCTCACGGTCCCTTGGGCAGGCATTGATCAATGCCAGTAAGGAGAGAATCCCATACCAATGGGATTTGAACTCAGGTTACAATCAAATAAAAATAAGTTAACAATTTTAAGAAAAATCAAAGAATTTTGGGACAAGTAAGAGTATAGAAGAGGGAAAAAACCTACGGGAATAGATTAAAATGCAAGTAGTTTAAGAGTAAGAAAGTACTCTCTCCTCTATGCAAGGAAATAATCTCTATAGGGAAGTAACTTCTATGTATAATATATGTACCAGTTCAGTGAGGGGTTGAGAGAAGTCCTTTACTCTGTAAAATCCTCACCCTTGGGTAAACTGCTGAGTTGGTGGGATTGGGGTTTGAGTCAGAGGGATGCAAAATAAGAAGAACAACATGTAATCACTAAGGGATTCTGGAAAGAGTCCCACATGATTCACAAGAAAGGTACTCTTTTCTCCTGTTTAAGTTCCAGACTGGCTCAAGTCTGTCCCTAAAGGGTATATTTTCTACTTAGTCTAGAGGTATGATTTTAATCATTTCAAATTATTAATTTTTCTCATTTACTGACTTTTCTTCTTGTTTCCTTAGACTGGCTAAAAAATACTATTAGTATTGTAGGTTGGTGATTTTTCAATGGGGCAGTCATTGTTCTGCCACTTCCTGGTGACTTTTGTTGAAAGCTGGATGTGCTGGCAAATGTTTAACAATTTGTATACAAGAGAGAGAGAGAGAGAGAGAAAGAGAGAGAGAGAGAGAGAGAGAGAGAGAGAGAGAGAAGTATACAGAAGTGTATACAAGGTATACTGTTAAATTTAACAGAAAATTTAACAACCAGCTCCTAGTTAGAGCTAGTTTCAGCACATCCTGTGGGATAAATCTCTTGTTTTCTCTGATTGTCTTATTCTCTTCCAAATCTCTTTCTCCCAGAAATCTCAGCAAAACAGGCCAGAAACCCTGGTCCCAACCATTAGTGTGAGTGGATCCTGGAGAAGGATCTCTCATCTCCATATTGATGCTGACGCAGGGTTATATAAGCAAAACTAACCCCAGGAACAAAATAGTGAATTAAAAACAAGAGAGGGGATAAAAATTTAATAAAAAAGAAAAAAATGGAGGAAAAAGCAAATTTAGCCATTATAACTTCAGTCATGAATGGATTGAATAATTCCACAAAATGAAAGAAAGTTTAAAAAATGGATTATTCTTCTTCATCCTTTGTACTTGAAGGAACCAATGATGTCATGGGGGGTGATGTCTTTACATATATGTGAATTGGATTCAAGTGAGGTAGAACTCCACAAAGTGAAAAGTTGTTAGCCTCATTCTCTCCTCCAGAATCTTTGTAGTCCAGCAGCAAGACAATAGTCAAAAACAGGGGTTCTCAAATTTTTTTCTACTCATGGCCCTTTTTTGTCTAAGAAATTTTTATGTGATTCTTGATGTATGGATATATAAAGTAGGTATGCAAATCAAACATTTACTAATAATAAATCATAATTTCATGACCCCACATATAGGGTTGCAACCCATGGTTTAAGAAGCTTTGGTCGAGAATTCTGATGATAACCAGAGAAAAATGGATAAGATAAAAAGGAAACATCTCAAAAACTAAAAATGAGAAATTGAAGCAAAATTTACTAAGTTTATTGGGTGAATCTAAAAGGACAGGAAGTGCAATCATTCTATCAAAGCAAAAATAAAAATCTACAACATGAAGAGAACTAAAAAGAAACCTAGGCAATGAATTAGCATTAATCAGTACTAAAACTATATTCACCAACTGATATAGGATCTAAAATAATAAAGACCAGGTTAACTAAAATGCAAAAAAATCTAGATGGTAACAAAATGATCATAGTTAATTGAAACCTACAGAGATCTAATGACTTGCTTTATATCAGACAATTATTAAATAGCAGCCGTGGGATCTGTATTTCTTTCTTTCTTTCTTTCCTTCTTTTTTGAGACAATTGGGGTTAAGTGACTTGCCCAGGGTCACACAGCTAGGAAGTGTTAAGTGTCTGAGCCACATTTGAACTCAGGTCCTCTTGATTTCAGGGCTGGTGCTCTATCCACTGTACCACCTAGCTGCCCCCTAAGATCTGTATTACTTTCAAAAAATCTTATTTTTATTGCTATATTTTGTTTTAATATCTTTCATTTCTGAATACATCCCTCTCTTGCTTTCTCCCCATCTCTTGTAGCAAAGATTTTAAAAGAAAGATAAAAAGCAGTGTAGTCAGAGTGATCAATATGTCAGCAATGTCTGATGGTCTATGCAATATTCCATTCCTACTCCATTCCTCTAATTTCCACTTCCGCATTCAAGGAAGAGAAGTTCACTTTCCTAACCTTTCTCTGGAGCCAAGCTTGGTTATCATAATTCTTTGTTTTGTTCTGTTTCTTTTCTGTTTACATATGAGTGGGAAGGTATTGATCAAGTAAATCTGACAAATTACCCTCTCCCATTTAAAGTATCAAGATTTGATACTTAACTTGCATACCTTAACTTTCATGTTATTCAGTCTTTTCTTTCATATCCTTGTCTTTATGACCCTATTATTGACAAAAATATTGTTTGCATTTCCATTCTCCAGCTCATTTTACAGATGAGGAAACTGAGCAAAGGTCACACATCTAGGAAGTGTCTGAAGCCAGATTTGAATTCAAGATGAGTCTTCCTGATTTCTTGTACAGCTCTATTGAGTCAATTAATCATAGGCTTTAAACTAAGGATAAATAAGTCCTTGATTAACTGGAGTGATTTTGCATTGAAAGTACATTAAGATTGACTGGGAAACTTTTTAACCTCTTGTGGATTGTCCATAAAAATATCGAACCAATTTGGCCCCAACAGGTTTAAGCAAGCAAAACAGAAAAGAGCCAGCATTTCGATTAAACTCTGAAGAAGTAATTGATTGGGGGAAAAGCAGAGCCCTAGGCTTTAGTCTTTGTCTCAGTATACTCTCCCTTTCCCTCCCAGCTTAATTAGAGGAAGACATCATGAAAGAGGTGCAGAGGACTTCCAATTTTCTCATCACATCCTAATGATATTCTTGGATAAGCTAATATAATTTTCTGGTTTGAGAGTTAAGGAAAAGACTGAACAATATAAGGATCTACAAGAGAACCTGCAGAAAAGCTATACTATCAATTAATCAATGAACATTTATTAAACATCTACTAAGTGCCAGGTACCTTGCTAAGTGTACTGTACCTAAGGAGAAGATCTTAACTCTCTAGCAAAATAACTTGTGGGATCAGTGAATTACTACTTTGCTACATGTAGTCTCTAAGCTCGAGCCCACATTTCCTTAGATTCTATATATATTGCTAGGAGATTGTGTTGCAGGTATTTTGGGAGCTGTTTTGTACCAACTGTTCTTATTTAATAACCTTAATAAATTCCTGTTCCTAAAAATTATTAAATCTAGTTGACTCAATTATATCAGCTAATAATCATGGTAGGAAACACACCAGTGGGTGTAGTGTTATAAGGATGAACCTTCTTTTCCCTTCTACCCTAACAAAACACAAGTTCCCTGGTCTACCCCTAAAGTTTTGGTAATTTAATAACCAATTGCTTAAGGGAACCCTGTAGACACAGATAATTTAGTAATCAATTGTTTTGGGCACCCAGGCTGCCAGTGAGAATGGGCTTGAGAGAACAGTTCCAAAATCCATATTGTTGTCATATCCATGCCTTTGCATCTGATGTTCCCAATGTCTAGAATAGTCTCTCTTTTCACTTTGGTTCTTTGGCTTTCTCAGTTCATATCCAAAGTTCTGTAGAAGATCTTTCCCTATCCCTCCAGCTGCTAGTGACTTCCTCTCTGAGGTTATATTCCATTTTCTCTGCACATATTTTGTATATGCCTGGTTATATTCAGGTTGTCTTTCCTTCCATTAGAATGTGAACCCCTTGAGGACTAGGTCTATTTTTTCCCCTTTCTTTGCAGCCTCAATACTTAGCATAGTGCCTGTCATAGAATAAACCCGTAAAGATTGTTGATTAATCAATTGACTGATTAATCAATTAATCAATCTTGTTTTATTCAGCATCAGTTCATGTAAATTTTATCTTCTTTAAATTATTCATATTCTTTGTTTCTTTTGGAGTGATATTCCTTTACTTTTGTGTACCACAATACACCCTGCCATTTTTGTATCCACTTCATTTCCAGCACCTTGCTATCACTAAAATAGGAACTTTCTTTCTGACTTTAGGGTTTCTGTTTAGATTATTGTTGTTGCTCAGTCATTTTCAGTCATGTTCATGATCCTTTTTGGGGTTTTCTTGGCAAAGATACTGGTCGTGCCATTTCCTTTTCCATCTAATTTTTTAGATAAAGACACAGACAAACACAGTGAAGTGATCTGCACAGCATCACATACCTAGTAAGTGTCTAAGGCTAGATTTGAGCTTAGAAAGATGAATCTTCCTAATTCTAAGTCCAGTAATCTGTCCATTGTGCCTTCTAGTTGCCCTTACATCTAGCATCATAATCTTAAATTCCTTCCAGAATAATTGGTCTAATTCATGGCTCTATCAATAGTATACTATTGTGTAATATACTGTGAGGATTTGAACTCAGGTTCTCCGATCCTAAAGCAGTGTTCTTTCCATTGTATAAAAGCCCTCTGATTAGCATATATAGTTCTAGATATTCTGGTCTAACCTTACTAACTACTCATATCTCCTATTTCTGGCCACCTCAGTCAAATTAGTCTTCTCCAACATTCTATATTCAGTGTTATATAACTTCACATTTGTTGTTTTCCCAGCTTAAATTGTTCTCAGCTCTTAACAAGCCATTCATCCAAATCCTTTCCATTCTTCAAAGCCCATCTCCTTCTACTTCCTCTGACAGTTCTTCTCATCACTGATCCACCTTGCCTAGAAAATGCTACAATGCTAATTAGTATTTACCTGGAGATCATCTATTATTTTCCTTCTCATGAACAAAGAAAGTTAAAGGCAGTTATAATTCAGATCTGCTGCTTCCTAGGCCAAAGCTCTTTCTAACATGGCAAGCTATTTTGAGTTGTAGGCTTATGGTCATTCAATCTGGAAGAGCATTTATACATCATCTTAGAAATTTCAGTCATTCTCAAAGGTTATTTGCTAATAATTTTAATGTTATTATTAAAAAAGGTCTTGACCTTGTGGACTCCTTGAAAGGGTCTTGGGGACCCCCAAGAGGCCATAGACCATACTTTGAGAACCATTTGTCTAGTCCAACAACTTCATTTTATGGATGAAGCAATTAAGGACCAGAGAGTTTAGGTAATTTGCTTAAGGATACAAAATTAGGATGTTTTATAGTCCAAAACATGTTTTTATCCCATGACTTGCTACAGCACTGTACCAGAAAGAACTGATTCTGTGCAACCATTCACCCTATTCCTATATGTGCAGAACTCCATTCTAGTCTCACTGCCTGTGGCAGGTTAGTATAATTATTCCCAATTTAATGCCCAAAGATGGAATATTATTCTTTGACCAATAAATCTTAACAGCAAGTAAGTAAGCACAGAAAATGATGCCTTATAGTCTTGGAAACTCTTTTCTTTAAGGGGACAATGGTAGCCAAGGTTTCCAGGAACATTTTGTAGAATTTTTTTTTTTCTTCTAAAACCATATTTGATCTCTCTTTGGTCATCTGGCATTCCAGCTGTTCCCAAGGACAGGTGGGCAAAGAATATTCTAGAACTTGGGACAAGGAGAACAGAGGGGGACCAATGGGCCCAGCACCAAAGCTCATGTTCCCAAATTTTCCTTGGAATGTGGAACCATTTAAAGGTCATTGTCATTGAAATCTTGCCTTTGTCCTTTAGCCTTTTGTTTCTTGCCAAGATTAAAAAAAAAAGAAGCCTTCTCATGAAATTAGCGCTCCTGGAAATTGCCATGACTGGCTGCCAGGCCCATCTTGTGCCTTTTCTGATGATTGAGCTTCCTGGGAGGCAATGTAGGAAAAAATGTGACAGTGGTGTCTCAGAACCCAAGCTTAAATCATCGCTCTGCCATTTTTTACTGTGAGCAAGTCCCAACTTCTCTGGATCTCAGTTTCTTTAAGTTGTGGGATATCAGTTCAAATCCTGACCTGGCCATTTATGGTTGCTTCATCTATAAAATAAGATGATTGATTTATAGCTTGCTGGATGACATAGTGAATAGTGTGCTGGGCCTGGAGTGAGGAAGACCTGAGTTCAAATTCAGCTTCAAACACTTGGTGTTTGACTCTGGTATAGCCATTTAACTTCTGTTTCCCTCAGTTTCTTCAATTATAAAATAGGAGTAATAATAGCATCTATCTCCCAGGGTTGTTATAAGGATCAAATGAGATAACATTTGTAAAGCCTTAACCCAGTGACCAGCACATAGCAAGTGATTAACAAACACTTGTTCCTTTCTTTTTTCTTCCCCTTTCTAAGACGCCTTCCAGTTCTAAGTATGTAATCATTTTCAGGGTTGACCGTCCACATTGGGTGTCTACCTGGCACTCAACTCTCACTTGTGACTCTGAGAAACTGTATGTAGTGTAGTGATCATACCCCGATAAAACTGTCTGATGGCCTAAACCTGGTTGAGGATAACCGAGACCTCAAACCTTTGTGTGATTTAGGGGGATGTCTACCCCTAAGCATATGAAGATTTCCTCTGGTATAATGGGTCAATGAGAACATGTCCCATCAGCCATGAAGGTGGCTGAAGCAAGTGCTATGGATCACTTAGACCTTGGTAAGACATTGAAGACACCATGGTCATCCATTGCATCGCTGTCCATCACCAGTTGGCTTGACTTTTGTCCTGGCATTAGACTTTGATGACTCTGAAAGAGAGAGAGAGACCTTAATTAAATCCAATTCACTCAAAAATCAAGATATCACCTTGTGCTGCCATTGGTCTTTTTTCAAAAATAAATAACAAACAATTACAAAAACAACATATAATCCTCTGGAAAGTTTCTTTCCAGCTCCAGATCTATGATTCTCTGATAGAGAGAAGGCTTTACTTAGGATGAAAGAGTTGAGGTACTAGGATATGCAGGAATGAATCCAATATAAGTTCATCAAGATAAGTATTATGAGGTAGCATGGGCTTATCAAAAGCAGGCCACACTTCAGTAATTTCATTTCCTTTCTTTATTGTGACGCTTGACTGGTACACAGACTAGAAGAATATAAAGAGAGTTGTATCATTGGATTTCAATGCAGAATTTGATGATCTCTTATGATTTCCATGTGGACAAGGTGAAGAGATGTGGGATGTTTGATAGTACAATTAGGAAGCTTTGAAACTTGGTTTGACAAGATCCAAAGAGTGGTGACTAATAGGTCAATATCAAGTTGGAGAAAGGTTCCTAAGAGAGCTCTCCAAGAATGTATCAGCCCAGATCTGTTTAATATTTTTGTAAATGATTTAGTTGAAGGCATAATAATAATTGCTAGGATTTATCTAAAACCTACCGTGTGCTAAGCACTTTACAAGTAGTATCTCATTTGATCCTCACAACAACCCTAGGAGATAAGTGCTATTTATTTTCTTAGTTGAAGAAATTTAAGCAGGCATGTTAAGGAACTTGTTCAGAGTCATATAGCTAATAAAGTGGCTGAAAAGACATTCAAATTTGTGTCATCCAAACTCTAGATCCAGTGTGTTATCCACATTATCACTTAGCTGTATAGATGGCATTTCTATGAAATTTGTATTTGAAACTTGGAGCAAGAGAGAGAATATAATGAATGACAGAGTCAAGATCCAAAAAGACTTCTGCATGCTTGACTGACTAATCAAATTTACTTAGCTGAAACTTAATAAGGATAAATATAAAGTCTGATACCAGGGTTCAAGACATCAATTGTACAAATTCAGAGGTATCATTGGACAGCAATTCATGTGCAGAAAGATTTGGGAATCTCAATGGATTAAAAGAGCAATATAACTCTCAGAAGTTTAGTACAGTAATATTGTATCAATTGTACAGTAATATTGTAATAATATCAGAATATTACAGTAAAAAATGTTAATGTAATAGGTTGCATTTACCAAAACATAGTATCCAAGGTGAAGAATATGAAACATCTACTGAATTTTACCCTTGTCAGTCCACTTTGGGATTGCTCTGTTTAGTTCTAAATGCCACATTTTAAGAATTATGCTTATGAGGTAGTTTGCTTCAAATAATTATAATTTATGAAACATTTATATATACATATATATGTTTATATATATATATATATATACATATAAGATATGCTTATATATCTTATATTAGGTGGTTTAGTGGATAGAGTGCTGGGCTTAGAGACAGGAAGTCTCATCTTTTTGAGTTTAAATCTGATCTCAAACACTTATCAGCTGTATGACTGGGCAAGTCATTTGCCTCAGTTTCTCCATCTGTAAAATGAACTGTTTGCTAAGAAAAGGCCGAAAGAGGGATGGATCACAAAAAACAGATGTGACTGAAAAAGACTAAACAAAAACCAATACTTGGCTCCCAAGGGCAGAGATATAGGTCATGGGTAGATTTTGGCTCAATTTAGGGAGAAAAAATGCAAAAAAAAAAAAAAAAAAAACCCTTCCTGACAATTAGAGCTAGTTAGAAGTTGAATGGGCTGCCTCTGGAGTTAGAGGTCTTGGAATGGAGGCTAGATGTCCCTTTATTGGGGATATTATGGAAGGGATTTCTGCTTATTTCAGGTTTGGACTGGGTAGTTTTTGAAGTTGCTTCCCGCTCTGCAAATCTGGGCTTCTATGAGTGTCTCCTTTCCTCTCCTCCATATACTACCCCTCCCCAAACCTGCTGTTGTTTTTTTTGGATGGGATTTCTGAGCAGTGCGCCAAGTTTTTTATTCCTCCTTCCTATCACATCATAATTAAGATGAGCTCTTCTGTGGCCATAGGAATGGGGATGTAGTTTTCTTTATGCAGTCCATATTCTCTTGCCAGACTCACTTACAGTAATCAAAGTAAACAGACTTCTAAGATGTTTGGAGTCAACAAATGGTTCTATGGAACAGAAGATAGAAAATTAGGTTATTGGATTATGGATTACTTCCATCCCAAGCCCATGATGCCATGATCTGATGATCCTATCCAGATATAGTGGAAAAAGTGTTCAATTTGGGGTCAATAAACCTGTGTTCAAATCCTAGCTCTGCTACTTACCCTTAAGTCCCTTAAGTTCTCGGGACCTCAGTTTCTTTATCTGTAAAATGAAGTGGTTAAAGTGATTATCCCTAAGGCCCCGTTCCACCCTGAATCTACAAACCTATGAAACTATGATCCTCATAGGGACCAAATCTGCTTCATTAACCTCCTGCTCTAAGGAGCTAAAAGAACCTTTGGCGGTCACTGTATTGTGGGCTTGTAATGAATATCAAATTAAGTTGGAGCCCCCTGAGATCAGACATGAACTTTTTCATTGGTGGACCCTATGGCTGGGTAGCATTGGATGATTCATGTGGGTAATTGAGTTCTATGGTTCCTTTCTAAGCCAGGAGCAGCTTACCATAGAAATGAGCCATCTGTCATGCACAATTACCCACCCCTTGAGGATGGGGAGACAGGGAAATATCTCTTCCCCCTCCCCACTAGGCCCCATAGCTACCCACCGCCTTTCCCTTCTTAAGACAAGGAAAGAGACAAAGTCTCACCAAATGACAAGAGGGAATCCATTTGAAATCCATCCAGGCTAGTATCTGCTTTCACAGCCTTTTCAGAAGTCTCTCTCAGGCTGAAAGGGGAAGGGGTGGAGGTGGGGGTGGGCAGACTTCATTGGCTCCTTTGTCTGAAGCTGGGGAGACCGGTTTGGGGAGCTGGGGGCTCTCAAATGTCATTTTCTTTCCTTGTGCTTTCTTAGGCCTTCCTTAGCCTAGGGAGCAGGAAGTCTCTGCTGACCCTTTTGAGAAAAGGCTGAACGCTGGGGTTTGTCTGCATAGGGTCCCCTGGGAGCCAGCCTTGGACCAAATTTTCCTCTTCAGGGCAGAGCAAGTGGGAAGCCTGGAGTCAAAGAGGAGGATTTCATAAGAGCCTTCCTGGAAGTTGAGATGGCGCCCGTGATTGGTCTTCCATGGCCCCAGGCTCTCTTTTATATGTCCCCCTTTTGGTACATAATACTTTGCCTCTCCTCCCCCTCCCTGACAGGTATGCAGTGCCCTCCAGCTGTCTTTGGTATCCTGCTGAGGAAGAAAACATCTGATAAGCTTATTCCCACTGAGATATTAGGGACTTAACCTATTTTCATTTTAAGAGAGATTCCTAGAATGGGCAATATTATTAAGAACAGCTCACGTTTATAGAATGATTTAAGGTTGCAAAGTGCTTTCTTTATAATGGTTCTGTGATGTGGCTAGAACATACCTTCCTGCAGAATATCTGTGGCTAGTTCCCTTTCTTGCCCCGCCCTGGTGCTGCTTTAATCACCAATCAGCCAATCAGGTTCCTGCTCAAAATCCACTTCTTCCAGGAAGTTTGATTGGATCAGGCCTTGTCCACTCAGTTATTCTTCATCAGTTTATTACTTATGAGTCTAATTTACATTCAGATTCATCACTGCTCATGTAGTAATTCCTCAGAGGTCCATGACGTGCTTCCTCCACCTGGGCAGGTCATAGCCTCTCCATATCTTTGTGTTCATAAGGACATAGGTTGAGAACTGGAAGGACTGCCCCAAAAGTGTTGTCAACACCACCAGAAGGTTCCTTATGACTAAAGACCTTAAATGGAGGCTGGATGACTACTTTTTTTTTGGGGGGGGGTGTTGTAGAAAGGTTTCTGTTCATTTGCAAGTTGGATTAGAAGGCCTTTGAGGTCCCTTCTAACCCTGGGTTTCTATATACCTAAGCATTCTCATAGTTCCAACAGATGGTCTTTCTAACATCAATGTGCCAAATGTTTTATATAAATCCTTGGCCCACCATCTCTGAGATAAGCTCTATGCTTGAAGTCAGAATATATTTCACTGGGTCATCTAAACTTTCTTTCCAAGGTGTTCTGTAATTAATGAAGGTTAGCTAAAGTCAGGGAAATGGTGTATGGAAAAGAATGAAACTATCCATCAAGATCCACTCAGAGAGATCATCCAGGTGATGATCATAGGGGAAGGAACATTGGATCTTCCTGCTGAGATGTTCAGGGCATTAACTGAAGAGAAAGGATGTTAATGCCAAAATTAGGGATTAAAGTCATATCACCAGTCTGGAGCCATAGCAATCAGCAATTAATATTAGTATCACAAGGGTACTGAGGTCAGATTTGCTCAGTCAAGGTCAGGAGCAGCTCAGGTTATCATAAGAATAAGGAAGGTCTTGAGGACCAGGGTCAAGAGGCATTGGAGAGAGTTTGAGAGTTTAGAATGCCTTGGCTCACCTAATGGTATCCTGACTATAAAGTTAATGGTACACAAACCCCTTTTTCTCTCCTGAGTATTCTATCAGGTGGAATATCATCAGTTCCCAAGACTCTCCTATAACTTCCTGCCCCTCTGCCCAAAACTCAAGACTCCCTAAAATCAGGTCCTATTTGACTTAAAACCTTTATATTCTTCTTTTTTACTCTTTCGTGTGAACCTTCTTTTTCTATTGGAAAGGTTTCCCAGTACATCCCATATTCCTTCCCAACTTTACTTATATGATTCCCCCAATTTCCAGTGCCTTTCCTCCTGCAACTATTTAATTCTGTCCATCTTCCAAGGCCTGGCATTCACCTCCTTCACAAATCCTTCTGACTACCCTAAGTGGATGTGTGAATATGGGCAAGACACAAAACTTCCCTATATCTAAGTAAAATGAGAAAAATTTCTACTGATTATTTCTCAAAAGAGGCAGTATGGTAAAATTTGTGAATCCTTCTCATAATAATGTTTTTAATGTATAAAAGAAAATACTTTGGATTACAAAGAAAGCCATTTGTATTAATATACAATTATTGAAATATTTTAAAAATAAATCCACAAAATATGTATAGAAGAATTGCATGTTTAACATATATTGAATTACTTGATGTCTAAGGGAGAGAGTGGGAAGAAGGGAGAGAAAAAATTTAGAACACAAGATTTTGGAAGGCTGAATGTTGAAAATTATCCATGTATATATTTTGAAAAAAAAAACCTTAAAAAAATAAATCCACAGATGTCCAGAAATCTATCCAGAGATGCCTAGGGGGTTCTTGGGTTAAAAATACCAGTTTTAATCAATTCTGGTTCTTGTGTTAGGTACATATAGAGTCAAAAAGAGCCTCAGATACCATCAAGCCCAACAAGGTTATTTCACTTAGTCATCTCATTAGCTCTTGTAGTTTCAATTATCCTCTCTTTAGAGATGCTTCCTTTTTAAAATTTTTTTTGAAAATTTATTTACTTTTAATACATATTGCCTTATGAATCATGTTGGGAGACAAAAATAAGAGCAAAAGGAAAAAAAAACCATGTGAGAGAAAAAAATATAGAAAAAAGAATACATACATAGCATGTGCTGATTTACATTCAATCTTATAGAGAGGATTCTTAGATTTGTTTGTCTAACCAAGACCTCTAATTTCACATCTCCACTTTCCTATTGGATATCTTGAACTGGTTGTCCTATAGACATCTTAAACACAACACATCCAAAACTGAACTCATTATCTATAACTCCTCACCCCCTTACTTCCTAACTTTGCTCTTCTCAATTACCCAGACTTGAAATCTAGATATTGATCTGTACTCCTTATTATGTTGCTCACATCCAATCAGTTTTCAAGCCTGGTCATTTCTACCTCCATAGCATCCTTTTTTTTTTTGATCTCTTCTCTCTTCTGACACTGCAAGAACCTTGATGCAAGCTCTCCTCACCTCACTCCAGACTATTGCAATAACCCTTTGTTTGTCTCCCTGTTTCAAATCTTTCTTGCTTCTTTCCCTCTTCCACTTTCAACTGTCCAATTGATCTTCCTGAATAAAACTCAGGTCTGACCATGTTAGCCCCCTATTCAATGAGCTCCAATGGCTTCCAGGATCAAATATAAAATCCTTTGTTTGAATTTTTAAGCCTTCCAAATCTGATTCCTTTGAACTTTTCTAGTCTTCTTATTTCTTATACTCTTTCTCCCGCACATACTCTGAGATCAAGTGATTCCGGCCTCCTTGCTGTTTCTGGCACATGGTACTCTACCTTCTAACTCTGGATATTTTCACCAGTTGTCCTTCATATTTGGAACTCTCTCCCTTCTTGTCTGTTTTCATTCAAGTCTCAACTAAAAATCTCACCTACTGGAAGCTTTTCCCAGGCTTCCTACCTAAATCTTAGTGCTTTCCCTCTGAATTGATGAGCAACTCATGCCCTACATAAACTGTGCAGATATGCTTACATGTTGTCTCCTTGAGGCCTGGGATTGTCTTTGTGCTTTTCCTTGTATCCTCAGAGGTTAGAATAATGCCTGGTGCATAGTAGGTAGTTAAATGCTAGTTAATTGATTGACTTCAGTGATTTTTACATAGTATAATTTTGAGATTGTTCATCATTATAGTAATGATGTGTTTCAGATTTTGAATGCCTTTCCTAAAATATAGCAACAAGAACTGAGAATTACATTTCAGATACAGTGTGACCAAGGCAGAGTACAGGGGGATTATCCCTGCCTATATTCTGGACATTGACTTGATGAGTAACTATGAGCAAATCACATATGTATTCAGTCTCAGTTTTCTCATCTTTAAAATGGGCATAATTTAAAAAATAAAATAAAATATTATTACTACGTCTTAAACAATTACATGTTAAAACAATTTTTTAACATTTAAAAAAATTTCGAGTTCCAAATTCTATTCCTCTACTCTCTCCTTCCTGAGTAAATAAGCAATCTAATATACATTATACATGTGCAATCATGTAAAACATTTTCATAATAGAAACTTTATACAAGAAGACTCAAACAACAAGAAATAAAAATAAAAATAATATGCTGCAGTTTGTAGTCAGACAATATCAGTTCTTTCTCTGGAGGTAAATAGTGTGCTCCATTATGAATTCTTTGGGATTGTTTTGGATCATTGTGTTGTTGAGAATAACTAAATCATTCATAGTTCTTCATCATACAATATCATTGTTACTTTGTACAGTTTTCTTAGTTCTTCTCACTTCACTTTGTATCAGTTCATGTAAGTTTTTGCAGGTTTTTCTGGAATCAGCCTACCTGTCTTTTTTATTACACAATAATATTCCATCACAATCATATACCATCTTGTTCAACCATTCTCCAATTGATGAGCAGGGATGATACTTACCTTGTAGATTTGTTATGAAGATGACAAATATCAGTCTGGAAGGGTTAAAGAAGTTACTTGGTCCTCCATCTCTTACACCTCCTTTTTATAGATGAGAAATCTGAAGTTCAGAGAAATTAGGTGACTTGACCAATATCATATAAACTCTAAGTTGTATACCTACAATTTGAACTTGGGTTTACAACATTTGACTTTGAATCTGGTAATTTTATGAGCTCAAAGCACTTTAAAAATGTCAGCTATTATTATCTGGACACTATGCCTTTCTCAATGCAGCCTAAGGTCACATTAACTTTTTTGGCTCCTGTGTCCCATGGTTGACTCACATGTCATATATAGATTGCATGTAACTATGCCTTTCCCATCCTGTATTTGTAATACTGATTGTTTGAAACCAAGTAGTACCAATTAAATCTCACCCTCTATGGTTTTGCCCAATGATCTGGCCTATGGACTTGTCATTCAACATGCTCAATTTCCCTTCTGGCTTCCCATCTTCTCCAAATTTGATAAGCATACCTTCTATGTTTTCCTTCAAGTCACTGGTAGATATGTGAAATAACACAGGACTATAGTAGCATTTCGGACAGCTCTACTAAAAGATCTCAGACCTGCATGGTGATATAGCAGTCAGGAAGACTTCTCTTCTCTCATACATTAGAAGAAAGGAAGGATATAAATTAACATTTGTTAAGTTTATACTATGTACCAGAAGCTAGGTGAAGTGCCTTACAAATAGGATCTCATCTGATCTTCACAGATCACAAGAACCTTGGGAGGTAGGAGCTGTTAATATCTCCATTTTACATTTGAGAAAACAGATCCTTACACAGTGTCTGAGTTTGTTTAACTCGGGTGTTCTTGACACTAGGCCCAACACTGTGTCCACTGTACTACCCAGTTGTCTCTAGAAGTGGTTTACTTGATATAAAAGAGAAGGCAAGGCTGTGAGAAAAGAGATGGAGATTCCAAGTTTTACTTCGACTTGAAGAGAGCCTCAGCGACCTGACTAAAGACCACTTGCACATACCAGATGGAAATACCAAAATGGTGACAGAATCACAACGGGGAGGAGCAAATCCAAGGACCTTGTCTTTGACAGAAATGGAAATTGCATGTGCTGAGAATCAGACCTTAGTTGGTATATACTCTGCTATATGGTCTATATAGCAGACTCATCAAATATAAAGATTGTTTTACACCCCCTGAAAGAAGGGAAGAGTTTTCCTGATGTTTGAAAAACTCTGCCATAAGCTCATTCTGTGTTTTTGTTAGGTTTAATGCAATCTGTCCTATATTCAATTTCTTATTAATCTGGGTTCTTACAAATGAACTGAGGGCTATTTTGGGGAAACCAGAGTAAGTTGAATCTTAATATTTCCATACTGATTGTTGTGAGAAACTCCCCTTTCCCCTAAATCATACCAAGGTCTTTTGAGTTATGGGTCAGACCCCAATGGACCCCTATTAAGATCATACTGTTAGATCCTTTGGGTCTAGTTCTATCACCATTCCTGAATCTCATAATGGCACAATCATTCTACTCACATTTTGGTTCACATTAGGCATTTTCCTGATTTACTAGTGTAATTTCTCCTATAATCATCCTGTTGAGAAAGGAAAGGATGTTTTAAGTAGTCTGGCATGACCTGTTCTTCATGAAACAATATCATCATTTCTGTTTCTAAATGCTTACAAACCATCTGTTTATTATGTTATACTAGGAGCATCTAGATGGTGCAATGAATAGAGCATTGGCCCTCAAGTTAGGAGGACCTGAGTTCAAATCCAGCTTTAAGATACTTAACATTTACTACTTGTGAACCTGGGTAAGTCACTTAATCCCAATTGCTTCACCAAAAAATAAATATGCCATACTAATATTTTTGGGGGAATTCAAGTCAAATTTATTATCACTAGTTGAAAAATGCCTCTTCTTCCCTTTAAAAAAACCTTGGGAATATATTTGCCCATCTTCATTCCTATATTCCTTTCTCTATGGTTTTTCTTTTATTTTTTATAATAATTTTTTTTATTTTTCAAAATACATGCCAAGATAGTTTTCAACCTTCACTTTTGTAAAACCTTGCTTGTGTTCCATATTTTTCTCTCTCCCTCTCCATCTCTCTCCTCCCTAGATAGCAAGTCATCCAATATAGGTTAAACATGTGCAATTCTTCTAAATATATTTTCCATATTTGTCATGTTGCACAAAAAAAAATCAAATCAAAAAGGAAAAAAATGTGTCTATATGGTTTTTCAAAGAGCAGGGATGATGGTTCAGTGAACCACTAGATCTTTCAGTATTCTGCAAAGCATCTTGCTGAAACTGAGTTAATTGAACCCATTAAGAGCATCTAAATACTATCTTAACATCTTATTTATCTAGGCTTTCATCTTCCAGTTAATCATTTTTAGTCTATCTTCATTGCCTGAAAATTTTTCTGGTTGATAAGAGAAACAGATGAAAGGTAAGAATTGAGTAGTTTTTCCTTCTCCTCTATATAACCTAAGCAATAGTTATTTCTTCTTGGATCTCCCTCTCATCTAGAACATAACTTTTTGTTGTCCTTAGCATTTTTTCAGCAGTCTCAGTTTATTCTAAGATTCAATACTTCTGGAACCAAAGAAGATTGTGTCACTCTTTGGGGATTCATTCTTAACTACCTGCCATTGCTTTTATCTCATTCATTTTTTATTTTTATTTTTTTTTTTTGCTGAGACAATTGGGGTTAAGTGACTTGCCCAGGGTCACACAGCTAGGAAGTATTAAGTATCTGAGGCCGGATTTGAATTCAGGTCGTCCTATCTTCAGGGCCAATGGTCCATGTAGCTGCCCCTTATGTCATTCATTTTAGAAAATATTTTCATCTAAACTAGCAGATAAGTTAGTTAGTTTTCTGCACACCTACTTTGATCTTAAAATTTCAAAAACTCCTATTTTATTTTACCCTATTGACTTTCTGTTTAATAGGAGCTCATTTGTAAAATGGGATATTATTTGCATAGCCTAATCTACAGAATGGCTTTGAAGAAAATGTTTTATAAACCTTAAAGTGCCACATGAATATGATGAGATAGTAATGAGGTAAGCTTTTGGAAAAGTCTCCCTGGGTCTCAGTTTCCTTATTTGTAAAATGAGTAACCATTGAGAATCTTTAAGCATTTTCCAGCATTAATGGTCTATGATTTACTTCTTTAAAACCTGTTCCAATTCTCTTCCCTGAAACCTCTATCCATACAGTGGCTAGCAAAATTATGGAGAAAAGAAATCAATAAGAATTGTTGAGTGCCTACATAGTCACATATGTGATTGTTTCTTGATAAAGATTTGACTTCTAGAGACCTGGCATTCAAGAGCTAAACTCGGTTTAGCTACCAAATCCTTCTCCCATTAGGAATCCTGAGGATGAGGTGGGCTTGTGGATTCCTCTTCAGTTTGAATTTGGCAGGAGCCCCAGGTCTGCCGGCTACCACAGTGGCAGCAGGAAGACAAGGGCTAATTTTAAACACAAATCCACGTGTTGTCGACATATGGAAGAAACATGAACTCTTGGTAATGGCTCACATTACTGTGTGTGTGTGTGTGTGTGTGTGTGTGTGTGTGTGTGTGTGTGTGCAGGTTGTGGAAGCCCATTCAAATTAGAGACAGTGGGATCAGGGATGGGAACCTTATGGATCTACTGAAGTAGCAGTATGAGTATGAGGAAAGAGATTGGGTACCTTCTCCAGTGTTTGGAATTAGAAACAGTGTTAGCTAGTTCTGGTCCCTCAGCCCAGCAGATACATTAAAATTTATGAAGAAAATCAAAGAGTTCAGTCATGGCCAAAGCATCTAAGAATGACAAATGAGGAGAAGGCAGAGGAATCAAAGGGAGGGAGCATGTGTCCACAGTCTGGAAAACATTTATTCCAGTCCTTGTATTTTCCTCCCTAAACCCAAAGTGGGAAAATAAGAGGCACTCCAGAAGGCCCAAGTATCTGGCTGACCATGACCTATTGCAGATTGACTGTTAGCTGGAAGGGGAAGGAGACACCCAGCCCAGAGAAGTCTGGGAAGCTTTCCAGGAGGAGGGCTGGAGCGAAGAAGCTATCACACTTTGTTTCCAAGCCAAAGAGTCTGGGAGAAATTTGACTCGGTTGTTCTTTTCCCTCAATCTGATTCTCCATCCCCAGGCCCTTTGCTCCACCAGCTTTAGTTAACTTATAGTCTGAAGATTTTCTGTTCATACTTTTAGATGAATTATTGGCTTTATCTTCTAGAAGCAGATTGTGATTATAAGGAAGTCTCTTAGCTTCTCTGTGCTTCTGTTGCCATCTATAGGAATGTAGGTAATAATACCTCACTCTGCTCTGCCTATCTTATGGGGATATTTTGAGGATATAATGAGATAATGTAGGTGTTAGTGTTCCGACAAACTTATGCACATGCAAGGGATAGTTATCATTGAGAAAAGGCTTTGGACATACACAGCATTGTCCAGGGGAACGGAGAAAGGGACCTCCATGTTTGTCACCATTACCAACAACTGACAGTTATGTGCAGGTAAGCTAAAAAGCCTTGGTAATAGCAGCTCTCTCCCAGCTCACCAGCCCTGCTTCCCATCACCATTCAAAGGAGATCATGGAGATGTAATTCTGCAGCCATGTAGCCCGCACTTCTGTAGTCACAATTACTGAAGACCAAGAAGAGTAAGTTCTTCCTGCCCAAAATGGAGTGTTCTCTCAAGTCCTTGACACCATCAAGTGATTCAGCATCAGCTACAATGACATGAAAGATGCACCATCATCTCCCATGCTATTGTCCTCTAAGTCCTCTGACTTGTAACTAAAGATTATTCTATGTGCTGTCTCTATAGTGAGCTCCTTGAAAGTAGGGATTATGCTGTTTTTATATTTGTAACTCAAGCTCTTAGTATAGTGCTTTGAATATATTAAGTTCTTAATAAATATTTTTACTTCTATTCTCTCTTTCATTTATTTATATTTATTCTTTCTTTCATTCAAGACCTCATGGAAGGTTTAAGCTATTCTACAGCACTGTGAACAAAAAAAAAAAATAGAGAAAAATAGTGGATTATTCATGCTGAGTTGAGGCGGCACTGATGCAGATAATTAGAAATACCCATAATACTCTGGTGGAAAGATCTGACTACATCTGATAAACACTGATTCTGCCTAAGGGCTTCCCAATAGAGGCCATGTGTTTGTTCCCTGGCTAACCTTGCTCTCTCTGTCCACATCTGTTTTGGGCCACACTGTAGGATACATGAAACATGATTATGATTGAGAATAGACCTCTGAAACAAACACTAAGTACTTTTGGAAAATTTGAGAAGAGGGCAGATCAGGGGATCTTGGAGGCCACTGAATCTGGGGCTCTTATTTTATAAATATAGAAATGAAGATCCAGAGAAACAAAATGATTTCCCTAAAGATTATTAAGTAGCAAAGCAGTAGGGCTGTGATTTGAACCCAGATTTGAATTCTGACTCCAAGTCTGTTCCTCTAAGGCCCATAGGATCACCTCACTGAATCTCCAGATAATGGTGTTTTTTTCCCTCTAAGGGGTTCTCAAACTATGACCCGTGGGCCAGATGCAGCAGCTGAGGACATTTATCTCCCTCACCCAGGGCTATGAAGTTTCTTTATTTAAAGACCCACAAAACAAAGTTTTTGTTTTTACTATAGTCCGGCCCTCCAACAGTCTGAGGAATAGTGAACTGGCCCCCTATTTTAAAAAGTTTGAGGACCCCTGGAAGTACACAGGAATAAATGTTCATGGCTGCTTAGTCAGAGGTGGAGTTGAACTGGATTCTGCTGGACATTGAAAGGAATGAGATAGAAGGTCAATCTATTTCAACATCTACAGAGCATATGAAATAAGTGTCTGGCCTCTCCCTCATTATGATAGCTCGATCATCTTTGAAATTCTCACTTATAGTTAAATATAATCTTGTATTATAACTTGTAACTTATATTTATTTATTTTTATTTTAATAGTATTTTATTTTTCCAAGTATATGCAAAGATAATTTTCAACATTTATCTTTGCAAAACCTTGTATTCCAAAGTTTTCTTTCTCTCCCCTCTCTTTCCCCTTCCCAAGACAGCAAGCAATCTGATATAGGTTAAATACATTCAATTCTTCTAAACATATTTCCATATATATATATATCATTCTGTGCAAAAAAATCAGATCAAAAAGGGAAAAAAACACAAGGAAGGGAAAAAAACTAAGCAAGTAAACAACAACAAAAAGATAAAAATACTGTGCTTTGATGCACATTCAGTCTCTACAATTTTCTTTGGATGTGAATGGCACTTTCCATCACAAGTCTATTAGAATTGCCTTGAAGCATCTCATTATTGAAAAGAGCCAAGTCCATCACAGTTGATCATCAAATATCTTGTTTTAACTTGGTTCTACTTATTTCACTTAGCATCAGTTCATGTAAGTCTTTCCAGGCTTTTTTGGAAATCATTATTTCTTAGAGAACAATATTATTCCATTACCGTCATATACCCTAACTTATTCGGTTATTCCCCAGTGAGGGGCATCCACAAAATTTTCATCAGCTAGCATTTATTAAGAGCCATTTGTGTCAGGCTCTGCCATATAGCTATATGGCTGCAATTTGAATGTAAATGCCTTGTGAGTAGGGATTGGGTCCTACATTTCGCTTACATTTCTTAAAGCACCGAAGATTGGTATAGGTAGGCAGTTGGGATATTAAACCAGAAAAATATTTCTCTCGAGTCAGCTTAAATCCTATTTTTTCATGAAGTGTTCTCTGAGTAATGATGCTAATTCCCATTTCTATAATACCTTAAATTTTGTAAAACACTCTTTTTTCTTTGCAAAAGCCTCATGAGATATTAGTAGTATTGCTATCTCTGTTTCACACATTAAAGATATGAGGCTTAGAGAGATTAAATGACTTCCTTAAATTCATGTAACTAGTAAATAGAAGTGTCTGATAGGATTTTGAATCCTGATTCTTGGATTCCAAATTCGATGTTCAGAAGAACAGAATTTTAGAGGACTTTTCCCAGTTCCTTCACCCCAGCCCCTAGCTGCTTAGCCTTCTCTTTTAAATTTACTTTACAGCTGTTCTATATTGTATATATTTCTATCTACAAGATAGATAAGTAAATAGGTAAATAGGTGGGGAGGTAGATAGGTAGACAGATAGATAGATAGATAGAATAAACATTTATTGAGTGCTTACTATGTGCCAGTACTGTCCTACTGTCCTAAGTGCTGGAAATGCAAATAAAAAAATCATCAAGACAAATCATTATCCTAAAGTGATTACATTAACATAACAGAGAAGGGGTCCTGGAAATGCATGAAGGTGTGTGTGTGTGTGTGTGTGTGTGTGTGTGTGTGTGTGTAGGCAATATAATTGGAGATGTCCAGGAAATGCTGTTGAAGCCTGAAATGAAGTAAGATAAGACAAAAGATGTTTTTTTTAAAGCCCAGAGTGGTTCCAGAGGCAGAATCCAATTTTCTGTTGAGGTGGGAGTGGAGATGATGTCTGGAGTAGAATTGAGTGGAGAAATCATGGTTGGAGTTGTATGAGAAGTGCTGGAAGTCACCTCCCCTACCAGAATATAAACTCCTTGAAGTCAGAGACTATTTCTACACTAATCATTCTTCCACATCTTTTAGATATTTGAAGGCAGCTACTAAGTCCTTGTTGAATCTAATCTTCTCCAAGCTAAACATTCTCATTTCCTTCAACTAATTCTCATGTGACATAGATTCAAGGCCTTTCATCATCTTGGTTGCTTTCTTCTATACAGTCTTTAATTTATCAATGTCCTCCCTGAAATATCATGCCCAAAAGCTGAACACAATATTCCAGATGCGGTCTAATAAGAGCAAGGAACAGTCAGGGTTATCCCTTGCTTTTATCCCCAAGGTAGGATTCTCAGGTCAGCCTAAGCAAATGCTAGTTTTTTGGCTGCTGTCACATCACAGTACTTACTCATATGGAGTTTTCTATTCCCTAATCCCAACCTCCTCACTCTTCAATCATTTTTAAACAAACTGTTTTATAACCATACTTGTACTTCTGAAGTTGATTAAAAAAATACAAATATAATCCTTTACATCCCTATTTAATTTTATCTTATTAGATTTAGCCCAGTAATCTAACCTATTAAAATCTTTTTGGATCCTGCCTCTGCTAGTGGTACATACAGTGGATAAAGAACTGATTTTGGAGTTCCACTTGGTCCTTGGATCCTTTCTACCTGTGTGATCTTGGCCAAGTCACTTAACTTTTATCTATCTTAGTTTCCTCAACTATAAAATAGAGATAATTATAGCTTCTACTTCCCTGCATTGTTGTATCAAGTGAAATAACATTTGAAAATTGCTTAGCACAGTGCCTGCCCCGTAGTAGTGTGGTGGGTGAAAGATGAAATGACTGAGTAAACAAAGGTTCTATTTTCCAAGCATATCATTTTACTAAACAATGCAGGGTGATTGCCCAACAAATGGGAATAAGGATTCCTCAGTTTAAGTCTGGATCCCAAATACAAGGGGAGACAGACTTTCATTCATTAAAATAATTAATCAAATAAGACCAATTAATTAAAAGAAAACAATTAACCAGGATAAAAAATTGGGTAATTTGATTTTTAATTGGAAGAAAGATTAAAGACTTTCCAAGTTGGGAGGAGGAGGGTGAACAGATGCAATTCCCTGAAATCAGAAAAAGAGGTGTCCCACTCTCCCCAGATGTCTGGGAATCAAAGGAACATGGTAATAATTACTGATTGATCAGTATGGGGCCAGTTTTCAGATAAGATATATAGGTTGCTTCAGTTATACAATTGTGAGAAAACTTCTTGCATCAGTCTTTGGATCTGACCAAGTTTCTGGTCAGCATAACCTAGGTCTTTTGTTAAGGATTTCTAAACAGTAGATAGAGGGGGTCCAGCTTCCCAGTCATGCTGAGCTAGGTTCAAACAATGAAAATTTTCTTCCAAATCCCACAATTGAATAAATCTTTCTCACAAGACAGAAATTGGATACATAATTGAACAGAAAGGGCCCTGAGCTAGCTCTAGACTTGAGTCACAAAATGGAGTCAGTATGGTATGCTCATTTCCCTCAATTTCCTCAGTAGGAATTTAATAAATGCATATTTCCTTCCTTCTAGCTCATGATGGAAATTCTATTTTTGTTTCCATGCAATCTTTTAGTTGATTATATATAGAAGAACCTCCCCTTTCACAATTAGCAGATTTTAGTGATATCTTTCAGTCTTTCAATCTAATTGATGAAAATTTATTAGGTGCCTATGATGTGTCAGGAACTGGGTTGAGAAATGAAGAAAATATGAAACAATTCCTGCTGTCAATGAACTCTATGGATAATTTATATAAATACACATAAATTTATATAAATATATATAAATATATTTCCATACAAATATATACATATATAACAATAAATAGAATATAAATAAATATATGTGGAATAACTACAAGCTAAACAAAAAGTAGTTAAAGACAAAGGAAGGAACTAGAAATTGGAGGGAATCAGTAAAGGTTTCTTATAGAAGGTGGTATTTAAACTACATTTTGAAGGAATTGAGGGATTCTCTGAGATAGAGGTGAGAAGAAAGTATTCCCTAGTTATGGGAGATAGCCAATGAAGACATGGAATGAGGAACAAAGAAGGGAGAGTTTGGTGAAATCAGAGAGTGTTAGAAAAACAGTAATTATAATGAAAATGGAAACTTAGGCTAGGACCCAGTCATGAAAAGCTTTAAAAATCAAACAAAGAAGTTTTTATTTTATCCTAAAGGTAATGGAGAGCCATTGGAGTTTATTGAGTAGGGAAATAACATGGTCAGATCGATGCTTAAGGAAAATCACTTGTAGCTTATGAAGGGTGGGTTGGAGAAAGGAGAGTGGAATGAGGGAGGCCAATTAAGAGACCACTTCAATAGTGCAGGTGAAAAAATGACCACCACTAAGGTAGTAGTGAGTGGATAGAAGAGATTAGGTTAAAAGAAGTTATGAATAAAGAAATGACATGCTATGATGATTAATTTGTTTTATGGGGTAAGGGACAGTGAGGATTTGAGGACAGCATGGAGGTTACGACCTGGGAAACTGGAATGATGGTATTGCCTTGAACAGAAATCAGAAAATCAGCAAATGGGAGCATTTTTGAGAGAAAGACAATTCTGTTCTGGATATTTTGAGTTTGAGAGCCTCCAGGACATCCACTTTGAAACGTCCATATTATTACCTTTAAAATGCTCTTCTAATTACTCTATTTACTCAGTTAAATCATTATGGCTGTTAATCTCACTTTTTTTTCAAGGAGCATGTGTTCTTTTGTTGGCATCAAGGAACAGATAATAGTGACTATTGGAAACCAAGAATCCCGAATCCCAAATCAGTAGGTTTTTTTCCTGTACTTTCAGTAAAAATACATGATGACTTCACTGATAGTAGATTGATCATTGATTCCTTTCATACTGCCTCTAAATACTAAAAGTACTTGATTGCATCAACTCAGATTTTTCCAGTGGAACAGAGCACAGTCTATTTGTTCTCTGTGCCCTAGCCACAAGATCTCCATTTGAGTCACTTAATTCTGATTGCCTCCAAAAAAGAAAAAAAAGAGAAGAAAAACAAAGAAAAAAGAAGGAGGAAAAGGAGAAAAAGAAGAAGGAGAAAAGGAAGAAGAAGAAGAGGAGGAGGAGAAAGAAGAAAGAACTACAACTCCATTTAAGAAAACCAAAGCCAAAACAAATGTGTCCTTTTTTCAAATTAGGATTAAAGGGTTATAGAGGGGTTCACCAAGTTGGAGGTAGGAGATCACATTCAGCTTTAATAAAAATTTTAAAAATAAAAATAAAAATGAGGCCTGGTTGCCTTCTTTGACGTTCTCTGCCTTCATAATTAGCTTATTCTGACCAATCTTCACAAGTCAGAGCTCTTTGAGTATTCCAGAACTCAAAATCTGGACTAAGAATACGCAGCTGGACCAGGAAGTAAACCCTACTGAAGATAAGGACTATGTTTGTAATTGTTTTAAACAGCCAAATTTAGGGTAACAATTCAATATCATGGATCAGATAAATAGTAATAATGTCTAGAAGGGACCCTTCAAGAATAAAAGCTGTATTCTTTATTTTCTATCTCCCAATTTTATGTATTTGCTTTCTAACCTTGTTCTGTCAGTATCCCTCTGGGCTATATTCCATGAACAAATGAAAAAAGCAAGGGCCCCATCATGGTAATCTTGGTACAGCACCCAATCTTATGGGAAGAACAAATAGATTCTGAATTCTCACTTACAGTGGCTAGGAGGATGAAGAATGACTTTATTCAGAGCCATCTCTAAGGTACAGTGATTGATATGGCCTCATACTATTAGGAATTAATAAAATACTTGTTAAATGATGATCCTTTGAAGACACTTAGAGATTAGTGTTACAGTTTTTACAATTAGGGACTTCCAGGTGAGGAAACTCTAAGAATGCTTGTTGGTAGCTTCTCTGCAATTTATAATATTAAAGAGAAGTCCTCTGAAAGTCAATCAGAAATTAAGGAAGACAATAAATTAATGAAAGTAACACATAAACCTAACAGAGTTCTGGCTAAATCAGCCCATGTTGATTGCAAATTCCTGATGTTAAAATGTACCTCTTTCATAATGACAAATGTTGGAGGGAATGTGGGAAAACTGGAACATTAATACATTGTTGGAGTTGTGAACTGATCCAATCATTCTGTAGAGCATGTTGGAACTATGCCGAAAAGGCTATAAAACTGTGCATACCCTTTGATCCAGCAGCCTCATTAGTGAGTCTGTATCCAAAAGAAATAATAAAAAAGAGAAAAGAACTCATATGTGCAAAAATTTTTGTAGCAGCTCTTTTTGTAGTGGCAAGGAACTGGAAATTGAATGGATGCTCATTAGTTGGCTGAATAAGTTATGTTATTTGAACATAATGCAATATTATTGTTCTATAAGAAATGATGAGCCAGGATAATTTAAAAAACCATCTGCAAAGACTTACATGAACAGATGCTGAGTGAAGTAAGTAGAATCAGGACAATATTGTACATAGTTGATATAAGATGATATGATAATCACTGTCATGGACTTGACTCTTGTCAATAATGTGGTGATTAAAGAAAATTCCAGTGGATTTGGGATGGAAAAATTCCAATCACATCCAAAAAGAGAGTCCAAAAAAAGAAAATTAGTCTCACTGAAGACTGAATATGGATTAAAATATAGTATTTTCACCTCTTTTTTTTTTGTCTGTTTTCTTATTCATACTTTTTTCCCCTTGGGAGAAGGAAGTAAGAGAGGAAGAGAGAAAATTTTGAAACACAAAGCTTTAAAGAAATGTATATTAAAAACTATCTGTACATGTATTTGGAAAAATAAAATACTATTGAATTTTTTTAAAAAAATACACTTTTTTTTCTTTCTGTTAAGAAATAGTAATTTGTAGAAAAGAAAGTTACATATGTGCTTAATAGCAATTACTTTTACTATTTAATTTCGGTTAATTATTTTAAATAAATTTAAGCAGTTTTAGTCTTTAAACAAATTAAATTATTTTAAGATTCTGCTTAATTATTTTATGGGAAAGCTCAGTGGGAAGTTGGTGTTTATTAAGAAATGATTGCTATTAAAATAAAATGTACTAACAAAAATTTTGAAGAAAACAAAGCAAGAGAAGAGAGACAGAGAGAGAGCGAGAAAGAGAGAGAGAGAGAGAGAGAGAGAGAGAGAGAGAGAGAGAGAGAGAGAGAGAGAGAGAGAGAGAGAGAGGAGAATGAAGATGGCAAAGAGGCTTTGAGATGCTGACACTTCTGGAAGGAGAGGATTAGTTTAAGACTATCTCTTTAGGGACAGCCTAAGGTAGAGGGAGGAATTGCATTGTTCCAAATATAGTCTATTCAAACTTGTAGATTAACTTCAAATTTAAGTAATATAGCTGTCTGTCCTGCATACATATAAGAGGCATAGGGTGGGATGGGGGATACCAGAGCTAACTGTTCCCTAATCTCCTAACATTCCTCACTATTCCCTGCCCTTTGTCATCTGTAATGGGAGTCTAGCAGATGTCAAAGCAGCTGAGGATTTGAAAACAGGGTCCTCCTGTGTAATGGCCAGAGGGTCCTAATCCTCCCTATTCAGATCTAGCATCTGGCATAAGCCTAGAGGCCTGCAAGGCGAGGTTTACAGGCTCCAGATTTTCTCCTCTTTGAGGAACCAAGCTAGTAAAGAGAGCTATAGCCAGGGAATGTTGGAGCTGAAAGGAACATTCAAGGTTATCCGTCTCAATTTCCCAACTCAGAAAGTGGAAGCCCAGAAAGCTGAAATGAGTTGCCTGAAGTTTGGCAAGTTAGTGGCAGGATCAGAAAGAGAACCCTGGTTTCCTGACTCCAGTCCTAATGTCCTGCTAGGAATTTAGAAAGCTAGGCAATGAATGAATGAACAAAACAAATCAAACTAGGCAGAAGGTCTTTTCCTAGAGGGAAAGCTGCTAGTCATGGAGAAATAGATTGCTAGTACATAGAAGGATTAAACAGGATTATTTTAAGGGATAGCAGATGTAATAATATGAAATCACAGAATTTTGGAGTCAGATTAGACCTCAGGGACATCCATCCAACCTGTGTTCGAAAAATAATCTTTTCCAAAATGTGGAGAATGTGACAAGCAGTTAGGCAGAATTTGCTTTAAAACCTCCAATGCAAGGGCAAATGTAGAAACTTGGTATGGAGAAAGGAAGAAGATGGGGAGATACAGAGAGGTTAAGGAGGGAGATGTAGGGGAAGACACTGGGGTGAGGGGACATGATGGGATAAGATCATTGACCACCTGGAGCAGCCCATTTCATTTATGGACAGCTATAATTACTACAAAGCTTTTCCTGACATCAAATTTGAGTTGACCTCTTTGCAACTTTCATCCCTTGCTTCTGGTTTTTCTGGGACCAGAAAGAATAAATCAAATTTCTTTCCCACATGACACTCTAAATATTTGATGACCACTATCATTTTCCCCCATCCCATCATTCCAGGATCTCTCCAGTTTAACATTCTTAGTTCCTTCAACCAATTCTCATATTACACGGACTTATTTTCCTTTGTTATCTTGGTAACTTTCCTTTGGATGCTCTCTAGCTTATCAATTTTCTTCTTAAAATAACATCCTCAGAGTAGAGCAGAATGCTCTAGATATGGTCTGAACAGGTAGGGTAGTACTATTTCCTCCTATTCCAGTATTGCATACAGTACCTGGCACAAAGTAGGTAACTAATAAATGCTATTTAAGTGCCTAGTTAAAAGCTAGACCTTTCTTAATGTAGTTTAAGATTCTATTAGTTTTTATTTTTTGTTTTGTTTGCCATTATTTTGAACTTTGAGGTCCATTAAAATTCTCATTTTTAAAAGACCAATTGCAGTCTAATTTCACATCTTATTACTGAAGAAGTTGTTTTTCATATTTTCACATTTCCCTATATTTTAGTGGATTCATCTCATGTTTTATAGACTTAGAAGTCTACAGTACACAGACTGACACACAGGAGGCACTAACTGACTTTTTAGAGTATCTAGACCCTTTCCTTTTACAGATGAAGAAACTGAGGCTGGAGAGGTAAGTGACTTTCTTAAAAATGTTTCAATTTGTCAAAAATCTTTTTTGGTCTCCAACTAGTATATCAGTCATTCCCTCTCAGCTTTGTGTCACTTGCAAATGTAATGAAAAAGGCATTGGTAAAAATGATTCGTGGATTCTGAGAATTAGATCTTAGAAGCCATCCAATCCTACACAAAGAAATCTTCATTGTAACATCCCTGACAAGAGATTATCTCATGTCCTCTTGAAGATCTCCAAAGAAAGTAAACCTATCACCTTCTGAGTGGGCCCTTTATCCCTTTTGGCAGCTGACATCAAGCTTAACCTGAACTCTTTTCTACTTCTACCCATGGCTCTCAAGTTCTGCCCTCTCTAGACAAACACTGTAAGTTTATTGAATCTTCACAGGACAGCCTTTTAATATACATTTTATACAATTAACATGTCTTCCCAAGTCTTTTCTTCTCCAGGTTAATCATCCCCAGTTATTTTAATTGACCTTTATAAGTAATGAACTCAAGACCTTTGTTTGCCCCTTTATGGATACCCTCCAGTTTATCATGAATTATGGTGTCCAGAACTGAACTCCAGATAAGATCTGAAAAGGGAAGTGTACAGAGGGATGATTATTTTGCTGTTATTGGAAACCAGGCCTTTCCTAATACAGCCCAAGGTTTCATTTGGTTCTGGAGATTGTGACATCACCCTGCTGACTCTTATGAAGCTTGCAATCTTCAAAGACCCCTGCATCCTTTTCAGAACATCTGCTGTCAATTTGTTCTTTTCCTGGCACAAGACCAAACACAGATCCCTGTTTGTAAATCTCCAAAGAAGCTGACATCAGGGCCATTAATGATTATTCTTTGGGTCATACCAATCTGACTCCATCAAATCACACAATCACTTAGACCATATGTTGCCTTTGCCATAAGATCAGAATTGGGGAAAAAAATACTACCACAAGAGAGAAGCCCAAGGGGCAGCTAGAAAGACAGATAGGGTTATACCTCTAGAGCTGAGTCAAGGCTTTGTGGTGCAATCCCTTTACTTTATAAATGAGGAAACTTAGGACCAAGAATACCATGAAAGGCTTTATCGTATCCTATGATAGCCCAGAAGAATTATTTAATAAAAAAAAAGTTAGAGCTGGAAAGGACTTGAGAAAATCATCTAAATTTAATCTCAATTTTATTTTTAATTAATTTAAAAATGAATTTATTCATTCTCTTTTCTACCCCTTTCATTTTATGGAGGAGAACACCTTTATAGATCAGCTTGCATTGTTAGAGATGTTTTCAGGGACATGGTTGCATTTGAGTTTCAGGGAAGTTACCTTTCTTCTCTTCCTTCCTTGATATTTCCTCTAAGGATCTCAGTAAACAATTATGAATGTATTTCTTAGTCCTGTTCTGACACCTCTCTCATACCCACTTGTGTTTTTGAAATCAGCAGAAAGCTCTTAGCCTCTCCATCAAATGGATTAGAATCCTTGAGAGAACCCCACGATTGAGAAAAAGAGATTAAAAGCACTCATGAGATTCAGGGTTTGGAGAAAGGGGACTTAAGTCTCAAGAGGATCCTAATGGGGAGATTGTAGAAGATTTTATAGGAACACAGATCTTTTTAGAGGTAGAAGGAACCTCATACACCATCTAGTCCAATCCTCTCATTTTATAAATGAGAAAATAGGCTCAGGGAGTTTAAATGACTAGCTCTTCTGATTCCCAATCTAAGCCCTGTTCCTGTTATGCCATATTGCTTCCCATTATCAGACTCTGGGACCAGATAGGGATTGTTCCAGTTAAGTTCAGAGAGGCTTTCCACCAGATGGCCATCTGCCAAATTTGAATAGTACTGGCCCTAACAACTCATGAAACTATCTCTACTAAGGCATGGAGGGACTATGCATCCTGATGAACTCACACATATTTTAGAGTGATTACTAAATTCTCCCTCTGTTTGGGAAGATGATTGTTTCTAGGTTTGCCTTCTGCCTTTCCATGGGATAGGGGAATCTGTGAAATGACTGGGGCTTGATTCAAAGAAGGTGCAGATGATACTGCCATTTGATTTGAGAAAAATCTGAGCCTCAAAGATCTTGGAAACCTTGTTAATGCTCAACAGATGCTTGATGAAGCCATGTGATTAGCTGCCCATAACACACACACATACAGATACACACACCACACACACAACTATGAGAAAGAAAATGGGCATAACATTTTATGCATAAGTTTTTTTATTGCAGTTTTTAAAAAATTGTTGAGTTTTCTTAGTTCTGTCAATTTTTAAGCAAGCCTAAAGGACCAACTTATTTTGAAAAAAAAATAGCTTTCTATTTTCAAAATACATGCAAAGACAGTTTTCAACATTCATTCTTGTAAAAACCCATATTCCAAATTTTTCTCCTTCTTTTGCCTTCCTGCTTCCCTAGATAGCAAGCAATCCAATGTATGTTAAACTTGTACAATTCTTCTATACGTATTTCCACACTTATCATGCTGCACAAGAAAGATCACATCAAACAGGGAGAAAAATGAGAGAAAAAACAAGCAAATAACAACAAAAAAGGTGAAAATTACTATGTTATGATCCATATTCAGTCCTCACAGTCCTCCCTTTGGATGCAGATGAATCCATTGCACCAGGATTGAAGCTGGCCTGATTCACCTTATTGTTGAAAAGAGCCAAGAAAGACCAACCTTTTGTTTTATAATTATGAAAAGTATATTTTTTTGTCATTTTGAAATTAAATTATATAATTAATCAATAATATCTATTAAGTGACTGGTATTTTTAAGGCACTGGAAATTCAAGACTAAAGTGAAATAGTGCCTGCCTTCAAGGAGCTTACATTCTATGGCTCCAATGATAATAGGTCATATTTTATTCTAAAGCACTGGAAGCCTTCCAAATCTACTTAATCCTTCTGAAGTCCTCCTTGGGTGCTTTATTGAAGCATAGGTTTTCAAAGGTTGTACAGGAGAGGACAAGTCCAGTAGATCTCAGAGAGTTGGGAAGGTTTCGAGTATGGGTTTGGAATGACTGTGTGCCATCTGAGGAACAGGTTGGCTAATAAGTCAAAGGATCCAGATTCAAAGGCTGATTCTGATAGTGGATCACTTTGTCATTTGAGGCAAGTCACTTTCCTTCCTGGACTTTTCTTCATCTTTTAACCTGAAGGGTTTAGACTAGATGGCTTTTGGGGTTCTTTCCAGCCTTAGATCCAGGATTCCAAAAAAAGTTCAGAGAGGTTCTATAGGCTGTAGAAACTCACAAATGCAAGCTATAAAGTGAAATCTATAAATGAGTGAAAGGAGGACCCAGCCTAGAAAATCTCAGATCCTCTTTGAAATACTGAAGTTTATATAGTACTTTTCTCATGACAGTATTATGAGCTTATTTAGTGTATCAAGTATGATTATCCCCATTTTACAGATGAGAAAACTGAGGTTCAGATAACTTGACTGTAGTACATGCTGCTGTTATATTCTCAGTTTCATCCTGATAAAATCACACATATTTTAGAGTGACTACTAAATTCTTCCTCTGATTTGGGAAGATGATTATTTCTAGGTTTGCCTGTGGTGGGGTACAAAAATTTTGCATGGTATCTCGGTCCTTGATGAACCAGTTTAATTGGAAAAACAAGGCATGAACATATGAAAAGTTATATAACTCCCATACCAACATATCCTAAGATCTGGGCCTATACAGATATGGCTCAGTCTCAGGGATGGTTCCCAGAATAGAATTTTTTGGTTCATTTTGTTGCTTGTCAGATTCTTCTAGGAACTTCAGAATATAGAGACCTAGATATGAATTCTCTATTGATGTACAGAGTAAAAACATTTCCCATTCCCATGCAAGCACTTATGATAGTAATGTTTCTCAGGTACAGGACAGCTTTTATTTTACCTCATAGAAAATTCAAATAATGTAAAAGACTCACTGTAACCCATAAACATTTAACTCCAATCTCTTTCCTTTATGGTAAATCCTACCTTTATTTAAGGAACCAGTAACAGGCCTTTAGCTTTATGGTTCTTGCTACCTTAAAGGTTTAGACTCCATCCTAAAAGAAAGCAACCTTGGGATTTTGACAGAGATGTTCACTTTTCCATTCAAATTATATACTATCAAAATAAGCCTCTGTAATAATTTGGGGCTTTTGATGCTTTATAAAAAAATTAAGGGACAGCCCGGTAGCATAGTAGATAGAGCACCAGCCCTGAAGTCAGGAGGATCTGAGTTCAAATCTGGTCTCAGACACTTAACACTTCCTGGCTGTATGACCCTGGGCAAGTCATTTAACCTCAATTGCCTCAGCAAAAAAAAAAGTCAGTACTTTCCTGCTCCTTTCTCTAGCTTTAGGGTCATAAGAGGCTTATTTACCTATAAACTTATCAAGTTGATTAATTATTCCTGATCAGCTCTTTCCACTCAAGTAAAAATATAAAATTGATTTAATAGCTCATGACTATAATGAGTAGTAAAAACAGAAAAGAGATCACTATCGAGAAGAATAAGAGCAAGTTTAAAGAAGAAATGGGATTTGAAAGGAGATGCTTTGGACAGGCATGAGGTTAGGTCATTCTGAGAAAGGCATAGTACTAGGAGAAACTGTAATCAGGAGACCGTGAGTAGTTCAGTTTAACTAGAACAAACAATTTGTGTAGAAAAAGAATTAGAGATAAGATTGGGAAGCAAAGTTAAGATAAAGAATATTGGGGATCTTGTGTTTTTTTTTCTCCTCATATTTTTTCTTTTTCTTTTTTGCTGGAGCAATTGGGGTTAAGTGACTTGCCCAGACTCACACAGCCAGAAAGTGTTAAGTGTCTGAGATCACATTTGAACTCAGGTTCTCCTGACTTCAGGGCTGGTGCTCTATCCATTGCGTTACCTAGCTGCCCCCGTATTTTTTATTCTTAACTAACAAACATAAACTAAAATGAACACATTCATACACTCAGTAGGATTATACATGGAACTGTGAATTTGTATAATGCACAGCTTGCTTTTCTTTGTAAGTATATAATAAATTCAACATGATGCTTCCAAAACTGTCTTACTTGTCTGTGATTTTTCTGTTTTTTTTTTTCCTGCTCTTTGCATTTCAAAAATGTTTTGATGGCCCTCTGTTCTTTCTCTTCTTTTTCCTCTCTTTTTGTGGGAGCAATTTAATTTCTAGTTTCTCTCTCCCTTCCCACTCTAATCCTTCTCAGATTGAGAAAAAAGCAAATGTAAACCTTTGTAACAAATGTGCAGAGTGAAGCAAAACAAATTTCCATATGGTCTGTGGCCAAGAAGGTATGTTTTATTCTGAAACTTGAATCCATTACCTCTATCAGAAAATGGGGAACATCTTTTATCATCATGCTTCACTGAAATCATAATTGGTCATTAAATTAATCAGAGTTCTTAAGTATTTCCAAGGTTGTTTGTCTTTACAATACTGTTTTTGTATAAATTATTCTTCTGATTTGATTCATTTCACTCTGCATCTGTTCATGCAAATCTTCTCAAATTTGTCAGAAACAATTTCATTTTTCCTTTCTTATAATGCAATAATATTCCATTCCATTCATACCACATTACTCAGTCATTCTTCAGTTGATGGGCACCCTCTTTACTATAACAAAGATAGTTGCTATAAGTATTTTTGTACATATGGTTCCTTTTCTTCTTTGATTTCTTTGGGGTATAGACCTTCTTAATGTTTTTAGTGACTTTTTTTTTTGATATAGTTCAAAATCTCTCTCCAGAGAGGCTGAACCAATTAAGTGCTTCACTAATAGTGCTTCAAGTGTGCTTCTTTTCTTGCAGCCCCTCCAAAAAATTGTCATTTCTCTCTCTTTCTGTGTCTCTATCTGACTGTCTGTTGGCCTATCTGTCTCTCTCTTTGTCCGTCTGTCTCTTTCTCTTTCTCTGTCTCTGATTCTCTCTTTTCCTTCCTCCTCCCTTCCTTTCCTCCTTTCCTCTCTTCCTCCCCTCCCTTTCTCTCTCTCTCTCTCTCTCTCTCTCTCTCTCTCTCTCTCTCTCTCTCTCTCTTTCTCTCTGTCTCTCTGTCTCTCTCTCTCTCAACTTTAGATTTGCTTTAGTTTAAAATTTTTCTCATTATTAATGATTGGGGCCATTTTTTTCCATATGGTTGTTTGTTGAAAATTTCCTGTGTATCAATGGTGGTGGTACACCCCTGTGTTCCTTACTACTGGAGAAGACTGAGGCTTTTGGATTGATTGAGTTTGGGGATACTGCGAAGTAGTAGGACCAAAGCCAATTAGGTGCCTGTGCTAAATCTGGGGCTGATATTTTAAGCCTCTAGGAATGGGGAGCTACCAAGGTTCCTAAAGAGGAGTAAACTGGCTCAGGTTGGGAAAATGAAGCACATTTAAACTTCCAATGAGTATTGGGATTGGCAACAGGAGTCACCAGCATGGGAGAGAGAGAAAAATTCAGTCCACAAAAATAAAGACAAAAAGAAAGAAGAAAGAAAAAGGAAGAAAAAAGAGAAAACTTTCTGTTCATATTCTAAACCACTTACCCGTAAATCAGTGAATGGCTCTTGTAAATTTAAATGTTTCCTATCTATCTTGGATATCAAACCTTTAACATATAAATTTGCTACAAAGATTTTGTTTTCCAGTGAGCTATTTCCCTTATAATTTCAATTGCATTGCTTTTGTTTGTGCAATTAAAAAAATATGCTTCTGTGCTCCTATCTTGTCCTTGTTTGGTCATGGATTCTTCTTGGTCTATCTATAGTTGCGAAATTTTTTTTCTTTCTTGTTCATTGAATTTGGTTATGATGTGACCTTTGTATTTAATTCATGTATTTGAAATTTATCATGTTATATGGTGTGAGATGGAAGTTTCTATTTATTTTATGACATATTGCCTTTTTCTTTTCCCAGGAGTTTTTTTTATAACTAGTCTAGTAACTATTCTATTCAAGTAACTCCTTGGCATTGAAATCTTTATCAAATCTTATGCTATTAGGTTTGTTTGCTTCTGTGTGATATGTAACTCACATTTTCTATTGATCAACCTCTTTATTTTGAGAGGCATTGGTAGTTTGATAACTGTGGCATTGAATAAGTAAATTAATTAAGTCATATTATTTTTATCCTACTAGTTCAATTTACTCATGAGCAATTAATGGATTTCTAGATCTTTAGGTCTGTCTTTATGTGAAAAAAAAAAAGTTTTGTAGTTGTTGTCACATATAACATATATCTTTCCCATGTGTGTCTTGGTAGATAGCTTCCCAAATATTTTATAAATTCTGTTGTTATTTTAAATGAAATTCTCTATCTATCTCTTGTTAATGAGTTTTTTGGTGGTTTATAGATAAAAAGATAGATATGCTATTGATTGATGTAGATTTATTCTATATCTTGAAAAGTTGCTAAAATTATTGTTTCAATTATTTTTAACTGATTCTTTTGAGTTCTCTAGATTGTTATATCCTCAGCAAAAAGTGTTAGTTCTGTTTCCTCTTTTTCTGTTTATCCTCTGGAATTTTTTTCCTTATCATATTACTATAACTACCATTTTTAGGAATCTATCAACATTTTTTACCTTATTCTTGATATTACTGAAAATGTTTCCACCCTTTTCCCATAATATATAGTGTTAACTAATGGTTTTAAATACTAAAGAAAATTCCACTTATTCTTATGCTTTTTCTGAGTCTATGATTTCTTTTTTTTTTGATCTTCCAATTCATCACTACTAAACTATTTTGCTCTATTTATTTTTTTTGTCCTTTCAACAAAGTCTCCTTATTGAACATAATTTTTATTATATTTTGGTCTGTGATAATGTTGCTTAATATTTATGCTCTTTGAATTTGATTGTGAAGCTTTTAATGACAGAAATCATGTTTAATTTTTGTAAAAATCATGCCCAGCATGGAGTCACCAATGTCATACAGTTTTTCAAAAATTCTATTCAAGTCTTTATTTTTTCTTTTTTTAAAGATTTTTTTCCTAAGCCAGAAAAATATACATTTAGTTTCTCCATTATTATAATTTTGCTGAACCTTTTTCATTGTACTTTGTACTGAAGCATACATGCTATACCATTCAACAGTTATATGTTAAATACTGATATCAATTCATTATCTATGATACTCTTCAGTATAGGGAGTTCTCTTACTTATCTCTTTTTATCACACACATTTGTATGCCCACACATATGCGCGTACATACACACACACGCACACAAATTTCTGTGTTTGAAATCGTGATTACTACCTTGCTTTTTTGAGTTCACTTAAAGTATAGTAAGATTTTGCTCCAGTCCCTTATTTAAATGACATGTGAATTTGCGTGTTTCAAATATGTTTTTCTATTGTTGGGTTATATTTTCTACTTCATTTTTCTCTTTCATTGTGTGTATGTGTGTGTGTTTGTGTGAACATATTTAACTTTTCCTTGTCCAGTTCACCTCTTCTTCTCTTCCATTTTTTTGTGCACTTCAACTCAGTTTATTATATTATATATATCCACTATAGTGTGAGATCATCCAATATATTCACTAGGTAATGTAGTGGATAGAATACTGGGCTTGGAGTCAGGAAAACCTTAGTTCAAATTTGGTTTCAGACACTTACTAGCTGTATAACCCTGGGCAAGTAATTTAACTTCTTTTTTGTCTCAGTTTCCTCATCTGTAAAATAGGGGTAAGATTAGCATTTACCTCACAGTATTGTTATGAGAACCAAAGGAAATAATAATTGTAAAGCACTTAGCACAGCATCTGACACATAGTAAGCATTATATAAATGTTAGTTATTTTTATTATTATTTTTCCCCTCTTATTTCTTTTTCCTTCCAGTACCATTAAACAGAGAATTACTTTCTGCAGGCTTTCTTCCTATTTTCTTCCTATCTTATTTAATTTTCTCTATGACTTTTGAAGACATTAGATGAATGAAGACATTAATTCTGAGAAGACACTTCTTTCTAATATATTCTACTAGAATATAAACAATTTAGTACCTTATAATCCCTTCCAATCGATCAGCTATCTTTGCCTTTTTTATGTTTCTCTTGACTTATGTGCTTATATTTCAAAGTTTCTACTTAGATGTTGCCTTTTAATCAAGAATTCTTGGAAGTATTGTATTTTATTAAGGATTCATTTATTCTACTATAGAATTATTTCTATTTTACCAGCTAGGTTATTTTTGTCTGTAAGACTTCATCTTTTGCTTTTAATAGTATGTTCCAATCTTCCATCTTCTTATTAGAGTTAGCTGCCAAGTTTTGAGTAATCTTGATCAAATATGGGTCCTTTATACTTTCTTTTAGGTTGCAAAATTATGATACCTTGAAACAAGGTGTCCAGACTTTACTTTTGGTAATGACTTTTAGGTAATCTGATGATTTTTAGACTGTCTTTCCCTGACCTGTTTTATAGGTCACTTGTTTTGTATTATTTTAATCACATATATATTTTAATATTTATTATTGTCTCATGGAGTTGTTGCTTTATGTTTGACCCATTTTTATTTTTGGAAGTTCACTTCTTGGGTAACGTTTAATCATCATTTGTTTTAAACTATTATTTCTTGTTATTCTTTCCTTTCCAGTTGTCATTTCCTTAAATGTTACATTTTGTATCTCTTATTTAATTTCTTCCAAGTATTCTTATAGTCCTTGTGATCAGGATATTCTTTTATTTGAGGTTCTATTTCAACTTGTGGGATTATTCTTTTTATCTTGATTTTTCTCTTGGTTCAAAGTATTCCTTTATTGTGTTCAGCATTCTCTTCCATTTCCTCATAACTTTAGTCTCATTTTCTCCATTACTGCTTTTATATTTGGGTTGGACTCTGGATGTAGTGGGTAAAATTAGGTCTTGCTTCTTGCAGGAATTCCTGCATTTTGGCTTGATCTTCTCATGGCTTGACTCAAGTTTTTGCCTTTCTATGTTTCCTTCTCAACATCAGTCCCAAACCTAAAGTTGGCTGCATCCCTTGTGATCCTAAGAATTCCCAAACAAATGTTGATTATGCTGATAGCAGACTAAGTGCAATATCTCAGGTGCTTTGTTTCCCAAGTGCTGTCTTTACCTGCCTGTTGCTTGGATATAGATTGTCTGGACATTGATCTCCCCAGGTAGATCTTGCTCCTGATGTGATTCAGGTAGAGCTGTCTGTGCCCTGGATAAAATATGGGTTGTCTGAATGCCAGATCACCTTTGCCTGGATGCCAATCAAACCCTATCTCCTGAGAGTCTGGGGGAAGGGGTATACCTGTCTTGAGTACCAACCTGGCTCTATCTCCTAAAGAAACTGGGCGTAGCCTGCCTGATGCTGGGCATTGTTGGCATTGTTTGCTGTAGTTCTGGGGCACTGGTCGTAGTCTGACCCTGTCTCATGCTCTGGGACCTGGCTGCTTACAACATGCTTTGCCTTCCACTTACCCTGGCTTTTCTCTGCTTAGAGGTTCTTCAGGATTCTACCCACATTTTTTGTGCTATCATGTATCGAATATTTGTTTTTGATTGTCTTCACCATTGTTTAGGGTTCATTTTTAAAGCATTGCTGGAGTATTTGTTGGAGATCTGCATTCCTATAAGTCTTAGCACATCGTTCTCAAGTTCCTACATTGAAATTCACCTTTGGATGCCAGTCTAAAGAGCTGAACTTTTTCCTTTAGGCAGTAATAAAAGTGGGAGGGATATGATTGTGATTTTAGATAACTTTACACCTTAAATAAGTCACTTCCCTATCAAAAATCCCTTAGTTTTTTCCTCTAAAAAATGGGCACCAAAAAATTGGTCTAACTGTCTGATGGGATTTCTGTGAAGAAAATACTTTGTTAACATAAAGTGATATTTAAAAGTGGACTGTTATCACTTTGAGGCTCAGTATTAGCTTAAATATAGATATACTGGGGTAGCATGGGGGAGGTGCTGATCTTAACATTTTTAGGAGAATTGAGTCAAGCAGGAGAGAAGAATAAAGAAAAGTTGGATTTCTGTCCTGAAACAGAATCCACATGAAAAATAATAAACATACTGGAGAATTTAAAAAAGACTTAGGCTTAAAAGCCAAAAATAAATTCAAAAGAAAACCTGATGGTACAGTACAAGCTTCCTCGGGTTGAATACAGTCAGATGTGTGTGTCTGTGAGTGCATGTGGTATGTGATGGGATGGGGGGAGTGCACAGAGAGCAGCCAGGGAGGGTCTATCTTTGTCCATAGGCACTGTCTGGTTTTGATTTGAGGGGCTCCTTCTCTCAAAATGATCTGTCCTCCTTGGCTGGTTGATTCGGGAAATCCCTTTAGCAGAAAACAAAGCCTATCCACCAGTATAGATAAGGCTTAAAATGCAAATCCTCCTGAGAGAGGGAACCCAGTGACCTACATTCACACCAATGCTTAGATTATGGGTTATCAGTCTCTTCCTGGGAGCAGCCTACAATGGGAGAGAGAAGAGGAGGGTAGCAGGCTGTCTGAAAGGAGACCAAGCAAGTCAGAAGAAAGAGTAGGAGTGAAGAGGACAGGGAGATCCCAAGCAAAAACTTCCGACTTCTCACCATTGCTGTGAGTCAGCCTTGGGACAGCTGACAAGAAAACTCTGTCTTTTTGTACAGAGAGGCCATCAGCTCCCAAATAGCAAAGGCCCAGTTGGTGAATCTTTGCTGTAAGCAGATGTAAAATTAAATAACAACCAGCCTTCAAAGGCGCGCAATAACAGGACTGGTGGAGCTTGTGACAAGCCTGGTCAACTTTGTGACAAGATAAAACCACGAGGTGCCTTCTGAGCCAAAGTCGGGCAGAGGGTGAGGGAGGTTTGAGCCTGGCATGGTGGAGTAGACCTGAAGCAAAAGGAAACAAATCACAGATTTAGCATTAGAAGTGATCTCAGAAGCTATCAAGCTCAACCTGCCTATTCTTCCATCTAATCGATGGGGAAACCGAGGCACAGATTTGCCAAGGATCCTACAAATTCTAAGGGCTTAAGAAGGCTCTAAACTCATGTTTTTCTTACTCTAACTCTTTGAACTTGATCACTTAGCAGCCTAAGCAGGAGGAGAAAGGAAAAGTTTATATTTTTTCAGCCAGTAGGGCAAATACTTCTGAAAAGTCACATTTATGTAAGCACTTTAAAATTTATTTCCCTCAGAGAATCCTGTAAAATAGTACCAGTATTATTATCATCCCCATTTTATAGATAAGGAAACTGAGGGTGACAGCTCATGGATTCATAGATTGAGAATTGAAAGAGACCTTAAAGTTGTCTAGTTCAACCCTTTCTTTTTCATGTGGGGAAAATGCACCCAGCCAGATTAAGTGATTTGCCCAAGAACACATACCTAAATGAATTTGAACCCAATTCTCCTGACACATCATTCTTTTCCTTATTTCTGCTACTAACAATAGCTGGCATTTATATAATTCTTTAAGGTTTGTAAAACCCTATAACTATCCAGTATGATTAGCCCCATTTTATAGATGAGGAAATAAAGGCAAACAGAGAAGGTAAGCAGCTTTCCTGTGGTCATGTAGCTAGTTAGGGGGAATTCCTGACCACAAATTTTGTTGCTTCTCTTACATGATGTTGTCTTTCTAGACTTTCTAGAAATAGGTAAGATGACCTATTCATCAAGCAATATGACATTTAGGTATCTCAGTACATACAACCTTTCCTAACTTACCTTCCTGAATTGTTTCATTCTTTGTATTTCTATCTCCAATGCATAGCATAGTAGTTCAAAGATAGTAGCTGCCTATTGGTTGATGGATTAATCCTATTGGACAATAAATAGTGAGTAACCTCTTTTAACAAAACTTAAAATTCAAGCCATCCTTTTCACATACCATATAGCATTCTGCCTTGTTTTTCTCTTTTTAAAATAAATTTTATGGATACCTTAAGATTTAATATCATTACATTTTCCATTGAAGGGGAAATCATGTCCTTACCCTCCCCAGAGAGCCATGCTTTTAATTAGGATTTTTTTTTTAAAAGAAAGAAAAAAGGGTTAGTAAAACTAACCATCATGTTGAAAAAAATCTAAAAGTCCTATGCCCCAAAGGCTACAAAACTGTGCATAAAAGGGAAAAGAATCTACATGTTCAAAAGTATTTATAGCAGCTCTTTTTGTGGTGGCAAAGAATTGGAAATTGAGGAGAGGCCCATTAATTGGAGAATGGCTGACCAAGTTGTGGTATATGAATGTAATAAAAAACTTGTTCTATAAGAAACTATGAGTAGGCAGATTTTAGAAAAACCTAGAAAAACTTACCTGAACTAATGCTGAGTGAAGTGAGCAGAACCAGAATATTGTACATAGTAACAACAAGGTATGATGATCAACTAGGATAAACTTAATTCTTCTTAGCATTAAGTGATCCAAGATAGTTCCAAAAGATTCAATAAAAATACTATCCACACCTAGAGAAAGAATTAGGGGACTGAATGAAGATCAAAGCATACTATTTTCACTCATTTTTTTCTTTCTTATAGTTTTTCCCTTTTGTTCTGATTCTTCTTTCACAAAATAACTAATGTGGAAATATATTTTAACATGATTGTATGTTTATAACCTGTATCAGATTGCTTGCTATCTTGGGAAGGGAAGGCAGAGAGAAAAATTTGAAATTCGAAATGAATGTTGAAAACTAATTGTAATTGGAAAAAATTAAATACTGTTAAGTTGGGGAGAAAGTCTGATGTTTTATGCAAGGTTCCAAGCTCATAATTCCCTATCTTTATAAAACATTAGCGATGCCCTCATATTTCCCCTTTGTGCCCAAACTTTGCACCTTCCATTTTGATTGTTTGCTTGTTGTTTGTTCTATTTCCATTGTTAGAGTAATGTCTATTGTTTCCCTGGATCTGGTTATTTTATTTTTCATCAGTTCACATGTTTTCCTATGCTTTTCTTTACTAATTGTATGCATCTTTTCTTTCAGCACAATAATATCTCATTTGCCTTTATACATCACAATTTGTTGAGGCATTCATCAGCTGATAGGCATCTGCTTATCTTCCAGTTCTCTGTTAACACAGAAAGGACTGTTATGAATTTTTTGGTTTATGGAGGAAGCCTATCTTTTTGTTATTAGCCTCCTTGGGATATATGCCTATCAATGAAATTTTCAGGTCAAAATATATAGATGTTTAGTCACACTTCCAAATTGCTTTCTATAATTGTTAGAACAATGAGCGGCTCCACTAACAATGTTTTAGGATTCCTGCCTTTCTATAATCCTTCCAATATTGACTGTTCCCTGTTTTGTCATCTTTGCCAGTTTGATCAAATGAGATAACATCTGTAAAGTTCTTTGCCAATCTTGAAGTGCTGTAAAAACACTAGCTATTACTATTTGCTGAAGTAAAACTCCAGGATTATTTTGATTTTCATTTCTCTCAGTATTCTGGAACATTCTTTCATATGATTTATTAAGAGTTTGTATTTCATTTTTTGAGAACTGTTTATTTAGATCCTTTGACTATAACCAATTGGACACCTGTACCATTAGATTTTTTTTTCATGTGACTGGTCTTATTTCCTAAAGTAGACTATAAGCTCCTGAAAGGCAGGGAATGTCTCTTCAACATAGCCTTTAGTAGTCTTCTATCTCAGGAAATCTGCTGGTAAATATTTAACAACTGGCTCTATAGGGGGAAAATGTACATAAGATACACCTTTAAGTTTAATTACTTTAAAAATTTTATTATAGCTTTTTATTTACAAAATATATACATGGGTAATTTTTCAGTATTGACCCTTGCAAAACCCTCTATTCCAAGTTTTCTTCTCCTCCTCATACCCTCCCCTAGAAGGCAGGTAGTTCAATACATGTTAAATATGTTAAAAATATATGTTAAATCCAATATATGTATACATATTTATACAGTTATCTTGCTGCATAAGAAAAATCAGATCCAGAAAGAAAAAGAACCTGAGAAGGAAAACAAAAATGCAAGCAAACAACAAAAGAAAAAGTGAGAATGTTATGTTATGCTCCGCGCTCATTTTCCACAGTCCTCTTCTTGGGTGTAGATGGCTCTCTTCATTACTGAACAACTGGAACTGGTTTGAATCATCTCATTGTTGAAGAGAGCCACATCCATCAGAATTGATCAAACTTTAATTACTAATATTTTTTCAATCACTTTCTTAAGTTTAAACAATCAACAAAACAATAAATCAAGCTCTGCTTTATATTAGTTGCTTATTTCCTGAGGTATAAATGCTGAAAATTGGTTCTCAGAGTTCACTGGAGATGGTTCTAGCACATTCCAGTAGGCTCTCTCTTCTTTCTGTGTATTTTGCCCTAAAAAAGCCAGTTCCTCCACCAATCTCCATTATACTTTGGATCTTTATGCTGGTTTCTGGCAGCTCAGGATTGTCCACTATAGCATCTTATCTGGGCTTGCTACTGTATTTTGTCAAAACTTGCTTTCTTCTAGAAGTCCTTTTGGAAATGACTACTAGATGAATTCACTTTAAGATGTTTACTGATAGTTTTTGATATTGTCAGGTTTTTTTGGGGGGGATGGTGTAGTGGAGATTGATATTTAGAGATACAATTTTAATCTGAATGACTCTCTAATGATAGAATTTCAGTTACCTGGGACAGGCAAGTCAGGGAGGTGCTTTGGAACACAGAGACCTTCTAATGATTCCTCAGGGAGTAGTGTCCCAACATGGCAACAAGTTATGATTTCACTTTTCAGAAGACTGGGGATGTGTGTATATAGGAAGAATTTGGAGGAAAAAATCCAATGCAAAAAATATATATAAACAAAAACCCCAAAATAAAATAAATAAAAATTTAAAAAACCCTTTGCATACTGGTGTCTATATCAGGGTTCTCAGAGAATGAGGCTTGAAGATGCAGAAGTGGAGATGGGCAGAATGTGTCAGTTCACAAACCATGACTCTAATAGAGGTTTCTTGTCATAGGAGAGTCTGCCTTTTATCATCAGTTGAATATTGTCTTCTTGTTGCTATAAAAAAGAATCACTTTTCCCCTTTCTTTTAAAAATATTTTTAGAGTTTTTTTTCTTTATTGCCATGGCTCAAGATCTTTTCTGGGGGTACTCACCAAACATTTGGGTTCTAGGTTTTTGTTTTTCTTTCTGCATTTAAGTGTCACTTGATTCTCTCAATCTTATACTATTTCAACCCATCTCATAATTTGGAATTCATTCTTGCCTATTAGTTTATCTTTGATATCCTTTGACTCATCTGTGTTTGGAACTCCCATAGTTGAGGCAAGAATATCTGCTTTTTCTGGCCATCTCTCAGACCCTGGCAAATGACCAGTACTTGTTCGTGTCCGGTAGCTCAGAAGAGGAGCTATAACATTTTCTACCTCTAGTCACTCAAGAAAAGCCAGCCAGTTACTTAATCTGTGTCTTTTTGGAGACCAGGGACCTCAGAATCTATATCTCCCCATGACAAAAGATTAAGTGATCAATAGGGATCAAGTCATCCAATCGGCTATCAAATGACTTCAGCTCTCCAAGGTCAAAAATCTTCTAATGACTCAGAGGCAGCCAAGCCTTAAGGGAAAGAGCATTGTGTCTGAAGTGAGAAGATTTGGGTTCAAATGCTGGCTTTACCAAGTCATTCTCTTTGAGACTTTGAGCAAACTACTCTCTCCTGTGTTCCATTTTCTTCATCTGTAAAATGGGGATAATAATACATTCCCTGCCAACCTGGTTGTGAAGACTGAACAAGGTATTGTTTATAGAAATTTATTGCAGTGCCAGTTGTTATTCTTAAATATCTGTATCCTTGTCCTTCACCCCACTGTTACCTTAATGACAGCTCAATGCCATGTGTCACATCTCACACCAAATGGAATTTCCTCAAGGAAAATAATCAGCATTCATATTGTACTTTAAGATTTTCAATATGTTAAAGTACAATATGAATGTACTTTAAGATTTTCAGAGCACTTTATAAATATTATCTCATTTTATTCTCATGATAACCCTGTGAGGTACGTGATGCTATTATTATTTTAATTTTATAGATGAGTAAAATGACTTGACCAGGCCCACACAACTGGATTCAAACTCTGCTCTTCCTGATTCTAAGTCTGGCCACTATACCACCTAACTGGCTTTATAGTAACATGGCTATTTACTGGTTTGTGCCTTATCATATTCTTTGGTTGTTTTGTTTAGGCAGAATTAGTTCTTGGCAAAATTGCATCTTGGGGAACATTTCTCCAAGGTGTGATCTTGACCCTGTCCTATATGGAGCTGAAGTTAGAGTAAGAAGATCTGGGTTTGAATCTTAATAGTATTTTATTTTTCCAAATACATGCAAAGATAGTTTTCGATATTCACCTTGGCAAAACCTTGTGTTCCAAATTTTTTTCCTCCCTAAGACAGCAAGCAATCTGAAATAGGTTAAACATGTGCTATTCTTCTAAACATATTTCTATATTCATCATGCTGCACAAGAAAAATAGATCAAAAGTGGAAAAAAAAAACCAAGCAAAAAAAAAGGATGAAAATACTATGCTTTGATACACATTCAGTCTCCATAGTTCTCTCTCTGAATGTAGATGGCATTTTTCATGTCAGGTCTATTGGAATTGCCATGAATCACCTTTGGGTTTGAGTTTTAACTCTGAAGTCTGCAAGCCCCATGCAATCATGGGCAAGGGCCTATGCTTTTCTGAATCTCAATTTTTTTCACATCTTAAAAATGTGGACAATATGTTCACTCACTTCCCTAGTGAAAGATCTCTAATTAAGTATTATGTATGTGAAAAGCTTTTCTTAATTGTAAACCACTTTTTGAATGCAAGGGATATGGCCTAGTTAGTTAGAGCTGCCTTTATATCTTCATGGTACTACTTGTTGGCACCACTCATTTGACACTTAATTCCTGTAGATTGTATATGCTACCTTTTTATGTGTATATCATTTGAAAGAATCACTTCCCCTCTCTTGTTTTCAACATTCCCCTCTGTGAAAGATGACAGAATACAATGAACTCTGGGATCTCATCTGGGGCTGACATTCTAGGAATCTGGGTCTGCCTTGAGTTTAAAACCCAGCTTGACTTTCTTCCTTTGAAGGAGGGAAAGGAATAAAGACAGAAGGAATATGGCCCCAAATAACTTCCAACAGTTTACTTAAATCTCCCCATTTGTGTAACAAATTCACCAAGTTCCCACCAGAGACCCCAGAACAAAAGAGAAATTTATTGAACCTGAGGCCCCAAGATTACATGGAAAAAGCCCTGATCTGAGAGTCAGGAGACTGGCTTTTTGTCCCAGGTCAGCTATCAGTTAACTAGGTGACCTTGAATCAAAGGAAAAGGTATAAGACAATGAAATCAGAAGGCTTGGTTTCAAATCGCATGGGTATTAACTTGGGCAAGTAATCTCACTTTTCTAGAACTGTTTCCTTATCTGTAAAATGAAGAGGTTGGACTTACTGACTTCCAGGGTTCTTACTAGCTTTATATCTATGAAATCAGGCTACAGGGAGAAAATTAGAAAAGGGCAACAGTCTCAAGACAACACCTAGAATAGGCTTAACCTACTGATGAGACCTTGGTTGAGAATATTTGACACTTCCCAGGGGAATGTACATTTTCACACCTGACTTTGACAACTAAAAAGTTTTCAAAATGGAAGAAAGGAATGAAAATATAAGAATAGATAGAATACCAGACCTTGGAATAGGCTCTGAATTTGGAGAAACATGGTCATTTATCTATGTGATGTTCTATAAATCACTTAATCTCATTGGACCTCCCTCAGTTTTCTCCCTTGTATAATGGAGATAAGAACTAGTTGTGGTATAGTGGAAATAGCCCCAGATGTGGACTTAGAGAATCTTTCTTCAAAGTTTGCCTCTATCCCTTTCTATCTCTGTCATCTTGACTAATCACTTTCCATCTCTTTCCTCCTTTATAAAGTGATGGGGGTGGGCAGTGGGTTACAGGATCACTAAATTTAGTTCCAATTCTAAATCCTGTGAGACTTATGGTTGCCACTACCTGGACAGAGTCAGAGTGGGTATAAAAATGTAACAACAATGTAAAGTGCTTTCTAAACCATAGAGTACCATAATGAGGCAGTATGGTGTGTGTCAAGAGAACAGGACCATCCATCAGAAGACTCGGGTCCAAATGTTGGCTCTTTCACTTATTACCTTCTCGGGTAAGGTACCCTCTGGATTTCAGTAAAATGAGAAGGAAGGACCAGATGAGTTCTAAGAGTCTTTTCAGCTTCAAATCTTTGCTCTATGAGATAAATATGAGCAAATGTTTGTATTTTGAAATTGGAAGATCTGTTTGCTCTGCCCTTGAACTGCAATGTCCTCGGTCCCTTCCTATTTGACTCTGGGATATATGAGCTCTCCTGTCCAAGTAGCCTTCTATTTTGCTTATGTAGCCTGGCCTTGCTAATGTTTATATCTGCTTCATCTTATGTCATCTCCTTCTTAGTATTTTCCTATAGGCCTGGCACTGTAGGGGCAACACAGTAGCAGCTAAAATAAATACTGGCTCAATTCAGAAAACCAACATTCCCAAATGGAAGGGCCTAGAGCACCCCCACAATGGGTTCCCAAATCATTAGGCAACAGGTCCAACACTGGGAACCCCTTAGATCTCTACCCTTTGTATATTTAAAGTCAGAGGTCCAGGGCAGCTAGATCACACTGGCTAGAGCACTGGCCGCGGAGTCAGGACATGGATCTGGCCTCAGACACTTAACACTTCCTAGCTGTGTGAACCTGGGCAAGTCATTGATTGACTCAGATTGAATGTAAATAACAGTCATTTCTGCTTTGGCTAGAAATCCTGAATGTCTTCCCCTCCCAGATTGATTAATTAGTTAATTAGATTTTTTTTGAGTAGGTGAAACAGGAAATTTTTTGCCTCAGTTGCTATCTAGCTTTAATCATTGAATGGGTTCAGCTTCAGTCAAATTGTGGAAGATTTTAGCTTAAAAAGACCAAGGTCTCCCACTGTGTCCAGGGGCATCTCTAGTCATCCTGATTGATGTCTTGCCATTGGACCCAGATAGCTCTAAAGGGGAAAGTGAGGCAAGTGACTTTGCACAATCCTCCCTCCCTTAAATCAATTCATTTGCAAGTCATGGCATCACTTCCCTGATGTCATGGGTTTTTTAAGGAATGAAGGAAAACAACAATAACTTCAATTGCCTCATAAAAAAGTCAGGGGCCCTCAATTCAAATCCTGATTCTGCTGTTTACTAAATATGTGATTTTTAGGCAAGTCACTCAGTCTATCTAGATGTTGGTTCCTTCCTCTTAAAAATGAGGTAACTGAAATAGACATCTCTGAGGTCCCTTTTGGGTATAAACTTTGAAATGCGAGGCCTCTCAGGTCTAAACTTTGATGCCTGAAACCTCCTTCTCATCCTGTAGCTCTTCTACTTTCCTCTCCCCTGTCTAAAAGAACTAAAAAAGCCTCTTTTTGAAGCAAACACACTTGGAAAAATTATTCATATGAAAGAGGAAAAAAAGACCCAAGAAGTCAGTTTTTTTGAAGCCCTATTGCCTGATTTCATAGATTTAGAGCTAATAAACAACCTGGGAGATCATTAAGTCCTACCCTTTCATTTTGCAGATAAGGAAACTGAGGAATTACTTTCCCAGGTTAACACCTATGGGATTTGAAACCAAATCTTCCCATTGATTCCATAGTTTTGCATCGTTTCCTGTGACCCAAGTCATCTAGTTAACTGGTAGTTGACGTAGAATAAGAAGCCAGTCTCCTGACTCTCAGGCCAGGGCTCTTTCCATGTAACCGCATGGCCTCAGGCTCAATAAGTTTTTCTTTTGTCCTGGGGTCTCCAAGTTGGAACTTGGTGAGTTTGTGGCACAAATGGTTACAAACAGGGAGACTTTCTCCTCTTGGGAATTTTCTCTCATACCTTGTCTCCCTTCTTCTGAACTTTTCCATACCACTGAAACATAAAAGCTGGGACTTGGATCAGATTTGGGAATGGAATGGAGGAGAGAAAAGGAAGGGCTGGCATTTTCCGATCCTGGTATAGAAAGAAGGCACAAGGAGCCTTTGTCTTTCTCCCTCCCCACCATTATAATGTTCTCCTGCCCCTTAAAAGGCACTAAAAACAACCACCCCTTCCAAGTCAGGCTCTTTCTCTTCTTCCCTCCTCCCAAGGAGGGGAAGAGCAGATGACAGCTGACTAAGTCAGCAGCTGTTGGCCAGGAGGGGCTGAAGAAAGGCCTGGAGGGACCCAGGCTGCTACAGCAACAATCCCCTGGAGCCACGTGATGCAGAAGGACAGGTGTCCAACAACTGTGGGCCAGGCAGGCTGTCCAGCCCCTCCCTGCTTCCTCAGGGGCAGTGAACAAGGCTGTGAAAAGCACTTAACAACCAGAGGCTTTGGGCTATGGCTCATCTCCCACAAAACACATATGTCCACAAACACCAGAATGCCTGCCTTCGAATGTGAAGGGGATTCCCTCAACCTCCATGTACATATTAAGGAATCATATTTAGAGTAGGCAAAGGCTCTTTGAAAGCCCTCTAGTCTTCCCTTCATTTTACAGAGGAGAATGCACAGAGCAAAGATCCACCAACAGTTAGTTTAGGCGTTTTCCAGAGAAAAAGTGAGAATCATAAGCAATAAGAACCAAAAGCAGACTTTTGTCTCTAAAATATTAAATTTTTTGTTTATTAAATTATTTTTAAATTAAATTGTTTATTTAAATTGTTTATACAAATTATACAAATACAAAAATATACAAAAATTAAATTAAATTGTTTATACAAAATAAAGCACAATAATTTTTTAAAAAAATGTCTCAATTTCTAAGCCACAGTATATGGAGAGTAACTATTTTATTTAGCTTAATGATAAAGTCCTGTGAGTAGTTAGGTGTCCAGCGGATAAAGTTCTGGCAATTCAAATCCAGCCTCAGACACTTGCTGACTGTGTGAGCTTGTTTGCCTCTGTTCTTCATCTGTAAAATGAAGGAGAAGGAAATGGAAAACCATCCCAGTGTCTTTGCCAAGAAAACTCCGACTGAGATTATAAAATGACTGAATTGATTGAAATGACTCAACAACAACAACAATAATAAAGTCCACTCTAGTACTGATGATCTTGTATTCTCTACCAGCTCAGTCAATTTCTTAGTCCTGTTATAACTAGAAAGAGGAAAATTATCAGAAAAGCCTGGAGTGACTTACTTGAACTGATGCTAAATGGAGTTAGTAGAACCAAGAGAACACCATACACAGCAACAGCAAGATTATGGGATGATCAATTCTGATGAACGTGGCTTTTCAACAATGAGGTGATTCAGGTCAATGTCAATAGACTTGTGATGGAAAGAGCCATCTGCATCCAGAGAAAGGACAGTAGGAACTGAATGTGAATCACAACATAGTATTTTCACCTTTTTGTTGTTGTTTACTTGCTTTTTATTTTCTTTTTCATTTTTTTCCCTTTTTGATCTGATTTTTCTTGTGCAGCATGATATTTGTGGAATTATGTATAGAATTGTACATGTTTAACATAGATGGGATTACCTGCTATCTAGGGAAGGGAGGGAGAAAAATTTGGAACATAAGGTTTTGCAAAGATGAATGTTGAAAACTATTTTTGCATATTTTTTGAAAACAAAAAGCTATTATTAAAAAATAAAGAGGAAAATTATTTCTTCCCAGGTATTAGGGCTGTTCAAGATAAAACACCAGGACAAGTTTTACAACTCTTTCTTTCATCAAATATTTGAGGGAATGTTCCAGTTCAATTCCAGCTGGCAAAATAGAACCTAGTCTGGCATATATAATGGACAAGAAACCCATTGCACTTTGGAGTGTTCCACTTGCTTTGAAACCCACTTGACAACACTAAGGTTTAAATGGCAAGATGAACTGGTTGAAGAGAAAACCAAGTCTGGTCAAGTCAACAAGTATTCATTAAGTACTCGTATGTACCAGGTACTGTATTAAGTGCTGAGACTACAAAGAAAAGCAAAAAATTTCCCAGTCCTTACTCTCAAAAAGCTCATAGTTTAATAAAGGGCTAATGGTAGCATTTACCTTTCTGTCTTTAACTCAAATCTTTTCTTGACCAAAGCACACCCAAGTGGCACAGTATTTGAAGGCAAGGAGACCTGGGTTCAAATCTCCCCTCAGAGATTTCCTACTTGTGTAATGCTTAGCAAGTCACTTAACTTCTGTCTGCCTCAGTTTCCTCAATTGTAAAACATCAATAATAATAGCACTTAATTTGTGCAGGTTTGTTGTGAGGAGCAAATAAGATAATATTTGCAAAATGCTTGGTATAGTGCCTGACACTGAGTAGGTGCTTAAATGCTTTTTTCTTCCCTACAAAAGTTTGGTTTTCTTTGGGCTTACTTACTTCCTTTTAAACCTAATGCCTGAGCTTGCTTTTGTACTTTTTGATTTCTTCCTGTTCCTTAGCATCTTTGAGCTAACTGTTATCTCTGATGATTCCATTCCCTGAGGAATATAGTCACTTTTTTGTGCTGAGGCAGTTGGGTTAAGTGACCTGCCCAGGGTCACCCAGCCAGGAAGTGTTAAGTATCTGAGGTCAGATTTGAATTCATGTCCTCCTGACTTCAGGGATGATGCTCTATCCACTACACCAATCAGCTGTCCCATAGTCACTTTTTTAAAAGCAAATAATAAAAATTTTATTTATTTTATTGAATGGGAATAGGTTATTTCCAGTGGCAGGGAGAAATCCTGGCAATGATTCTGCCTGTAGGGAAACCTTCTGTCTTTACTGGTCTTATCAAAATAGAGATTTCTTTCTTTTTTTTTTTTGCATAACTTTTTATTTTTCCAAATACATGGCAAAGACAGTTTTTAACATTCATCTTTATAAAACCTTGTGCTCCAAAATTTTCTTCCTTTCTCGCTCTCACCCTCGCCCCAGACAGCAAGCAATCCGATATAAGTTAAAGATGTGCAATTCTTCTAAACATATTTCCATATTTGCCATGCTGTGCAAGAAAAATCACATCAAAAGGGGAAAAACATGAGAAAGGAAAAAAAGAAAGTAAACAAATAACAGCAACAAAAATATGTGAAAATACTATATTTTGATCCACATCTCTCTGAATCAAGTCCATCATGGTTGATCAAGATGATTACTCTCTCTCTCTTTTTTTGCTGAGGCAATTGGGGTTAAGTGACTTGCCTAGGATCACATAGCTAGGAAGTGTTAAGTGTCCAAGGCTAGATTTGAATTCAGGTCCTCCTAACTTCAGGACTGGTGCTCTATCCACTGCACTATCTAGCTGCCCAAGATGGTTACTCTTGAAAGATGCCCAAATGTATGGGACAAAAAAACCTCAGGCTTATCACTATGTTTCATATAGTGGACATAAAGCAAATATTCCATTTTAAAATGTAATAAGGAAGGCATGTGAAGAAGCAAAAATAGCTTTGTTGTTGTGGTTCAGGCTTGTCCAACTTTCTGTGACCCCATTTGGGGTTTTCTTGGCAAAGAAAAGTGGTTTGCTACTTAATTCTCTAGCATATTTTACAGATGAGGAAACTGAGGCAAAGAAGCTTAAGTGACTTGCCCAGCTAGTAATATCTGAGGTCAGATTTGAACTCAAGAAGGTGAGTCTTCCTTACTCTAGGCTTGCTACCACTTAACTGCTCCCTAAGAAAAATAATGAATGATTTATCCATTTCTTTTTCTAAGAGGAAAAATGCTGTTTTGTCAGAGAGAAAGAGTGTTCCCAATTGTTCATCAGAGGCAGAGTGGTTTAGGGCAATCACTTAGCCACATTCTCCTCATTTGTAAAATGAGGGGACTGATCTAGATTAAAGTCCTTTCCAGATCTGAGGATTCCATGGTTACTAGTGCAGATGACCCTGATTCTGATGATTAGTGATGTCACTTGGAATGAGGGCTGGATTAAGGCAGTGTTAGACCCAGATGCCAACCCTGACCCTGAACAGAATGACTAGTTACAAGAAAAATAGCTCATGTGCTGTGACATCAAAACACTCCAGTTTGGAACTAAAAGAAGAAAGACAATCGTTTTTCTTGAACACGTGTCAGCTCTGTCAATTAGAATGGCATGGTGAAAAGGGAAATAAGAATTGGGCTCTTAGCTCTGGCTGTCCTGCTACTTATCTAGCTGTGTGGTCTTGGGCTGTCTATTTAAATCTGTCTGAACCTGATTTTCTTCATTCATAAAATGGGGATACTACCTGTTTTTCCTTTCTCATAGCCTTGTTGAAAATCAGTTGAGATAATGGGTATGAAAAAACAAGTTAGAAAATGAAAATTGATTAATAAATGGGAGGGATTGTTGTTCTGTGGACATCAAAACTCCTTCACTCCTCTCCCACCCCCCATAAACACAGTTTACAACTGATGAGTCACAAACAAAGAGAGGTCACTTCAGTCTAATGAAACACCAGAAAGTAGGTCACCCCACAATGGGGTCATAATTGTCTGGCAAAAATCAGTTGTTGAATTAAAGGAAAACATCAATTCCCGATAGATTAGAAAGGTCTGCTTTGGGACCCTACCAGATTTAGAAAAAAGACCTGGTTGTTATGTATAGGTTATCTTCTTTTACTATGCCTTTCAGAATTCTTTTTCCCTCTCCCCTCCTCCATATTCCTACTAATATATCTTGCACAATACTGTCAGATGAATCCTCCCCTAACACTGATGTTGATCATGTTACTTGGCAAAAATCAATAAACATTTGTTGAGAAGATACCGTGTTAGATTCTGGAGATATATAGATGGATAGAAAAGTACATAGTTCCTGCCCTCAGGGAACTTGCAATCTAAAACACTGAGAACTAAAGAAAGCTCTCCATTATCCAGGGCCTAGTTTTCCCAAGGGGACAGATTTTAAAATAATCCCTTCCATCATTTTTGAGGGCCCTTGCAATGGCTGGAAGCAGGTAGCCAGAGGCTGCACAGTGATTCAGAAAGGCAGATGGGAAAGAAAGTATTCTCTGAATTGAGGCTAAGATGAATCTGTAACTCTCTCTCTCTCTCTCTCTCTCTCTCTCTCTCTCTCTCTCTCTCTCTCTCTATATATATATATATATATATATATATATAATGAGCCCATAAAGTATCCCTTCCCTGCCAGCCAAACTGAGGCAACTGTCATCTTCTCTAATTGCCCTTGACTTTAAATATTTATTTTTGTAAGATTTTATTGATATCTTTTGTTTTTGTCACATTAATTTTCTAATATCTCTCTTCCTCCTCCACTCAGAGAATGGCCCTTATAACAAAAGGTAAAAATAGCAACAACAACAACAACAACAACAAAAACCATAGGGGGAGGGAGGGAGGGAGGAAAGAAGGTAGGAAGGAAAAAAGGAAGAAGGAAAGAAAGTAGGAAGGAAAAAAGGAAAGAAGGAAGGAAGGAAGAAAAGAAAGAAGGAAGGAAGGGAGGAAGGAAGGAAGGAAGGAAATTTAGTGAAACTAACCATCTTCTCAACCTAGTCTGACAGCATATTCAATATCCTCACCCAACCCCTCCCCTCCCCTCTGCAAAGAAGCTACTGTGTCATATCTTTTGTGCCAAGCTTAGTAATAATTACAAACTATTTAGTTTCTATTTTGTTGCTTTTTTCCAATTTATATTACTAAAGTCTTTGTGTCTATTGTTTTGCTGATTCTACCAGCTTTATTTTGGCCTCTCTTGATTTGAGTTCAAAAATCTTTTTGTGATATCTCTTCCCTTTCTCTTTTCCTTCCAGGGTACCCTTAACCTGTAATCATTGTTATTTTGTTTCCTGGACAATCAGAGCTTCTGAAAGGCAGCATAACATGACAGATAGAGATCTGGTTACTTATCAAGAAAGACCTGGATTAAAAACCTACTGTTGTGGCACCTCTTGGCTATATGACCCTAGGCAAATCATATCACAAATCTCAGTGCTCTGGGCCAGAATTGTTAAATACAAGGCCAGCTAGCACAATACTCCCGAATGTGACAGAACCAAATTAAAATAAAATTGGGAAATTGTAATGTTCTCTGTTCAGGTTTTCTTGGGGTTTCTGGAGACAGCCTTCGTTTCAATTCAGTAATCACCACACGAATACAGTCAGATGTTAAAATCCAGATCCTTTATTGTCTCTTTCAAAGTCCTGTCTCCTTCACTTGGGGCTCAGCTAGTTTTCTGGGGGCCTTCCGGAGTCTTGGTTTCAGTAGAGAAGTGGAGAGCCTGCCACCAAGGTGGTGTGAGATGGGATGGATCCGTCTGAGTCCAAGGGTTTGTGCTCCAGCCTTCTGTCCTCTTGTCTCTGAATGTCCCTGAATCTCCCTGGCTGAGGCTTCTAGTTAATAAACTCCACATTAAGTACACACCAATCATTATATCACTAGGAAACCATTATTTGTTGGAGGATTAAATCAATGCTAAACTAGATTTAACCATTGTCTTCTCAATTCCACTTAGTACTTTGTTTCAAGTCCTGGCCTATAACATCTCCTTGTAGGATTAAATCAACCATACTGAACCATGCCAAATTAGATATCTATTTTCTCTATCAATTCCACTGACTTCCTTTATTTCAAGTTCAGAGTTCTGTCCCATAACAGGAAATACTTACAAAACAAATAAATTACAACAGAACATAGATTAATATCTTTTTTTAAAAAAAGCAATATATATAGCTTTAGTAACCCTGTTTCTATTTGACTTTGACTCCACTACTCTAGATCACTCCCTAACACTAGAGGTGGCAAAGAAGATGTTCTCTATAATAAATAAAAGATGATGTTCCTTATAATAAAATGTTCCCCAAAATAAATAATAAAATATAATAATTATGGACTAGTCCATAACCAGTCCATAACACTAACCTAATTTAGTTTCTCCTTAGATGTTGGGGAGAGATAGGGATTTGGGGAAACAGTGTCATTTTCCAGATTACCTTTGCCCACAAAGTAATGTTGAAATCTTTCTGATTGTTATCTACTGTTATCCATAATCCAGTCCTAACACTTACAGATTCATCCTTTTACAAGCCCCCAGACTTAGTCTTGCCATCTTTTTTCCCCTCCCCTTAGTAAATAATTTAAACCATCTATAATAGCTCTTAGAATCCTTCAATTGTAAGCATAGACATTTCTTCATATCTTCACCACCCTACTCTCCTTTCTTCTTGCTTCAGAGGAAGAGGCTGCCCTTTGAGACATGCTTTTCATTAGGACCTTATTCCACCAATTATACCTTTTCTTTTTTGTATCTTTAATCTCTCCTTCTTAATCTTCTCCTAGATCCTTTCCCTCTGCCTAAAAAATGCTCTGACTCATTCTAAAATAAAACAACACAAAACAACAAGACCTCCCAAGAAACTAAAGATAAAAAACAAACAAAAAGAAAAACAAACATTTCATCATCTTGCTATCCCTTTAAGCTACCTGTTCAAATAAATTAGATCCAACCTATCAGGGGACAGCTCTCTTCAGATTACTGTACTAGATGGGGTTTATGTCTTGGGGGGGGGGAGATTCAGCTAACACACAGATCCTTTCCTTATTAAGTTAATGTTACAGTTGATATAGAAAGTTCAGTACATACACAAATACCTATAATGCCCAATGATACATGATCAACTTGTAAGAAAAGTACAAACAAAATCCTGGGTGTAATCTAAGGGGACAAGTCATTCCTAAGGAGGAAGAACTTCCTAATTAGGGAAAACAGGATTATAGTTATTTTAAACAATGAATATGAATTTAAAGAGAGAGAGCAGAATATTCCACAGATTAAAAACCCATTGTCCAAGGGATAATGAAAGGATAGACACTTCATCGAAACAGTTGCTGCTAATGGGCCTTTGTATTAACTCACACTCAGTCCAGAGTAGATTCAGTCCAGAATGATGAGTTAAACTTAAAAAAAAAAAAAGTACACACTTTAGCTTGTTACTTTCTATCTTGGCATTTGAAGGCAACTTAGTGAAATCTTCAGTTTTGGCTCATGTCCTATCATCTCCTCCAAAAAAATCTATAGAAAAGCCCTCATGTATAATATGAACTAGGTATGAGACTGGTATTTACTTCTCATACACAAAAGAAATGTTTAACACAAAATACTCACAAATATACATTGATAGAAAAACCTAAAATAGAATTCAATAACAACTTCTAGTTAAATTCTCCTAGGAGGTTGATACTTAAACCTCATCTGAACAAAAATGTTCTTAGAACTGCAAAATAAACATTGTTAAATTTATGTTTTGGCTCTGTGTAGCTGCCTCAAAATTCAAAACTACTGGTCATCTAGACCAGGGCTTGGCCTCCTCTTATTAGTGGCAGAAATTTTCCTTGTCACTAGTCAGTTCAACCCCATTGATTTAGAACCTCTAGATTAATCAAAATCATACCATCCCTTTCAAAAACCTGAATCTGTTTGTTTCAGTGTTAAATTTTGGTCACTTGGAAGTGAACAGAAATCTACACAAATACAGAAAAAGCAGTTCTCCACTGAGATTTGGACTTGCCCAGTCAGGATATGTACTTTGTTTTCGACAGTTGATGCTGCCATGTGTACTAGAATAGTATGACAAATGGGGAGATAGGGAGGCAGTTAGGTGGTGCAGCGGATGGAACACTAGCCCTGAAGTCAGGAGGACTTGAGTTCAAAGGTGACCTCAGACACTTGACAAGTGGACAAGTCGCTTAACCGCCATTGCCTCAGCAAAAGAAAAAAAATGGAGATAGGGGGAGATATATTATTAAGATGGAGAGATAGGATGGTGTCTGTGGAGTGCCTTGTCAAGCAAAGAACTTTTAACCTTACTTACTTACTTACAAATCTGAATAACCATTTTAGATTTTCAAGCTCAGGAGTATAAGATTCAACAACTGTTTATTAAGCACTTACTATGTGTCAGGCATTGTATTAAGTGATAGGGATACAAAAAAAAGGGCAAAAACATGGTTCTTGTTCTTAAGGAGTGCAAAGTACAATATGCACATAACCATGTACATTCAAGATATATTTGGTGTAAATGAGACTCATTCTTGAAGAGAAGGCACTAGTGTGAGAAGAGGCAAAAGAGGGGTCAGAGATATGGTGATTGAAACATATAAGACTCTTTGAATGGTGGTGCCATTGACAGAAAAAAAATGTTTTGGGGAAATTATAATAATTTGAGTTTAGGATATCTCTAATAGAAGGGGCTGGTGAAAAGCCAGGTAGACACATTCCAAAGAAATCCTGGATCTTAAGAGTCAGAGCTCCAGATTAGAGACAGAGTGATCTGCAAAGGAAACTTCTGCCTCAAAGGTCTGGAAAGAGGGTGAAGAGCCAGAAGAGCTGCTATGAGGAAGAAGAACTGAGAGAGAAACAGAGAAAGAGCGAGAGAAACAAAGATAGAGACAATTGGGGAAAAAAGATAGACACAGAGAGACAGTCAGACAGCCACATACACATACACACACACAGAGAAAGATACAGGGACAGAAAGAGACAGACAGAGACAGAAAAACAGAGGGAGAGGAAAAGAGAGACAGACATTCACAGACACAGAGAAAGAAAGAGGGGAAGACACAGAGAAAGAGAGAAACAGAGTCAGTGAGATAGAGATAGAGACAGAGTCAGAGACATAGAGACAGAGACTGAGACAGAGACAGAGAGAGACTGAGAGACAGAGACAGAGACAAAGAGAGACAGCCAGATACACACACACACACACACACAGGCACAGAGAGACAGAGAGAAGGGAGACAAAGAAGAGAGAGAGAGAGAAAGAGAGAGAGAGAGAGAGAGAGAGAGAGAGAGAGAGAGAGAGAGAGAGAGACAGAGACAAACAGAGACAAAGTTGTATCTAGGAAGCAGAGAGAGGAAAGGATGGACAGAAAGAGGGTATAGTTGTTGGAGTTGGCCCATCTCTTCAGTGCCAGACTTATTAAAAGAATAATCTTCATTTATCACCTCCAGTTTCTCACCAACTTCATTCCATCTTTTATGCCTACCATTCTACCACTAGATGGTACACTGGATCTGGAGTCAGGGAGACCTGTGTTCAAATTTGACCTCTGATACTTTCTAGCTATATGACTCTAGATGAGTCACTTAACCTATATCTGCTTCAGTTTTCTCCACTATAAAATGGAGATAACAGCATTGAGCTCCCAGGGTTGTAAATTGTTTAGAATAATCCCTAGGACATGTAGGTGCTTAATAAATGTTTGTTCCTTTCTCCCTTCACTTCCAACTTATTCTCTCAAAGGTTATGGATGGTTTGAGAATTGCCAAACTCAACGATCTCTTATTACTAGTCATTATTCTATTATTACTACTCATAATTCTAGATTTCCTTTCACCATTCCACCGTATTTCCTTTTGGTTTCTTTAGTGAAGTCACTCTCTTGATCTTTCTCTTTCCTCTCTGACTGCTGCAAGCGTATTCATGCTAAATGTAACCAATTTCAGGGTTCTCCTTTGAGCCCCCTTCACATTTCTTTTGAGATCTTATCCTCTATTAGCACACCTGTCACATCCACACAGTTGATGTTTAAAGCTCAGCCACATTGGAACTATGTTGATTGGTTAATAGGCTGCTGGATCAAGGAAATCCTGTAAATGTAGTATATCTGCATTTCAGATAAAGTTGCTCAAAATATTCTTGTGGGAAAGATAGAGATATATGGGCTGTATGATAGAATACTTAAGTGGATTTTTAATTGGCTAAACAATTAGATCCAACAAGTACTTAATAAATGCTTTTATTTTGAGGCACTGTTTTAGATTCTGGAGTTACAAAAACAAAAGTAAAATAGTCCTTCTCCCTGACTTCAAGGAGTTTACCTTCTATAGAGTTGGGGAAAAACAACCTGTTTACACATGTGAAATGAATACAAGATAGTCTTGGAATGGGATGCCCTGGAAGATAGGGGAAGGGGAAAAGCTTCATGCAGAAAGTGATGTTTGCTTGATGATTGAATCCAGAGGTATCAAACATGGCCTGTGGGGTTGCATGTGGCTTGAACAATACAGATATATTTTTACATATGTGTATAAATACACACATATATACATATGTGATCTTCTAAGTCCATATGTAGTTCATATGCACAAGTTCTTGTTGTTATCAGTGATATCTAACTCTTCAAAACCCCATTTAGACTTTCTTGGCAAAGATATTGAAGTGCTTTGCCGTTTCCTTCTCTAGCTCATTTCACAGATGAAGAAACCTCAGAGGCAAATAGAGGTTAAGTGACTTGCCTTGGATCACACAGCTAGTAAGTGTTTGAGGCTGAATTTGAACTGAGGTCTAGCTCTATCCATTGTACCACCTAGTTGCCATATATACAATTTGGTAGCTTTCATTTCTAATAGAACTTGATACCATTGATATAGATCAATGTGAAGACATGAGTATGGCATGGGAAAGCTTTGTACTTTATCATATCCCGCTTGACATTTTTGAGAGATTATATCCTCTATCTCTCCCCACACCCATTCCCACATTTCTTCAAATTCTGCTCATCTTACAGCAGTAAGCTTGTCTCACCTCCTTCCTGAAGCCTTCCCTGATCTCCCTCCCTTCTCTGATCTCTTTGACCGTAATCTCTGTGATTTGTTATCTGACTTTGATTATAAACTACAATGTACTGTTTACTCATTTCATATCAGTATTTATGGTCTTTCTTCCTACTAGACAGTAAGCTCCCCGAGGGCAGAGATCATCTTTGTCTTTCTTCTGTCTTCCTTTCCGTTAACACAGTACTGTGGTGCTTGATAAACACTGGATGATGCTTTGATTGAAGGACAGATGTTGCTGTATGGATTTTCAAGGCTGTGTCTAACTGATGCCAAGACAACTTGTTGAAAAGTGAACAATTCTGTCATCTTGTTTTTCCCCCCTTTTAAGATTTTTGTGATTTTTGTTTTCCTACTGAATCACAAAAGTATTTGGGGAGGGGGGAGAAGACATACCAAAAATATGATTTTAGAGAAGAGTCTATGAAGCAGATTCTTCCTTGACTAAATGTCCTGGAATCTAGATCTGCTGCAACCACAAGCTGAGCTATCTGGGAATGGGGTTTCAGCTGGATCCTAAATAAAGAAGGTACTTAAAGCTCAGGTCTGTGATTCTGATAGGCACTGGAGCTAAACTGACCATTTTTCTTTCCTTCTAGAGATAGGATTGTGAAAAGGGGTAGGGTGGACATTCTACTCTCTCTCCACTTTATAGATAGAGAAAATTAGAACTGGAAGGGACCCTGGAGATCATTTAGTCTAATTCCCTCATTTCACAGATGAGGACACTCAAGTTTTCCAAAGGGAAGTGACCTGTTCAAGATCACAGAGACAATGAATATTAAGTCCACCAACATTCATTGCATATTGATTTTGAAAAGAAAAATATTGTAATGGCAAATCCATCAATTCCAAGGAATTTGCTTCAATGTATTTTTAGATGCTTCATTGAATGATAGAGAAAGACAAAAAATAGTATCCTAGCACTAGAGAAATGGCATGTTTTGAGGAGGCAATATGGTTGATGCAGGACAATGTGCCCTAGACTGAAAATGAGATCTGATTTTTATCACCAGATCTCTCACTGGACCTCCTGAAGTCTGGACAAATGAATAAGATATGATGAAGGTTAAATTGGCTGGGGGTCCTTTGGTAGACAATCTAGAAGAGGGCTAACATAATTGACTAACATGAAAACTGGAGTTATCCATTGGTTTTCCCAAGGTCTGCTATTGTAGATCACTTAGTACTTCAGGATGGTACATAGATAGAAGGATATCGAGTCTGTAATATAGAGAGTGCTTGTATCTATTTTTTAAGTGTGTGTGTGTGTGTGTGTGTGTGTGTGTGTCAGAGAGAGAGAGAGAAAGAGAGAGAGAGAGACAGAGACAGAGACAGAGAAAAAAAGAGACAGAGACAGAAACAGAGAGATCTTATTCTATTTGTTCCATTTGAATGGCAGGAACTGTGACATGTGACAAGATTACAATTCCAATAAATGTTGGCAGTGATTTCTCTTCTTTCCTCCATTAAATTATAAAGACTAGACTATGTGTCTCATAGACCTCCACAGAATCTGTTCAAGGTGTGGTGTTGGCACCTGCCTAAGCTAGAATTATAAATCAAATCTAACAAGCTATTTGACAGGGATAAATGTAAATTTCCATATTTAGTTTAAAAAATAAATAGTACTAGGACCAGATAGGGGAACTCTGGCTATATAGCAGGTATGAGAAAGATCTAGGGGATTTAATGAATTGCAAGGTACTTTGAATCAGTTGTGCAATGTGTGTCCCTAAACTTCTAATGCAATCCTAGGTTTTAATAAAAGTATTCAAAATGTACAATTGATTGTTCTGCTGTTCTCTGGCTGAAGAAGACCATATGTAAAATAGTTTTGGGTTTAGGGAACTGAGTTGAGAAGAAAATGGACAAATTCCAAAGAACTCAAAGAAGGGTGATAAGATGGAGTGGACCCAAAACTATATCATCTGAGAATGAGCTGAAGTAACTGACAATGCTTAATTTGGCAAATTGAAGATTTGGAACTAGGGATTTAATAACTGTCTTGCATATTTGAAGGATTGTCATAAATTGAAGGAATAGATTGCTTAACTCTAGAGATTAGAACTAGATTTATTGGAAGGAAAAAGTTATGGAGTTGGGAGAAGGAGGCAAAAATATAAAACAGCAGATTTTAGTTCAGTATAAGGAAAAACTCTTTCAATAACTGGAAAATATAAAAAAAAATGTGCAGGGCTAGCTTGAGAAGTAATGAATATCCTAATTCTGAAAGCTTTCAAGGAAAGGTTGGATGACCAATTGTTAGAAATAATGTAGCAGACTTATGCTTTGGATGTGATGACTTCTGTGGTATCTTCCAACTCCAGAATGAGATTAACTCATGAATGCCATGAACATTGAAAAGGCTGCAGACAGGTCAATGGATCTTGTAGCTTACACCTGAGTAGGATCTCATCTATCCTCCTAAATGACTTCAAATGTTATGTATGAACCTTACTTTGTAAATAATGTCAAGAGAACAAAGTATTTTCCACATCTTCCTTTCATAATGTTCTTTGATTCTCCATTCATCTTCCAATCAGAGTTCAATAGATAATTAAAAACAAGAGAGGCTGAGAAGAGGGAAAAAAAGGGGGGGAGGGAAAGACCATCAGTAATTAGCCTTGAGATCAAAAAAGGAAAAAAAGGGAAAAAAGCTAAGTAGCTATATGACCTTGGACCAGCAGTTTGTCCTGTTACTGGTTTGTAACAGTCCTTACAGCACTAACATTATCTGAATCTTAAGTTATCGCCAGGATTCATGATGCCAGTGAGTTAGCATCCTGTAATGAGGATAGCAGCCATCAGTTAAATAAGTGATTGAAAACAGAATTTTCCATATCGGTGGGAATGTATGAAGATCATCAGCATCCTGTTGATTTTCTGGCATTAGTCACAATTGTGTCTTTCAGAGTTTTCCATTAAGTAAATGTAGGGGCTCTTCCATTCAGTGTCCATTGTAGGTATAGTAGATAGATACATGTGTTGTCTATTGGTGTCATGTGACTCACGCTGCTGATGGTGTACCTACTGTAATGTGCAAGTTTGGCTTGTTATTTCTGTGGAAGCTTCACATTCATGTGTGTGAACATGTGCATGTGCACACCTGTACTAAGGTTTGACATATCTCTTTGTTCATGTGTGGTCTGTATCTGTGTCCTCTGAAATACAGTGTTAAATTTCACACTCTTGAATCTGTCATAAACATGTGCACACATATCTGGGCACATTGATTTCGTAGCTTCACCTGGAATCAGGGTGAATACACCCTATGTGCTCTCTTTCTGCCTATCCATAGAAAGCCTGTGTATATATCGCTTTGAGGGTGCTGTGGGAAGGGATATGCCCTGTGTTCTGGGTATGGGTGTATGTTCTATGTAGCTGAATGAGATATATGTGTCCCTGTCCTTAGGAGGCACAGTAAGGTGGACAGAGGGCTATCCAGGGCTATCCAAGCACATGGGTTCTAATTCTGCTTTTGACACCCACTGGCTTTGTGACTCTGCAGAAGTCACTTCTCCTTTGTAGGCCTCCCTTTCTTCATCTGTAGGAGAAGGACTAGATGGTCTCCAAGGAGAATAGGATTCTCTGATCCTGTAAACACCAGGGTGTGCATGATGGGAAATATGTTGTATGTGAGTATACTTGTTTGCCCTGGGAGATCTGCACCTGTTCTTATAGTCGGTGCTGTGTGCCCTATGTGGGTCTCGGGAATTACTGCTTGCTGTTACTTGTATGTAGGTGTACTTTTTGCCTGTCCCACATGCCAGTGTGGCGGTGATGGTGGTAAGGGGGAAGACTGGGTGTCTGCCCTGCATACCGGGGTAAATTTTCTGGGAGCTGCTGCCCAATGAATACAGTGGTCCCCATCCCTTTACTCTTATGCATACGGGATGTCAAGCATCCTCTGTGTATGTGTCCGTGGAAACGATATGCTTTACATATTCAAGAATGTATGTATTCCCACTACATTCATTCACACTCCATGTGCAAGGGTGTATATGCACCTGTGTGCTCAGGGGCCACTCATGCTTGTATTCTGTATTCACAGCATGGCCATATGTGTATTGTACTCCATGTGCCTGAACCCGTTGTGTGTACGTGTATATGTGCACCCCGAGGGCACGTTTGTGTGCGATTTGAGTGTGCACTCCGCCCACTGCCCGTTAGCTACGACCCGAGGCGCTCCTCTCCCGCCCCGTGGGGCTGCCCCCTCCCCGCTTCTCTCTGGCCGCCCTGATTGGCCACCCCTTCGGGCCTCTCCACCTCTCCCCTATTCTCTCTCTCCCTCCCTCCTCATCCCCTCCCCTCCCGCTCCATCCCTGTCACCGGTGGAGCCGGCGGCGGGTCCCCGGCGGAGCCTGCGCCGCGCTCGGCTCCCATTGGCTGCCCTCGCCTTTGTGTGCCGGGCAGCTGCGGCCCCAGCCCCGCATTTGAATGTATAGAGGGGGATTGGAAGGGAACATTTCCATGGGCCATCTGTCTCTTCGCCAGCCAGCGCTGCCGCCGCCTCAGCCTCCGCAGCCTCCGCCCCGCTGCTGCCTCCGCCACCATCCCCTCCATCCCCTCCATCCCCTCCATCCCCTCCATCCCCTCCATCCCCTCCATCCCCACCTCCTCCTCTACCACCTCCTCCGCCTCCTCCTCCTCCGCCTCCGCCTCCACCAGCGCCCGGGAGCAGCGCAACAAAGGGACCCCGCGCAGCAGCCGCGAGAGCAGCCGCCGCCGCCGCCGCCCCAGCTTCCAGGATGGTCCTAGTCCACGTAGGCTATCTCGTTCTTCCAGTATTTGGCTCTGTGCGAAACAGAGGTATCGCTTTTTCATTTCGGGGTCTGCTTTGGAGCTCGGATCGCCGTGGGCATGGGAAACGGGGTATTGGGGGAGAGACCTGGGTGCTGCAGCTGGTGGGGAGGGAGGGCTTTTGCAAGAAAGCTATGTCTAGCCCTTTCTTTTTTTGGGGACCCCCTGAGTGTGGGGAACCTGCTCCCCTGAGATCTATTGTAAGGAAGTTGGGGTTTGGCTGACACGGATCTTTCCCTCCCCCTTCTTTCCCTCCTTCCTCCCCCCTATTTTTTTAATCCTTTGCGGCGGACTTGGTTCCCCCAAATCGCCCCCCCCTTCCCAGATGCCTAGATGCTCTAAAAGAGGGAGAGAGATCTGATTGTGTGTGTACGTGTGTGTCTGTATGGAGTGTTTGATTTTTATGTAGCAGTGTGGGCTTCACAAAATTTTATTTTGAGGTGTGTGCCCTGTTTAATTTGTATTTTTTTGTCATTAATACTAGTGGCTGATCGCTGTTTAACTGGGATCTGTGGCTCTCTCTCCTTGCACTCCCCTACCCCACCCCCCAACCTCTTGTGGGCAGTAGCATGATCTCTTTCTTTCTCTTTCTTTCTTTCTTTCTCCTCCCCCTCCCCCTTCTCCTTTTTAACCTTTTTTTTTTGTTGTTGTTGTTGTTTGTTTATTGCCTCTGTGTTGTGCTATCCCCTCCCCCCCGCAATTGTCTGAAACCGCTTTTGCTGTGAAGACGGGTTAAAGATTCTTGGCGTGGTGTGGTGTGGTTGCAGTATGTGTGTGTATGTGTGCGTGTGCGTGTGCGTGTGTGTGTGCGTGCGCGCGCGCTCGTGTGTGTGTCCGTTTGACTTGGAGAGAGCTAGACATGTATTTCTGTTTTTCCCTGTGCCAGACTTGATCTGTATATTTGGTCCTTTGGGGATTGCAACTGTGTGTGAGGTTCAGGCTGGAGATCACCTCTCTGGCCAGGAGTCCTCCCCAACGCCATACATTTGCCACCGGGAGACAGTTACAAAGCAGCAGGCTGGCGGTGGGGGTTTTGTTTTTTAAATATGTGCTATGGGATGTGTTTGCACGGATTTCCCTCACATTCCCTTTTCCTCACATTCTGCTATAACAATAGGCTTGATTTTTTTTCCCCTTTCTTCCCCCCACCCCATTTCTTCCATTTTCTTTCAATCAAAAGCAAAAACAAACAAACCAAAAAAAAAAAAAAAAAAAAAAAAACCCAAAACAGATCAAAAAAATCCCAAACCACCACCCAGTATTCATTTAGATTCTTTTTTCTTTTTTTTTCTTTTGGGTATTCTGCCTTTGGATACACATTTCTCCTCTTGGAAATGTTTCTTCTCCCTTCTCCACTCCACATTTGCCTGAAATCCCCACTGGATAATATCACACTAAAACAGAATGATGTCTACCCATGCAGACTCGCTCTTCTCTCAGTCAGCATTCCAGGTGGGGGTGGCCATACGCTAGTGCAGTGGGTTCCCCCTTGAAGATTGGCTGCCCTAGAGGCTTAAGTGAGCGTTAAAATGGAGACCCAGCCCTGACATAGCCAGCCCAGCCGCCAGTCCACTCACCCTCACCCTCATCCCCTGCCCCTTGTCCCCCACCCCCACCCCTCAACTCCTGGTGTGCCCAGAACGACTAGGTTGGACCGTAGGCCTGTTTGAACCGCAGTTTCTTGTGTGATGATAGAATGATGACATTCTGCATTTATCAAATCTTTTTTTTTCTTCATTGTGTAGCACAGTGAATGGTCAACTTGCTGCTGTGTGCGCTGTGACCCTTCTGCCTCCGCATTTAGCTGTATTGTGACACCCCTCTTAACCATTTCCTGTTTCCATCTGAGGAAGGCATTGCTATTTAAGCTGCAGTATCCCCTATCTCAGGCCTGCCTGTCAATTAGAAGGAGAAAAAAAAAAGGGCGGGGTAGGGTTGGGGGGGTAGAGAAGGAGATTTTTCTGAAATGTTAATCCCCCCCACCTTTGTTTAAGCGATTATCTCCCTATTACTTGCCATTTCCTCTTTTAGGGGTGTGGGACTGTACACTAGGCAGAAATTCAAACATGATTAAGAAGGATGTTGAGCCTAAAAGTATAATTATAATTATCCTGATTAAATCATTATCATACTCATTAATACCACCAGATTTCTAAATATCATTTCAGAAGACAAGATACAATTTCATGGCTTGAAATTCAAATTGCTTTAGCTGCTCTTAAAAATATATTTTTTACTTCCCTCTTTTTTGGTCCTCTCCCTTCCCCAATCCCCCCAAAAAACATTTACAAGCCACTCAAAGTTCTACTTTCCTGGTGTACACACCTCCCCCCAGAGGAGCTGTAAGCAGCAAAGGGGTGTGTGAAAGTGTGGGCAAAATTTAGCATGATATGCTAGGAACTCATGACCTTCCGATAGAGGATACTAATGCTTAAACCAACGAAGTCCTAAACCACAATCTTCTTGTAAAACTATTAGAGAGACTGTTAGCTTAAACCTGTTCTCTTTAGTTTCATTGTAGTAGTGTAGGAAACAGGCCATTTCAGAATAGCTGTAGAGAAATAACAACCATTTTTGTATCTTCATCTTGTTTAGCTAAGTACATTGCACTGTAAATTCCTGTTAAGTGGATTCATTTTGCTTTAGGTTTGGAGGCTGCGGTATCTTATTTTTCCAGTTATCTGGGTAAACATCGGCTTGCCTTGCAGCACCCAGGCATAACTGAACAAATTACATTTGGTCAGAGGCCAAAAAAAAAAAAAATTAAATTCTTCAATTTAATGTCATTTGTTACCATTCCAGAGCCTCTAGAAATTTGGTAGACAGAGGTTCCTGGCTCAAGGGGAGTGATTGCCACAGTTCCTTAAATATTGAGAACTAGTGCATCTTTGGACATTACATGTCATGCAGCCCTGGCCCTCAGTGCTGCCCCTTTAACTGTTGGCTACCATCTGTTCCCAAAAGCCAACTGCATGCCGGATGAACTGTCTTTAAAAACCCCTGAGACAAAAACAGTTACCACAGAATGGAGCCCCTAATTCGGGGTCCCTCTGAAATCACAAACCCAGAGAACCTTCCAATCTGGCAAATTTGGCATTTCATGGAAGGTAAAGGGGAAAAGAGTTCCCGGCAAAATGGGTTTCCATTCAACAGGGATAGCGTGTTCTGCTGTGCTGAATTACTTCCTGTTCTTATTTTGTGGGGTAATTTTTTCTGTATCAAATATCCTTTTGGTTGTGTATCTTTTTCACCTTTTCTTGTACTAAAACTAAAGCATGATCTGTATTTTTTTACATTCCCCAGTTGACAATGTAAATCGCTCGGTTAGAGACGTTACCCTGCTGAAATGTAATGTGGTCGTGTAGCCTGGACCATCTGCTCATTGTACGCTGCTTTTGTTCTGTTGCCCTTCCGAAGCATGGTGGGCCCGGCCTTTTTTTTGTATTGTGTGCATGACAACATTGTTACACACAGAATCCACTAATACTAATATACGAATCTCTCAATAAAGAAACTAGTTTTCCTATATTAACCTAGTGTGCTTTTTCTCTTGCTGTTTCCCCATTTATTGTCGTATCCTGCTGTTTAGATTTTTTTCCCTTGCTTTTCTATCCCCACCCTCACCTACTTCCACCCCTCCCCCATTGTAAGGTTTGAGTGAATGCCTTTTTTTTTTTTTTTTTTTTTTGGTTGTAATAGATATGGTGACTTTAATCTCATACCCCATATCTCTTTCCATTAGCAGTTTGGGGCACAAGGATAAAAATCCTGCATCCCACAAAGGGGGTTGGGGGTGGTCCACATCCACTGGGTTCCAGCCCTCTCCTACCACGAATGGCTCACTTGGGTACACACCTTATCCTTAGCTGCTGGGGAGTACCTAATCATTACTCCTCCTTGCCTCTTAATTCCCGAGTCAAGTGGGGTTCAGGATTAGGATACCGGTAATCTAGGAGCCAACATCAAGTGTAAGAAAAGGAATACAGTACTGAGAGACCGAATATTTGTTTAAAACTTTACTTCCTCCTCCGAATTTACAATGGTACCCAAAATAGAGATTTTTTGTCCTAGTCTAAACTGGAAGAGGAGAGGTGAGATGCTCTAATATACCCGAGGTTAGCACCACTTTCTGTGAAACAGAAATTCACCACAGTCACATATACATATATATGTGTGTGTGTGTGTGTGTGTGGATAGATGAATATTAAAAATAGTTGAACTCTGAGATTGAAACATTGCCTTAGAATTCCTGGTCAGGAAGCTCTTCAAAACAGCCCTGTTTTGATTCATCAAGTTAAACAGCAGGACCAGGGATGGTGGGAATAAGAGCACGGCTTTTCTGGGCTGTCTTTGTTTGACAGGGATGTGCCAGAGGTGCTGCTGCAGCCTATTTCCCAGATCCCCAGTGGCCAAAACCATTCCATACCACAATGAAAATTGGTTAAACTGTGGCACTTGCAACCTGGTTAAGAAAAATGACTTCTGACCTCTGTCATTATATTAAGTGGATTTTTCTGGGGGAGGAGAGAGGGGAGGAAATCAGGTCTCTTCTCCTCCAAAAAGAGATCCCCCTTTAAAAAATGCACATGTATTGTATAGGCATTTGGAAGGAAAGTAGTGAAATGCTTTTTCCCCCCCTCTCTCTTCTAAGGTGGAAACCAAATTCAAGCATTTATCAATTACACCTATTCAATTCCTAACCCCGAACAAGCCTTGTTAAATGAGGCATGTTAGACACCAGTGACATCAGTTGATTAAAGAAATTCATGGTTCTTTCAAATGGTCATCATTTTGGAGAGCCGTATCATTTTGCAAGGCAGTGCCTCCTCGCTTCCTCCAAGCCGTATCCTGAGTTTTCCTCTTCCATATTCCTTTTCCATGTATCTGGCCATCATGTCCCTCCTATGTGATCACACACAACACTTTCTCTCTCCCTCTTGGTGTAATCTCTGCTCTGGCCCTTTGTTCTCTCGCTAGCCTACCCCATTCCAGATTGGGAAGCTTAGCTGACTTGCTGTGACACACATACACACATACATGTAACAGAGAGAGGCTTGTGCTGTAGTTTGCATGAGAGGAAACATGCATGCCTACGGGGCTGATCATTTGATGACGTGACTGATTTTGTTTGTTTTTGTTATTGTTTTTGTTTTTATTTTTTGGTTTTGTTTTCTTTTTACATGAGGCAACTTTCAATTGTGTTTGTGGTCCGACCAAACCAAACCAAATCAACCCTTTCCCCCAACCCAACCCCAACAATACCAATAAATGTCCCCAAACCATAAAAAATAAAATAAATACCAAACACAAAAAAACCTTCCTAGACAGGTCCTAGTCCTGTTAATATCAGGTACCCCAGGGCTGTGTCATTCTTAGAGAGCAGCTTCATTCTAGCAAGGTTAACCAACCCCAAATTTTGTTTTTGTAAATTAGTGATAAAGCATGTCAAAATTGTTCGGTTAATTCATTTGGGGGTTCATTTAGTAATCTAATAATACCAAAAAAACCTATTGGATTAATGGGAACTCACACTGAGCAATTTATCATATGCATACTATACTTTGACCTGGCTTGTTAGAGGCACATTCATATCAAGGAGAGCACATTCCCCTTCCTTATTCCACCACTTTGGCAACCAAAAAGCTTTCATAGTTCATTTTCACTTTCTAATCCATCTAACACATCTCTGGTTTAATAAGTTTGACCCTGGGGTTTTGGAAAAGTCATCTATTAAGTTGATTCTTCATACTGCAGGCTTTGAAAAAAAAAAAAAAAGGAAGACTGGTAAGTTACTATGACAGCTCCAGGTTCTGAGAGAGGGACTTTCTCTCCCTAAACTAGTGTGGGATGAAGCCAACTTGACTTAATTAATGAGTTTCCTTAAATAACAGTTTTCCATAAACTGGCAAATATTATTAACATGCAAGATGAAAAAAAATTGACTGGCTTTATACCTTATATGCAGCTTACAAACACTGGCAATATTTTCTCTTATCTGCAGTGCCCCCTCCCCCTTCTCCTCCCTCTACTCTGTCCCCTGACCTTGAAATAATCATTCTGGAGTGTCACATTTGGAAACCTGTGGTTTACTAAGTCAAAGGGGAGAAGACAATTCAGAGAGGACTATTCTGTTCTCCAGATATATTGGCCTGGTCTGTTTCCTGGAGCATAAAATTTCAAGTGAAGGGAATGCTAATAATCCTTGAAGGGAATTGGCCCTACTTTCTCAAGCTGACCACAAGACAAATATAATTTGATGTAAGTCTCAGTTTCTCCAGGGCCATGAAAGTCTTTGAAGACCTCATTTCATTTACTTAGTGGGGGTATTAATGAATAAAATTAGGATTTTAGTATCTTCTTAGTATGGGTAAAGGGCTTTTCAGGTGAGGTTCATCAAAAGATTAATCTCTATGCCTCCAAACAAATGGAGAAATGGTACATTTGCAAGACTCAAAATGTCAGATTCACAAAATGTCAATATTCACAACCCAAGGACTTTTCTTTTTTAAAGAAAAAAAATGAAGTTAAGCCAATTGCAATGCCTGGATCTACCTCCATCTTTCTATTCATCCGTCCATCCATCCAACCATCCATCCATTCAACCATCCAATCATCCACAACTATCTGTGCATCTTTCTATCTATCCATCCACCCAGCCGATGAAGCATTATTTGGTGAGCACCTGTTTTAGTGGAAAGAGTGCTAGAGGCCCAGGATTTGAATTCCAGACCTCACTGTCTAGGTGATCTTTAGATAGCTGACTTAATTTCTTTAGGTATCAGTTTCCTAATCTGTAAATAGTTAGATTAGATGACTTCTGAGGTCCTTAATTCATTTTCAACATTAAATTTATTATCCTATGATCTGTATATAGCCAGTGTTAAACAGTGGAGACATATTAAAAAATCTGAGACTCCATCTCAGTCCTCTATTCTATAATCTTGGAAAGAAGCAAGACATATCTATATATATTGTGTATATATATATGTATACATGCACACACATACACGTATACGTATGTATTTCATTTACACATGGTATGAGGTGGAGATCTGACTTTTGGGCTCCCTTATAGTTCTGATATTCTTTGAAAGATAAGAGGAGACAAAGGTCACATATGAGCAGGAGTGAGCAGTGAAAGGTAGTAGATGGAGAGGATTTGGATCTGAGGAGAATACAAGGGAGAATATTCCAAGCAGAAGAACAAAATGAACAAAGGTAGGATTGTTTTCCAAGACTAAGGTGGCTGAAGAAAAAGTTAGAAAGACAGGTAAGCAATGTAAATCCTTTAATATCAGTCAAAGGGATTTGATATTTAATCTATAAAAAGTGGGGTGACACTGGAGGTCTTTGATCAAGTGGGTGAAATCAGGTTAATGAGACTTTTTAAAGCTCTATATGCCAGTTACTATGCTAAATGCTGAGGTTGCAAAGAAAGGCAAGAATAGTCCCTTATTCTCAAGGATTTTACAATCTAATGGAAGAAACAAGATGTGAACCATTGTGCCCAAATATAACATATACAAAATAACCTGGAGATGTTCTCAGAGGAAAAGCACTAATATGGAATGGAAGAGACTCTAGTAAGCCAAGCTTGAAATGATAAGTCTGTATGGAGCAGTAGATAGATTGGTCTGAGTCAGGAAGATGGGAGTTCACAGTGCATGTTGGAGCACTGTATGATCCTGGTCAAGTTCTTTAACCTCTCTGTGCTTCCGTTTCCATGAGAGAGTAGGTTTCCATGTCCTTTAAGGTAATTCAACTCTAACTCTATGATTTTATGGGGTATGTTCAACTCTAAATTTATCTAAATCTAAATCTTATGAATTATAGTGGTGGCATTGGGAGTATTAAGACGGGGACAGGTGACAGAAACATGGTAAGAAAGGAATATATGGGACTTGGCAACTGATGAATCAATCAGAGACTGAAGGAGAGAGAAAAGTCAAAGATGATAAATTTTGAGTCTGGAGGTGGAAGTTCTATCAACAGAGATGAGACAGTTGTATGGAGAAATTGGCTTTGTGGAGGGAAGATACCTTCAGTTTTAGACAAATGGAGGTTGAGATATAAGTAGAATATCCATGCAGAAATATGGGAAGCTATGGCTGGTCCCTAAAAAAAAATGAAAAAAGATTAACTTTGATGTTTTGAAACATAGATGGTAAGAAATACACTTAAAATAATGATCATGCTTTTAACTTTTCAAAGCATTTTCACAGACATGATATTGAGGTTCACAGTAATGGGACATGAGTTCAAATCCCAATTCTGTAACTTACTATACATATGACCTTGAATAAATAATTTAATTTTTCTGAACCTCATTTTCCTCATTTGCAAAGTCAGATAGTTACACAAGATGACCTTCTTGCTCTAAACCTGTGATGCTGTAATCCAGGACATCTAGGACATACCCCTGTAAATGTGGGGGCGATAATAGGAGGTAGAGGTGCTGGTATCCTCATTTTTACCAGTAAATATGAAAATTGAGACACAGGGTTAGTAAATAACTTAGAAAAGGGTACCAGGAAAATAAGGAACATTTTATATGATTTCTATTATAAATTATCTTATTCACCCTACAGAAGATACTTAGTCCAGTTAGTAATAATAATCAATAATAAATTGATAACATTTCTATAGTTCTTAGTCTTTGCAAGGCACTGTACTAATAAGCATTTTAAAATAATTATCTCATACTATTTTTAAAGGAGTGTTAGTATAGGCAAATTCTAGTGAATGAAAGGAAAGGAGGAAATGGGTAAAGGACTAAGGAAAGCAAAGTGAAGAAACAGAAAAGGAAAGAGGCCAGGAGAGTTTGATTTCAGATGGGAGACTTGATCAAAAGAAGAGTAAGGAAATGGCTAGAACAGTTAGAAGAGGAAGATTCTTGATTTAGACTAGAGGGGAGAGTGCCAGAGTTGAAGTGGGAGACTGAAAAAGGACAAAGTAGAAATGGGAGATGAATCAGAGAGAAGAGGAAGGAGAAATGGGCTTCAGAGGCATTATTCAGTCTTACCTTTGTGTGGAAAAACAGGTGAGTAAATTTTTACATTTTAAACAAAGAACAGCCTCTTTGGTGACCCGAGTTGAAAGAAAGTCCTCTCCCACTGGGAAATTGCTGTACCCTGGTGCGTGGAATTCACTCATTAGTGAACTATTCAGGAGACCATTGATTGTTTTTTAAAGCTGGATATGATCTCAGATAGTTGTGGTATCAGAGGAAAGAGTCCTTTCAGACCTGGAGTCAGAAGATTTGGTGATTCTACTACTTATTAACCCTATGACCATGCGTCAGCCACTCAGGCTCTTTGAGTCTCAGTTTTCTCATCAGTAAAATGGGTATAATAATAGCTGTAATATCTATTTCAAAGTGTCATTGTGAAGAAAGGGCTTTTCAAATGCTATGTTAGCTATTTTTATAGCTAATCTATCTCAGAATAAAGCATTGCCCTTTTCTCTCTAGTTCTTTAAAATGCAAATCTAACTGGAGGGATTGCTTATTTTCTCTCTGGAAAATCTTAATTATCTTAGATCCAAAGCCAGTGGTCCAAGTTGGAATTCTGGTTCCCTAAGGAAAACTTTGCAAAGAAGGCTTACTACTTACTACTACTATTATTATTATTTTTAGTTCACTGCCTCAGGAATGTTCTTCCAATGAGAAAAAGAATTTATTGGAGAGTAGTTATGATTGCTTAAATTCAAAATACCTGACCACTATGAATACATTTCAATTCCACACTTGATGGAGGAGGAAACTGAAAACAGAAAAGGTGACTGGTTTGCCAGAAGTCACACAGCAAGCAAGTTAGAGGTGGGGGATGGTGAGGGGAGAGTGGGGAGAGAATAAACCAAATTCAGCCTTGATGGTGATTGCTAGTCCAGAGTTCCATCTGTGGACTCCTTCAGTGCCTTGACAACCCCTAGGCACTAGCTTGAAAGAAGTATGTGCCCCCTTTCCCCCATTTTTCTTTTTTAGAGCTGCCCAAACCTTGAATAGATCTGCTTTGATTCTTAACAGAACTAAGCCTGAGGCCCTTTTCTTCAGGCTCTGGTCTCTCAATCATGGCCATAAACATATGGGTTTCTTGTTACCAAGTCTTAACTAGAAAGCCTTGATGTTAATGTCTTTTGATGGAATTGAAATGCCATGGGTCACAAGTTTACCCAGTCCTAATTTAACTGCTCCATTGCCACAGTTGATGTTGGCTATCTATTTGTGAGCACATGCATTTGCACACTTCTGTGCATGTTTGTAGGAGAAATAGCAGGGAGCTGAGGGAGGGAGAGAGGGAAGGAGAGAGACAGAGACAGAGAGAGGGAAAGAGAGGCAGAGACACACAGAGAGAGACAGAGAGAGGGAAAGAAGGGAGAGGGGAGACAGAGACAGAGAGAGAGAAACAGAGAGAGAGAGAGAGAAAGAGAGAGGAGAGAGAGACAGAGAGAGAGAGAGAAAGACAGAGTGAGAGAGCATAGAAGAAATATCATTCCTAACTAGGTTCATCCCTGTCCGTGGTATTCTATTGGGCACTGTGCTATTAGTGGAGTAAATAGAGGGAAATGGTTAGGGTTGGGAGAAAATGAGATATGGCTCCAAAATCAGGAGCACTGTTGTCTGTGATGGGGGCCTCTGGACCTTGGTTTCTTCATTTGTAAAATGGGTTGCACTTCTTAATTCATAGAACTGCTATGAGTAAAGTGCTTTGAAAGTCTGAAAGTGATTTGAATCATTTTCATCAAAAATAGCTAAAGGGAGCTATTTTTAAAAATGTACTTACCACATTCTAAGATTAAGTGAAATCATATTTGCAGAAACATTTTGGAAAGCAAATATAAAGCATTATTATCATTTTAATAACAATGATGATAGGGAATAATAAAAAGAGCCCTAAACTGGGCATCAGAAACCTTTGATTCAAGGTTCTAGTACCAAATGTGCCATTTATTGGCTGTGTGATTCTAAGCCATTCACTTATCTCTAAATCAATCTAACTTGATCTTATCTAACATGAGGGAATAGAACTAGAAGATCTCCCAGGTCCTTTCGAGCTCTAATATTCTAGAATTTCCTCTCATTTATTCAATGTACTTTTCTTCCGTGATTTCATTTCTTTCTGTGAAGAAGACAACATTAGTGACCCACTTGGCAGGTAAGGGAACTGAGGTCTAGAAAGCTCAAGTGACCCACCTTAGAGGCTGTAAGTATCCCAGCCATGACTAAACTTTCAACATCCTAACTCTGAGCCTAGGGTTATTTTTACTAACACACCCCAAAGCCTTGCTCACTGTAGCCTTTAAGCAAATAAGGTTCCCTCTGGCATTGACTCTTTATAAATTCATTTTTATTGAACTGTCTCACTGAGCTGAGCTGTTACAAAACAGAACCTAGTGAGGGAATGAATGGGGGTGGGGTGGGGAGCAGCAGGGCAGAAATGGGGAATCGCTCTTTCAGATCCAGCCGTTCCCTACCCAGCTTTAGGAACAATGACAGAAACGTCACCCACCTCATGCACGTGAGGGAGTAGGCATTGTGATGGTTTCCTTGATGAATTGGCCTGGTGGAGTCTGGGATAGAGAGGTGGAGTAAGGATATGGGTAACTGCAGCCTTGGCACATGTCTGCTAAGGGTTTGGGAGAAAGGAGTATAGAACTGAATGGTTGAGTATTCAGTGAAGCTTTTAGGAATTCAGAGGAGGTGAAAATTCAGTTAACACCTGTTTGAGGAAAGGACAGAAAACCCCAATGCCCATAGTTCTTTCTCAGTTCCTAGTGAAGGGGAAAGGAGAAGGAAACATATTTTTTAAAGCTTTCTTCTCTCCTTCCCCTATTTGACCATGTCTCTCATCCCAACATTATCAAGGATCACAGTTGGAGCAAAAGGCTGTTAGATGTGAGTCAACTTTAGGTAAGTCTTAAGGATATAGAAAATTTTCTTCTACCTCACAATCCTTGCCCTCTTCCCATTTTTAATAACCTGCCTTGGTACTGTTTTGCTGCTTCTACCTGCCTAGGTCTCTCAATCTCACTATGACTCTTATGGAAGCCTGCCTAATTTTTTATGTCACATCTCTTTAAGGTAGGATTTCTTATCCTTTTTTTTTCTGTCATGGATCCCTTTGGCAGTCCAGTGAAACCTATGGGTCCCTTTCTTGAAATAGTGTTTTTAACTAACTGAGGGAAATACTAAATTTCAGCTACAGATTATGATGTCATTTTTTTTCAAATCTAGGGTCATGGACCCTCTTGAAATCTATCCATGGCTCTCTAAGGAATTAAAACTCTTGCTTTAAGGACCCTTAGTCAAGAACCACTGCTCTAAGAGTTGCTTTTTATTCATAAAAGAGTATTGGTTAAGGGAATTGGAATTATTAAACCTGGAAAAGAATAGATTTAGCACCTCTCCTCCCAAGAGACTATGATAGTCTTCAAATATTTAAAGGGCTGGTATGTAGAAAAGGGACCCGACTTGTTCTATTTATCCTCAGGGAGTGCATCAAGAGCAATGGGTGACAACTATAGAAAGTAGTGTTTTGTCAATGAAACAGAAAAAACTTCCTGATAATAAGAATTCTCCTAAAATGGAATGGACTACCTTCAGAACTAGTGAACTTCCTGGGGAGATGACCACTTGTTTGGACTGCTATAAAGAGATTTCCCATTCAGATATTAGTTGGACATGAAGATCATCTCTGAGATGATTTCTGAACACTATGATTAGGTGATTCTGATATGGGTGTTAATCATAGTTACAGAGGTCTCCTCAAAATACTATACTTTACCTTAAATAAAAGATTCATATGGTGGGAATTTCAGTTCCTAGACTGCTGAAAGTTGAGAGGCATAAATATTTTTAAAGGGGGAAAGAGGTGCTGTCATAGCACTTCCATAATAACACACAGAGTTTCTCTCTTCCTTGGGAGGGTTCTCTTGTTGAGAGTTAGAGAAATCAGAATGTTGGAGAAGGTGAAGCATGGAAGAAGAAGAAAAGAAAGAACTTGGAGAAAAGCCTTTTTTTTCCCCCCTGCCTCCTTCTAGAGAAAAGCTGCAAGAGCTTCTCCTCTATCCCTCCTATGCTGGAGGGGAAAAAACACTGGGTTAGAATTGATAAAAGTCTCAGTAAGTTTGAGCCCTGACACTTGTGTGACTGAGGAGGGCAAGCCACATCATTACTCTGGGCCTCAGTTTTGCCTCTTTTGTGAAAAGGGGTGATAATGTGTAAATGTTTAATTATAAGCTATGGGAAATGTGAGCTGCTGTTACTGCTGCTTCCAATTTCCACCATATAATGAAAGATGTATAATTAGGTTCCAATGTACATGCAAGAGATTATTTTTCCCTTCTCCAAACAAGAATTCAAGGAGATTATTGTGGTCTCCAGAAAAGACCACTGCTCAAAGTGTCTGGGGAATAACTTTCTCGTTTGACTGCAATGGAAAGTGTCAGTTTTGGAATTTGAAGATCTGAGTTCACAATCTGACTCCACTATTTATTGCTTGGATGACTCTGGATCAGTCATCTAAGCATTCAAGACCTTAGTTTCCTCAGTTGCAAAATTCGGGGTTTGGATCAAACTATCTTAAAAATCCATTCTAGCTCAAAAATCTATGATTCTATTGGGAGGAAAATGCCTTGTAAACTTTAAGTAATAGATAACATTTAAATGGTACCTTAACAAATTTGCACATTAGGAACTATTTATTACTCTAATTTTCTGATGAGGATATTGAAGCTGAGGTAAAGTGACTTGCCCAGGATCACATAGTTAGTAGTTATCTGCGGTAGGCTTTGAACCCAGTTCTTTCTGAGTCTAAATCTACCACTCTATCCTTTAAGTGCCTTTATAAATATGAGTTATTGTATGAGTTGGAGTAGATAATCTCCCAAGATTCTGCTCAGCCAGATGACAGGTATTAGGTGCCAACTGTGTGCCCAGCCCCATGCTGGGTGATGTGGAGGAGGCAAGCAACAAAGAAGGCACAGTTCCTGTTTTGAAGAAGCTCACAGGCAAACTGGGGATGTGCACGTGTGAAGCATTCTAGAGAACAATGCTGTTTGTCCTGGATTGTAAAAGATCTGTAATGAGTGCCTAGAAAGGCTGTTGAATATCAGAGAAAGAGTGGCAAGGAAAGGCTGCACAGAGCAGGTGGCACATGAGTTGGACCTTGGAGGAAAGATAAGTTTGGGATGGACAAAAAGAATGGGAAAGGATGAGGGGACTGCACAGAGACCCAGGGAAGGAGGTGGATCAGGAGACTGACTTTTCCTAAGGAACATGTTATATGTTGGGGAAATGAATAAGAGACAAGTTTGAGACACCAAGGCACTTATTTGGTGTTTCTGGAGGATGGCTTGCTATGCTCTGTATCACCAGGATGCTTCAGGACAAAAGTGCATCTTCACCCTGAAGTGTTCCAGAAATCCCATTTCTCAGCTTCATTCAGGTTTTAATCCCCTGATAGCCTTGGGAGATGAGATTCCTTTCTACTAGGAGGAGAGACCCATCCCTGTGCACAGTGGGTATTCAGTAATCTAACAACAGAGAAGCAACTGGGACAGTTGCCCAGAGCACATTTGGGCCCTGGATGCAGAGTACTTTGCATTTTCACTTTCTTTCTCTGACTTCTCTAACCTAACTTAAAAGAGGCTGTACTGCCATTGCTGATTGGTTCGGAGAAAGGAATGGGGGGAAAGGTGGGGCAGTGATGTCCATGATGCATCTATCTGTCATTTTAAAGTCTGGTTGTAACTACAGAGAAAGAAAGAGAGATGGAGATTGTCAGAGGAGAGAAGAGGAGGAGGAAGCAAGTAATTAAAGGAGGGGGAGAAGGAAAGGGAGAAAGAAAAGGAAGAAAAAGAAAACTATGAACTTTTGGAGTCTTCAATAACTTTAAGTAGAAAAACTTACCTAATAAATGACTGCTCCCCGAAGTCTTCCTGTTCTGATATTTTCATATATACATATATGAATATGTATGTGCATATATGCCATATATATGTATAGGAGTATGTGTGTATGTTTATGTGTGTCTGTAAACAAGCAGAAGTATCAGGGTTCAATTCCAAGCCCCTCTATTTTCTAGATGAATTACCATGAGTAAAGGTTTGCTCTGTCATCCTCATTTTCCTCACCTATAAAATGGGGATATTACCTACCTCACATGATTTTTTGTTAAGGAAATACCTTGACAACCACAAACTTCTGTGTGAGAGATATCACAGTGTGATGGATAAAGATCTGGCCTGAAAGGGAGACCAGGGTTCAAATCCCATGTCAACTACAGGCAAAGCAGCATCCCTATCTAATTAGGGAGATAACTAATATAAAACAGAATCTTAGGTAGAATTAGGAGGGATTTCTAAAATCATCCACTTTAATTCTCTCATTTTACAGATGAAGAAATTAAGACACTGAAAGATGAAATGATTTGTCTGAGGTCATTCAGCAAGTTATTGGTAAAACCAGGACTAGGACCCAGATCCCTTGACTTTGGGTTCAGGACTCTTTCTGCTACTACTTACAAGGGCATGCCAAAATGACTGAAGCTCACGATATGTATTATGGCAGTTTCAAGAAAAGAGATGTCAATGTGAAACCTAGAAGAATCAGGGAAAAGTCCATGGAAAAGTTGGGGCACAAACTGAGCCTTGAAGGATGGTAAGGTTAAAGAGAGAGATGAAAGGGTGTCATTTGAAACATTTATTAGACTTCAGAAACTAGATAGACCAACCCTTATATTTATATTTGTTTTATAGATGAGGAAACTAAAGCTCAGAGAGGAAAAATTACTTGTCCAAAGTGGTTTAGAGAGAGAAAATTACTTGGCCAAGAACACGTAACATGTTAGTGGCAAGAACCAAAATGCAGTTTGCCTGACTTTTAGGTCAGTGCTTCCCGCTCCTCCCCACCCCCCCAAGCCACAGTTTGATTCACATTTTATCTGAGACTTCTATAGCCAATCCCTGGAGCTGAGTAAGACCATCGAGCAAACATAGCAGGAAATCAAGAATCCAAATTTAGCTCTTAGTAGTTGGGGTCTTTCAGTTTATCCATCTGTGAAATGTAGGCAAATAATGGTCCTTTCCTACCTTTCTTTTCTTCTGGTGGTAGAGATATTACCTGTGAAAACCCTCAGAACCCCTAAAACCTTGAATAGAAGGAATTAGAAATCCTATCATTACTAGACTCTTAGAACCTCAGATATGAGGCAGTGTGATTCAGTGGGTAGAGTGATGGACTTGGAATCAAAAGACCTGAATTCAAATTCCCCCTTAGATATTTACTAACTGTGTGACTTTAGGCAAATTAGTCAACTTTTCTGGAGCTCAGTTTTCTCTTCTATCAAAGGAAGAAACTGGATTTAAGGCCCTCTAAGGTCTCTTTGAGTAATGAAGCTATGATTCTATGGCCCTACATACCTTGGTCAGTTGCCTTTCCTAGCATGATAGTTCTGTCTCTCACTCCCGAATCATCACAGGTAATCATAAAAAAGAAAGAAAAGAAGAAAGAAGGAAGAAAAGAAGGAAGGAAGTAAAAAAAGGAGGTAAGGGAGGAGAGGAGGAAGGAAGTAGGGAAGAAGGGAAAGGAAAGAAATAGGGAAGGAAGGAAGGAGGGAAGACAGGAAAGAGGGAAGGGAGGAAGAAAGGAGGGAAGTAAGAGTAAATGTTGATTAGATCTGAAGTAGGATTCTTTCTCACTCTCATCCAGTTCCTGAATGGCCCTTTCTCCTTGGTCATAGCTGGGTCATGTTGTGATTGGATGTCCCAAACGTGTTCCAGGAAGAAGATAGAAAGTTTTTTTTTTCTCCTTGGTTCAATGGATAAGCATCCCAAAGGCATGGTCTACTAGAGAAGACAGAACTCACTATAAATACAACATTTTAAACAAGTAGAACAATTCAGAAATGGAATACCAGAAATAGAATGGGTGATATATCTCTGAAGAGGACAGGATATTCTGCTATCTGAATGATCCTAAGCAGGCATTTACTGTCTTTGAGCCTCAGTTTTACTCATTTAAAAAAAACAAAACAAAAATGAGAAGCTAAATTTCAAAGGTCTCTTCCAGTTCCATATTTATCATCCATTGCTTCTGTAACATAGTTTCTCTTCTAAAGACTTTTTTTAGGTTGGATGGAAAGAAAAGCTACTTTGTATTCATTGTATGTATTTTGTATTTATTCATTTTGTACATGTTTTCCCCTGTGGGATGAAAGTTCTGAGGGAGGAACTGCTTTTTTTTTTCTACTCTTTTTTTCCTTTGTGTTCTCTGTGCCTAGAATAGTGGTAGGCATATAATAGGAACTTAATAAATGCTTGTCGAATCGTATTGTTGAGAAACTAACATGAGAAACAAGAGGAAAATAGCAGATGTATGATCAATGGTAGTGGCTATAAGTGTGGGTTGAATGAGGGTAGATAATACAGGTAATTCTTCATAGAGGAAGTAGGACTTAATCTGAATTTTGGGATAGGTCTAGGGTCCAGATTATACTTGTCACCCACTCTCCCCATCACACATATTTATTGTAAAAGGGCTGAAGAAATTCAGGTGTTCACCTAGAGGGTGAGGTCCTCAACATGAACCAGGATAATTTTCTTTTTTAAAAAATTCTTTACATATATAATTTATTTTGAAACTCTTAACAAGTATACAAGATACATGCTACTATTTTTATTTATTTTTACAGAGGAAGAAGTTGAGTGTCAGAGATGGTAAGGGGTCATACAACTCTGAAATATCAGAAGCAGGATTTGAATAAAGGTCCTTCTGAAGCCAGGAACAGGGCTCCTTCCTTCTACCACTCTTCCTCTTTCGAATAACTGCCATAGACCATAGAAATTTAGCCCATTTAGCTCATCAGCTCAAGTCACTCAGATGAAATCCATTCCACTGATTCTAGTAATCCAATGCCACAGAGGACCCTGTGTGGGATGGGTAAAGGCAACTATGTGGCTTTAGTTAGTGAGGATACCTGCTTTGTAATCTAGTGAGTGTATTAGAAAGACACTGTACCAAACCAATGGGAAAAAAAATGGGAGATTTCATAGAATGCATAGGAATTGTGTTGAGATTGAGAAACATCCCAATTCAACAATCAACATTCACTTATTAAGGGCCCACTGGTAGGCACTGGGAAACAGCATGTACCCAAATAAGTCTATACAAAATATAAAGACCTTGAGGTTAGGAAACTTCCAAATGACAAAAGTCTGGCTACTATTGCAGGTCAGTACCTTCTCTGTAACTTAGTTTTAGAGATTATTAGCATAGAACACTGAGATGTGAGGGGACTTGACCAGGATCATTAGACAATAGATATGGATGTGCGTGTGTATCTAGATAAGAGGCTTACTTGAAGCTACTTCTTTTTCAATTTGAAGCTAATTTTCTAACCTTTTTGTAATCTCTCTCTCTCTCTCTCTCTCTCTCTCTCTCTCTCTCTCTCTCTCTCTCTCTCTCTCTCTTTCTCCTCCTCCTCCTCCTCCTCCTCCTCCTCCTTCTCCTCTCCTCTCCCCTCTCTCTTTTTACTTTTTTTTCTTCTCTTTCTTTCTTTCACTATCTATATATGTTTATATAGATATGTTTATAGATATGTTTATTTTATATGTTTAGAGATACACACATACCCACATGTATGTGAAGTTCCTGGCATTCCTCAAATAATGCTTTATAAGGGATTATCTATTTCATATTCTTAGGGAAAAATCTAGTCTTTCATACATACATACATATACACATTAAGCTAATACAAGATAATTTAAAGGTACTAACATATTAAGTTTCTATACTTTGTTAGGGCTGGGCTGGGCTGGGCTGGGCTGGGCAGGGCTGGGCAGGAGAGACATGAGATGATTATGAGACTGGGAGAAGAGGGTAGGGGTCGGAAACACTATGAGCAAAGGTCCTGAGAACTTCAGCAAGAGGGTGAAGAAGCCGGCCAGAAAGGGCAAATTGGCTTCTTTACCTCTCTGGCATTGCCTCCTGCCCCAGACTAAACTCGCAGCCTGGGTGAGATAATCCTTAGGCAGTGCTCACTAAGTGCATCAGAGAAGGCAGAGAGGCATTAAATAAACATTAAGATATTATTATTACTGCACGGGTGATGTAGAGCTTCCTAACAAGCAAGTCAGTCGAGCATATTCGGCCTTATTTACTGCCACTATTATTTCCTGACATCTAGATTAATTTGGAGATAGCTGTTTATAAGCTCTTCTGTCACTGCATCAGCCCATTACCTGGGAGGACAGAAGAGCTTGATTTTAATTTGTAAACAATGGGACCTGTTCTCTAGTATTCCATATTTGGTTGTCTGTGGAGGTGGATAACCTTAAACTCCCCTCCTCCTTTCTCCCCCCAGGTGAAAAGATACTTTCTCTCTGGGTGAGAACCACTCACCTTTGCCTAGATGTCCGTGAGACAAAGCTCTGCCTGCTAGCCACAGTCTCAAGTCAGTGGAGTGACCCCACATATCTGAGATGGAGGAGTACATAATGGGAACTCTTATCCCCATTTTGGACATAAAATCAGAGATTTTTGAACTGGAAGAGATTTTCAATGACATTCTATAGATGAGAAAACTGAAGCCCTGAGAGTTTAGGTGATTTACTAAAGCTCACACAGGTAAAAAGTGACAGAGATCTGATTTGAACCCATGTTACTGGTCCTCTTCAAGAATGAAGAATGAACAACAACATCATCTGCCTCCAAATCCAGTAATTTTTCCACTGTGTCCCTTGATTTGGGTTGGGAATGAGACTATATTACAGCTAAACACCCAACTCTAAATCTCTCATTCATTCCCATACCTTCCCCTCACCTTCATCAACTCATGTTTATATAGGATTTGACTAAATGTCTTTCTCATATAAACTCTGAACAAAGGTGATATGGTGAGTGGGCAGAAAGGAATGAATGGAGAGGATTTAGAGGAGGGGGATTCAAAAAGACTTAGGAATTAATTAAATGTAGGGTGTGAGGGAGGAGGAAAAGTTGGGCAAAGCAGCTTATTACAATGGAGAGAACACTGGTTTTGGAGTCAATGAACCTGGATTCAAATCCCATTCCTATCGTGAACTACTTATATGGCAGTAAAATGAGAAAGCTGGACCAGATAGTCAACAAGAGAAGTTCTTAAACTGGGATCCACCAATAGAGTTCAGGGGATTTGTAAATTGTACAGGAACCTCTATCTGAAATTTAGCATTTTCTTCAATTATGAATTTCACAGAGTTTTCTGATAAGGATTCTATAGTCTTTATAAGATTGCTTAAGGGCAATATGACCTCTGACATACAGGGTCCCTCCTAGTTCTAGGTTTATGACCCCAAGACTCCAAGATCTCAAGCTTAGGTGGAATCAGAAATCTAGGGCTGGAAGGGATCTCAGTGGTCAACTAATCCAACTTCTAGTTAAGATTCATTTTCCAGGTGACTTGCTCAGAAGTCACAGAAGTAAATGTTACAGGTAGACTGGAACCTTGATGTTCTGAATCTATAAGCTAGCACTCATGCTCTTGTGCCAAACACAAGACTCTCAAAGAGAGGAACTCAAAGCCACAGATCTTTAGTGGTAGCATTTCAGACTCTGTGATTGTCTGTTGGAGAGAGATTTGGGGGGTGGGTGTGAAGTTCCTGGCATTCCTCAAATAATACTTTATAAGGGATTGCCTATTTCATATTCTTAGGGAAAAGTCTAGCCTTTCAGATTATCATCAGGCAGCTTGGGCAACTTGTTCAAATCCCCTTTCCACTCAGTGACACTGCTGACTTGGGAAGCAGAAGCTAGAGAATTGTTCTGGCCAAGATCTCTGCCAGGATTTTGCTCTTGGCCTTCTTGATTAATGAATATTTCTGGAAGAAAAAATGGGAACTAACTTGGTTACCAACACCTTCTGGACAGAAGCCTTAGTTAATCTCCATCTGCAAAATGAGAATGATAACTTGGGCTTTTCCTGAATGCATCCTTGGAGGGGTTAAAGAGTCAGTTGCATTAGCATGGGCTCACAGCCCAGAGTCTGAACAACAGGGACCAAGCCCAAGATAAATGAAACCATGAATTAACTGGGATTGTAATATAAATTGGAAATACCATCCATTAGCTTGTACTAGTTTCTTTCTTCTTAGGTTACTAGTGACAGATGAGAAATGGAGTAGAATGAAAAGAATAGTAGACAAGGAAAACAAAGAGCTGAGTTCTGGTTTAACTTTCTAGGCAACTGAGAGCAAATTCCTGCCTCTCTTTGCAGTTTTCTCATCTGTAAAATGAGTTAGACCAGAAAGTGGTTTTCAATGCTGCCATTTTATTACCATATACTCTTTGCACCAGCCTGTATATGCCTAGCTTTGAAATGAGAAGGAAGCCAGAAGGTTGGATAATGTTAAGAACTATTTAACAGGCTTGGATAGCAGGGGCGAGGTGCTTTGCTATCTCTGGAAGAAAACAAGTAAATAAAATAAGACCTTAAGTTTTCAATAGATCTCCAGAGGGTTCTATTTACTGATTAGGGTGAGCATAAGCATTTGATGAATTTTAATTGGGAACTGGGGAAGAAGGGAAAAGCTCTATGATTTCAATGCTTTAGGAAACTCCTGGTGAGGAACATTATTATTACAATGAAGATACCCACCCACTCTGCAGATTGAAGACTTAGAGAGTTGTCTAAAGTTAGTGACTTATTCAGGATCATACAGCCAGGATGTGTCAGAAGTATGGCTCAAAACCAGATTTTTTTTTCCTTTGAGGCCAGTTTCCTCCCTCTGTGTCAGGCTGCCTTTCATGGCAAATAGTAGGGCAATAATAGATCAACTTATACAGCTGTTCCTTTATAAGAACGTGGTGAGGCAGCCCATAAAGTACTATCTCCATTTTCAAGTTGAAGAAATTGAGGCACAGAGAATTCAAATGACTTATACATGGTTACAGCACTATTAAACATCCAAGTAACCTGGATCCCTGCCCAGACCTTGTTCCATAATACTGCACAGGACCAATTCTAAATTTACTGAAGAGGAAACATTTGGAAATACAGTTATCATACTATGTTAGAGGTTGTAGGGATCATATAGTTTGATTTAAAGATGAGGAAAGTAAGACCTGAGAGGATTGTGATTTTTTTCCAAAGTCACATAGGAATGGAGGTAAGGAATGAATTCCTCTAACACTGAACCTAGGGAAAAGAAAAGCTTCTACTTTTGGTAAAGAACAGCCTAACAGAGTAGCTAATATGATGAAGTGGATAGGGCACTGGATTTAAGAGTCAAAGTAACCTTGATTCAAATCCCACCCCAGATATTTATTCACTATGTGATTAAGTTCAAGCCACTGAACCTTTCTATTTTTTCCCCTTATCTGCAAAAAAATTAGATGGTTAGATTGCTGGTTTCTGAGATTCCTTTCAACTTTTATGATGGGATGGAAGATGCTTGGGCCTCCTTTCTCTGGACTGTTATGCAAAGTGTCAGTACCGGCCCTGAATCCACTGCCTCTTAGGCTAAATGAAAAATGAAATGAGAGATGAAAGGAAAAAGTATTCCAAAAAGTTAAAAGCACAGTTCAATATTTCCAAGATCTTCAGTTTTGTTATTCTACATCACTGAATAAAGAGGGCAAAAAAGTCATGGTCTTGAGACCAATCTTATAATTAGCCTCTCCAAATCTAGTTAGGCTGCCTCCCAGGCAAACAAACATAACTTCAGTTTTTCCAGGTTGGTAGCTAGGCTCTGACTGACTTGATGATTTGCTAACACACCATCCGAGAACTCCAAATCACTTCTATTCCATAAAGAATTATCAGAGGACTTTAGGGAAAGGTCATCTCCAATAAGACCAGGGAATTCTCCCACCTGACCTGGTTACATGGCATTTGGTTATTTCCAATTCAAATTCTTTGGCCTTTGAAGACCCAAAACACACACCCAGGAAATAGGTCAACATTTTCTCATGGAAGGCCCTGTTGAGTGTATGTGCCCTGTACGGTGACCCATGAGGATTTTCTTTGTGGACCATTAACTCAGAGAAGACAATGCTCAGTTATATAGTGGAGCATTTTGTTTAGTGGGGGAAAGCCACCAGTGTAGTTTGGGGAGCAAAGATTCATTTAATTGAGATTTTTAAAAAGTAGTATGAGGAGAGTATTTCCTATACTATGTGAAGTACTTCATCCCATTCCATATTATAAAATCTCCAAGCAGGATGTATAGGGCTGCTCCATTGTACAATGTTAAGTCAGCAATTTGTTGCTATTCCCACCTCCCCTTTGGAGTCCTTCTCTTTCCTTTCATTGTCCTATCTGTAGAACTATAGCATTAAGGGTAGAATGAAGTTTTATAGATCACCTTTCTAAGCCCTCCCCATTTTTCAGAAGAGGAAGATGAGGAACAGTGAAATAATTTGATTATTATCTAGTGACAGAGAGGGGATAAAAACTTGGATCTTTTGACTTTCAGATCAGCCTCTTTCAACAGCATCAACTCCCCAGGAACATATCCTGTTTCCTTTTTCCCCCACAGAGCTGCTAATGGATGATAACAGCTTAAGCTGTTACCCCTCCTAAGGGTAATGTAGTTTCATAGATGACTCTGGAAAATGGGAAAGCCTTCAAGACTGAGTGGAAAGAATCTCAAATGATGGGATTTCAGAAGGTCATGTGACAGGCTGGTAGGGGATATTATTTGGGGTTAAGACCTGAAACTCCTCAAAACACACCCAGTAGACAGCTGTCCACTTACTGAATGGGCCCTGACAAAGATAAATACAATAGACCATATGCCTATAGTGCAATCTTGTCTCTTTTCTTTCTTTCTTTCTTTCTTTCTTTCTTTCTTTCTTTCTTTCTTTCTTTCTTTCTTTCTTTCTTTCTTTCTTTCTTTCTTTCTTTCTTTCTTTCTTTCTTTTTGCATTTCCCCCCAGACATTTGGAGAGTTCCCCATAAGTTAGCAGCTATAAGCACTTTATTCCCTGGGTCCATGTCCTTCTACTCACTGGCACTTCAAGCTTATAATAAGAACCATGAAAAGGGACTCTCCACCCACAGATGTCAAAGAAATACCTCTGCTGATCTTTTCTGCTTTTTCTGAATCATGAAAGGAAGTACCCAAGGGATGGTAAAGTTAACTTTTCTTTAATGTTTTAATTTTTAAAAGAGCAATAAATCAATCAAGACATATCTGTTGAGGGCCTAATACTGTAATCAGACCACTCTAATAGGTATTGTGGGATTATAATAAAAGTATGAGACATGACCCCTACCGGCAAGGAACACAAAGTTTCCTTGGGAAGAAATATAGTTAGCACAAAGGAAAAAGTCTCAAGCTGTGATGCAGTGGAAAATGGAGTCAGAGGATCTGGGTTCAAATCTTGGATCTGCTACTTATTTATTATATGATAAATATAGTATTTATTAATATAAATAGATATCATTCACCTCTTCAGGCTTCAGTTTCTCTGCATCTTTATAGATGCAAAATGAAATGGTTGGATTAGTTGATCACTGAAGGCCTTTCTATTCTACATGGGTGATCCTGTGACTGATATAGATAGTAAGAGAATGGAGAGATCACTGTGGGCCCTGGAATATGAGCTGGCATTGATTTGAACCTTAGCTTGCCCTATTAGTCCGGCCAACAAAGTCTCTGTTTTCTAAGCCTATCTGAAGTAACCTCCAAGGTTATGAAAACTTGTCTCAAACAGATAAGGGATGCCCTGCGCTTGGTCTGATACCTGTTGGATTTGGATTCCATGCTACTAAATTTAACACACACATATTTAGTACCTACCTCATATAAAGCACTGTGCAAGCAGACAACTTTTAAAAAAAGGACAAAAATGACACAATTCCTGACTTCAAGGAGCTTACCTTCTGTTCTCTTTGGGTGGTGGCAGCAGCAAAACAAAACATTTAAAAAGGTAAGTTTAATATAACTTAGGCAATAAAGGGGAATATTCATCACTGAAACAAAGTTTTAAGGATACCTAAGCAGGGAAAAAACATTTTCCTTGCTGGGATCAGGAAAGACTTTTTTTGTTTACTTGCTTTCATTACCCTTATCTCTAACTTTTTTAGGGGCAAAACAGAGCTCAGCCTTGTAGATATTTATAAATAAATGTGTAGTTACCTTATCCTCATCTTTCATGACTTTGTAGACTAGAGTTAATTATAAGATCATAAATCTAAAATAGAATATAATGGAATAGAATAGAAAAGGAAAGGAAATAAGAAGAAAAAGAACAGAACAAAATGGTATTAGAAAGGGAAAGAATAGAACAGTACAAGACAGGATGGAATGGGATAGAATAGAAAGGGAAAGAATAGAACAGAATAAAACAAAATAGACCAGAAGAGAAGAGAACAGGATAGAACAGAATAACAAGATAGAACAGAACGAGTATAGAATAGAACAGAACAACAGAATAGAGCAGAAACAAAAGATAGAATAGAGTAGAACAGAACAGAATAATAGCATAGAACAGAACAGAATAATAGAGTGCAGAACAGAGTAATACAGAACAGGAGTACTGAATGGAATGACAGAATAGAACAGATCAGAACAATAGAATAGAGTGGACAAAAAAGTACTAAACAAGAATAGAAAAATAGAACAGAACAACAGAACAGAATAGAACAGAATAACAGAATAGAACAGAACAGAACAGAACAGAAAAATAGAGTACAGAATATAACAATTCAAAATAGAATAAAAGTACAGAACAGACCAATGCAGAACAGAACAATAAAGTACAGAATAGAATAGAACAGAAAAATAGAGCACATAATAGAAGGGAATAGAATGGAATAGGATTAGGAAAGGAAAGAATAAAACAATGCAGAATAGAATAGAACAGAAAGGGAAAGAGAACAGGAAGGGAAAAACAGATAGTATAGAATAGATTCTTTCCAAATCTAGATCAAATTAGAATTGTATGTGGTATCACACTCAGTGATGGAGTGAGAGTTTGAGTTTCAGCCCTTCTTAGGTTACTCTAATCCAAGTCTATAATAAAGGGAACCAACATGATTAAGGATAAGAAGAGAAATGTGATTGTCATCAAGGAAGGGCCATAGTACAGCATAGTTAGGTCTTTCCTTCATCGCTGTTTAATTAAAACATCCTCATGTGTTTCTATACTATAATATTTCTAGTCTTTCAAGGGACATTATATTCTAATCCCAATATTAATCTAAAAAATAATGTAATTTTCCATTCCAATCCAGTTCATATGGAAATACCATACTTGTTTCATGAAACCAAATTTGATCTTTGGGTCATAGATTGACTACCCATGATCTATAGAAGCATGAAGGATTTGGACAAGGTGATCACCAAATCTTCTATCACCAGAACAAGGAACTATTTTCCTTTCATTATTCTGGGTAAAAATAGGACCCAAAAAGGCATTCCACATCACCTACAAACTCTGTTAAACCAGAATGTTATCTCTTGGGGAGTAGATTTTAGGAAGGACATGGGTACACCGAGCATTATCTTGAAAAGGGCAGATAGAAAATTCAGACCCTAGAGTGAAGAGCCTTAAACTCATGAGGCTTGGTGGAAGGAATTGGGAATATTTGGCCTAGGAAAAAAAAACTTAATGATAATATGATAGCTCTATTTAAGTATATGAAGACATGTCTATGGAAGAGAGTTTAGACATATTTTGCTGGGCCCTAGAAGACAAAACCAGGAACAATGGGGTGGAAGATATGAAAATCAGATTTCTGTTTTGTAAAAGAAAAAATTCCAAACATTTGGAGTTATCCAAAGATGACTATTTGTTAGACACAGTGTGGAGGGGATTCTTACTTAGGTATAGGTCAGACTAAACAGCCCATCTGCTCCCTTACAAGATTCTTTGATTCTTACCCTAAAGAGATACATGGATGCATTTGGAGAATGTCTCTGAGATAAGCATTATTCTGAAGGGCAACTATACCTCCTCCAGTGCCTTGCCAGAGGAGATCCTGGCAATACGAAGACACTCAAAGACCCCAAAATTTCAGGAGTGAGAGATCCTGACTTCAACTCTGGGTTTTGCATAATGCCAACTTCTCATATTCAGGGCCTTCCCAAAACTGAGAAACTCATTAAGTGAAAAGCAAGCCCTGGAGAAAAAAATCAGTTGACAATCATACAAGCAACAAATAGATTCTTAGCTAGAACTGTTGATATAAAACACTGCCCTTGCAATTGGAAAGCAGGAGATAACAATAAAAGAAAATATATGGTAATTGGGGCATCTTTGAATTATTAACAACAATCAATATGAGATCTATTCCCAAGTTCTGTCCCCAAGAACCCTAAGACCTTGGATTGGTCTTTAATCTCAGTTTCTCTTTATAAAATAGAAATAACAAAACTTTTCCTCACTAACTCCCAGAGTAGTTATGATGATCAAATAAATGATATGTGTGAGAAGACTTGGGGAAAAAGAACATATTCAACAGGTTTTAGGAATTTAGGATTTAGGATAACTAAAAGTCAGCTTCAGGTTAGGAAGATCCCAGGTTCAAGTTCCCACTGCTGACACTTGCTGATTGTGGGACCTCAAATCCTTGCTTGATGTTCCAGGAGATTGTGAACTGAAGAATGTATCAACCTACCTCAGTAGAAGTTTCATCTGTGGAATTGCTTATGCCTAGGAAATGAAAGTCTGAACAATAAACATTAAAAACAAAACCAGTTGAGCAACAACCCTTCCTGAGAGAACACAGCTCTCATAGATAGTGATTTGTCCCCATCTACTCTTTATTGTGTCCTGGATCCTTCTGACAGTCTAGCTTCCTTCTCAGAATCATGTTTTTATTAAATGTATCTATTAAAATACAAAACATTATAAAAGAAACCAATGATATTGAAATATGGTTATCAAACTATGTTTCCAAAACACATTCATAGACACCAGTTTAAGAAATAAACCTGAATCAATCAATTCTATCGATACAATTCATTTTATCATTTTATCACTGAGGTTCAAGTGAATTATTTCCTCATATTCATATGAGTTAGGATTTGAATCCAAGTCTCTTAACTTCAGATCCACACAAGGCTTTCTTCAATTCCCTCTCCTCCCATTCCCTGCCAGTACCCTGATCTCCCAAACCTCTTTGTCTCTGGTATACTCTAAAGTTATGACATTCTGCTCCACTTATATTCAAAACTTCAGTCTCTCTCATACTCCATAGCCCATCAATTACTACATCCTGTCAAATTTTCCTTTGGAATAATGTTTTGTTCCATTTCCTTCCATCCTTGCCATTCCTGGTACACTTGTCCACCCTCTCCTCTCCTCACTTTTTCATAGGACCATAGGTAGAACTAGAGCTGGAAGAAACCTCAGGATGTTCTAGTCCAGCCTCCTCATTTTACAGATGAAACAAGCCTGGAGAAGGAAGGTGATTTATGAATAGATATTGGCAGCCCTAAATTTGAACTTGGGTCTTTTGATATAAGATCTAGTGTTCTTTTCACAGAATCTTGCTAGGTTTTTTTATAGGTGGTTTTCCTATGGAGTTCATTAAATCTCAAGAGAAATAAAAAATTGGGAGATCTTTTGCATTACTCCTGTTTGAATAACAGCACAGCCCTCTTGTGTAGGGTCATAGTTATCCCTAGTGTTTCTAGCTTTATATGCTTCCCATTATATTATTCCCCAGTAGTTAATTTTCAGATTAGTCATTCCTCTGTTCATTTCTGGCCTTTTGTTTAAAAAAAATCCCAAGAGAATGCACCTTCTTATCTTATCCTGTCCCTAGAGGTTTAGGGAAGGTATATGTTTTCCATTCTGACATTTTCTCCATTTCCCAAATATTTTATAACCTGCAGTAAAGCATTCTGGTGAATTCTCACTGATCAGGGTGAGGTAGAATTTACCTTTAACACTCCTAATAGGTTCCTAACTGATCTCCTGCCTCCAGGCTCTCATTTTCCAGTTCCCTAATGCTAATTATCACAACTAAATTTCCTTAAAAACAGTCCTTTGATCAGAATAGGTTCCAATTACCAAACCTAGTTCCCCAACTCTGAGGGACAAAGTCCACATTTTCAGTTTGTCTGATCTCTTCCCCTTAAACCTTATCTTCTACTCTGTTGGAAATCTATACTCTAGCCAGATTGCTCTATTCTTTCTCACCTAAGTACTGTCATGTTTATTCCTATCTCAAGACCTTTATTGGTGGTGTTCTACACTTGCGCAACGTCCTTCTTTCTCCTCTCTGTCCATGAAAGTTCAATATATCTTTCAAACCCCAGGTCGTGTGTAGTATTAATCAATCAGTCATCCAACAAATATTTATTAAGTGCCCATGATGGAAAAGGTAAGAAGCATAAGGGGTAGGAAGCTGGATTTCAGCTCTTATCTTTGTCTCATACTGACTCCATGACCCTGGACAAGTCACTTCAATTTTCAGTACTATTATCTAAGATTATAAATTACCAAAAAAAAAATGCATTTCTGTAGAGAATTCCATACCTGAATTCACAGGATCAAAAAGAAAAATCTGCAGGAGAGAAAATATAAAATATATTTATGATATATAATATATGACATATATGTAATATAGACATATATTGTACTATATGTGTATTATTTTGTATATTACATGTACATATATTATCTAAAATGTAAATAAAGAACACTAGCAATTGAGTATTGGGCAAGATCTCAGGTAGAAAGAAAATGGTTCTGTTTCTGAGTTTAGAAAGGAATTAGGAATTCTCAGAGGCTGAGATGTGAGGAGTGCTGTCCAAGTTCCTAGTGAAAACAACCACTTTTAAATATGTATTCATTCATTCATTGGTTTGTTCATCCATTTATCCTATAAATATTAATTTATATAAGTATATAAAATAAGTATACAAATCAAAATTTACTGATAATAAATCATAATTTTGTGACCCCCCAATTCAGTTATAAGACTCCATCTGGAATCACGACCACAGTTTGAGAAGGTGGGCTCTAGAGGACACAGAGATGAATAATATATAGGCCCTGTACTCAAGCAGCTTATAACATGTCACTTTTAGCATCTATACTTCTCATATTGCAGTTATCATCTATTATCTAAAATGGTTATTTACTCTTTGGGAAGCCATCCCCTAACTCTACCCTAAGAGTTTACTTTTTTTGAGGTCAGAATTTTTCTTATGCTCACATGAAAAGACAAAAGGGTTCTATACTTTGGAGGTACCAAATAAATCTTTCTTACTATTAATAATGCAGAAGGAACAATCTGTGGCTGATCAGGTTGAGTGGTAAGCATAGGGTGCCAACTAAGTTTAATTGTTATATGTGGATCCAATGGTTCCATTGTTCTCTTTGTACTTTTCACTCACTCACTTCAGTCAATCATTCTGCAAGGTAAAGCAAGTGTAGGTCACAATGGATTAGTACCTATAGGAGATGGGGATAGTTCAGTGCGAATCTATCACTTAGGGATACCTGCTCTTCAGTGGTATCATAGCTAGTATCTCAGATATTCTGCAGTGAGCCAGGATATTTTCTCAACCATACCACTCCTTGTTTCTGGTATTATCTTCAATGACCAATGTGCTCAGGAGAGAGCTATCTATGACTATTCACTTCCCTGTGAGTAAGGAGAAGGTGGAGTGGGGTTGGGGTCACAATTCCCATTTTTCATTTGACTATCCCCTTCTATTTTTAGAAGTAGTTTTTAACACATTGTCTCATGTGCTCATCCATAAGAATCCCTTGGGGTGAAATAGGAATCTGTTTTTACTTCACAGATGAGAAAATTAAGTCCCAGAAAAGGGATTTGTTCAAGGTCACTCAACACAAGCAGTTTAGGACTAGAACCCTATTCTTCTGCACTCTTAGCTTTTTTTTCCTCCCCCTTTTCCTTCTTTCTCCTGTTCTGGGTTTACTGTTTCTTACATATGTGGCAGTTTTGGCAAGGGGTTCTAGGATGGAAGCTTCCCCAAACTAGTCCACTCTTTACCTATGAGCAGCTCTGCTAAGATGATCCTCTTCTATGGAAGAACTTGAAATTAAGGATCAAACAAGAAGAGTGGGAATTCCTTGTGGCTTACAATTCCTTAAGCCAAGCAGCATAGATTATTAAAGATTCAGTTTGTCCCAGGCTTCTGTGAGTGTTCGTTTCAAGTGTCCCCCACCAACTTTTACTGAACCACCCCTGAATGCTCTTCCTGCAACAATGACAAACTTGTATAAGACACAGTTTTAGTTCTTAGAAAACTAATGATCTGTCTGATATTGAAAATGTAAATAATACTACTTAATTGTGTATAGGAAATGCTATAATAAGTTTTGTGAGATAAGGAGAAACCATAGAGTTGGAATGATATGAGAAGATTTCATGGAAGAAATGAAACTTGACATCCTTGAAGGATGTTAGGATCTAGCTTGGGATGGGAAACATTCTAGTCAGAGAATGAGAGAAAACAAAGAGAGGGAGAGGTAGGGGGACAAGGAATGATGCCATCTGCCTTATTTGTGAACAAATCTAGCAATGAGACCATAACACTCATGAAGCACACAGCACATTTCAAAGCTAATCCATTAAATCCTAGCCTGGATAAAGAGAGGCAGGTGTTCTATAGAGTCAGTAGGAGTATTGGCTTTCCTAATCCCTCATCTCAGATCTGTCTGGAACTGTTGGCTTTTAGATTCAGGAGTTCCACAGTGGTAAGAGTTAAATAAGTTTTTTTAAGGAACTCAAGTGAAAGAGACATCATGCTGTGGGAAATACAAAGCCCAGAGAACTGGGTTCAGGTCTTGCTTCAACCACATACTAGATAATACTGAGTCACTTGTTTCAGTACTTCCAGACAATTCTTTGATTCTACAGATGCCTGTTTCTAGTGGTGGAGGAGGTTTCTATTCAGCAAACTCCTAAAATGGATGAAATCAATCAAAAAAACCAAACAGATGAGTGAGCAAAAATGTGGATGAAGACTGTTCTTTGACCTGTCCAATGCAATGACCTATCAGTGCAACACTGGCCTTCTCTGGATACTTCATCAGTGTCCTATTTAGCCCATATTCCCAAGAACCAAATTCCCCAGATAAAATCTTCCAGTGTAGGGTACAATGGGATTACCATCTTCCTATTCCTGGAAACTAGTGTCCTTTTATTATAGTCTAAGTTCATATAAGATTTTTTTGGTTCTTGCATCACTCTACTGGCTCCTGTTAATCCTACAGTCCACTAAAACCACCACATGTTTTTCAGAACAACTGCTGTTATCCATGTCTCCCTTCATTTTATTCTTCTGAAATTTTTTATACCAAAATGCAACATCGAGCATTTATTCCTATTGAATTTCATTTAATCAGATGCAGCCCAATGTTCTAGCCAGCTCTTGGACTCTATGTCTGCTTTCCTTCACAGCTGTGTGCCATCTGCAAATCTGATGAGCTTACCATCTATGCCTTTTCCAAGTCATTGATAAAAATGTGAAACAGTATAGGGCCTAGCACTGGGTATTCCACTGAAGACCTCATATCATGGTGACATTGAGCCAATTAACAACTTTTCTTTCAGAGCAGCCAAGCATTTAGGAATCCAGCTGGTTATAGTATTGTCTAATCCACTGAATAATAATAATAATAGCTAACATTAAAGTGGTTCCTATGTGTCATATCCATGTTAAGTGCGTTATAAATGTTATCTAATTTGGTCCTCACAGCAACTTTTGGAGATAGATGCTATTATTTCCATTTTACAATTGAGGAAAATGAGGCAGACATAGATTAGGTGATTTATCTAGTTTCACACAGCTGGAAAGTGAATGAAAGCTGATAAGTGAACTTAAGTCTTCCTAACCCCAGTCCCAGTATTATATCCACTGTGCCACTTATCTTCTCCACAAGAATAGTATGATGTGTTTTATAAAAACTTTGATACAATCTAGATAAACTATTTACACAGTACCCCCCAGCCTCTATTGATATTGTAATCCTATCTAGGAAGGAAATGAAGTTAGTCTGGTATGACCTGTTTTTGACAAAGCCATGTTGGTGATTCTTTGTAATGACCATTTCCCTTTTTGGATATTTGCCAGTGAAATCTTTAATCTATTCTATTATTTTTCTCAGGAATTTAAGTCAAATTCACTGGTCTACTGTTTGCATATTCTGTTTGATTCCCTTTTAACTGCGATAGCATTTGCCCTTCTCCCCTCTTATAACACCTCTTCCATTTTCATAATCTTTCAAATGTCACTGCCAGTGGCTCAGCAATCCCATCAGCTATTTCTTTCAGGATCTAAGGATGTAGTTCAGCTGGGCCCAATGACTTAAATTCATCGAGGGCAACTATTTGCTCTCTTCTTATTTCCTTACTTATCTTGGCCATCAGCTCCCTGTTAGTCATTTTTGTTCTGTTGTTTCCAGTTTAAGGGTCACTCTCCCTTTCGGAGAAAAGAAAAATAATTGAGCACATCTGCCCTCTTTCTACTGTCATCATCCTATCTATTCTAAGCAAAGGTCATTCTTCAATCTTCCTTTTTCTTGTATCATAGCTAAAAACAAGGAGAACTTCAGCCACCGTTGTATTATTCTTATCTTCCTCACCAGCCTCAACTCAATTGTTTCATGTTCTTATATTCATTTACTGTTATGTGATCTTGCTTCCTTGAAATTTTTTTCCTTGAAATCTAAATTTGTTAGCAAGTTCTCTGTAGATCCATATTTTTCTTCCATAATTCCATATTTTCATTTATAATCTCTAGCTTTTCTTTTCATTAAAATGATTTACTTTTAAGTCTTTAGAATTTCAATCTTCATTATCTCCCATCCCTCCTGGATTAACTTTTCCTGAAGCATTTTGGCCTATCAGATCCTATCTATCTTTCCTCTGAACCCTTTGAAATTAGTTTTCTTTAATCTAGGGTGTATGTCAGACTATGCTCAAATTTCCTTTTTTCTATTACAAACTCCAGAATGTAATAGTCACTTTCCTTCAATTTCAATCATTTTCAGTCAAGTGATTAGTTCTTTCTTGTTAGTAAAAATCAGGTTCAGAATAGAATTTTTCCCTTGTTGATTCTTCAGCCTTTTGAATCTTGAAATAATCTCTAGTGATCGAGAGAGAGAGAAAGAGAGAAAAAGAGAGAGAGAGAAAAGGGAGTAAGAGGTGCAGCAACTTTCTGAAATTTGAAGTCCCCTATTATTAGTGCTTCTGGGCAGATTTCAGCTCTGTTTCCTACATTCATTATTTGTTTTTTCTTTCTGTCCTGGTGGTCTGTAGGATACTCCATTAACAAAATCACTTATATTTTCTTATCTGTTGCCCCTTAACCAAATCTTTCTATCATGACTACCTACTATGATTCATGGATTTTGTCATATGAATATACCCGCCTAATAGACAATGCTTTCTATTCTCTCTTTTACCTGTTATTTTTCTTTTAACTAAGTTATATCCATTCAGAGACAAAGTCCATTTATGGATTTTATCCCATTAAATCTCAGTGATGTCTATGAAGTCATATTTGCATTCTTCTGACAGAGCCTCTACTTCTTGTTTATTGCCTTAACTTTGGGCATTTGTATATGAAATCTATGGCTTTTGCTACTAGTTCTTTCTTTGGATTATATGTCCTTTAAATTTTGGAGCATCTCAGCTGCTATTTATTCATCTTTTTACTACTTTTCACAATATCTAGGTTGTTAGTTTTCACCTCCCTCCATCTTTTTTACTTCAAATTCCTTTAGATTAAGTTTGTAAGATATCTGAAAAACACATTCTTACATATTATTTGTCCTTAGTAAACCTTAAAGTCTTATATAAAGTCTATTCAAACTAGCATATTTTGTAGATTAAGAACTGAAATCCAGAACAGGGAAGTGACTTTTCCGAGAGTACACAGAGATATGCTTACTATTCAATAAATTAGTTCTCTCTTTGATTTGTTCTAATATTATTGACTGCAATCTTTCTACTTCCTTATCTCAACTTCAATGCCTCCTCCATTTCTAGTAGAACATGATGTAATGAAAAAGTCCATATTCATATCATTAATGTTAACAGAAGGGTAGGGAAAAACAACTTCCTTCTCTTTGGCCTTTATACGGATACCCTCAATACTAGTCCTTCATGGACTGGTGATGTATAATATTATGATGAAAAGAGCTCTAGTCAGAGAGTCAGGCCACCTGGCTAACTGTGTAATACTAGGCAAGTCATTTAAACTCTTACAAACTTATTAGTTCAGTGGGAATATGCTCTAAGACTCAATTAGGATAATAAACGTGAAAATGCTTTGAAGCATTAAATAAAGTGACTATAATATTTTTATTGTTGAGAACTCATCCACCTTGGACAAGACTATTTTGAATCATGAAACTATTTTCTGTATAGGCAATGCCTAACTTATGAGTTTTGTTCATTTATTTATCAACCATTTATTAAATTCCCTATATGTGTATAATTGTGCTAGATATTCAAGGAGATGCCAGGATCATTAAAATAACATTCTCTACCCTCATGAAACTCACAGTCTAACAGGTAGCTCATCATTTAACATGTAAACATGTGATATTAATCAACTAAAATGTAGAATAGACCAATAACAAGGGTACAAAGTCCTAAAAGAAGTTGGAAAGATCCTTTCTGAGTTAGAGAATCTGAGGAGGCATTGTTAATGACTCCTACATGCGAATATATAGAGAAGATCCAGATACAAGTCCCTGCTCTTTCCTTCCTTAAGGCAGTAGAGAATACCTATGCTTCCACACCATTTCCTCCCCCTTTGATAAACACATACAAACACTGAGTCCTATCTCAATATATTTCGCTATAATATTATGTAATAATGGAAACTGTTAAATTTGAACTTAAAAAGCTCAATTTTGAATTTCCTGTGTGACTCTGGGCAAGTGATTTGACCCCACCAGGAATTTTTTCATCAACTACAAAAAGGAGGGAGTTAGACTACAGGGCTTCTAAAGTTGTTTTTGGCCTCTGGTTTATGATCCAATGCTAGATAGCCTCTGGAGTTGAGTATTGGACTTGAAATACACAAGTTTAAAATACACCTTTGACACTTACTAGATGTGTGACCCTCTATGTCATTTACCATCCTTAACTAAAGAACCTCAGTTTCCTCATCTGTCAAATGAGAATAATTATAGCAACTACCTCATCAATTTATTGTAAGGATAAATTGAAATAATGCATGTCAAGTGCTTCATAAGCATTAAAGTGCTTTATAAATGTGATCTGTTATGATAGCCATGTTCAAATGTTTGAAGGGTTGTCTTGTGAAAGAGAAATTAGATTTGTTCTGCTGGAAACCAGAAAATGGAACCAAGAACAATGGATGAAAGTGATAGAAAGGCAGATTTCAACTTATTATAAGAATATACTAATAACAAGGTAGATGCATTAGGTAGCCACTATGAGCTAGTTACTGATTATTTAAAGACAGAAACAAAAATCTCTGCCTTTAAGGAGTTTTACATCTTATCAGTGAAGTTGTGTGTGTATATATATAAAAATACACACACACTCATATATACATGCATACAGATACACATACTTCGGATAAAAACAAAATAAAAAAATTTAGGGATAGAGGGCACTAGCATTTGGGGAAAGGACTTCATGTAGAAAATTATGTTTGAGTCTTGAAGAAGGAGAGGGAATCCTGGAGGCAAAGGTGAAGAGGAAGTGCATTCCTGGACAAAGATATAGAGATGGGATATCATGTGTGGGGCACAGCAAGGAGACTGGTTTGTTTGAACTGTAGAATAGAAGGGGTATAATATACAATGAGGATAGAAAGGCAGGAAGGGGCTAGATTGCAAAGGGTTTTAAAAGTCTTAACAGAACAGTATACATTTCATCTTAGAATCAATATGGAGCCACTAGAGTTTATTGAGTGGGGGATATAGTCAGTACTGTGTTTGAGAAAAATCACTTTGGCAGCTGTGTGGAGAATGGATCAGAGCGGGGAGAAATCTGAGGCAGAGAGACCAATCAAGAGATTGTTGCAATGGTCTCTACATGATGAGACTTTGATCTAAGGCAGTAGCTGTACAATTAGTGGAAAAGGAGCAGACATAAGAAATGTTTTGGATATAGAAACAGTAAGATTTGGCAACATAGTAGATATGTGGGGAGATGGAGAAGGAAAAATCAAGGATAATATTTATTTTGTGAACCTGGGAATATAAAGTGATGCCATCCACAGAATTAAGGAAGTGGTTTCGGCAAAAGATGAGTTCTGATTTAGACAGCTCCAATTTGAAGATCCAGTCTTCAGGATATTAAATTTGAAACATCTCATTGGATGACGTGGGACTGGAACTCAGGAGAGAGTTGGGGCTAAATGTGGAAATCTGAGAATCATCAGATTAGAGGTGACAATTAAACTTGCTAGATCTGAAGAGTTCACCAAATAAGAGAGAGGAGCAGCCAGGTCAAAATCACTTTAAGGGAAGGTCTTATGGATGATCAAACCGCAGAAAGGAGGCAGAAATAGTGGCCAGATGGGCAGGAGGAGAACCAGGATAGGAGGAAAAGTTGACAGAGTCACACTCTACAGAGAAATCAAAAAAGATGAGGACTAAAAAGGAAAATCCTTAAATGTGGCAATTAAGAGATACATGACTTTGGATGGAGTAGTTTTAGTTGATGATGAGGTCAGAAATTAGATTAACAAAGGAGTGAGAAGGGAACAGGAAGAGAAAAGGTAGAGGAAATGATTATAGATAGATTTTTCTAGGACTTTGGCTGAAAAAGAGGGAGAGATACAGAATAATAACTTGAGGATCTGGTGAAAATATTCGAAGGATGGGGAGAATTATGCTGAGAAAAGCTACTCTTCTCTTCCAACTTATCCAGGGAGGCCTAGTGAGTTTCTGAATGAAGCTATGGGGAATCACATGGCATATACTCCAGGACCTGCCTTCGGCAAACAATCAGTGGGCCACATGGCAGTGAGGTAGATTTTTACCTCAGCCATAGAAAGGCTTCAGCCACAGGCTGGATGCAGAGCTCCTTGGTGGTGGTGGTTAAAATGGAGTTTTCTTAGGATAATAACTGTAGAGCTGGAAGAAGCCTTAGAGGCCATTTAGATCCTTCCACACTGAAACTGACTTAGCAACATTACATTGATGATAAATAGCAGAGGTGGGATGAATTCAAACCTCTGAGTTCAAATTTGGGGCTCTTTCCTTTACACCGTGGTATAATCCAGATTTTCAAATTTTGAGAAGGGAGGTATTCAATAAACACAAAGTTATTGCTATGGAGGAGTAGAACACAGTCTTAACACCTCTTAAAACTCAAAGTTACTAAAATAAGCATCTTAATAATTACACAATTACTAAGGGGTGGCTGAAAATGTCTTATGATGAATCTCAGAGTAATGCCATGGAAGGCCACTGCTGCTAGTTCCATTATACAAAATAGCCATGAAAGATACTGTGAAATCCCAAGGCTGAGGTTCACATTGGAGGAAAGAAGGAACAGACCTCCTAATGAAACTTCACCAAACAAATGAACAAACTGAACTAGAGACAAGAGTTAACTATAAACCCACCGCCTCTTGCTTTCGGATACCTCACAAGGAAGGCTCCAGGAGTCATCTGTCACCTTTAATGAATGATTTCCACAATGGGGGGCTGTTTGCAAGGAGAATTTCAGAGCAGCTGAGAAACTCCAAATGCAATACTAATATTGAATGTGTAGAGCCTCTGGTCTAGTTCCCTCAATTTACAAAAGAAACTGAGGTCTGAAAAGGGAATGATAGCTTGATCAGATTATACAGCTATTTAGTGATAGATTTAGCCCTAGAAATCAGATCTAATTCTTAATTAGCCCTCTCTACTATGCTTACTTTTAATTGTTACTATTAATAATAATGATAAAATATGACTATGTATCATAACCACTTATTTAAGGTTGAGAAGATTTTTTTTAGTAAGGAAAGAGCATTGTACTGAGCTGAGTTGCTTCATTCCAGTGCTGGCTTAGCCACTAACTAGCTGTAGGAACATATTACTTCTAATTTTCAGGCCTCAGTTTCTCATCTATAAAATTAATAAATTGGAATAGATGATATCTTCAGGGCCTTTCTTGTTCTCATAAGCTGTGATTCTATTATCTGTTCAGGGCCCATGTTTCCCTAGTTCTAAAATGAAGAAAAATAGCAACAATGGTGATAATAATTCATTTATGCCCTCTAAGGATTTCCAGGAACTTTAGCAATTTAAAACAAACCAAACCACTAATTAATCTTTAGTTCATCTGCCAAAGACATTATTATTCTGATTTGACAACTGGGGAAATGGAGGTACAAAAGGGGTTTAAATGACTTGCCCCAAACCATATAACTAGACAGTTTAAAGAAAACAGGTCTTGTCATCAAACAAGGATAAGTCATTTGTGATCCCTCAACAATTTTGAAAATTTGTCCATGTTACCATGAAATAATTCCCCTATCATCTAGCTAATGGATAGATTTAGAGCTCAAAGGAAACTTGCAAGTTATCTGATCTAAATGTAGTATTTTTAGATGAAGAAATAGGTCAAGGAATGTAAGATGACTGGTCCAAGATCACTCAGGTGACAAGTGGCAGAACCTGGGGTCCAAATTCTGGTACTCTGATAGTTTGGCTCCAAATGCCACAATTATTTTTATTGTACTACTTTGCTTCTAATGGGTCATGACTTCTCACAAAATAAGTATCATGAAGAACACAAATTTGTGGTGCTAAAAATGATCAAGTTTGTAAAAAGTAATATAAACAAGTGATCCTCACTGGACCTTCACTATTCACTACACTGGAGATGGCTGCCACCATACTTAACCCTACTTTCCATGTCTGTTCCTCATTCCTAAGACAGCTTTTCCCCAGGAGATCACAGGAATTCTAAAGTGTTAGGATTTGTAAATGATGGAACTAGTTCATCCATCCATCCATCCATCTATCCATCCATCCATTCATCCTTTACTCTAGGTCTATTATATTGCTCCAGATCCAAATTTCTATTTCAAAGATAAATAAGGTGGAACTCCTGCTTTAATAAGTAAGGTGAGAAGAATAAATCAATAATTACAATACAGGATAGAATGAAAAAGTAGAGTAAGAGAGACATAAATAAAGAACTATAAGAGTTCTGCTCAATTTGGTGACTATTGAGTGCCTATTTATTTCTAGTGTTTGAGTTGTACTGGGTACTTAGAGTACAAAGACATCAATAAAACAATCCTTACCCTCATAGGCTACATTCTACTTGAGGGGAGGGGACTAGGGGAAGCTTGAGGTATTTGAATTGGTCCTGGCTAGATTATGAATAGAAGGTATTCAGCTGGAATATGGAAAGGATGGTCGGTGAAAGGATATTCCATTTGGAGAGAATAGCTTCCAAAATAGCCCATGGTTCTATACATCATCTGAATTGTTGCAACATTACCACTTACATGGCTTACATGGCCACTTACATAAATAATGGATTTATATTTTCCTCTTCTTTTCTGTGTGTCAATTCTGTAAATTCCCTGGCAAGGGGTGGGTAGGGGAGTGAGGTAAGGATTGTGTTTCTAACTTTTCTTATCATCTTGTGCTGAGCTCACATAGTAAATCCTCATTGTAGTTCACATTTACAAAATTATAAGTTCAAATAGCATGACATCAAATGCATGCAAGCACTTCAGAGGAAAGATCATTCACATTAGATAGACCTATTTGGATGATTGAAGGGAGAAAGCATTAGTTAAGTACCTGTTCTGTGCCAGGGAGTTTATAAATGTTATCTCACAACAACCTTGGGAGATAGATGCTATTATTGATGAAGAAATAGGTCATGGAAAGTAGTAAGGTGACTGGCCCAAGACCACTCAGGTAGCAAGTGACAGAACTCATTTCATAGTTGAGGAAACTGAGTCATATAAAAGTTAGTTGACTGGCAAAAGGTCATACAACCAATAAATGTGAAGAGGTCTTCTTTACTTCAGGCCAGAACTCTTTCCACTGTTCTAAGCTTTTAGAGGAATTTACTTATAAAATATTTTTATTTTATTTTAAATATAAATAAGCAAATAAAAATAAATAAAATATTTCATTGTAATAAAATATAAATTATCTTTGCTTATAAGAGACATCTTCTGACTTATAGTTCATGAAAGCACAGATTTAGTGCCTGAAGAAATCTTAGAAGTCATGGAATCCAACCACTCATTTTACAGGGGAGGAAATGAAGGCATCCAGAAGAAAAATGACTTATTCAGAATCATACAAGTAGTATGTGAAATAATTGGGATTTAAATACCTATACCTCTCATTATCGACTCAATGCTATGTCCATTAAACCATGCAGCTCACCTCTTTTGAAAAGAGGCAAAGATTGGACTTATATGTAACAGAACCAATATTCAGCTTTGAGAGTCCCCTAAAAATTAGATTTAAAAAAGTGCAAAAATAAATCTTGCACGAGAAATTTGCAGACACTTTAAAAAGTACAGAATTGTGGTTAACAACCAACATGACGGAGTAAATGACAAGACCTGTCAGACTGCTCTAATCTCCAGTGACAGAGTAGCAGACCTGGGAGATTTAGGGAGTGATAGCTATGCAGTTTATCCTGTCTTTAGCCAACTTTTTGAATCTTTTCCAACAACATTCTCATTGAAACAAGAAAAAATGTGATCCTGGAACTACCTAACAATTGGGCTGTTACATCTTATGCACCCATTCATTCAGATGTTCATTCATTTGGTAAATATAACAAGTTTCAGTTGCTGGTTCTGTGGGAGGTCCAGAAAAAATGTAACAGGCTCTTGTCCTCAATGAACTTCCAATAGATTTAGATAAAGCTAAGCTATAAAAACTTATAAAGAAGTTATATTATAGAAGAGATATAAAATAGTCTAAACTAAGTTCTTGAATAGACAATCACTACCATTTATAGGAGTTTAGAGGAATGACATCATTGTATCTGGAGTGATCATGGAAGGCTTCCTGGAAGAGGTAGAATATGAGCTGGAATTTGAAGGAAGATTTGGATTGATGGACAGGAAGGGGGAAGGTATTCCAGGTGAGTGAAATGATGGATATAAAGGATGGAGTGAGTAAAGGATGGAGAGGAGATGAAGAGACTGGCCTTATTGCAACAGTTAGGGAATAGCAGTAGATAAATAAGGAAACATTGAATGCCAGGCTTAGGAGTTTGAGAGTGATTATCATTCTAGAAGAATAAAGCACAATAAATGGAGATTTACCAGGATTAGTCCTAGGCAAAGGAGCTTTTTAACTTAGATTCATATTAGTGTGTAAATGATAGGTTTTCAGAGACTTAGGTAATGTTAGAGAAGGAAGTCTCTCAGCATATCATAAAGGAAGAGCCCTTAGTGAAACTTTAAATTAGGCAAAGCTTGTCTTTGAGATTGTCACCACCCTCTTTGGGCTGTCGTCCCAACCTCCAATTAGGCAATGTTTTCATGATATCCAGAGTCCTCCATTCAGTATCCTGTCTGTTTATTGGGACAGATGTCATTTTTTTATAACATTCTTTTCTTCCTTTTCCCATCTCTGCTCCATGGATGGTAGTAGGCTATAAGATGACAAATCCTTATAAATGGTAGCATTGATATGTTACCTATCTCAGAGAACAAGGACTTTGCTTATAAAATATTTTTATTTTATTTTAAATATAAATAAGCAAATAAAATAAATAAAATATTTCATTGTGATAAAAGTAAGAATGGCTTCTTCTCCACAAGGTCCTTGAAGAATGAAAGGAGTTTATAATGAGAATTTGAGCTTCAGATACTTATGTTTAGGAGATCTTGGTCTCTAAAATCATGGCAGGTAAGTAACTATCTATTTTGCCTACAATCCTATACAGGATTGCCTTTATTGGTCTAGTTCAGAAGTTCTTAATTTGGAGTCCATGGGGTAGATTTAAAGGGAAATTGGATGGGAAAAAATTCATCTCTCCCTCTTCCAATTCTAACTGAATTTTAGCAGTTCCTTTAATTATTTAAAAATTGATTTAATGGATCAATTGGCCAAAATTGATCAATTAAAAAAAATTGATTCAAGAAGAGGTCCCTAGGTTTTATGAGACATAGCCATGCCAAAGACAAAGGGGACACTCCCTTAGTCTACTTGAAAAGAAGGAGAAGTGGTAGGAAAAACCTTGAACTAGAAATCAAGAGTCCTGCATCTAATCCCAGGTCTATCTTTGATTATCTGAGAGACCTTGGGCAAATCACCTTTCTGAGCTTCAGTATGTTGATCTGTAAAATAAGTATAAAAATATTTGCATTACCTACCTTACAAGGTTGTTAAAATATTTTCTAAACAATAAAGTATTATACAAATTATACAAAAGCTATTAATATGACGATTATATGTGCTTGGTTTTTTAGAAAATAAAGTATATGGTAATCTCCCTGGAGAGAAATGCAAACATCCAAAACACCGGTTAAGAAAGATCTAGCTATAGACAAATAGAGTAGAAAAAAGTTTAGGGTCTAGTGGATCACAAGGTAGACATGAGTCAATAAATTCTGGAATAAATGACTAGGAAGTTAGAAGGTTATAAAATAGAGAGACTATCCTTTTGGGATTTTCAGTTCCTATAGAATATTTTCCTTTAATTTATTTATCGTGTGACCTTTTAAATCTGTTATGCATCCAGTTGAAACCATGTTCAAATAGCTTGGTATATTGGTGAAAGTTTAATTTATGCCAGTCTGCTTTCCTGTTTTTTATTGAATAGTGAATCCTTACCAGTATCTGAGGTCTTTGGGTTTATTTAATAGTAAACTGTTAAGTTCATTTGCTTCTGGATTTTGTGTATGTAATTTGTTCCACTGATTGATCTCTCTGTTTTTAAATCAGCACCAAATTATTTTTAATGTTTTAGAATACAGTGTGATAGCTGAAACAGCTAGACTCCCTTCCTTCCCACTTTTTCCTTCATTATTTCTACTGAGATTCTTGACCTTCTGTTCCTCCAAATGAATTTGGTTATTATTTTTTCTGACTTTGTAGATCCTTTTCTAAAGCTATCTGTCAAACTTAGTTATTATTATTAAAAGCTATAGACTAAATGACATTCTATTTACTAGGCATGTTAAATTGTGATGGGTTTAAGAGAATTTGAATAGAGATTAGTGGAACTCTATAGAAATGACTGGAGAGTTGGGAACAGGGCTAGCTATACAGAAGAAAATTGCTGCTCATACCCAAAATACCTTCTCCACTAGACAGATGATCTGAGAGAAACCCCTTTGTCCCCTAAGGGGACAAAATCTTTAATTCCTCAATGAGAAAACAAGCTCAGAAGATAAATTCCCTTGAAAGGGGGAATTATCATAACATTCATACTACAGTGTAAATGATTGTTATAAGAACCTTTCATGTGAGAAAAGGAGAGAGGATGAGATAAAAAATGTACTGAGCACCTGAAAGTTGCAGGTGCCAAGAATGGAAAGATACAGAAGAAGGAAGCTAAGGCATTGAATCAAAACTTTATTAAATCTGATCCACATTAAAAATATGTATTAGAATTAGAGAAACTCAGTTTTCAGCCTGAAGAAATCAGAGCTGAAAGGTATTTGAGCAAAAATCTTGAAACAGTTGATAAAAGGACACTAGTTGTTTTTCCTCATCTGAAGGACAGAACAAAAAGAAATGGTTCTCTGTGAAGTAAGCTAGTTTCAAGTTAGAGGAAAGGGCAAATTTCTCAGTAATTATGGGAGGGAAAGTAATTCAAATATTGCATGTAGTGATTGTTAGAGATGGAGGATCCCTTTCTCTAAAAGTGTTAGGAAAAGGAGAGAAGGCTTCTTTTCTTCTGGGATGGGATGGAATGGGATGGTATTGTTCAACAGGCAGGGAAATAAACAATCAGCCATTCAATCAACAAACATTTTTTTTTATTAAGTATTTGTAATATAAGCCTAGGTAATACAACAGGGACACAAAGAAAGAAACAATCCCTATTCTCAAGAAGAAAAATACATATCCATATACACACATATCCACACACACACACACACACACACACACACACACAATATGTGTGTGTATGTATATGGAATGAAAAAATATAAAGAGATAACTACAAAACCTACCCAGTGTTAAAAGTCTATGAAATTCTAGATAGGAATATCTCAAGTGAAAGGTTTTCTATGTTTCCTAGAAAAACCGAGCTTAATAAAATTGGCGGGATTCTTCTATTATCATCTCTCCTTTCCATGGATTCTCTGGGATTTACAGCAAGAAGAAAGACATACATACATATGTATGTTTACATACATGCATGTATGTGTATGTGTGTGTATACACACACATCAATTTTTCTGTTGGTTTATTTTTCTTTTCTTGGAGTGTGTGTGTGTGTGTGTGTGTGTGTGTGTGTGTGTGTGTGTAGGCTTTCTAAAGCTCGGTGCATAGTTTTACTGTTGATTTATTTCTCTTTTCATTTCCAAGAAAAGCAAAATAAATCAACAGCAACCGAGCTTTAGAAAGTTGCTCTCTCTTTCTCTCCATCTCCCTTTCTCTCCATATATATACATTTTCGAGAAAAGAGAAATAAATCACTAGCAAAATTAGAATATACACACATATAATATATATACATACATACTGGTATATAAATGTAATTTTCATATATATATATAATCACATTAATGTGTGTATATATGTATATGTGTATATGTGCATACACATATAAAATTTCCAAGAAAAGAGAAAGAAATCAGTAGCAAAACTGGTGTGTGTATATATCTTGCTATATACATATACAATGTATATATAACACATTTATATAATCTATATATATATACATATCCATACACATGCACACAGAACAAACACATAGAGAAACACACATGTATATGTATAGAAATTTCTAAGAAAAGAGATGACTCATTACCAAAACTATGCACTGGGATTTAGAAAGCCAAACCAAGGGAAAAAAAATGAACAGAGACAAACACGTTGCTATAGGACACAGGACATCATCTTGACTCCTTAGAGTACTTGAAGTTTTCCAAGTGTTTTCCGGTATTCAATTTTTCCTCTGCTGACCCAGCCCAGAATCCCTTGGCCAGGACTGGTGTTCCAGACTTGCCTTTTAAGAGATTGGGTGGGTTTGGTGTTTCTTGCAATTTCCACAATCTATGATTTCAAGTAGAACCTGGAGAATCTATTCTGATCAGAACTTTGACTAGGCAAATACCTTAATAACCTCTATTGGTTGGGAAATGATTTAACTATACCATGGAAAAGGAAAGCTATTATTCTTATTAACCCAGACATCTAACAGTGAATGTAACATTTTAAGGTTTGTGAAATGCTTTTTTCACAAAAGCTTGGGAGGTATAAGTGGAGCAAGTATTTTTTGGCATTTTATCAATGAGGAAACTGAGGCTGAGAGAGGTTATTTATATATCCCAAGATCATGGAGTTACGAAATTTTAGAGCCCAGTAGAGAACTCAGTTTTCCTGTTTCCCAGGTACTAGTGGTCTTTCCATTGAATCATTGGCATAGAAGAGAATAGCTTGTTCATAGCTTGAAAGAATTCAAAGAGATTCTCTTTAAGTCATAAGAATTTATTTATGCCATAGTTGATGAGCTAGTCTCTAAAGGAGTCTGGAAAATTAGAAATTGTTTGGGGAGAGTCTTATCTACTGAAATTTGGGGGCTTAGCTAGCAGTCTAACAGCCTACAAGGTTGGGAATTATTAAAAAAAGATAGGGAAGATCACAATTTAGGGAAGGAGACAAGAGGTTTTACAGAAAGACAAATAAGTAAGGATGAGGGTTTTATAGAAGACAAATAAGGAGCCACAGATAAGAGGTTTTAATTGCTCTACATTCTTTAGTTAAATATGTAGTTTTTATTGCTCCACATGCATCAGCTAGATATGCAATTTTGAATAGACCCTGGACTCTGACCCATCATCTCCCCCCTTTTTGTCTTCTGGGGAGAGGAAATTCTGGGGACAAGGGCTGAGTACCCATCATCCTAACAACCTCTTTGAATTTTTCTATGAAGAGAGGGAAATGGCAACAATTTCTGGAGGATGTACTTAAGTTCCTTTCATTACATGGTGGCATTTGGTTGCAACAGTAGCTATTTACATTTGTATAGCATGTGATGGGTGGTTCATAAAACACTTTCTTCTTCATGAGTAGCATGACAACTGCTATCCACAATATTTTATAGGTTAGTATCAGAACAGTTAAATGATTTGCCTAAGGCCACACAGCTTAGCAAATGTCAGAACTAGGACATGACCCCAATTCCAGAAGGTTAGTTATTGGATTACTTCACAGCAAGGTAGTCTCATTTATAAGGCAATTCCAACTGCAAAGGCAGCATCATAATGATGGTGTGTAAAATGCTTCTATTTCTTACCCTTTTATCCTCTTTATCTTTCATCCTCCCTGAGACAGAAACAGGACAAGAATTATTACTACCATTTTAGAGAGGGAAAAACTGAGGTATCAGGCATATAAATGACTTGTCCAAAGTTATGCAGTTGATTTAGTATTTTAGTGAAGGCTAGAATTTAGGTCTTCTGACTCCTAGATTGATGTTATTTCCCTAATACTTTGTGGCAGTCATAGGGAATTCCATTAGCTTTTCACATCCTCTCTCCTACCCACCCTCCAACTTTTCTCAGGAAGCTTTAGCTAGAAATGTAATTTCTGGGTCCATTTTTATAGACTGGACTTGACCCATGCCTTGGGGGCCTAAACAGAGCTCTCATTTTATACCTGATTTCCTAGTAGCTACTAAATAAATGCTAGTTAGATTGCATTTATTGGAGCCAACTGATCATTCTGGAGTTGTTTTAGATAGTTTAATTTCAGTTTTGTACAGGGAGTATTCACTGAGTGCCTAATGTGTGCTGGAAGGAACTATAGAAAATAAGAGAAGTTTAAATTCTGTCTCCTAGGAGGTTAGAGAAGGCACAGACACACAGGAAATATTTAGAGAACAACATAAAAATCTAATCATTAATGGTCTGTATCACATAGTGTCTGGTGGTCTTCTCATGTCCATCTGCTATGTTATATTGGAAATCATCTTGCTTCGTCAAGATGCTTTGAGTTTTTCAAAAACCCTTCTGGGATTCACACAGGGTGATACAGCCTCTAAATGTCATAGGAGTTTGGGCATCAAAGGTGGTGGGTCTTGAACTGGTGCCTTGAAAGCTTGAAAGGTGAATTGGGAGATTGGGAGGAAGGCATGTCAAGGAGGAGGACCCTCATGAACAAAGGCTCAGAAGTGGGAGTGAGCATGGAATATCAGGGGCATAGTGGAAAGATGAGCCTGGCTAGAGCAGAAGATGCACTGGGGAGGAGCAGGAGGTGAAGTGAGGCTGGATCCTGGGCAGGCTAGAATGCCCAGCTCCAAGTTTAGACTCAGCATCTGAAATCCAGCAGAGCTCCCTTATGGTGCTGGTGTTGAGGATTATAGATTTAAAGCTGGACGAGACCTTAGAGGACAGTAAATCCATTCCTTTCATTTTTACAGATGAGAGCCTAAGGCTCAGAGTGATTGACTTGTCCAAGGTGGCAAAATTAGGAACATTTCAACCCTAGTCCTCGAAACTAAAATAATGGTCCATTAAAGGCTTCCTGTATTGGATACAACTCTGTGACCTAGTATAATGGGGTTCTTTGGCAGCTCTCCCCCAACTTTCCTGTTCCTTGATCAGGAGTTACTTTGCCTTGTTTGGGCTTTGGTCCAACAACTCTCCATTCACCATCACGAGCTCATGTGTATTTTAGAGAGAGGGAGAGTACGGCCTTCTTTCCCCTGTTCTCTGGAGACGCCATCCCAAATGGGGCTCAATCTCTGGTTAGGTATACATTTTGATCCAATGGCTAAAATCCCCAGAAGACTCTGGCCTTTAGACACGCTCCCCCTCCTCTCCTAGCAAATTAACACTGAAATCCCATCTCGGAGAGAGCAGAGTTTGAGAAGGCACCTTGGCTGAGAGCTCAGTTGGGAAACTGGAGCTGGGAGAGAGAGCTGAGGCAGCCCAGCCCTCTCCCTTGCAGCGGGAGCTTTCTCCCCAGGCTCTCCTGGAAGAACCTCTGCAGAGAAAGGCTGCTGGCCCATTGGCTGGAGGAGCTTGCTGTGGTATGCAATTTGATGAAATAAGTGGCCTCCTGAAGGCCTCTAAGCTCCCCCCTCCCAGCATCCCTCTGCTTGGTTGTCCAAGATACTTAACCTCTGTGTTTCTGTTTCCTCATCTGTCAGAAAGGAGGAGTAAAGTAATAATGCTGACCCAGTTCTCAGGGAGGCCAATTGGCTGAATGGTGCTAGATGGAAAATTATTTTACCACTACTATTGTTATTAACAGTTATAGGCTTGCAATGACCTCCATGAGCTTGGGCCCAGTGAAGAAGAACCTTCAATTAACTGGAACTGTGTGTGGGGGGGTAGGGTGGGGAGGTGGGAGGGTGGGCTAATTTACAGAAGAAAGATAAAAGATAAGAAAGTAAGTGATATGCTATAGGGGAAAGAGTATTGGGCTTTTTTGATTGTTTATTGGACTGAGGGGGTCAAAAGACTTAGGTTCTCTTGGGTCACTAACCCATTGTATGATTGTATGTATAATCTGTCTTTGCTGGGTCTCAGTTTCCTTTTCTTAGAATGAAGGAATTGAAACACAAAACTTTCTCAGATCCCTTTCAGCAACAAAACCATGTTTCCATGTGGGGATGAGTTAGGAGAGGCTGGGTGGAGCAGATTGCTAAAAGCTCTGGAAGTTGGACAGGGAATGTAGATTTGATGATGAGTGCTGGTGTTCTGAATGATTAGCTCCAGGCTTTCCATACAAGAATTTAGTTGTGTTTTTTAAACTAGACTAAAGTAGAATAGCATAAACAGTTTAGAAAAATTCCCCAAAATGAGAGAAGAAAGAAAAAAGAGTTCCAGGTTTATTATTCAGTCATTTTCAGGCTTGTCTAACTCTTTGTGACTCTATTTGACATTTTCTTGGCAGAGATACTGTAGTGATTTGCCATTTTCTTCTCTAACTCATTTTACAAATGAGGAAACTGAGGCAAACGTAATTAAGTGAGTTGCCCAGGATCTCACAGCTAGTAAGCATCTGAGGTCACATTTGAAGTCAGGTCTTCCTGATTTCAGGCCCAGCACTTAGTTATCCATAAGATAAAATTTAATTGGGAAAAATATAATCTTTTGTTTGAATTTAAAACATCAACTGTATATGTAGTGAAGCTAACATTATTTAATATGAAATTAACTAAGGGTTTTAGTGAACTTCAAATGCAGCATGAAATGTATTCATTCCTTTGTAACCAACACACAGCTGCTCTCTCCCTTGCCACACACCGCCATCCCCTCCCTCCCAACCCTAGACACACATGGACCAACCCTAGTTGCTGACCCCAAGAGGGTCATGTTCTCTCTGACTCATTGCTTCCACCTAGAGTTAGTTACTTCAGGAAAATTTCTAATTTAAGCTAACATTTGACTCGTGTTTGGGTTTTTGGGAACCGGGAATAGGCTCTCAGAGAAACCATGTAGATAAGTAGGACAATCTTTCTTTTTTATTGTTATATTTTATAGTACTTTATTTTTCCAAATACATGTAAAGATAGTTTTCAAAATTCACTTTTGCAAAACCATGTGTTTCAAATTTTTTTTTCTCTCTCTCTCTCCTTCCATTCTCAAGACAGTAGCAATCTGATATAGGTTAAACATGTGCAATTCTTCTAAACATATTTCTATATTCATCATTCTACATGAGAAAAATCAGATCAAATGGGAAAAAGCATGAGGGGGGGGAAGCAAGCAAACAACAATCACAATACAAAAGTTAAAATACTATCCATATTCAGGCTTCATAGTTCTCTCTGGATGGAGATGGCACTTTCCCTCCCAAGTCTATTGTAATTGCTTTGAATCATCTCACGGGTGAGAAGAGCCAAGATCATCATAGTTGGTCATCACATAATTTTGTTGTTTCTGTGCACAATATTCTCTTGGTTCTTCTCACTTCACTTAGCATTAATTCATATAGGTCTTTCCGGGCTTTTCTGAAATCAGCCCATTCATCATTTCTTACAGAACAATTTCCAATCCATAGCATGGTATATGATGAGCATTCATTTCCAGTTTCTTGACACTACCAAAAGGACTGCTATTTTTGTTTTTTTAAATTTATAAAATAAATTATAAATTACAAAATTTATATATAAATTATAAAATAAAAATAAAATTTTTATTTAATTTTTTTTACGAGGGTCCTTTCCTCTATTGTATGATCTCTTTGTGATACATGTCCAGTAGACATACTGCTGGATCAAAGGGTATGCAGAGTTTGATAGCCTTTTGGGCATAGTTCCAAATTGCTCTTCAGAATGTTTGAACAATTTTACAACTCCACCAACAATGTATTAGTGGCCCAGTTTTTCCACATCCCCTCCAACATTTATCATTACCTTTTCCTGTCATTTTAGTCAATCTGAGTGGTACCTTAGAGAGAACAACATTTTCTTGAATCCCCCAGAAAATTTGGAAGATAAATGAGACACAGAAACACATGAAGCACTTCTATCAGCTCCCCTTGGAAAGGAATTAAACTTGGAGGGCATCACCATTAGGGCAATCCTTTGACATTCTGGTGGATCCATAGCTCTCTGATAGTGCTTAGCACAGCCTGGTACATAATAAATATTTAATACATGTTTATTAATTGATTAATTTACAGGGGAAAGAAAAAGAGAAGAAAATAAGCATTATTTTATATCTACTATATGTCAAGCACTATTCTAAGTACTTTTCAAATATTATCTCATTTGACCCTCACAACAATTTTGAGAGGTAAATATTATTCTTATTCTTCCCATTTCATAGATAGGGCAAATGGTAGCCTGGGTCACACTAGTTAAGTATCTGGGTTCAGGGCTTTCTGATTTAAGGTCCAGCACTCTATATCCACAATACCAACTAACTGCCAGGATCTTCTGCTATCTCTCCCAGATTCATAGTGATATATTAGTTATTTGGATTTTCCCAAAAGGCAAACACACTTTGGAACTGCTGAGCAGGCAATTTGCTTAGAATGGGATCTGCACCACCTGAATCATTCTCTTCCTTTTTTCTCCAGTAGGATGCTGCTTAAGAACTATGTGGGTGATTCACTTTTTTATCCAAGGAATGAACTAGATCAAGAGAATGCCTCCCCATTCCCCCATCTCATTATCAAACTCTTGAATTCAAGATCTCTTCTATTTGGTAATCCTCAAGGCTGTGATAGATCTCATCAGGAAATTTATTTTCCCTTTATAACTAATCTGATTTCCAAATTCTTGAATTTTGGGTTATTAAGCAGGCAATCCCCAAAGTTATTTCCCAGGAAATTTTCTTTCTCTAACTAGAAGGCTAGTTTTTCACCATCATGCTGCTAAAAGAATTAAAATACCATCCCTTCTACATAGGAGTTTAGCATTCTTGAACATTGCCTGCATTTGCTATATGCTTCTACTGTAAATAATCACAGTGTTTTGGTTGGAAAAGTCTCCTCTCAGGTCCTTTGTGCCTTTGCTTCAAAGCAGACATTTCTGGTTCTGGTAGAGGGAAAGATTATGATGACACAGACTTCCCCTTCTCTCAAACTAAGCCAGTTTTACCATGCACTGGACATTCTTTCCCAAAGTGGACAAGCTGGTCTGTTAGCTTTCATAGACCATGCAGAGAGGCAATTCTTCTTCAAGTCTTATCTTCCTGAGTCCTGTCCCCCTCCCATCATTAGAAAGCAATCAGTTTAGAGATTTTGTTCTACAAGTTACTAATGGTATCCCCACAATCCATGGGAAGAGAACCCTACTTGTGACCAAACATTGTCCTATGATCTTATCTAATTCATCAGGTACTCCTTTGATCAATGCTTCTGTCTCAGTAAGAATTTATTAAACATTCACTGGGTTCCAGACACCAAAATAAAAAGACAAAACCATAAATATCTCCTGCCCTAAATTCTATTGACCCCGGCATTAAGAGAGTTATCAAAGTAATGGTGTCTTCAGTTGCATTAATTGAAGCATGGTGTCTATCAAGGAGGGAGGTGATTGTCCCATTGTACTGTCCTGGTGTACTCTGTTCAGATCAGGGCACCACAGTTTGGTGAAGACAAAGCTTTGTCTCTAGATGAGACTGATCAGAACAGTAAGCAAAGGAACTTGAAGTCACATCATAAGGGCATTGGGGAAAGGTATTGGAAACATCTAGTCTTAAGAAAAGAAGTCTAAAGGTTGCTATAATATTGGTCACGAGGTCAGGGCTATTTGGACTTGACTCCAGATACTCTTGTATTGTAAAGAGGCAAGAATGGTGTAGAGAGAATTGTAGAAGGATTGGTCAAGATGGCTTCTTTCTGGATCCCTTCCAATTTTTTTGGAATTTTAAAAATATATTTTTTTAAGTTAAAAAAATTTTTTTAATTCCAAAATTTTATGATTCTGGGTTGTAATATTAATTATTTTCTCCCTTCCTTTCTGTTCTTATGGATCTGAGGGCCAAGAGATTGAAACTAAGATGAACCAAGGATTTTATAAACCATTTGAAAGAATAAATCCAGGGGAAAAAGACATCCCAGAACTTTAAAAAGCTTGTAGTGTCCCAAGGACTCCTAAGCACGAGTGAAGTTACTCGTGATTATAACAATTGTACATTGATGGGGAAAGGTGCATCAGGATGGGGTGAACTGAGCAGACTGGCAGAAAGATGATTTAGTTCATCAAGGAAGACTTTCTGGAGGAAGTTCTCTGTCCTTTCCAGAAAACACTTCCTATTCTAGGGCAGTTCCAAATCCAGTCTGGTGCTCTAGGGGTTTGTCCTGAGGAAGGTAATCTGGAGCTAAGCAAGCAGCTTATAGGAAAGAATCTATGGTTTAGAATTGAGGTTTGTGTTTTTAGTCGTGGCTCTGCCATTCATTTGCTGTGTGACCTCATGCAACTCACTGAAACTCTCTGCTCATCAGTTCCATCATTTCTGAAATGTGGATGATTACTCAGGCTTTGTCTACCTCACCAGGGACAATGTGAAGATCAAATGAGATAATGGATGTGAGAGTGCTTTGAAAAGTCAAAAGTTCTTTACAAGGGGTAAGGTTACTGTCTTATTATGTTATTATCTCCTGGGACCACTCCTTGCTTGAACTGAATCAGAAAGGAAGGAAGGAGGAGAATGTTCCATGCCCCCTTAAGTCCTCAAGCTCACCCAAATTTTAGCTTGTTTTCCAGTGTGAGGGCAGAGATTGAGGGGAGGCCATAAATCCTTTAGAAGCCTTTGTCACCATGGCAACTGGCCACCTGGTCAGGGCCTCTGAAAGGGGCAGTAAGGGGCAGACCCAAGGCCTCAGGGGCTTCAAGGCTCATAGTGGGAGGTGAGCCATTTCACTCTCTTTCTCCAGAGCTGTGGAGAGAGAGTAAAGACTGGGCTGGGCTTTCTGTTCTGGGTCCAAGAAAAAAAAGAAAGGGAAGGGGAGGCTACCCTCCCACTGGCCATGATGTTATACCCATAATTTTTAAGCCCCTATGCATTTTGAGAAAGACAAAATCCATATGTTTCCTATTGGTTTACACTTAAGTCAGGGTAGTGCTGTTATATAAGGGCTGTTTGATGTCCAAGAAACTTCCTGAGGAGTTAAGAAAAATGAAATTCCCCAAGAACCTCTTGCTTTTTCCTTTTTCTAGGTCCTCTCATTCTCTCCCTCCTTTTCCCATGTAGCCCTTAATCTCTCTCTGAAACAGAATGTTTTGTGTGTGTGTGTGTGTGTGTGTGTGTGTGTGTGTGTGTGTGTGCTCATGCCTGTGTCTATCAAGAACAAACAGATCTCAAATCCCAAAGGTTTGTTTTAGCCTTGAAATGGAGAATGGGGAAAAAACCAAAAGGAACTTTTTCCTTATCTTCCTGACTGATCCCAAGAGTTCCACAGAACTGACTTTGAGAGGGCCTCATGGAATAATTTAATTCCTCTCCATCTCCAACTCTAGACATACAACAGCACCCTCAGAGAGTTTAGCTTCCAACAAATAGGCAAATTGCCTGCTTGTTAGACTAGTGCCCATAGTAGAGAAATCACAGCAGCACTGATAACAAGTAACTTGGAAAAGAATTCACCTCCTTTTATATGAAGAGTTTTAAACATAATTCATGGATATGATAAAATAATTCTTAGTAATCCTAATGAACTTTGGCACTTTTGGCTGCATCATGTAGAAGTTCCAGTTAATGTCCAAATTCTGGCAAATAGTAGCATTAACAACGACCACAAAGACCTGGTAAAGTGGAACAATGAATTGAGATTCATACAACTTTATGGAGAACTTCACTTTCTTTTTAAAAATAGATTTCCTAGTCTGTTAGATCAAGGGAATAAAATGGAAAGAGTAGATGTGGCTTTCAGCAATTCATTCCTTACAATTGTATTATTTTGTAATAAGAAGAGATGTAAACTGGATGACAGTATGGTTAGATGTCTTCAGATTGGTTGAATTTTTAGTAGTCAAATTTTGAGTGCTTATTAATAGATTGAGGTCAATTGGGAGGGAAGTTTAGAGTGGAGGAACTTTGTGTGATCCTATTCCTTCAAAATTTTTTCCTTGATTTGGATGAATGTATGGATGGCTTTGCAGATGGGATAAATTTGGATGCTTTTGAGAAATAAAATAAAGAACAGAATTAAGATCTAAACTTTGAGATGGAGATCATGGATAGAATGCTGTAGTTGAAATCAGGAGACCCAGATTCAAATGCTGCTTCTGAAACTTACTAAGCCTACAGGTAGGTCACATTAACCTCTCTATCATCATCTGTAAAATGGGGAAAATAATACCTTAGAAACTTCTTCACAAGGTTGTTGTGAGGTTCAAATGACAATGAATAAAAATGTTTTGCAAATTTTAAAGTACTATATGTAATTATTATTATCTACAAAGGCTAGAGCTAATAAAATGAAATTTAAGAGGCATAAATGTAAAGTCCTACATTTGGGTTGAAAAAATTGCAGAACTGTAGGAGACACATCTAAAAAGTAATTCTAGATAACATTTCACAGTGCCAGAAACATAACAAGTCTTAGTAAATAACTTATCATTCATTCATTTCACATGAAAACTTAAGGGTTTAAGTGTACTTAAAGTTCAATTAAAACCAGAAGGATAATATGGCAATCAAAAAAGCTATTGTATAGTTGTGTTTGACTCTCTGTGATGTTGGCAATCATATTGTCCCTGAAGTTTTCTTGGCAAAGGCGACGGAGTGGTTGGTCATTTCCTACTTTAGTAAATCAAGATAAACAGAGGTTAAGTAACTTGCATAACAGTTATTAACTGTATGAAGCCAGATTTGAACTCAGGTGCCCCTGGCTCCTGGCCCAGCACTCTATCCATTTCACCACCCAGCTACCTCCTCACCAAAGAAACTACTATCATCTTAAGAACCATTATCAGAAGTATGGTGTTCAGAGCAAGGGGAGTGATATTCACTTTGCATTCTGTCCCACTCAGACAATTGATGCTGGTGTTGTCCTTAAGTCTCCTTCTGAGATTCCATTTTCCTCTTTCATAAAAGGAGAGCATTGGACTAGTGAATTGGAAAGAATCTGTAAGCCTCCTTCCAGCTCCACCACTGTGTGATTCTAACTTTAGTTCAAGGCTCTCTATTTTGTGGAGGTCATTGGTCATTTGAGAAGAGTAGAACTCTAGGAGGGTAATTAGGATGGTGAACAAATGTAGAACCATGTGGAATGAAGATGGACTTAAGAAACTGGGAGTGTGAAGACTGGAGGAAAAAAAGATGACATAAGAAATGGCAGCTCTTGGCAGATTTTGATTCCATGTTAGGACAAATTTTCTGTCAAAAAGTAGCATGAATTGTCTTGCAAGGTAGTGAGTAGAGGTCCATAAGCAGAAGTTGGAAAACAATTTCTCTGGGTTCTTGATTCCTGTTTAAGTGTGGCTTGGACTAGATGGTCAATTTTAGGTCCTTTCCAATTCTGAGATTCTGATTGTAAAGAAATTTCAACCACCTTCATATCCATTGTATCATTTAATTCTCCTAAATAGCTCTGTGAGATAGATAAGTACACATATTTTCATTCTCATTTCACAAGTGAGGAAGCTAAGAAGGCTTTAATATCTAGTTATTAGAAGAGTCAAGATTCAAACACAGATCTCCCAACTCTCAGAACCAAGCACAGCATTAATTGAGTTATTGACCTAATGAAGTTTCACAGTAAACAGGTTATTTCCTATAACCATTGTATATATTGCTGCTCTTTTTTTCCCATGGATTAGAAACAATTGTCATTTGTATGTCAGAAGAATATAAAGGTATACTGGGAATCCAATAGACCTATTTAATAAATACCAAGAAGGAAGGGAAAAGATGGAAGAGAATGGTCCATGCTTCTTCTTCAAATAACCTTGTATATGTATATATGTTGTATATATATACATGTAGAAATAACCTTTTTGAGGCAAGGACTATTTTATTTTGTCTTTGAATTTCTATAGCTTAAGAGGGTACCTCGCACATTCTAGAAATTTCATAAATTCTTATGAAATTGAATTCAAAAGAAGAATGTGAATGTAGTACTATAGTACATAAGCCTTGTGAAGGCCATGAAGACTGTTTTCATTTTTGTCTTGGTATCATCAACACTTTTTATGATGTCTAGAATATAATAGGAGTCAAATAAATGCTTGTGGATTAGTTCCTGTGCTTGTGTACACGTGTAGGAGATTATGTTGGAACTGGCCTGATAAAATAGTGATTGCAGGTCCCAAACACACCTTACTAAATCTAGCCCTCAAGTGCAGGTGGATTTGATCTGTACATCTGCAGGGACAATTCATATTGATGAAGTCATGGATAGACTGAAGCATGGTACCAAACCTAATTTAGCCATCCTTTCAATCTCTAGTCTCTCACAAACGTCTAAAGTGCCCTGATATTAAATCTTTTTTTACAGATCAGAAAACTGAGACACAGATGTCTTTGTGGGATTATTGATGGACTAGAGAGAAACTAGGTTCGCTGACTTTTATTCTTTTGTTCAGAGAGTAAGCAGACTAGAGATTCCAAGAGAGGAGAAGCATTAAATTTTGAATCCCTATGTGTCACAACTAGAAATCTTAGTAAGTCTCTCTGTTTCTACAACATGACATAATAGAAATTATGACAGCTGAGGGCATAGCATGAATTTGTAGAAAGCAGCACCTATGGAAGCCTATAGAATCTGGTGGCCTTCCAAAATGTGGCTCTCCAGTATGACTGATCTCTGAAGCACAATGGAAAGAATCTTGAACTAGAACTCAAGACATCTGGGATTGAACCCATCTTGGGTGCTGATTTGACTGTATGAGTATAGATTCATTTCATCTTTAAGCCTCAGTTTGATCATCTAGGAAATGGGGATAATGGTACTTGAATTAATTTCCTCACAGATTGTTGTGAAGAAAGAGCTTTGTAAATCTTAAAGCTCTTAAATAAAGGTGGGCTATTGTTATATTCAGTTTCTGATACCACTGCCCTGTTGTTATATTCCCTCTTCAGGGCTCACCTAGCAATCCTCCTAATCCCAGTGAGTCATAACCTCTTTGAATACCATTCAGAGACACAGAGAAATAGAGAATGAGGCAGAACCATTCTTTTCCCCAGTCACTCTGGAAAAAATAAACTCATCTCTCCAGTCTCTTTTACCTAAACCTTTCTATTTTACTCACACCCACATTCACAAACAAGGACAGCTGTAGGGAACCTTGAGAAACCGGCAATGGGATGAAAAGGTGAACTCTGAAGTGGGAGTGAGAAAATCTGGGTTGAAATCTTGATTTTGCCACTGATGAGCTGTGTGATCTCCGGGACTCATTTTCTTTATCTGTAAAAATGAGAAGGTGGAGGAGATGATCTTTAAAGTCCTTCTAGATCTAAAATCCAATGGTTCTGCTATTTCAGGCAAAATTAGAGCCCTTCCTTCTTTCCCCTCTCATTTTCCTTTCTTTCCTTTCAGTGCTTCCAACTCCCTTCTACCAGCCCTCCAATCTTACACTGAAGTACTTAGACATTCTCTCATTCCAATTTGTGACTGTTCAGGATAGTCTGCTGTGGTAGTCTACCCACATCTGCTTTTCTTGGGGAGCACCCCAAGAATTGGAACAATCTTCTTCCCTTCCGTTATATCAGTATTTACTGGTCCTGGGTCCCAACCTTTGAAGTTATCTTTAATAACCTCCTCACTTACACTGAATTGTTAATAGTTTAACATAACCCCTCCCCTGAAATACTGGTATCTTTAACAGTGAACCAGATAATAGCAATGCCTTAACTTGGAAGGGATGGATTTCTAATGGTGGAATGTGGGGCAGATGGAGGGGGATATTTTTGATTGGAGAGTGCTTCAGTGTCTCTGCCCTGTGTAGGTAACTATACTAACCTATTCCATCTATCCCCCAAATGGCTGCCCACGAGGGTCACAAGGATTGAGCACAAAGTTGCTATTGGCAACTCCATCGAAATTGCTGTGTCCCTCTTTTCTGGCAACTTGAGCAGCTGTAGGCTGACTCACCACCCATCACCCACATTCTTTTCATCAGCACTCACTTTTTTTCTCACCAGTGGCTGGGCAGCGGAAATCATGCTTTATGCCATAATAAGGTACCCAGGTTGAAAAAAAAAAAGTCTTGCAACATCTTTTTCTGTGCTTATTAGAAAAGTTAGTTCATCAAAGAGAAGCTGCTGCTGACTGTTCATGGAGGTTGGCCAGAAGCAACATTGAATACCCACTCATGCCCAGCCCTAGCTGATGTGCTAGTCAGAATGGGGTGGATTAGATGCAAAAAAAAAAAAAAAAAAAAATAGAATAAAGAACTCCTACTGTTTTTAATGAAAGAAGATAGGACCGGCTTGTGCCAAAATGCATACCCTACTTCCCCCCAAATAATGACCATTTAGCAAAAAATATCAATAGTGAATGCCTAGTAATAGTCAAAAGCATCACCTATAAAGAGTTAAGCTAATAGGGATCTAGTTCTGGTTCTGCCAACTAATTTGTTGTTTTGGCAAGTCATTTTGCATCGCTGAGCCTCAGTTTCTCTGTGTGTCAAATGGGGACGATACTATTTGCTTTACTCAGTCAATAGTGTTGTGTTGCGGAACAAGTCAGTTCACATATGTGAAAGTACTTTCCAAATTATGTTTTTGCCTTATTGTCCTACTAGATTGTATATTCCATTAGGGTAAAGACTCTTATCTGAGCTCTTTTTCTCTCCTAGTACCTGCATACATTATTATGTAAATAAGGATCTTTAAAGAGACAGAGCTCTGGGACTTGATGCCTCAGCTTGGATGAAATTTGTCCATGATTACAGCATGATTTCTTTTTAAAGTCCAGCTAATTTTGCTTATTGTCTGAGCTGATGCTTATCTACATGGCTACTTTAAAGAAAGGGATTTTGGAGGTAGCAGCCAAGATCTTGGACAGAAAGACAAGAATCATTTCAAATTCATGTAATTACCCAGTTTGTACAAATGGGAAGCCAACTAATTTGGCCTTTAGCTGTCCCTAGGTTCCTCTGTGCCTCTCCCTCCATTCTCCTTTGGCTCAAGCCTTACAACCCCTTCCCTGCCCTAAGTTTCCTGGGCCTTTTTGTGGCCTCTTTACTGCTCCTGGCTCCATACTGCAGGTCCTCACTCAGGCCTGACCTCTCTAGGCAGCTTGCCAAGAGCCAGACCTTTTCTTTAACCTCATCCAAATAGATCTGTCCTTACTCCTATTCCCTCACGGCTTTGCTGGGATATTTGAGTCACTGTCACTCATGTTGCCTACTTAAGGAATCAAGTCTGATCTCCAGAACTCTTCTAGTTCTGACATTTTACCATTTTGTTCAGGTTTAAGATTTCTCAACAATGTGTCCTCCCCCTTATCATGCAATTACTCCATGATATGTACCACTTACTCTAGTAGACCAGGCTCCTCATTGCCCCACACATATACAAGTATAAACTCATTGTGCTCTTCCCCTGGCATGAAATATCTGTTTTCCCCAACCTCCCTCATACTCCAATGGAATCGTACCAATTTTTCAAGGCCTAGGTCATATTGAAATGTCACCCCTAAAAATTGTCTTCTTGGCTACTTCCTCACTACTTAGAAATTAGAACAACAAACTGATTGTTGACTAGTCATAGATAGACCCTTTGAGGTATCATAGCTTCATGTTAACAGTTCACAAATTCAAAGGAGTGACAGTTACGATGGAAATTGTTAGACCAATGAATATGGGGATAATTGGGCTGGCAAGGGTGGGATTTGCTACCTTTTGGGAAGCTTTTAAATCTCCAGATTAAATCACCATTAAATGTCTAGATTCTATAACAAATAAATAAGTTACAGTGAATGTAAGAAGTTTGTCTCACACTGGTTCTCAGAAAAGGCACTGGGATAGGCAGTGAGGATGAGTATGACCCCTTGAGCGGGATTCTTTTGGCTTTGGTCAATGGAGAAAAAAGCCTCAAACAAGAAAGGGTTTCTCTTGTGGCCTTTCCCAGCCCTGCCCCTCCATCCCAAGGGATCTGACTAAGGGGATACATCAAGTATCCCTAGTTAGGCATTGTAGGTGTAGGCAATTATCTGTTTTAAAAGGGGTTAGTTTTTAGACTTTTAAGATCTAGCTACAATTCAGATCTGGCCTCCACTAACACTGAGACAATTACCGGCCACCTGGTAAGTGAATAGCAGACAATGGCCATGGAGCCAAGGGCTTGCATTTGTTCCCCTCAACCCTGTGAATTGTGTCATCTGCTACAGCTGTGACCTGAATAATTAGGTATGAAAAGGAATGCTAGTGAAGCTCAACATTATCCATCAGCCAGGCTGACTCTCCAGACCAGCAGCCGTTCCCCTCTCCATTATCATAGACTCTCGCTTGCTGGAGGAGATTGTAGAGATGCTCTATAGTTCAGCCCCCTCATTTTATCGGCAAGCAAACAGAGCTGCCGGGACTCGCCCAGTGAAGTTCCCAACAAAACTGGTTAACGGTACAGCCTGGACCAGAACCTTCGTTTTCTGGCCTTGACTCTCCGTGAGGACTTCCGGCAGCGCTGCTCCAAGACTGTAATCTGCGCGTGTTAGGGGTTGGGGAGGGCGCGTCGATCCACAAGCCGTGAATTTTGCCTATTTCGACTCTTTACAGTGTTACTTCACCAGACACTGCAAAGCCGCTCTGAAGGGTTTAGGGATCCGGCAATGCAGCTTTGAACTCAGTCAGTCCTGGCTGCATTTCTAACCTCCTTTTTCAGCCCCTTTCTCCCAGTCCTCTCTTTCCTTCCCTAACCCCCCTCCCCGGCCCCTTTCAGAGGTATTGCTCATTTGAATAAGCAGCTGAAACTAACCATATGCTTATCTGAGGCAAACCCCGGAACCCAGCCTAAGGTTCACCTGTTACTAATTAGGAAGGGGGAACTGAAGGGCAGCTGGAATCAGCCTCTCCCAGAATCTGGGAAGTGGGGGGAGGGATGTGAGAGGAAGGCATGCTAATTGCTGCATTCACCAGGATGGAAGCTCAATTCCCCCCATTCCCCCCCTTATCTATGATTACGAAACACTGAGAGGCAGTAACTTGTGTTATAGCCTATTCAGTTCAGGAAAACCCTGCTAACATAGAATTAGAGAATGTTGGAGCATCGAAGACCATATATTTCAACCCTCTCTTTGGACAGAGGAGGAAACAGTGTGGAAAACAAAAGAATTTACCAGAGGCACAGGAGAGGGCAAGGAGTTGGGTCCTTTTCCCTACAGCATCATCATCATCTGCAAACTCCAAAGCATCCATCATCTCATCTCTTGTATACTTATTCTCTCCATCCACAATACAATTTATTCCTTCCCCTCCTGTGTAATGCTTATTCTTGCTTTCAATACCCCATCATAGAGGAAATAAGCTCTTTGAAGTCTGGGATGACTTTTAAAATTTTTTACTCTTTTAGTTCCAGGGCCTACCATGTAGTAATAATAATGATAGCTGCTGTGTAATGCTTATCCTTGCTTTCAATAACTCATCATAGAGGAAACAAGTTCTTTGAAGTCTGGGATAATTTTAAATTTTTTACTCTTTGAACTCCAGGACCTATCACGTAGTAATAATAATAATAATAGCTACCATTTATATAAGATTGGCAAAGCACTTTATAAATATTCTCACTAGGACTTTACAATACTGAGTGTTGTGATATTATCATGTCTATTTTATTCATTGGGAAACTAAGGCTGAGTTTAAGTAATCTGGCCCAGTTTACAACTAGGAAACATCTGAGATGGGATTAGAACTCCCCCAAGTCCAGCACACTCTCCACTATTCCACCTAGCTGACTCAGTATTGGACACAAGAAATGCTTCTTGAATCTAAATGAATAGAAAATTTGCTCAAAGGACCATCTTCTTGAGTACCAGTACAGATCTCTGTCTGTCCATCGAACCCTTCACTGTCATTATAGGACCAGCACACCATGTTTCCTTATTGTATCTTTCCTGAATGACATCTCATACCTTTTTCTTTTTTTCTTTCTTTCTTTTTTTTTGCTGATAATATGCTGGAGCCTACTTACACCCACCATTGGCCTCTTCATTTGCCCTTTGGTTCTGCCCACAATTTTGATTCTTCTGAGAACATGGTGTTCTATGATTCATAGCCATACAATATCACCTGGAGAATGCTGGTATTTAAGAAAGTGTGTGTGTGTGTGTGTGTGTGTGTGTGTGTGTGTGTGTGTGTGTGTGTTTGGGTGGTTGTTTGTTTATTTAAATCAGGGAGCAGCTTGCTATGGTTGAAAGCTCTGCACAATTTTCCAGATTCAATGCATCCTGCTTACATTCTGCTATTCAGTTCTGGGTCTAGTTTCTTGTTCCTGTTCATGATGGATTGATCTAAGATTTCTGGATAAGAGGTGTTCTTTGTTCATTTTGTTTTTTTCTGTGTGGATTGTAAGGGAGTGCCCTTCTGGGTAGTCACAGATTTCAAAAAGAAGGTACCGTGGGACTCTGGGGGTTGCTTCCATCGGCACTCTCAAAAATGAATTATTTGACAATAGAAATATCTGGAGGACTTCACCATCAAGGGGGAATCCCTTTGGATTTCATTTGGATTCTGTGCAGGACATTCTCTAAGACAACAGCAAATACCTTTGGCATGGATACAACTCCCTCTTTTGTATCTTGATGAATATTGATAATCAGAGGACAATTGAACAAAGCTATCCAAGTGGAAACACGTCAAAGAATTTTCCTTGATCTTTGCACATAATGAGAGTCACTTTGTTGCAGAGGAATCTTCAGGATTGTCTTTTGCCCTATTGAGTCAAATAAACATTGGAACTTTGTATTCTTTACATATTTCAGTATTTGGGTCTTCTGTAGAAAATCCTTTGTGAACATTTGCTTGTTCCTTTCTCATATTTTCCAAAATGGAAAACTTTCACTTGCACTCTTGATACATATTTAACACTTCCCTTGGAGTAACCTAGACTTGCACTCTAATTAGTAGGTTGGTTCTCCACAGAGAAGCTGCTACCTCAGGTACTAAGGATAAGCCTGTAGAGCTTTGTTTCTAAACCTATAGCTCATAAGCCTCTACTGGTTGGTTTCCCATTAATAGTCGGTCAGTAGGCTTAGCTCTTAGCAAAGACTTTTGTGAAAATGACATGATTTTTCATAGCTACAGTATCACTTTTAGGTCTGTATCTCAAAGAAATCAGAAAGGAGGGTAAAGGACTCACATGTGCAAAAATGTTTGTAGCAGCCCTTTTGGTGGTGGTGAGGAATTGGAAATTGAGTAGATACTCGGAGAATGATTGAATAAGTTATAGCATATGAATGTAATAGAATATTATTCTGCTATAAGAAATGATGAGCAGACTGATTTCAGAGAGGTCTGAACTGATGGACATGAATAAATACTGAGTGAAGTGAACAGCACTAGAAAACATTATACACCATAGGAGCAAGATTATGTAATGAACAACTATGATAAACTTACCTCTTCTCAACAATGTTGATCCAAGACAATTTCAATAGACTTGGGATGGAAAATATTCTCTCCAAAAAGAGAATTATAAAGATTGTGGACTGAAACATAGTATTTTCATCTTTTTTGGAGGGAGGGGTTTTGTTTGTTTGCTTTTTCTTTCTCATTTTTTTTCTCTTTTAGTCTGACTTTTCTTGCACAACATGACAAATATGGAAATATGTTTAAAAACATTATACACGTATAATCTATATCAAATTGTTTACTGTATTGGGGGAAGGAAGAGGTAAGGAAAGGAGGCAGAAAAATTTGGGAACACAAAATCTTACAAAAATGAGGGTTGAAAATGTGTTTGGAACATGTATTTGGAAAAATAAAATGCTATTGAGGGAAAAATAGTAACTGCAATCTGGGGCATACTTTCCCACAAATACAGTATCAATAGTGAAAACAAACTTAGGGAACATATGTATAGGCAACTCACAACTTTGGTACTTTAGGAGTTAGAAATCCTTTCTCTTCTCAAAGAGTCCTTACAAAGCTTTCTTTTGTGCATAGCTTCTCTGATGGGTGGGTTACTTAGCTCCTCCCTTGATAAATTCTTGATTGCCAGAAATAGCTATTTTGAAGTCCATAGTTATTTCTCTTTTCTGCTGCAAGAGGTCTTGTACATGGAAGCTAATTTGTCCCTTAAGGGACTGTTTGTCAGCAATTGTGTCTTTCTGGAATGAATGCCATTGTTCCTTCATGGATGTGTCTCTTACAGATCAAATAGTCCTGCTTCAAAGCAAAATATGTAATAAGGAAGAGAAGAGAAAGACATCCTTCCTCCCCTCATGCAGGGATCTCTTTCAAGCCCATACTTACTCATTTGGGACCCAGTTATTTAAACCATTGCAAAGGCATGCTCAATTTTTACTCATCCAATGAGTCTGCTCCCTTTAAATCTATCCAGAAGGGTGTTTACATATTATAAAGGCTCATGGGTGTAGCTGAAATTTTTTATAGATTAACACCTTGCTACCACATTAAAACCTTTGTGACTAAATCCTGTGACCATAACAACTGAGTGGAGAAGAGGGATGAAGATAGAATTCATATCCTTTCCTTCCACACATATAGAATATTTTCAGTCATTCTTATAAACATTCTATAGAGATGAAACAGAAGATATATGGGTTTATTGTTGCAGATATCTTCTTAATCCTTTAATGTCTGTCATTTTCCCCCTCCTCCAACCATTTGGTATCATTCCCTTTTTCATATATCTTAAGAATTGATATTTCAAAGCTTTCAAAATTGTGCCATTTCTAGTATGAATTTCTTCTGGGTATTCTTGAACTGGTCCAGCATCTATTATAACAATCTTCTGGAGTCCCATTTCCACTTACTTTTATAGTATATAAGGAATTGAAGTTTCAGAGTACAAATGAGATGTTTCTACTGTCATCAGCAATGAAAATAGATCATTATAGAAATGCTGGCAAATCTATTTCATTTTTTGTCTATTTGTTGTCCTTTCAGGGTCAACTATAAATGTTCCTCAGATGATCTGACTTAGGTCTCATGTTGAGTTTAATCATCGTAACAGAATTTTGCACATAAAAACTTTTTATAAATGTTTACTGAATCAAAGTAAAAAGCTGGCAATTTATATAACAATTAACGAAATTGTTTCTTCAGAGGATTCTTGAATAGTAGATAGAGAAGTTATTAAGATACCCATGTTTCAGATGGGAAAATTGAGGGCCAGGCCTAGAATCTAGGACTCCTTTATGTCAGGTAACTACTCTTTTCACTTGATAAGGATGAAATTTTACAAAGGGTTATTCTCTGGCAAAGTTGGGAAGTGGCCAAATTTTATACTGTTATTTTTGGCAATATTCTGTCTCCTTTCCCCTCTACTCTACTCACTAGAACCAAGAGAGTCTCCTCTCAGTATTCCCTAAAAGAAAGTAAGTTCTTTGAGAGAATACAAAATCTAGTTGTTGTTTTTTTGTATCCTGAAAGTCTAGAAAGATACCTTAACATGCACTAAGCACTTAATAATTGTGGTTAAATCAAATTCTTGCTCTCGGTTCTCAAATAATAGCAGGTTAAAGTTTCATTTGAGAGGAGCTTAGATATCACTCCCTTCTACGTCTATGTATAGTAAATTAGGAGATAGTAGATGACTGAAAAATCTTTTAATATTTAAAGGAAAGCATTTTGAGCACTGTGATAGATGATAAAAATGACATATTTTGGAGCAGGTGGTTGATGTTTGTTTCACCATTTAGATAACTGCCTATTTTTTCTACATATAAAGTGGGTCTCCTTATAAGAGACCAGAAATCAAGTGCATGTGGATAGAACTTATATCCTGGAATTTGTTCCATTTTTAATTTTGATAGGTAGGTTTCATTTTCCAAGGAGATGTCCTCCATACTCATCAACACTGCTTTCATTATATATCTGGGGTTTTCCTGATATCTGGGCCAATAATTGTCAGCACTGCTGCTGCCATTTCTTTTATTGCTAATATCCTCTGTTCCTTAACGGCTGGTCCATCTGCATCTAGAAAATGAAGTAAGAAATCGAGCAGTGTCCTGAGCCCACAGGCCCACCCAATCCTTGCTACCTCTCCCAATGAAGCCTGAAATTTACCCATCAGACATTCATTTCTTTGGGATAGGTACTGTTTTCCCAACAATCTCTTTAACAATCTGATGATTCTAAGGTTCAAAATGTAGTCTGATTTCGCTCTCCCCATTGTGAAGTTTCTAGTACTAATGGATTGAGTTCTGCCTTATGGGGTCAGGTTGTCTTACCATCATTTATGAAGTACAAGAAGCCTTTGAAGAGAGAACTCCTCTCCTGGGTTCAGAATCCAGAATAACACAAATTGTTCTCCATTGTTAGTGGGAATAAACAGAGAGAGGAGCTAGAAGGAAGACGAGGAAAGGAAACATTGATGCTGGTGGTGATGGCAGAGCAGCAAGACTTTTTTTTTTTTTTTTTTTAGCAGAACTTGGAGGTCTCTAAAATCAAACTTCCAAGACTTCATAGTTTTGTAGTTGTGGATGCATGTGTTTGTTGGATTGGGTAAGGATTCTGTGTAAAAATTGTACCTAGAGGTGCTTTCAAAATCATGGAGGTTCCTCAGTTCATGTAATATTAAGTACCTACTATAATGTGGCAGATATTGTACTAGGTACTTTATATATGCAATATATACAGAATAATTACTCCTTTCATAACAAATCACTTTTTGCCTAGCTGCAATCACCATGATTTCCCACCTCCCCATTAGACTTGATCTGCCAGTTTGCTGAAACTACCCACATTGGGGACGCTTAGCAATAGAAAGTCTGGAATCTAGGAAAAGGAGGCCGAGGGCTGAGACAAGTGAGAAGACAAAGGGAAGAAGGGAGATTAAAACTAAGGGTTTGAAGGGATGGGAAGTGAAGTAGAGACTAGAGTTGAGGCTGAATGTTAAATCAAAGATTAATTTCTCCTCTCCCTTTGATACTACTTGGAATGGATTGGGGTGGGGTAAAGAGTCCACTTCTTTATAGATACCCAGAGAAGCCTGATATATTATGACTTTCTAAGGTGAGGAAACTACTTGAATGTGATAAAAAAGAAAATAATCCCATTTCAGGTTGAGTTGCCTTGTCCTCCACCCTATGTTTTATTCCTTCTGAAATTATGTCTCTAGTTGACTTCTCAACAACCTGGCAGAGTTGTTATCGGGAATATCCCAGTCCCAGGTGGAAGTTGGACCAGATATCCTCTAAATTATGGTCTCATCTATTCCTGAGATTCCAATATTGTAGCTGTGTCCAAGATGGGCGAAGTGGAGGAGGAATGGAGTCCTGTAAAGACCATGAATGGGCTGCACTGTTGGATGATGGTGCACTCTGCGAAGAGATTAGGAACCACTGACTGGAGTTGTAGAAGCTGAATTTAAATCCTTCCTTTGATGCTTAATATCTGTTCAAGTTAAGTCTCTTAAGAACTCTGGGTCTTCCTTTCTTGTGTAAAATAGAAATAGTGTGGACTTGATGGTTTCTGAAGTTTCTTATGGTTCTAGATCTATAATCCTATAAGTTTCAGTCTTGGAAGAAGAGACAAAAAAAGGGATTTATTTAGTCCAGTTCTCAGAGGCCAGGTTATGATCCTGGGGGGAAAAAATCAATCTGAGGATAGAGCTCCCTCTCCTGGTCTCAGGATAGGGTAGCTTTGTCCACTTTGTCCAGCTTTACCATTTTCTCTCAGTCAAATCTTGAGAAAACTATTATACTTAATCTGGAGAGAGTATGAGAGAAGACCATCACTTAGCAAACACTTTTAGGATATCTCATTTCTTTCTTTCTTTGAAATGATCTAAAACAAACATTCTTTGACTAACTCCTGGATATAAATATGGGCCTTGGATAACTCAGAAAAGCAATTTGTAGTGGGGTGGTGAAGGTGAATGGACCTTAGACTGAAATTCAGAAAATCTGAATTAGAATCTTTGAGTTTAATAAGCAAGTATAAGGGGTAATGTTGTAAAAAATTACCCTGGCATGGGTTCTGTCAATACAAAGTTATTATTAAATAAAATAAAATTAAAATTTTAAAAAAAAGAATCTTTGAGTTTAGAAATAAGGACGAGGAAACTGAGGTAGATAAGCTTAAGTGGTTAAGACATTAAGTGACTTACTCAGCATTACACAATTTATGTGTTTTAGGGCTTCTCAGTGTATACCTATTGAACTTGGTTAGTCCTTCAGCAACATATCTTGGTCCGTACTGAATAAGCCAATCTGACTTTGAGGGACCAGATTGTTGTCATCATTCCACTGAAATTGGGACCACTCACTGGGAACAGAATGCTTCAAGGGAAAGAGCTAAACAGAAAACTCTGGCCAAAGGGTGCCTTCTTTCCCTCACTGCTCCCTCATTCCTTTGCTGGGTTTCCTTCTTTAGTCTTAAAAAAAAAAAAAAAAAAAAAAAAAAAACTAGCAGGTGTCTCCAGCTGGCCCACTACAGCCCAATTGCCTTCCCCAAATAGTAAATTCTTTATTTCCATTTTGGCAATCTCCTGACCTGGTCCCTCACCTCCCTCAGGGCCAATTTTTGTATCTCATTCCCCCAGGGCCTGGGATAGCTGTATTCCACTTTAGGTGTCAGCTGATAAGAAGGCCAGACCTCTTTCAGAACTATTTGTATTCTCAAAGGGATTTCCACAGAGGAGAAAACTTTCAAAGACAGAAGTTCTTAACATTTTTTTTGGTAACAGGTGAAGCGTAGGGACCCTTCTCAAAACAACTCTTTTTAAAGAATAAGATATGATGAATTCCTATAAGCATGTGCTCATGACCTAGGTTTATGGGCACACTTCTATGCATATGTTTATTTTGCTTTCTATGTGTAAATGTTTATGATTAGCAATAAAAAAAAGAAAGAAAGAAAAGATGAATGCAAAAAGGCTGCTATAGACCAAAACCTATAATGAATATTGACATTAAATATTGAATAAAATATTGGCAAAGAAGTTACATCAACTTATTAAATAATAATAAAAAAAATCATTGGATAGAGAACCAATTGCTTTGAAATAGTTATCAAAATAGTAGAAGTAAGAATTGGTTTAAGAACACTTACTATACACCGAGGCAAGCATGTGAAGCACTAAAGGTCCATTTTCCAGGGTCCTTCAGATTTCCCTGGTAAGATATTCTATTCCCTCAGCCTCTGGGTTATAGGGCCGCTCCTGCGCTGGGTAGGAAATTCCAGGGTTTCTCTCGGCAGCTGCCATGTCTGCTTCCCAAGACAGAGGTGAGGTGCTCACCATGAGCTCTGTCAGCTCCAAGCTTCAAAGTGACACCGACTTTGACACCCCTAATGGAACTGGGAAACTGTGGCAGGGAAAGATATGAGCAATTACCTCCCTAGAGCTTGGCTGTTTTTGTTATTCCAAAATCCCTGCTAGGAGACCAACTGGCGAGTGCATATGTGGATGTATGTTCCGCCTGTGTTTTCAGAGGTTAAGAGCATTTCAAACATGAAGAGTTGTGATCTTTGATCTGCCCGATCTTTTGAGTGTCGGGCTTCCTCCTGAAGAGAAATGGTGACCTCTCCAACCCTCCCTGAAGGCCAGAAAGACTGCCCTGTATTTCAGCTTGCCAACCCATGGCAGGCTTGAATTGTTTCAGCCCCAGGGCCTTCTCCTGAAGAATGGCTGTGTGCAACATGAAATCCCTAGGGCTTCTGCCCAGTATACCATGCTGGGTCAACTCTGTGTGGCCTTCTGTTGTGACTCAGAGGGCTCTCTGAATGAACAGCCCTCTGGTTAGTCTGGGCCTAGACTATTTCTTTACCAACCGCACTTCTAACCTTCAGCTCTTCCAAATTGCTTTGCCATTTCATCCATCTGTGAGAGAGGTAGAGCAATAATTATTGTCCTCATGTGGCAATTCATGTGACCTCTTGGGGACTCAGTTTCCACATCTGTAAAAATGAGGTAATTAATTTAAATCAGAAATTCTCTTTTTGGCAGTAAGGTGAAGCCTATGGACTTTGTTTTAAAATATATGCAATAAAATACATTAAACTACAAAGAAAATGAACTGTATTGAAATAGTTATCGACATATGTGTATATATTTACACACACATTACAAATATACAAATAATCATACAAGAACACTTATTTTCCTTCCCATATTTACTTATTATTTATATATATATTTGGACTAAGTGAAAGAAGAAATTCTTCGTCTCAATTGCTATCTAGCTTTAATCATTGAAAGGATATGGCCTGAGTGAAACTGAGATCTGTTGAAGATGTTAACTTAAAAAGACCAAGGTCTCCCATTGCATCCAGGCCCATCTGCAGTCATTCTGGACCCGAGTAGCTCTGGAGGGGAAAATGAGGCAGGGGACTTTGCACAGCCCTTCCTCACTTAAGTCCATTTTATTTGCAATGTTATGGCATCACATGGTCTTATTTGAAAATGAAGGACAGGGGCAGCTAGGATAGAGCATCAACCCTGAAGTCAGGAGGACCTGAGTTCAAATCTGACCTCAGACACAACATTTCCTAGCTGTGTGACCCTGGGCAAGTCACTTAACCCCAACTGCCTTGGGGTAGGGGGGAAAGAGAGTGAGAAAATGGACTAACAACAAAATGTATACATATATAGACATATATATACATATATGTGTGTGTGTGTGTGTGTCTATGTATGTATGTATCTATGGAGAGAGGGGAGGGAAAAAATTAACTTATCCATGATCAGATAGCAAACTAATGGTGGAATGATAATTATAATATGGATCTATTAACCTAGTTTCCTCTCTGACTTTTTAATAACTGGAATTTATATCACTCTTTAAGGTTTGGCAAATAGTATTATGATCCTCATAACAACCCTATGAGGTAGATGCTATTACCCCCATTTTATGCATGAGAAAAGTGAGGTTTTAAGGTCAGGCTACACAAATATTATGTGTCTGAGGAAGGATGTCTTTCTGATTTTAACTCTACGGCCACTATTCCCCGCTCTCGCTTTCTATATCTTCCTGGGAAATGAATCTTTTTTGGTTAGGCCAGTCATTAAGGCCAAGATTTAATGGTTCTGGGTTTGTGGTCAGTACTCCCAGTTCTGACCTTTAACTGTGTGACCATGAGCATTTGTTGTTTATCCCTCTCCCTCTGTTTCCTCATCTTTGAAAAAGGGACAATAACATTTGCAATCTTTATAGAGTTGCTGTGAGGTGATTTTTTTAAAAATGGTTTTTATTGTTGTTTGTTATTTTTTCACATTTTAATGGTATTTTTCCAAATATATGCAGAATTTTCAATATTCACCTTTGCAAAACCTTGTGTTCCAAATTTTTCTCCCCCTCCCCCGGCAAGGCAGCAAGCAATTTGATATGGGTTAAACTAGTGTGTTATTCTTCTAAACTATTTCTATATTTGTCATGCTGCACAAGAAAAATCAGATCAAAAGGGAAAACTAAAAACTCAAGAAAGGAAAAAAAAAACCCAAGCAAACAAAACAACAACAAAAAAAGTGAAAATACTATGCTTTGATCCACATTCAGTCTCCACAATTCATATTCTCTGGAAGCAGATGGCACTTTCCATTCCAAGTCAATTGAAATTCCCTTGAATCACCTCCTTGTTGCAAAGAGCCAAGAAATGTGATTTGTAAACCCCACTGCACTATGTAAATGTGATTAATTATCATTAGCTGCTCTTCCATTCTTCCTGCTCCAGTGTGTTACCTTATTCCTTGCCTCCTCTCTGCCCTGTACAACTCACTTCGCCTATCTCAATCTTTTTCTCCTTTGCAAAATGGCAGATTTATCATGAAATAATTTCTCAGATCCTTTCCATTTCCAATCCTATGATCCTACTCTTATAGCTCTTCTTAGGTTGATCTCCCAGAGGCAAAATGCCTCGGCTACGGAAAAAATACAAAATGGTCCTCTGAAAATTGAACTTTGAAAATCAAGGGAATAAAAAGTTTGTAGAGTCCCCCAAGGAAAATTTCAGAAAATTAGGCTTTTCTATACTGGAAATATATGCATTTAAGTGGTATATTGGGCAGAGAACTAGGCCTGGAGTCAGGAAAATCAAAGTTCAAATCCAGCCTCAAAAACTTACTAGCTATATGACTCTGGGAAAGTCATTACCTCTATCTGCTCCATTTTCCCTAGCTGTAAGATAGGCATAAGAATGGCACTTAGCTTCCAGGTTTGCTATGAAGATCAAATGAAAATCAAGACCAAATGAAATCAAATGATTATAAAGTGCTTAGCACAGTGCCTGGCACAGAGTAGGTATTATATCAATGTTATATAATATTTTTAAATGCCTGTTTCCTTCCATACTTCCTAAAAAGACAGAGGATGTAGCAAAGAAGGGTCCCTCTGACTTGTCTTTTCTTCTCCATGTACATTTCCCATTGTCTTCTGCATTTTGAGAATCCCAGAGTTCCATAAATACTTAACCCTAGGGCAAAGGGCTTCTCCTGGCCATTTTGGAAGGTTTATTTGAAACAGATAATGTCCATAAAGAAAGTATTTGGTATAACCTTAAAGGTCTTGAAAATACTATTAACTTCCCCTATGCTGTGCTTCCAGCTTCCCATCCTGGAACTTTCTTCAGTTTCTTTTCCTTCCAATTGAGACCAACATAGCCTAAACTACAGGGCACCTGAACTGTTGCTTTACCAACCAACCCTTTATATTCCTCAGTCTTTGAAGAAAACTTCCTATCCATCTCCTATGCATCAGCCACTGGCTCACTGATGCCCGAGATTCCTTTAAATGTTGAATGGCAGACCACTTCAGGCAGCAGATGCAAGATATCTGAAGTAAACCTCACCTCACCCCTCACTTCAGGGGAGCTCAGCTGAAGCATAAATACAGATTCATTCCCTAGAGCAGAATTTGACCAGGGGATGGAAGAGGAGTCCAGAAGACACAAGATGCTGAAGAAGAGTCATCACTATTTAGGATCTCGGGTTCTAAAAGTTGCCTAGCCTAACTCCACATTTTATAGAGAAGGAAACTGAGGTTCAGAGAATGATAGTGATTTGTCTTAAGCTACAAAGCTAGGAGGCCAAGGGAGGATTTGAACTGATGCCGTTTCATTTCAAATCCAGGGCTTATGGCATTACATCAGTTTTGCCATGGGCTGCATATTCTTGGTTACAACCACTTCTTTGTTATTGTTGGGGATAGAGATAGGGTGTTGGCAGTGGTAGAGCGGAAAAACCCTACAATTTAAAATGCATAGCAAGAAAAACAAAAACAAAAAGTGAAGCCCTTTGAGAATTTTTTCCCCTAGAGCATGAATTTTCTCAGGCTCTGCTCCAGCATGAGTGTTGAGCGCCATGTTGTCTCCCTTTCATTGTCCCCTCTTTCCATTCTTCCCTCACCCTTCTCCCCTGCATTTGGGGCCAACCTATCTCAAAGTTATTTATTTATTTTTATCTTCCTCTTTGGGAGTGATTTTTCTTTTTTGCTAATAAGCGATAAGCTAAATCTCCAGAGCTGTGAGAAGTCTGAGACTTGAGAACTTTTTAACCAAACAGTGTGACAAAGAAAAAAAAAAGTTCTCTATGAAATGAAAAGGTTGTAAATGAGCTCTTAATGGAAGGGTCTCAACATTATAAGGATGACACTCTGGCTATGTGACCTTGGGTGTGACACTTACCCATTCTGGGTTTAGGATTCCTCCTGCTATTAGATCAAAGGATTGGACTATTTACCTCTCATGCCCTTTCCAGCTTTGAATCTGATGATTCTGTGAGTTCTAGATCTTTTCTAGTTGCTCAAGTGAACAAAAAGGGTTCTAGGTGTCCTTGAGGCTTCTAGAGCCATCCAGGATCAAGCAGTTCCAATTTCTTATTTATTTATTTATTTTTTGGCAAGGTAATTGAGGTTTAGTGACTTGCTCAGGCTGGAAAGTGTTAAGTGTCCGAAGATGTATTTGAACTTGGGTCTATCTGGACTCCAGGATCTGTCTTCTATCCACTGTGCTATCTAGTTGCCCACCCCCATCCCCAATTTTTCAATACTATAGTGAAAAATCTTCAGTGTAATTTTACAAGGGCATCAGGAAATGCCTGGGGTCCTTTTTCGGTCTTCCTTGAAGAGTTTCGCCTGTGATTTCATAGATCCATGCATAAAGCCATTTGAGGTCTTGGCTATACTTTGTTCCTTTTTTGGAGCAGTTTTGTCAAGGCAACAGAAGCAGGGTTGGAAACTGTGAAGTTGGCAGTGTTTGTCCTCAGGTACCTCAGCCTCTCTTTCCCCAGCACTTCTCTCTCTCTCTCTTTCTTGATGATTCCCTACACTCTGCTGTTTTCACTGGGGAATGAGAATCCTTTTCTTTTTCCTCCCAATCAAAACCAACTCTCAGAGAGACAACTGAAACTCATTCACACTGATGTATCAGTAGCTGATAACAGCTTACAGCAGGTATCGATAATTTGACAAGCATTTGCTAAAATTGACTTAGTGACTCAGGTGCTGAGGGTAAAGGGAAATGGGATGTGATTATTGATTTCAAGAGTGTTTAGTAAGGGAGACACCAATAACAAAATTGCAAATCAGACTGAGATAGGTGAGGTACAAACTAAAAAGATTCTGGGAAGGGAAAATCTTGTCCAACTGAGAGTGGAAGAAAGGAGATCTGAGAATTTGTGTAGGTTTTCTTTAGGAAGCAGAACCAGTATTACCCACAATTTGTGGGAATTTGGAAAGGACTTCAACAGATATGTGAGTTACTGTCTTCTGCAAAGAGAGAATAGAACGGGATAAAGCTGGAAAGGTAGGTCCCCAAACACTGAAGAATTATTAGCCAAAGTTCATACAGAAAGGGAGGGATATGATTTGAGGGATGAGATAGGTGTGTGTGTGTGTAGTACACAAACTAATCACAAATTCTAGATCTGTTTCCTCACTAGTAAAGTAGAAGCTTTGAATTGGAAGATCTTCAAGGACTCTTTCTAGTTGTATGAATCTATGATTGTGATTTTTGCATAGAATCCTATCACTTTTGATAATGTAATGGGGAATAACTCTAAAAGAGGCTGGGGTAGGGAGAGAGTACAGATGGAAATAGGGAAGAAATGCTCATGAAAAAGGGATTGAATGCCACTTTGAATACATAGCTGCAGACTGTGGACTTTTGGCTTAAAGTGGTTTTCCTTTCTGCATTTTCATTTTCTTCAACTGACCCAGACTTGATTTAATTAACACTGTAAAGTCCAGCTATGGAATTTCAGGAATCAGCCAGCTGTGAAGAGATGATATTTTGGGGAGGGGTAGAGAGATATTCCCAGAGTCCCTGAAATTATACCCTGTAGGGGCGTCAACCCCCTGCCCTGGGCAGCAGCTGTGATTTGAAGAGCTCTAGAAAGCATCAGTGTGGGTGAAGGCATTTTCCAGGCCATAATCCTGCTATAAAAGCCAGAGCATTATACACTCCCAGATGGAGAATTCTCCTTCCAAGTTTGGGGGCTTGGTTTACTTTCATATGGAGTCAGTCTGTCTTCTGAAAGCCCATGAAATATTTTCCATTCTCGTCAGCCTTCTGAGAACATCTATCACAGGGCAGCTTTATGGAAGAGACTGCTGCCTGAGAAAGAACATACTTTTCCTTCTCATTTTCTCTTTTGTTTTCATTTTTAAAATTTAGTATTTATTGAGTAGTGTTTATTGAGAGGCAGTACAGTGTGAACAGGGACCTAGGTTTCAGAGTAGGAAGACTTGGATTAGACCTCCTACCTCTGACACATTCTGACTGAGTGATTCTGGGCAATTCATATAACTTCCCTCAGTACTAAGTGACTTACTAAGACTGTACTAAGAAGGTGCCGACTTTCATAGGAAGAAGGTGTTCCCTCACTGGGAACACCTACTGTGGGCTCAGTACATTATGTTAAGTATCATGGTGGTGTGATATCCTAGGCTCAAATTTCCAGACTCAAAGGAAAGTATGTTACACATACTGTAATAATAATTCATGAAATAAGTCTGTGTCTGATAAAAAATACTGGTAGCTAGGGAAGTTAAGTAGTTAAGGGAAGACTTCATGGAGAAGGTGAAATTTAGGCTGAATTCCAGAGAATTCTTAGGTTGCTACAATAGGGAAAACTTTACAGATAATCTACTTTGCTTCACTCAGATTAATTTCTTGGAAGTCAAAGATTTGGAGTGGCTTAACTGATATAACAGGGCAAGAAAATAGCAGAGATGAGACTTGGAACCCAAGCGTCTTGGATCCCTGTCCAAAATTCAATCAACCAAACACTAAGCATTTCATAAGTGCCTACTATGTGCCCAGGCATTATAGATATGAAAACAGAAATGTAAACAGTTTCTGCTTTTAGGAGCTATTGCCAAACAGATATAATTAAGTATGACTATGTAGAAAGTATACATTTTTCTCATGTAGTCCCCTGCTATCTCCCACAGTGTGACCTTGAAGGATGAGTAGGATTTTGATGAAAAAATGGCATTATAGGCAAGAGGAGCGGTGGTGGTAGTAGGGAAGGTAGAGGATAGAAAGCTCTAGGTAGAAAGCCAGTCTCACTAAAGCAACAAACATGAGTATCAATCAATGGACTTCAGAAAATCATGGGAAAGTGAGTTACAAGACTTTGGAACACCAGGTAAAGGAATTTAGATATTTTAATGCTAAAATAAAGCCTTGTATGTTTACACCTCGATACATCATACATATTAAATGTGTAATTTTCCTCACTCTGACTTTTTAGAGCAGTAAATCTTAACACCTCTGAACAAATGACAAAAGTAATTGAAAGGAATGTTAAATTTCAGTGAGAAAGTAATGAAAATTAAGACTATTTTTTGTGTACAAGTTGACAGACCCCAAGGATTTAACCTTTGGGGGCCATGATTCTCATGTTAAGAATCCTTGATTTAGAGCCATAATCCAGTCACAAATCCAGTTTAGTCCTTGACATTTTATTTCTGCAACTAGTCCCTCAACCCTATTCAAAAAATATTTTACTTTTGGGTAGCTATTATGACATTTCCAAAGTACTTCAACTTTTAGATACCTACATCCTCTCGATCCTCTTGTAAGATGAACAAAGTAGTCATTTTATCTATATTAAAAAGCAGAAGAAACTAAAGCCCAGAGAGCCAAGTAATTTGCCTAAAATCACACAGCTAATTAATAGCAGGACCAGAATTAGAAGCAAGATCTCTTGTCTCCTAGCCTTGTGTTTATCCCCCCTAGACCACACAACCTGACAATACTTCTATATCAATTCTATCTTCTCTCCCTTTTCCCCCAGTTATTTTTTGAAGAAATTCAGTAATCTTAGTAAGTGTAAAATTCCAGGCCAGAAGATTCCTCCCATTTACCCTTTATTTATGTTTCTTTCTCCCATATAATTGGAGCTAAGTGAGAATTTCCAGGGCTGTAATAAGATAGGTCTCCTTTTAGGATATTTCCCTTGCTTCATTCAGATGCTTTCTAATTCTCAAAAATCTGATGGCTTAAAGGGGGATGGGGGAGGGGAATGCAAACTCACAACTTGGGAGCTCCATTTCCAAACATTTTGCTATTGTCAAGTCAACATATGGGAGCAGTGTTTGCTTTCTGTGGTAGTATCTGTCCTGCACTAAAATGCCTCATTTTCCATTAGCAATAAAGCAAACTCTTTGTAAAGGAGAATTTACCCACATGGTGTGGTAGGGAAAGTGCCAGATTTTCAGCGAAGAAAACTAAGTTCAATTCTTGGTCTCACCACTTATTGTCAATATGACCTTGGGCTAGATATTTCGCTTTTCTGGGACTTCCTTTCCTCATCAGAAAACAAAGAACATGTACTAAAAGAGCCCCAAGCTTCCTCTTTCAAACTTAATGTATAATAATTCCTCATCAAGCTTGTTATATGAGAATTTCAACATGCAGTGATAAAGGTGGAAATATTTAGAAGAATTACACATTTAACTTATATTGAATAACTTGGTGTCTAGGGGAAGGGGGGGAGAAAAATTTGGAACACAAAATTTTGCAAGGGTGAATATTGAAAACTATCTTTGCATGTATTTTGAAAATAAAAAGCTATCATTTAAAAAAAAGAATGTTAGATGCATAAAAACCTTAGAATTTATCCCATCTTATTTTACAGGTGAGGAGACTGAAGCAATTTAGTATAAATGTGTTCATAGCAAATAATGCTTTTAAAAAATAGATAAGGGGCAGGTAGGTGGTGCAGTGGATAGAGCACCAGCCCTGAAGTCAGAAGGACCTGAGTTCAACTATGACCTCAGACACATTACACTTCTTAGCTGTATGACCCCCCCCCCCCTTAATCCCACTTGCCTTAGGAAAAAAAAGATGACTCATATGGAGATATTTTGTATGATTACATATGTATAACCTATGTCAGATAGCAGAAGGAAGAATAGAATCTAGATTTCAAGACTTTAAAAAAATCTGTAAAAATTGTTTTTACATGTAATTGGGGGGAAAATAAAATATTATTTAAAAAATAGATACTTAAAACTTCCCAGTGTCTAGAACAAATACGTTTAGACATAGTGGTGCTCAAAAAATGTCAAATTTGAATCAAATTTATAGGACACAGTTTTATTTGGGGAGATATATTATCAGAAAAACAATCTGATTTAAGGCTATTTAAAAAAATGAATTCAAAGCCATATGGGTAATAAGTGTTTGAATCAAGAGTAATACTCAATACTTCAGATGTCAAATCCAGGGCTCTTTCTATTATAACCTATTACCTCGTGGGAAGATCTCTGGATGGATATCAAGATACTTTGGTTCTCCCATGAAATCACTGTATTTCCTTTTCTGTAAAATGAAAGACTAGATGGTGTCTAGTTTGTCTTCAAGCTCTGAGTCTGTGATTTTTTTTCCCCCAAAAGGTAACCAAAGTACAAGGGAAGAGTATGAGGTAGAACACCCCACTCCAATATATTCCTTCTTACCTTGGTGCCCTTGGATAAGGCAATTTCCCTCCACCCCTCCCTTTGTCATCTGTAAAATAACCAAACTGCCAGGGCTCTTTCTATTATAACCTATTGCCTCATGGGAAGATCTCTGGATGGATATCAAGATCCCTGAAGTCTCTCCCAGATCAGTGGTGGGTTTTGTCTGAGCTTTGTTTCCTTCCCTGATCACTATAGACAGTGCTAGCTGTGCTGGCTGCTCACTGGGAGGATCCCTTCAGATAATGTATGTGTAGTGCTTTGTAAACTTCAGCTGTTCCTGCTTGCCATAAAGATGGGCGACGTGTACCTTGCTTCCTAGTTAGGGCCACTATTCTTCTTAAATGCCACTTCAGCAGCATTTGCTTTCACATTATGAACCTGCTAATTACTTATATAAATGATTCTTTGCTCTTTGATTACGGCACTTATGAGATTCTCTGAGATATATAGCTAAGCTCCCCCATTCCTGGCCCCATCAACAGCCTCCATTTAGAAACCTGAAAGTAATCAGTCTCTGTTTCTTTCCCAGAGTCCTCTCACTCCGATGTTTTACTATCTCATTGGCCTTCTATGCTCTTCCTTCTTTCCTTTTGCTGCCTTCCCCATCCCTACCTCAACTCAAATTAGGGCCCATTCTGAAGCTCTTGGCTGGCTATTGTTCCAGGGCATGACGAAGGTTGGTGACATCCCCCAAGACAGCTTCATTCTAGCAAGCCCGGATTCCAGAACTCAGAGAGAGCATTCCTGGAAAAGTTAAAACTCAGGAATTTTTCACTGAAAGCCTACAGCTAGAGCCCTTTTAATAGAACTGACCACCTCTTAAAAGAGAGTTAGGGCTTCCTCTAAAACTGTGAAGTCCAAATAAATGTTTACTAAATGCCTACTATGTGGACATTTCTCAAAGTGACAGCAAATCACCACTGCCAGGGAAACAGACTGGCTTGTGGGAGGGAGGGAGAGGCTGCAGCAGTAAATTTTTTTTTGCCCTTAGACATGAGGGATCAATCAACAAGCAAATGCTTGTTGATAAATGTTACTTATGTGCCAGTCACTATGTTTGTCTTATTATAGTCTTTGCACCTGCAGTCCCTTAAAGTGGGATTATTGGTGAAGCCTTCCGTGTGGGTGAAGCTGTATTCTACTGGTGGGTATAATTTCAAAGAAGGTTCATTTCTACCAAATAACTTCTCAACTCTGGTTTAAACGAAATGTTCTCCTAGGGCAGGAGCTATGTACAGATAAGTAAAAATCTTGTAAAACACATTGAGTTGGAAATAACCTTACAGATCACTTACCCTGACTTAACATTTTATGAATGTGGAATCTAAGGCCCAGAGGAATAAAGTGACTTATTAAGTTCTCCCAAGAGATAAAAAACAAAGTCTGGATTGGAATTCAGGTTCCCTAAGTCCATCTCATAATCCATCAACTATATTGTCCTATATTTTAAATCAGAATTTTTCTTAAGAACAAGTAAGGGAATGGTACTGGGGAATATTAGAAAAGACCAGGTCATAAGAGAGGAATTGAAGGGAGAAAAGCAAGAAAAAAGGGCAGGTTAAGTCTTTGGGAAGTATTTCACATACTCAGGGAAGCAGAAAGTGAGGCAAAAATTGATGGCTAAGAGGCAAGAAAACTGAGTTTTGTTTCCAACTTTATTTGATTTTTGAAATTGGTCAAGTCACTTAATTTTTCAGATCTCATTTTATTCATTATACAACGAAGACAGGGAGAAGGACAGTTAATTTTCAAGGTCTCTTCTGCATCTTATAGTCTGTGATCCTACTTTAAAATTTTAGGAGAAATTTTCCCAAAAACAAAAGAAATGAAGTTACATTAGTTTATCTTTATGATCCCTTCTTTTTTCTATAATCCTTGAAAGGGGAAACAGGAATGTAGTCAATTCACCCATATAGTGCTTGTGACAAATGAAAGTTAGTGTTAGGACAATTCATAGAAAACTTTCTTTTCTCTGATAGGAGTACATTTAGGGAATTCTGAGAGAAGGTAATCAGTGTAAAAATTATATACCACTTATTTGGAAATCACTGGCAAACCCAACCATCCAGCAAATGGTTTGGAAGTTAGAAATAAGTTGTTGTTTTTAAAGGCCCTGAGTTGAAGAAAAAAGATGTCAGGAAGTTCATGTTCCAAAATTCATGTAGATTTATTTATTGGGAAGAAGCTCTCAACTCATTCAGAGTTTATTGATTTTTTCAATTCACAAGTACTTCTAAGTGCTCATCTAAGACTGGTGGCATTCCCCAAAACAGCCTTTTGAAAAAGTGATCCTGGAGATCCTGGATCCCAGTGAAAAGAATCCTCGATTTGGACTGGGGAGACTTCAGTTTGAGTTTGGGTTATACCACAAGTTAACAGAGCCTCTAGCTGCCCTTCCCTTTAACTCTCTGCTTCTAATCTACCATGAGCTAGTTTCATAGTATACAGAATAATTCATGACTAACAGTTGTGTAGTGCTTTAACACTTTGACAGCACAAAATATTTTCCTCATTATAAGTGAGGAAAATGTGGCCTTAAAGAGAGAAAGTAGCTTCCTTAAAGTCAAATCTCAGCAGAACAAGGACGAGTCTCCTGCCTCCTAGTGCAGTGTTCTTAATGTTATACCATACTGCCCAGGGAAATAAGTGATACTGGAAGGTCAACCTTGGCCTTGCCCTCCCACAATTATTCCCCTGGCGTCTTATCAGAGATAGAATTCTAGGAGTCAGGGAACCCTGAGGATGATTCAGGGGCTCCATTCTTAAGGAATGATATCTTCCAGATTCATTAAACCTCAGCATTAGAAAATACCTTTAAGGTCATCTACCTGGGCTACCTGCTTGTGAATCCCCTCTTTTAGTAATGGGTCAAGAACTTGAGCTATTCTTGCAACCAATGTGTTTTCTGAAGTGAGAATTCTGGGAGAGAAGGACAGGAATCAGGAAATGGCTGGGGTAAATTATAGTTCATCTCATACAAAAAAAAAAAAGCTCACTATTTCTGGCAGCTCTGGGCAATGGAGATGATGTATCATTAAACTGTTTCTCTGGCTGCCTTGGGTGTTTCAGATGGGGTTTTATGTTTGATTTTCAAGTGCTTGTCATGGATACAGATGACCATATATTCTTCCCACCTCAGTACCCTCCAAAATTAACACCCCCTGCCAACATTCAAAGCCTCAGAAAAAGATAAACGAGAACCATAGGATATTAGAACTGAATGGCAACTTAGAAATCAATTAACCTAACTCCCTCATTTTACAGATGAAGGTACTGTGACCCAGAGAGGGGAAGGTCACACAGTTTGGGATTTCAGGATAAGTCAGAACCCTGGAGACTATCTAGTCTAATCCTCTGTTTTACAAATAGGGAAACTGAGGCCCATTGAGCTGAAGTCATTTGTTGAAAGCCTAATAGTTTAAGGCTGATGAATCAAGCACCATTTCCCAGATTTCATCTTCTACTTCTTGAGACCTGAACTAAGTAGAGTTTTCCCTTGTTCTTTTGGCAGATGAGAAAATGGGGGCGGGAAAGATAAAGAGATTTGATTGAGTTGAATCGGGCCTTTGTAAAATTGAAGATCCTCTAAGTTTGTCTTGGGGACTTCTCTGCTTCATTCCAAGATATACAATATTTTCCTGGTGGTTTCTTGACCACCTAGGCCTCTCCACTGGAATATGGCACTTGGGGCTCTACCCCTTCCTATAGAACCATTTCCCATTAGAACACACCCATTCTCGGGTCCCAAACATTCCCCTCAGAGCCCTGTTCTCTGCGTTTTTGATAACAGATACTGAGTACCAGCAATTACTAAGTCACATTTGCCTCTTAATAAGGGTTGTCAAGAAACAAAATATCCTAACAATGAATATTTAGTGAATCCTATTATCTTCCTTGTCCTCTAGCACAGTTTTCTATACACTATGGATGCTCAAAAAATGATCCAAGGGGTTGGTTACCATTAGGAATTTAAAGCATTGTAATGGGAACAGTGGAGGAGGTTTTTTTTTAAAAGGGAGGTATTAGTGGGAAAACTGGTGAACCTTTTTGGCCCCTCATGTCACATTGTATGTGTGTGTGTGTGTGTGTGTGTGTGTGTGTGTGTGAGTGAGAGTAAGTCAATGCCTATTCCATTTAAGGATAGAACTAGCTGTGAGGTGGACAATTTAAAGTCAAAGAATACTAAGTTCTATTGCCAAGGTTCTTCCCCTTCCCCCTCCCTTGGTCTCCATTCCTCCTTCACTCAAGTCTCAGTGTTGCCAAGGCAACAAGGCAGCCAGAACCAATCGGCTTTTTTTTTTTGATTGGCTAGGAGGACAGTATATTAATAAAAAAAAAAAAAAACTGGAGATGGGTCATTTACTTCATATCCACTAGTAGCCTGGGAGTATGTCATTGTAGCTTTGGCATATTTGTCTCTATTTTCTATGGAGCTAGAATTCAAATCTTCATGGGTTTCTGATTTTTGATGAATTAGATTAGCATCTCTAGGTTCATAACTGCATAAACTTTTAGAATTATTAATGATCTTAAAGATTATCTGGTCTTACTTTTCATTTTATTTATGAAGGAACTGAAGTTTAGAGCAGAAAAGTGACTTCCCTGGAATCACCTGAATTTGTAGGATACCTAAGAGTAATATCCCAAATATGCTATAATTCCTTTAGTGGTCTTGTGGATAAGTGTTTTTTTTTAAAGGGTCAGTCTCCTCTTTTTTCTTTGGGAGATATAGATTCCAGTTTGTTTCTAGCACTGACTCATAGTGGATGGTTTTGGAGGACTCATATGTAGACTTCAGTTTCTTCCTTTATTAACCAGGAGATTGGGCAGATGATCATAGAGTTTCCTTTCAGATCCAAAATTCTATGATTTGATGACTTTTGAAATACTTGAAAGACCAAAAGGGACTTTAGACTTTGATTATCTATCTCTTCATCACAGGTATCTAAACATTTCCTGTTTTTTCCCCAGGATGAATCTTCTACTGAAGCAAGTTTCCTCTTTTCTATGCTCCCTGGAGTTGTCATGCTCTTTTCTGCCCCTTTTCTATTCTTCATGTTATTTCTTCATCTCAGCATCCTTTCCTTTTTCCTCTTCACCAGTCTAAATGTTAGCTATCCTTCAAGGGAACCCTTCCATTGAACATTCTATCTCCTCCATGAAATCTTCCTAATCAATCCATAAACCCACACTAACCTTTCTCCTTCCTGACTAGTCATAGTGCTGCTCCATTTTGGCATTGTCCCATTGTATTTTGTACTATATCCTTTATTTCCTGAAATGTTCCTCCATCTCTTCAACTCATCTGCAAATTCTGAGAAGTCAAAAATCAGAACATACACAAGAAGCCAATTTGTAAAAGATGAAATTAAATAGGAATAAATGTAAAGTCATACATTTGGGTTCCAAAAATCAATTGCTCAGAGATAGAATAAAGGAAACTTAGTTGGATAACTATTCATCTGAAAAATTCATATTTTAGTAATTTTATTGTGACACAGCAATTCTCCCCACTCAACCAAAAGAAAAGCCTAATGTGATTTTTGATTGTATTAAGGAGGTATCTGTCCTGAATGAGACAAATAACAATCCCATGCTACTGTGCCTACACTGGCCACATCTAGCCAGTGGTCTGAGTATTGTGTTTAGTTTTTTTTTTTTTTTTTGGAGGGGGGCACAATATCCATCCTACATGTCTAGGTGGCAGAGAGACTTGAAATCATGGCATATAAAGGACCTGGAGATATCCAACCTGGGAAGAGTAGATTCAGGAAGGAGAGAATGGCAGTTGTCAAGTATTTGAAGGAACGCCATGTAAAAGAGGGATTTGATAACTCTAAATATACCTGTAAACACCTATTAGATAAAAGCACTGTGCTAGGTGAGCTCTGTAGAGAAGAAGGAATAGTATATTGGTGGTGGTAAGATATACTGAGAAAAATAAGATATATTTCATTCTCTTTAAGAGCTACATTCTAGCAAGCAAGGTCAAATAGAAGCACAAACAACAGTACGATAGAATAATATCTGCTTTAATGTATCAAAGGAGAAAAAAATATTCTGAGAGATCCACGAATAAACTTGGGATACATTTTAATTATTGACTTTGGTGTCTTAACATATTTGCTGTTATTCAGTCCTGTCTGATTCTTCTTGACTCCTATTTAGATTTTTCTTTGCAGAAATACCAAAGAGGGTTATTATTTCCTTTTTCAATTAATTTTGTAGATGAGGAAACTGAGGCAAATTTACCCAAGGTTACACAGCTAGTAATGCCTAAGGCCACCTTTGAACTCACAAAAATCTCTTCCTGACTCCAGGCCAGGATCTTTTCCCACTGTACCATCTAGCTATCTACTGGTCTTATTACTAGATTTTTAATTAATCCCATGAAGGCAAAGACTGTATTTTATTTAAACTTTGAATAGCCCTATAGGGTCTAGTATACAGTTGGCAATTCATAAATGTTTGCTGAATTGAAATGAGTTCTCAGAAAGAAAAAAAATCATTTCTTCCTGAGAAGATCATTAGAAAGTTTCAAAGATCTTATATTTTAACTGAGACTTGAAAGTTGTTTAGAATTTCAGTAGGTGGAGATGGTGGGAGCTTTTTTCAACACACCACCAAGAGGTGAGAAGAAGATGTCAAAGCCACTGACTGAGCACCTAATGACCACAATTTTCTTTATAACACAAAATATAGTATTTATTTATTTGTTGAATTGAAATATTGCACCAAACCGAATTAAAAAGCATTAGATGAAGCATAGGATTGTGAGGAGGGTATAAAATAGGAGATATGGTCTATTCTCTAGAGGATCTCATAGTTTAGTCAGAAAAATATGCATGCAGAAAGCAACAGAGGAACACTTTTGCAGAGAGAATACATATGCAGCTACACTTTGGGGAAATCACTTCCCCATTTAGAGCCTCTATTGCCTTATCTGCAAAATGGGAGTGGGTTGGGTTGTACTAAAGAAGATCTCTAAAATCTCTGTCAGCTTCAGAACAACATAACTCAATATTTTATGATTTCAGGAGTCTGGGAAGGGGATGCTTTTATACCACAAAAGATTTCCCTAAATAGCTTGATAATGACTGAAATTTCACATTTACTTTTTGGTATTAAGGTACCATCTCCTGCTAAAAGACAAACATACTAGAGGGAGAATGCTAGTAAATGTTTAATAACTGGATCTCTGGTGTTTGTTTTTAATTGGCCATGATACATTTAAGTTTAATCTGTATTACTAATATTTTCTTCATCTTTTTTCTTAAGTTTAGACAATCAACTAAACAAGAAATTAAGCCTTGATTTATGTGTTGCCTTTACTGCTTTTTGAAGTGTAAATGCTCATACTGAAAATTTAACCATGATGTGGCTGGTTTAAACTGGCTCCAATGCATGCCTGGGGGCAGCATGAGAGTTGTCAATCATCTACATTTCAGTCTGAATGAGCCTAGCAGTACAGCTCGACATGATGGAAACGAGGGAAATTGAAGGCAAAGGATACTGGGTACCTGGGGAAGTATGGAGGATATAGCACTTCCTGTGGTTAAGAGGAAAGGGAAATTACTTCAATTTAGCAAACATGTAACCGGGAGGATTAAACTCATTTAACAATCATCTTTCCCAATCCCCATTCATTTATATGGCACTGCCTATGTACTAGGGCAAGTAGGTGGTATAGTGGATAAGAACACCTGACCTGAAGTCAAGAAAACTCATCTTCCTGAGTTCAAATCCAGCCTCAGATACTTAACAACTATGCTACTCTGGATAAATTCCTTAACCTTATTATTCTTAGTTTCCTCGTTTGTAAAATAAACTGGATAAGGAAATGGCAAACCATTCCAGTATTTTTGCCAAGAAAACCACAAATGGGGTCGTGAAATGTTGGGCATGACTGAAATGACTTAAGTACAATAATGAACCTGTTTACTAGACCCTGTGAGAAGATATAAAGTTTAAATAGGACATAGTCTCTGTCCCAAAGGAGTTTTTGATAGTATAGAAAAGGGGAAGGTTGAGGACCAAAGACAAATTTTCGTTTCTCTTGATTTTTAACATGAACCTGTCCTAGCAGTCACACAGCAGCCTATAAATGACTTATGATTTGGAATTGAAGTATACCTGACTTTATATGTCATGCTATCATAAGATTTAAAACTATAAGGAAATTTAGACATCATCTGCTCTAATCCCTCTCATCACAGATGGAGAAACTGAGGTCCTGAGCGATGCTGCTACTTGGTTAGAAGCAGAGTCAGGATTTGAATCCAGATCTTCTTACTCCAAATCTAGCCATATAGTGATCCCTATATGGTTAGTTACATGTTTCTAATGCATATATTGGTTTTCCATTGATCATAAACTACTTGAGATTAGAAATAATCATATGAGATTCTTTTTTTTTCCTGCAAAGACACCTCACAGAATATTTTATCGAATAAATATCTCTTGGATTACATCTGAACTTGCTTGTGGCTCTTTAAGCAAGAAGAATAAACCTAGTCTAGAAAATATATATATATATATATATATTTTATCTTGAGTTTCATCCAAAAGTTTCTGTAAGCAAAAAGATAAAAAAGCAGAACAATGACAAATCTTACAAGTTCTTGGAAAATTACAGACAAACAGGTTCATAGGTCTAGGATTTGCTTCTCTCTGTCCTGATTTCTTCAAAGTGGATCTTTGACTTTCTGAGCCTCAGTTTCCTCATCAGTAATATTAAAAGGTTGTAGTAGAATGCCTCTGAGGTCCCTTGAGTTATAGAGCTATGATTCTCTAAGCCCAGGGTCTTAGGACCTCTTCATATCCCTGAACGGGGGTAGCCAGATTCTGCAATCTTTTTTCCTATTTGTGAGATTCAGAAGCAATTTAGCGAAAAGGTTGTGTCTAAGTCATATTTCAGAAAATCAAATAATCCTGATGCAGTGGGAAAGTTTAGAATCCAAGGACCCAGATTTGGATCCTGCCTTTAAGACTTATTACTTGTGTGACCTTGGGCAAACAAGGTCACTTCATCATCACTTGTCTGTATATCATTTTTCTTATCTGTAAAATTAGGGAGTTGGTTGGACTAGGGACCAAACTCTAAATCATCTGTAAATCAATCCATGATCCTCTTATTTTCCTATGTGCTTGAAACTAGAGGGGCAGGGTGGAATAGTCATTTAAGGAAGTGATAAGACTCTGGAAGAACTGTGTTCAAGTGCTGCCTTTGTTACCTGGTTGGCAGTGGCACTGAGTCACTGTAGCTCTCAGTATTCTAGTTTCTGAGACTAGAGCTTTCAGAACAATTGTTGATCTGTATCAGGAGAGAGAATGCCTTGTACCAAATGAAAACATAGATGCAGATCAAACTCTCAAACTAACCAATCATACCAAAACAATTTGAAGTTAACTAAAATTAGTCAATCAAGAACTAAGCATCTACTATGAGTCATGTCAATGTTAAGTAATAGGGAAACAGCAAAAGAAAAAAAAAGAAAAAGAAAAAGAAAAAGGGGAAAAAATTCCCTGATCCAAAGGAAACTGTAATTTAAGAGAGAAGACAATATGTAAACAACAGTGGATGTACAAGATATTTACAGGGTAAATTGGAGATTATCAACTAGAGGAATTCAATGATGATTTTTTTTTAAAGTGAATAATTCTTAAGTCATAGATTTGAAGCCTTCTTTCATTATTCCAGGGCATTCCATCTTTTAATTATATCCTAGTTATCTTGTACATAGTTTGGTTTGTAGCTATTGGTATGCTTTCTCCTCTATCAGATTGTAAGCTCCTTGAGGGCAGAAGCTTTGTGCCTCTTCTTTTTATATCCCCAGTGCTTAGTACAGTGCATAGCATATAGTATCACTTAATACATCCTTATAGAACTTGAATGTCAGCTCATTGAATCCGGGCACTATTTTGCTTTTCTTTTCCTGCCCTTGATGAATTCTTATTGATTTCTCATTCTCCCAATTTTAAAGAGAAGGAAAATAAAATCGAAAGAGAATTCGCAATATGAGAGCTCATAGGGCACAGAGTTGGGATTTGAACTCAAATTTTTCAGTTCCAAGTTCAACATTGGCCACTGTTTATCTATTTTTCTAAGTGCTGATTTTCATCTATTAGATTTCCTTACAGTGAGGCTTGACTATCTTTAAAAGCAGCAGCAACAAAGGATATTCTGTTCTGAATTCTAGTAAATACACACAAAGACGATGTTTCTCCTGGCGGCTGCTCTGACATTCACAATTGCTGTTTCAGGGTCAGTGGGAGGCAGTCCTTGATGTAAGAAGTCTTGAGCAAGGCTGCTGGCAGATAGCCAGAAGCAGTCGAAGTCAGGGACATTTTATTTTCTGACCCCCAAATCCCTTTTGCCCTGTTCCCTTAAGCCAGCAGGCTACATAAACATGACCTTTCTGTGAGTAGACACCTGGAAAGTCAAATGTTTTCCCTTCTCCCCAGGGGTCTCAGGAGCACATATGTTAGCATTAGCCCCCTCCATCAGAGGACCAGAAAACAGCTAGTTGCTGCTCTCTTATTCTGACCCAAGGTTCAACCCAAGAAGGAGCTCAGTTTTCTGATCTCCCTTCCCACCCCCTGTATCCTATGTACTTTCAGATAGTTATATATTGATAGAAGTCAAAGACCCATAATAATCATTCCTTGGAGTTGTTCGGTGGGAGGGGTCTCCAGTGGGTCTTGTACTATTACTTCAAGAAAGCAAAAAATATCAAGCTTGGGAAAAACCATTGGGTTAGAGGCCAGGGCTTCAAATACCACCTCTTTTACACTTTGTCCCTATATGAACTTGGATAAATAATTTATCCCTTCTCACCCACCAGCCTCAGTTTCCTAATCTGTAATGGGAGGTATGTAGACTAGATCAGTGGTTCTCAAATTTTTGCTCTCAGTATCCTTTTATACTACTAAAAACTGAGGATTTGTCCAAAGAGTTTTTTTTTTTTTTTGTGGGTTATATTTATAGATATTTACCAGATTAGAAATACTTCTAATTATTGTTAATTTGTCCAATTCTGAATTTGTAGTCCTTCTGAAAGGGTTTCAGAGACCCCAGGATTCTCTGACCATACTTTGAGAACCACAGACTAGGTGGCATCTGAGATACTCGACTTTCTAGTATTATGAATCTCTAACCTTCCCAGCTAGCTTGTAGCTGCCTAAAATCTTCCTATTGGAAATAAATTCCTTTAGATGAAGATTTATTAAATCCTCGTGAAAATGCAAATATCTCTAGAGTAACCCTTTGATTAAGCCTTAATCAATTATTTATATCTAGGCTTCAGAGTTTTGTCTGAGAGTTTGATTAGGAGAGGGGTGTATGGAGAGAAGAATACAATTGGGAGTAGGAGGGTTCCCTTAATGAATGGGTGGTGGGAGGCTGTGGAAGATAAAGACCAGTCTCGTTGCAGCTACAGAACACAAGCTTAGCTGACCACAATTTTTTTAGAAGGGCTGGCTTGAGTCTTCGGCTGCTTCTTAATAAGAACTCTCTGGAGAAAGCCTGGCCTTCATCCAGAACAGACCCACCCAGTTCAATGGCTCCAGAAACTGACAGGATATAGGGCTCCTGGCCAAGCCGCAGAATCGCCCCTGGCCAAGATTTTCCAAGGCTCTCTGAGCACTGAGCCTAACCCACCCAGAGCCCATTGCCTCCGACCTGTTCATGATGAGTTCCCTTTTCTACTAACTAGGGCCAGACTTCTGCCATATTGTGTGGGAGCTAGAATTTGTCAGAAAACTTCAGACCTTAGGAAAGATTCCCAGAGGAGATCTCATGGATTGCTCCCTAGAAATCTGCCGCCTGAGATCAGAGGCAAACATTCCCCCTAATTCACTGATGGTAAAGAAGTGAATAAGAGACATTTGCTCAGCCTTGTAAATAAAAAAAAAACTGGCTTCTCTCTCAGTTGAAGGGGAAAAAAAAAAGAACAAAACAAAACATTGGGTTAGAGGCCACAACTTCAAATACCACCTCTGTTATACTTTATACCTATATAAATTTGGATAAATAATTTACTCCTTCTCACCCACAAGCCTCCATTTCCTAATCTGTAAATTGGGATAAATTCTGGACAAGAAGAGAAAAAAAGTTGATTATTTCATTTTCCTATCCAGAATAACTTGTTTTATGAAGAAAATAACGCTTAAATTTTGGTCCTGACTGTTTCACTCATCAGCTGTGTGACCCCAGGTAAACCATTTCCCTTCACCTCAGTTTCTTAAGGAGTTTCTAAGGCTTTGTCCAATTTTGTGTTCTGATTCTATAATCTGGTTACTAGCTGGACTGGTCAGAACCATAGCTAGAATAGGATGACTGCAATCAAGCCTGGACTTGATGTAGCTGTTATTGAAGGGTATTATAATCTTGTGGAAACTACTTGAGTTTTAATACCTAGGTAATAAGAACAGTTAGTTGGGAGTTGGTTTTGTTTCTTCTCCTATCCCCAGGCAAGCTCTTCTAAACATAGCTTGAGTAATACTCTAGTGGTGTCTAAGATCCCATTACCCTTTACCTCCCTTCCCCCTCCCGTTTTAATGCTAATTCTCTTAGGAGCAAAAATTGCTAGTTACCAGAAATTGCTAGTTACAACTCTGGGGTTGGCCCATGGCAAGATTGTGAAATCTGCCAAATCTGACTTTGAATCCTCCTTTGCTTCCCTTGCCCCACCTCCAAGGTCCTTCCCTTTACCCAGCTGGACCTGCTTCCTTTATCACCACAAGGAGAGTCCTCAGGCCCTTTCTCCCCTGCCTCAACAAGAATCCCAGAGCCTTCATTCATGTGATGGATAACTTTAAATTAGCATCTCTCCTAGGAGTATATGCATTTAAAAAGGATTCAGTATCTTAAACTAAAAGAATAAAGCTCTCATGTAGAGAATATCAAGCATCTGCCACCTGACAGGGGAGGATTTTGTATTTGTACTCCACAGTATCTCCAACATAGAAAGGAGTCAGTTCCATGCTCTGTACATGGAGACCTGGGAAATAGGAAGCCTTCCTCTACATCCCCCACTTTCTCTCAAACAAAGCAAAAACATCTAAAATAATACTGCAGGCTGATCAGCCCAAGATTCTTTTATCAAGAGACACAACTTTCCATGTTACCATCAGGCTAGAAATGCAAGTCTCCCCAAGTGAGGGCAATGAAGTCATTGACATTTCGAATCAAGTATAACTGGCAGATATCAAAGTCTTTCCTAGGTACAGGATTTGATTAGGACAGTAGGAAGTGGCTCATTGGAAGATTCTTCTGGAGAGCACTAAGTGCCTTAGTGTAAAAGGTCATATGCAAGGGGAATACAGGGTACAGAAAGGGAAAGAGGCACATAGATCAGAAGTGGAAAGCTCTAATCTGAGCTGTGTTATGTGGAGGAGGCAAGTAGATGCCCACTTGCATGGGTCTTTCCCCTGAATCATTAATTCACCTATAGATGGAGCCTATAAGCCTGCCCACCTTGGGAAAAGGTTAATTGACAGAAACCAGAATGATTAAAAGGGCAGCTGATAAATGAGAGGGTACAGAAAAGACTGAAGAAGCTAGGAGAGTTCTTCCAGACAGAAAGGTTGTATGAAAGGTTCTTAGCCTGAAAAAGAAAAAGCTTGGGAGGAACTTAATCATTTAGTAGGTTTTTAAATTTTTATTTTTTAATTAATGAATTTTTAATTTATTTTTTAACACACATGCTTTATGAATCATGTTGGGAGAGAAAAATCAGAGCAAAAGGGAAAAGACCATGAGAGAGGAAAAAAATCTTGTAAGATTGATGCTATTACCCCATTTTGCAGATGAGTAAATTGAGGCTTCAAGAATCTGAAGGACTTACTCCAGGTCACACAACTAGTGGATGTTGGGGACTAGATTTAAATTCAGTTCTTCTTCACTCCACTTCAGTGTTTTGTCCAGGTGTCAGGCTGTCCCTAAAGAAATTAATAAACTGAGACTATGAGCTGGTTACATGGGGAATGTGGGAGACAATCAGTGAACAGAATATCTTCTTCATGTCAAGAGAAAATGAGTAGAGACCCCAGGATGTTGGATGGACTCCCACATCCTTATGTGGCAAACTTCTGGGAGAATTATGACAAGAGTCACACAGAATGAGCAGACCTAGTTGGATTTCACTTCATGGGTAGGAATTATTGGTAGGAATACCTACCTCACTGACTTCACAGATTGATTAGAATTTTTAAATTGTGATTTTTCCCAGGAAGAGAAAAATAGAATCAGTGGAAAAGAAAATTACAGGGAGATGGATTTTAGATTAACATGAGAAAGCCCCTCCTCATTGTTGCAGCCTCCAGAGGTAAAATGATTAAAGGATCTCTGGAGACAATGAATTGCTCTCCATAGGAACATTGTATCTTAGAACTGGAAAGAGGCCTTGGAGTTCCATTTCTTCATTATACAAATGGGGTAAATGAGGTATAAAGATGTGAAATTACTTATCCAAGATCACAAACCTAGTTGGTGGTGGAGGGAGAACCTTAGGACCTAGTTCTATTGACTCAGCACTTTATGAAACTCTCTGTAATAGCCACAATCACTTCTTGGCTCTCTGTGGATATGAAAATCTGCTGGGATTCACTTGCAAAGGGACTCAAATCCTGATTTAGAGACAGCAAAGACTTTTTTCATGAAATGTTCAATATTGTTCAGTAGCTCTCTCTAGCTGCTGATGTCTTCACAATTAAGTAGAATTTATTTTGTAATAATTTATATGTATACATATGTCTCCATTGGTAGAATACAAACTCCTTGAGGGCAAGAGCCTAGCAAAATGCCTGGTATATAGTAGATACCTAATTAAAGCTTGTTGATTTATTAATTGGATCAGCACAATACTGGGATTAGGGCTGGTTGAGAGTAGATATGCTACCATCCTCCTTCCTTTCTGACTTCTATTCCCTTTCGCATTTATCTCCATTTCCATCCGGCATCTCAATTCATGTAAACACTCATCTCCTTAAAAAAACAACAACCCCAAACAAGCTCATTAACCAAAGGCCAGATGGCATATTTGTTATAACTCAAGTCAGCAAGCAATGGTTCAGGTTACTCTCTCCAGGTTGACAATAAAGATAATAGGTCAGATGGGTGTTAGGTTTAGATTGCTTTTCCACTTAACCCTTCAAAATCCACACAAGCAGGCAGAGAAGGGATGGAAGCTTTACCTTCAGGTCAGGTGCTGCAGGGAAGAATGCAGCCTCCCTCTCTCTATCCAATTCCTTGAGTTCAACCAACATTTACTGAATTTGAATATCATTTGCTTCTTCCCCTCCAGGTGCTTATAATCCTGTTAAGTTTATAAGAATCATATATCACAAACAATTAGAGAGATTCTCTAGAGAAAATTCTCTAATCAATAGCTATACCTATATACATCCTCTAATTCTCAAGACACTCTGATAATGACTTTACAAATGAGTCACTGTTGGGTGATGTTATCCAAAGGAGGATTTTCTTCAGAAAATATCCTTGAGCTAGGCTTTGAAGGAACTGGAGGCTGTGGGTTCAGAGAGGAATAAAGACTGGGAGAAAGGTGTGTATTCCAAGCGTGTATCTAAGGAGAGATGGACAGCAACACAAGCCCAGAAGAGAAAGTGAGGCATTGGAGAATGGTTAACAGTTAACTGGACTAGCTACATAGTAGATGGCATGTTTAGGGCTCTTGTGGGAAATGAAGTTGGAATAATGTTATAGAAAAACAGTTTGGATGGAGAATCCAAAGACCTACATTTAAATTCTGGTTTTACCACTCATTAGCTATAGTTTTCATCATACGATTATAGATTTAGAAGGGTTCTATCCAAGGCCACTTATTACAATTCCCTCATCTTATAGATGAGAAAATAAGAGGTTAAGTGATTTGTCAAGGTCATAGCAAGTGGAGAGGGGGGATAAAGAGGAAGGAAATAAGCATTTATATATGTTTCTACTATATACTTGGCACTGTTTTAAGTACTGTGCCCTGTGAGATCAATGCTGTCATTATCCCCATTTTACAGTTGAGGAAATAGACACAGAGATTGTGACCTTCCCAGAATCATAGTCTAGGAAGTGTTTGAAGCCAAATTTGAGTTTGTCTGACTCTAGTCTCACTGCTCCCTTCATTGTGCCACTTAGTTTCTGGGACTGAAGATTCAAACCAATATCCTCTAACTCCAATCCTGCTCTTCTCCCATCGCATCCTGCTATCTCCTTGATGAAGTCAGCTTACTCCTCTGAGACTCAGTCTTCTTATCTGTGAGATGGGAATCATAATATTTGCTCTGCCTACCTCAAGAGATTGTTATGAGCTCAGATAATGATGATAATCATAGTAAGCATTTTTACTTCAAAATCACTCTACATAATTATCTTTCAAATCTTAATGAAGTATTGTAAATAAAGTGCTTTTAAACTATAAAATGCTGCATAAGTGTGAATTACTATTATTATAGCTGATGACTTCAGTGAAAGAGAACCTGGACTGCCAGACTGCGGCTGTGGCAAAAGGAGGGGGAAAAGCAGCAATCGGTGGCTAAGAGATTTGGGCTTCTTGGGTCAATGACTCTTAGCCACTTGTACATGTTGACTTGATACAATAGGACTTAGGCTTGTAAGTGAAGAAGGGCAGCCTGGGATTAGTGTATGTGGTCTCAGGAAATCCTGGGGATGAATCCTGCCTTTGACACTATTTGTGTAAACACAGGCAAGCCACTTAACATCTCTGAATTCAGGTTCTTCATCTGTAAAATGGGGTTTCACCACATCTACAGACCTATCATAAAGGATTATGGAAGATTTCAAACCTGAGATAATCACATCAGTGTCAGTTTTTGTTATGATTATTTCCATGGACCTGGAAATATTGAGAAAATCACACGAGTTTCTTAAGTTCATGGCTGCAGGGTCTATTTTATGGATGGCTAATCAAGGCAATCATCAATGGCTAACTGCCTTTATTTGGGGAATCTTCCAAGTCAGTGTTAGAGCATAGGCTGCAACCCAAACCTCCTGACTGCTAGACTTGAAGCTGAACCCTCATTTACACTTTCAGAGTAAGGATAAGTGTGAAGACATCACTGTATTTTCTAAAATGTGCATATTTATTTAAATGTGTTTGGAAAAGTGTAATTGTGTGGGCAAAGCACAAGATATTTCTGTCTACTGATTTCTTCCAGGTCAAGTTCAAGGCCTCTCTTTTTTTGTGAAGCTTCTCCAACCAATCTCTCTTTTTTTGGAACTTAGAGATCAAGGTTCATGAACTTAGATGGAAAAAAAATTACATTTTTGTTTTTACTAACCTCTAGCTGAAATTGAGCAATTCCTTATTTTGAAATGGGGTCCATAGGATTTAGCAGACTGCCAAGGGGTTTCATGACCAGGTTAAGAAAGGTTAAGAACCTTGCTATAAAGGATTGCCTCCATTATTCCAGGGGAAAGGACAGCAGAGTCCAAACTGCTCTGGATCTAGGGCTCCTTGAGAACAGGGACTACATTGTACCTTTTTTATATCCCCAGAACTTAGCATAGTGCCTGGTTTACAGGAGGTATTTAATAAATGTTTGACTATTGTTGACTGACTATTGTGAGATTGGACTGCTGATTTGCAAACTAATCCAGAGCATGATTGCTCTAGATCTGGAAGAGACTGGAGGTCATCAAATCCATCCTCCTCATTTTTATTAAACTGAAAATTAAACATGTTAATGGACTTCCCTACGGTCACATGGGCAGTGAGTATCAGAGTTGGCATTTGAACCTGGATCATTGGATGCTCCCACCAGAGCTCTTTCCATTGTATTGTCGCTATGTTCTTCCTTCTTGTCCAATGTCATAATTTTCCTACTGCTTCTGTTCAGTCAAATCCAGCGGGCATCTTGGGCAGTCTGCCTACTTTCCTCTTCCTTTGAGAGCCCAAGGGCTCTGGAAGGGAAATCTGAGCCACATGTTTTGGCTTCACCACAATGCTGTTTGTGTAAGAGCAGCTGGAAGGCCAAGACGTCTTTTAAAACCCTGGATTCTTAGAAACAGGAAGCTGACTTTGGCCAAGAGTCAATAAGTCTAGCTTCCCATGGGCTCTGGGAGCTGGGAATGGCCCTCAAAGACCACGGAGAAACCCTTCTCCCCTGTTCTCCTGTTGGCTTCCATCTGGGGCAAGAAGGTTCTTTCTCGAAATATGACCCTTTCCAATGGAAAACTAAGTGAGTTCTTCCCAGTTCAGCAGAAATGAGAGACAACGATTTCTCAGGAAATATGATGTGAGAAAGTTCTAACCTAATGCAACAAGGAGCTAGGGTAAGCAAGAATTGTGTAGTTTAGATATTGGAAGCTAGGGGGATTAATGTAGGGGCAGGGGATGATTTTCATTGTAAGTGTAGAAAAGTCAAGGTTAGTCAGTTAAAGAAGCATTTACTAAATGCAACATGGTCAGGTCCTAGGAAAATGAATGGAGCACTCATCTGTGTATGGGTTATGTGGCCCCGTCCTGTTCTAGGTGCTGAAGTATAAAGGACGTATCCTTGTCTTCAAAGACTAAGATTAACACAAGAAGCAGTAATGAGATCGTGAATCAATGTATGATTAAATGCTATAATATGTGGCAAAAATTATTAAAGTTGTGGGAGGTCAAGGATAGGGGAAGGTCACAGAGGGCTGGAGCTGTCCTGAAAGACTTCATGGAGGAAGGGATATTTTACTGGCCATAAGGCATAAAGACATTATGGCTCAGCAGAGTGGAAAAGCTTCAAAGCATCAGAAATTGCGATGAGCATAGATACAGGGCCTGGGCTTGGAAAATTGTCTCCCTGTGAAAGTGGGGGATGGAGAAGGGGAGTTGGTAGTCCTGCCCCTCAGCTACTCTCAAAGCTGATCCCTCACTCCCTGACATTTTCTCCCTTCAGCAATCAAAGGCTTTTCTGAATCTGCAATATCCACAACAGGTCAGCTAATGAAATCAGGCTGCCTGGGCTACAATAGAAGCTGATTGTTTAATTGGAACAGACATAGAGTTTGGCCCCTAGAGGTCCAGCTGCCCCACAGTTCTCCACAACGGCCAGACACCAAAGACCTCTGTCACTGGTACCTGGAAAATCCAAAAATCTCTGAATCTCCTGGGTCTGTGTCCTGGGCAATGCTTCAGAAGAGATTGATCTCTGAGCTTGAGGCGGAGCTCAGGTTTTCTTTTGTCTCAAGCATCTGTCTTTTCTTCTGTTCCTGAACTCAAGGAGCATAACCACTGAGGTGTATTCCAGGGGATTCTTTGTGGATGGATGTGTGAGTATAGTGAATGGAGTAGTGTGAACACAGAAATGAGATGTGTGCATGAAAGTGCCCTGTCTCAATGACTTGCCAGCTTCATGAAGACCTTTTGCTCCTGTGCATTGTGTTAAATGCTCTGGGGAGGCTGCAAGTTATTGGTAGAGGGAATCCTATGGGTACTTGGATAAGGGAGGAACTGGATTCCATTTCTGCTTTTGATACATTCTAGCTGAGTGGACCATATGTCTTCACTGTTAGGGTCTGGGACAACTGTCTAAGAATGTAAATATATTGATAAGTAGAGGAAATTCTCACTATAATACAATATAGTCAGTCTTCCAATGGTTCCATTAGCAGAAATTACTGTATCTGGTTAATCTACTATCTGGAAAACAAGTCCCAGGATGGGCAGATATGTTTTATAGAGGAAAGCTGGGTTGTTGCTGACATCAGAATACGGGCACATTAGTAGAAATGAAATGGGGAATTTGGGAAAGAGGAGAGCTCTGACTACGGATGGGGATAAGTATGGAGCATAGGGCTAGGGGCTCTGAATGGAAGAATTGGGGGAAAGCTTGAACAACCTTCCAAATTTACCTGGATTTTGGCAAGTCAGAGTGGGTTTTACATATTAGGAGAAGGGATTCCTTTTCTACTTGCAGTTGGAACAAATCTAAGAAACTCCAAAAAAATAATAGAATCATAAGGCTAGAGAGACATATTGGCCAGTCTGCTTTTATTACAGATGAGTAAACTGAGGGACTGAGAGGTTATGTGACTTGTCCAATATTACGTAGTAGTAAGAAACAGAGGCAATATTTGAATCCAAGTTCTTTGAATCAAAAAACAGTGCTCTTTCCATAGTACTGCTAGGTTGGAAGGCATCTTAGAGATTTCCTAATGCAACTCCTTCATTTGACAGTTGAAGAAAATGCATCTCAGAGAGGAAAGTGACTTCCAAGGTCAAAAGCACTATTGGTAGAAAGTCTAAAGCTCTTTCCTTCACCCTTATTTAGTTCCCTTTCAGGGACACATACTTTGCCTCAGGAGGAAGTCAAGTTTTATTTCCCCATTTGGGTAATAGTAGGTTGGGAAAAATCTTGCTTATGCTTTTCTTCCCTTGCCTTTCCTTCTCCAGCCAACCCAGGGCAGGACAAGTGCCCTCTCAGCAGCCCTGAAGCAGGCGAGCTTTCTCTTTGGCATTCTTCCCTACTCCACCTGCTTCTACAAGACACCTGGCATTTTATCATCTCAGATATGTTCTTGGCTCAGAGCCCTCACACTGCACACACAAAGAAATTCCCTGCACAGTCCCTGTCCCTACCCCTACCCTCCATCTCCTCAGGATATCAATTAGCTCTTCTGACACACTCACAGGGCTACTCTGGTAATGGAAGAGGGTTGTCAGAAGGCTGCCTAGGCAGGATATATACATTTTAACAAGGTCTTCTGGGCTCAGCCTTTTTCTAAACCTTTAGGGATTCTCATAGTAAAAAGTCAGGAGGGAGGAAAGGATGTTGCCAAGTTGGGGAGTTGCCAGGAGAGGTTGTTGAGAACCAGGAATGACTTTGGGTTGACCCTCAAGACTCACTCTATTAGTGACCTTATATCTATGACTGTGAAGATCTTATATGTAGCTGACATTCTACTTGGGGATCATGGATTCACAAATAAGATCGATCTTATATCTGAGAATGTGAACTTTGTACAGTTGACTTCTTCATGAATGACAATTCCATGTTACTCAAAATCTGCCTCAACAAATAACAGCTTCCAATAGCTACCCCTCAACATCTGTTTCCCAACATCTCTGCCTCAATAATTCCAGCCTCTGGACATAAATTCCATTATCAAATGTGAGGGGATGGGGGGAGAAATTTCACTCATGGGAGTAGGCAGTCTTACCCTTAACAGGTGGCTGTATTTGGGTTTCTATTAGGACAAATCATGGGTTCTACACCCCTTCCAGTTCTAAGAATCTGTAAGTTCTTACCTTCTACAGGTCTCTAGTTTAAAAGTTTATATGCAGTAACACCTATACTTATACCTCAGACAAGACAAGCAAGATCTCACTACATTTCAGTTAAATGAGAGAATATTGAGTGTCTGATCCTATAGACTGCTACTGGATCTCCAGGTGTAAACTTCACAAAGAAAGCTATAATAGATATATATTTAGAACCAGAACTTAGAGGTTATCATGTCTAACTCCTTTATTTTGTTATCAATGAGGCAGTCAAGACTTGGATGACAGAGCTTCTTAAGGATGACACCAGATCATCTTGGTAGTAATTAGCAGAGTAGAGTTTTAAACCCAGGGCCCCTGACACAAGGTACAGCCTTCTTTCCACTGTACTATAATGACTTTTGAATATGTGCAGGTAGTAAATAGTGATAGATCTTGTCATATTTATCTTCCCTTTTCCCATCTCCAAAGTCTTCATTTGCTCTCCATGAACTTCTTTGCTTCTACCTAACAACTTACAAATATAGACCTTCTGCAGGGATATGCTGGAACCAGTTCAAACCAACTTGCAAGATACAATTATTGAATTTTCAGTGTGAGAAATAGGCAAATGCTACAAATATGGGCTTGATTTATTATTTTGTTGATTTCTAGATTTAAGTAAGTGATGGAGAAGATGTTAATATTAATAATTAAAAATATGCATAGAGCATATTTTGGAGAGCCACTTGTTAAATATCTATAACATACCACCGCTTTTGTAATTTTCAGAACGCTTTCCACCCAATCACTTTGTGAAATAGCTAGAGGTAGTATTCTTATCCACATTTTACAGATGAGGAAACTGAGAGAGGTAACTTGACTTGTCTAAGAAGGTTACAATTCCTCCTATAGTATTGTAGCAGTGATTTAAAATTAAGTTTTGCTCATGTCAAGGCTAGTGTTCTTTCTGTTTTTATCATACCAAATTTCTCCTTTTCCTCCATCCTAAATGATCTTTCCTTGACCCTACTCTTCCCTCAAGCCACCAAATGATCTTTCTTCCCGTTCCATACAAACCATTTGAATACATGATCTACATCTTATTATTTCTACTTCTTTACATTTCTTCCTTCCATTCCCAAAGAGTCTCTCCTCTTCTTCCCCCTAAGCCACATTCTCAGACTCTTTTCTTCTCCCATTTGGCTTTAGATTTCTAGGCAGAGAGGGTGATGATGTTGACCACTAGGACCACCTCAGAAGCTTGTCCTCTGATTTTAGGTAGTCAAACAACAAATAAGCATTTATTAAATGCCCACCATTTGGCAACCATTGTAGGCACAAAAATGAAAGTCTCTTCTCAAGGAGGTCACATTTTACAGGGATAAAATATGCCTAAAGGGAAGAACTATAATAGCCTGGACTAAGCTTGGGGAAAAAGATCTCAATTGTGCAAAAGATATGAGACATAAGGGAAGCTACCATATCCAAGTGAGACCCTCTGATTACCATAGAAATCTTCATTGCAAACCGAAGCAAAATCACATGAATATTTAGCTCAGGTTTCAGCCAGTCAGAGACAATCACTTATCACATTTCAAATATATATTTTTTAATACTTCCATCACCTGTGTCAGTCAAAGGGAATTTTCCCTTAAGTAGAATTTCTCAAACCTTTTCCTAGTGTCATTCAAATTTTAATGAAGGATCCTTGTATTTTAAAACTGTTCTCAACTCATTAGAACTGGAGAACTTAAGAGAGCATCTAGTCTAATCCCCTTATTGCAGTGGTGAGAAAACAGAGAGCAAGTTAAGGAAAGGGACTTACTCAAGATCACTCAATGAGTTAATTATAGAACTGGGAATAAAACACTGTAGTTTTTGTGCATTGTAGGAATACAATATATATTAGTTGGATAAAAAGATAAAAATAGAATCTTTTGCCTCTTGATTTCTAGATGTGTTTCTTCTATAATTCCAAGGTATCTCCCAAATGGCATTCAGATTCCCTTTAGAAATGTCTTCTAAGTGAATAAATAATAACAAAAAGAATGCATCATGTTTTCTATGTGAAGCACCTGATTAGGGAGTCATATAATCTTAAAATGAAGACTTGGGGGTCATCTAGTCTAACTTCCAACCCACTTGTTATTAGGAAGTGAGGCAACTCTTTCTACCACATCCCTGTAGATGTTCATCCAGCCTGCTACTTAAACATTTCTTTTGAAGTGGAACTCAGTACTTTTTAAGACAACCTAAGTTAAGTATTTTTAACTCTTAGAAAACTTCTTAAATTAAATTAAAATTGACCTCATTGTAAATTCTAACCAGTACAAATTTAGAGACATCTCCACTCCAAATGTTCACATTTGTGCCCAACTTGTGGTAGAAACTTTTGAGTTTGCATTGGTCTAATTAGCTACAGTCAGATTCACTGTCCCTTGATGTTGACATAGTGATGTGATATCATTTTGGTTCTCTTCAAGAAAGAAGGACAATAACTATTGTATTCATTCCCTTGATCATATGGCAACATTTCAGCTATTGGGAGTAAACCCCCATTTGCCCTTGAGAATTCTTTCATCTTTGACTATCCATAGTTCCTTGGGATTTCTAGACTCCTCACAATCCCAGATGTTCTCTGCATGTGTACTTGTTTGTCAGTGCTAAAAGGAGAGCCCCACACCCAAGCATGACACTCCTGAATGCTGTAAAATGACTATCAGCCTTGTTCTGAAATCTAAGCTTTTCTTATGGTATCTAGTATTGGCTCCCATTGAGAAGTATAAAAAAATCTCTTTCATGCCAATTGTTGTCAAACCAATCCCACAAGTGACTTTTGTAACCTACCGTGATTTCTTTTAAGTTTCATAAAAGTTTTTCTAGTTCTTCAGGATCCTATTAAATCATGATTTATACATTCTACATATTAACCATCTATCTAGATTTTGCATCATCTACAGATTTAAAGTTGATTATCACATAACAGAAAGTTTCCTGGCCATGCCAGATGCTCTGAAAACAAATAAAACTGCTGGATTGGAATCATTGGATATGTATTTGAAACCCAACTCCATTACTTACTATCTGTGAGTTCTTGATTGAATCACTCTTAGAGGTAGGAGGAACCTCATTTTTTTCATCTATAAAATGGATGAATTGATCCTTTCCAAATTTAGATCTCCTGATTATAGTTTTGAAAACATTGCCAGGTTTGGTTTTTATCAGCAATCAGAGTAAAATGGTAAAAAAAAAATCCCTATATTAGAAAGTTGGTTTTACATAGTGGGCTGCAGTGAAACCTAGACCTGAGAATCAGGAGGCATAAATTTTAGTACTGTTTTGGTCAGTAATCCTTTACTTTCACTATTTTTATGTTGCACTCCAATGTTGTAAGAAAATAATGGGTATGAAAGATAACTATAAAATAGTAACGGATTATTATAATCACCACAAAATTATAACAAAATGTTGGAAGATAACAGATATATTTATTCTTGTAGTAGAACATATTTATCTATTTTACTTATATGGCCTTTGGACATCATCTAAATGACAGAGGCATTTTCAGCCCTGAAATTTCTAATCTTTGTCCCTGGATCATTTATCCATGAAAAGGCATTGTGATAAATGGGAATATTTTCTTATCTGAAAAACACAAGAAGTAAATATAGATACAATTCATTTTAGTGACAGTTGTTAGGGAAAATTTTGCCCCCTTAATTAAATATATCTATATATATGTAATATAGACACATGTATGTCTATATTAGACATATGCATCTAATCTACTTATATTTATATATCTATATGGAAATTTTTCTTCCAATAGAATTTTCCTTTTTAACAAAGAACTACAGGTTAGCAAAATGAACAATAGATAGATCATATATAAAAATACATATCTCATTAGTGATTCACTATTATTAGTAATTTGGAGCATTCTTTTCTATGGTTATGAACAGTTTGCATTTCTTTTTCCAGAAATTACATGCTCATATCTTTTGACCTCTTGTGTTTTGAGGAATAACTTTTATTCTTATATGTTTGTATCAGTTTTCTATTTATGTTAGGACCATCATACTTTTATCAGAGATATTTGATATAAATGTTCTCCCTCCCTACTTGATAGCTTCTGTTTCATCTTCTGTCTGCATCAATATTTTTATATAATAGAGTTAAATTTTATGTAATCAAAATTTGTTGTTTCCTCTTCTGTGGTCACTTCTATCCCTGGTTTATTTAAGAATTTATAATTGTAAAATATGCCTTCTTTCATTTTCCTGTAATTTTTAAAAATGATGTGACCTTTATTTTTAGGTTACTTATTTCATTTGAAGCTTGATGTGATCTAGTATAAGATGCTAGTCTAAACATAATTTTTGCTAAGTTGCTCTCCAATATTATATATATATAGATAGCTAGTCCTTGACTCAGTAGTTTGGTCAAATTCTTGGATTTTTCAAAATTTAGGTGATGATGATATTTTATTTTTTTCCTGATCTTCCTTACCATACCTATACAATTGATTAACTTGTATTTTGTTTAATCAATACTAAATAGGGTTGATATTTACTGATGAATAACATAACTTGCATGGTCATCTTTATTTATTTTCTTTTCTCCCCCATTTCTTACCTTCAGAATCTTTACTTTTTATTCTTCCATATAAATTTTATAATCGTTTTGTTTGATTCCATAAGTAACCACTTGGCAATTTGATAGGTTTAGCACAAAATCCTTAAATTAGTTTAGATAATATCCTCAATTTTACTTGATTACATCACCCAATCATGAACAATAAAAAGTTCTATAATTTTTTTGCCTTTTCTACAAAGTCTTTTGGAATTGCATTCAAATAAAAGGCCTGAGTGTCTTGGTAAGGTCACTTGCAGTTCCTTTTTGTGTTTTGTATTTATTTTGAATGATATTTGTTTTTCTATATCCTTCTACTGGTTTTGTTAGTAAGACATAGAAATGTTGATTATTTTTGTGGGTTTACTTTCTGTCCTGTTTACTTACTCACTTAGCTGCAGAAGATTTTTTATTTTTATTTTTATATTTGCTCTTTCCTGGTTAAGTCTGGTTAGAGACAAAATTATATTGGGAGCCAATATTTTCGGTCCTTCTTTTGGAACTCACCATTCATTTTGAGTATAATCTTCAACCAGACATTCATCTGGATCAGTGGAGGAGGATCAGGATGGTAAGGGGAAGGAAAATCATATCATAGGAAGGTTGATTGAAGGAACTGGGAATGCTTTGCTTGCAAAAAATATGAAAAATTGTCATATAGAAGAATGCTTAGATTTATTCTGCTTGGCACCAGAAGGAAGAATAGAAGTAAGTAGCAGTAATAACAACAATAATGATATCAACATTTATATAGCACTATTTCCCAGAAATAGTGCTAAATGCTTTACAATTATTATCTTGTGGGATACTCACAACAACTTTGTGAAATAGGTTTTATTATTATTCCTTACAAATGAGGAAACTGAGGCAAATTAGTGACTTGCTTAGGACCACCATAAGTGCTTGAGATCACATTTGAATTAGATTTTCTGCAGGCCCAATGCTGCATAATGGATATAGATTGTAGAGAGGAATGTTTAGGTTCAATATAAGTGTAGCAGAGACTTTCCCCACCCACAATGTATAATAATTAGAATTAATGAAAAAGAATGGACTGCTTCAAAATACAGACCCGGCAGCCATTTGTTGGATGTTTTGTAGAAGGTGTTTCTATTCAGATAGGTTTAGACTTGTCTTTAAGGTCCCTTGAGATTCTGAGATTGTGTGATCCTGAGGCAGGCAGTTCCTGACAGGTCCATGAGTGATTGTGATGTCAGTAATATAGCTGATTCTAATCATAGCCTGAACTTCTTTATTCCAAGCAGAGAGGATAAAAAGACAATCATTTTCTTAGTGCTGGCAATAGGTAAGGTGCTAGGCACTGTGAAAAGTATAGTCTCTGCCCTTAAGGACCTTACAATCTAGTTGGATGAACAAGATAAATATGAGAAGTTAACAAACCATAAATAAAAAAAAATGCCAGCACACCACAAGCCTGTACCTGATTAATGGCCAAATACACAGACACTGGATGGTTTACTACAGGAGGTCAGAGGAAAATGGTAGGATAGTCAGACAGTCATATGGAAGGAGAAGAACTTTATTTGTGACTTCTAGGAAAGGTAGAAAAAAGTGCTAGATTTAGGCTAAATCTCAAATAAGCTGCTGTTTGGCCATGGGCTTACTTCTTCACTTTTCTAGGACTCAGTTTCCTCATTTGTAAAATGCAGGGATTAGATGAAATGGCTTCTCGGTTTCTTTCATTTATTAATTTGTTTATGAATGTTGCCACATTCAAGATCAAGAAGAAGGTTAAAGTAACCCCTGTCAAGTCCCTTTACTTCTTAAGATTTTGTGACATGGATTACTTGCTCTGTTCCATTCATTGTATTTCTAGTTATTTTAGCCATGCCTGCCAACATAACTCTTTTTCCTACTCTATGATCAATCATGCCTTATCCCTGAATCCACCTTTGCTGTTCCCATAAGGTATCTGTTATGGAATAGAATTGACACAGTAGGGGTTCCAGGTGTTGGCTGTCTCTCCGGGGCTATGCTACATGCCAGTCACTGTTGTTCCAACTCTGTGTACACACATCTGGCTTCCTATAGTCAGCGTATCCTGTGAGAGGCAAGAGAGGGAAGCAACCAGCTGTGTGTGTTGTGGTTAGAGACAGAGCCCTTTTGGCAGGGAAGGACAAGGAGGAAGCTACAATTTTGTACTTCTACCACGAAGGATAGTGATTTGTTAGCTTAAGTAAGACTCATACCTTTATTACAGGTGTTATTGTGGCAAAGTGTTGACAGATTACAGGCTTCTGCTGTGAAGTGCAAACATACTTAAGAAAATCCAAGCATATTATCTTTGACTATTTGTATTCCTTTACAGTACCTAGTGCAAAGTAGCACTTTGAATATAGTTCATATTCAATGAATGTTTGGAATGAATGAATGGTTGATAATCAATAAAAGGTTTAAGAAAGCTGGATGACCAAATAAATGATCATCCTTTATAATCGAAGAATATATTGATAGCATGGTCCCATATATTTGGAGGCCTCTTGTTACCTCCTATATTGGTTGTTTTGGGTCAGCAGGTATTCAAACATCAGATTTGAGCCTAGGATGTTCTTTTACAGATTAAATCAGAGATGACACATGATTTGTTTGATATTCTTCAGCTGTGCTGCTTTCTACCTGTGTGATTTTAGAAAAGTCATTTGCCTCCCTACCCATTAAAAATGGAGGATTGGAAGAGATGGCCTTTAAGGTCCCTAAGAGTTCTACACTTATGAACTATAGAATAATGAATAAAAGGAATTTAATTTAAATAGAATAGTAAAGTAAATCCAGGATGCTTAATTATGTAGTCACTTTTTATGCATATATATTTTAAAAGCTGCTATCATAAGATTCCTTTTATAATATATAAAGGACGAAAACAGATAAAAAATAGAATGAGTATTGCAAAAATATATCCTTGGTCAAATGAAGTAGACTTTATAACAAAGTAACTCAAAAACTATATAAAATAATGATGAAAGTTAGGGCAATTGAACAAACAAATTTGTTTATAGAAAAATCACATGCCCTCTTGGATTAAGCTAAACACACCAAACAGATTGAATGTTCTTTTTTTTTTTTTTAAGTCAGGCATTTCTACATACTAAAACCACATACTCTTCTCAGCAAATTTCTCATGAGACCACCTTTGCTCCCAAATTAATCTCCCCATGTGTCCAGATCCAATAGGTAGGGGACAGAGCAACTCTAAACCTATGGAATGGGTCAGCTACAGCATTGTCTTTGTGGAGGTAGTTCTCATTTTTTCTCATTGTAGTAGCAAGTCTTTTTCTGAAGGCATCTTGCTGGGCTCCCAGACAAACTTATTTCAAAATGGCAAATAGAGAGCATTATGGGAAATTTTACTTCTCTTTCATTTCTGCTACTTATACTAACTCTAGAATGGTATAGATGAAGGGTGCTTAATTTGGTGTGTGTGTGTGTGTGTGTGTGTGTGTGTGTGTGTGTGTGTGGTGTGTGAAAAAGGGGCTTTCTGCTTGCTCCCACCCCAAAGGCGGACCATTGTCTGTTTCCCTTACTCAGCAACTCAGTATCTGAACTAGATAGTGTAACTAAGCATATTCCCTAAAAAGACACAAAGTGAAGTGTGCTGGATTTAGAATTAGACAAACTAATATTGAATTCCAGCTTTACTACTTAGGTGATTTGGGGGCAAGTCAACAAACCTCTTCTAGGTGTTGGTCTCTCCCTCAGTAAAACAAGAGGTTGGACTAGATGACCTCTGAAGGTTTTTTTTTTTTTTTTTTTTTTTTTTTTTTTACCCAGCTCTGCGTCAGTCATCCTATGCGAGGCTAGCCCTGGGTTCCCGGAATGCCAGATTCATTTAGTATACCCCTTGGCAGGCAGCAACTGAGGGACAGATGAGTATCTTTTTCCAGGGCACTAATGTCAAGACCTGACACCCCGTGGCTTCTCCCTCACCCAGATGTGCTTAGTACTTTTTTTGCTCCTATGTTCCTGATGGAATGTTAAAAGAAGGAAGGTGCAGAACACGGAGCTGGGTCCCTAAGGGCTGGCTTGCCAGTGTCAGGCTCCCAGAGCTAAGAGCTTCTTGTCGCAGTAATCGGATCTGACTTGCAGCCAGCGTAGGGAGCAGAGATATATTAAAGTCAGTTGGTGCTATTTTTAAACGCCCTCTCTCCCCAAGTGCCATCTCACTCTAAACAGAGCGGGAGAAATGGGCTCAGATCTGAGGTTTGTGAGTAGAAGCTCAGCATTGGCCTCTCATAATCAATTACCCCCACCCCGTTTTTCTAACACCTTTCAAAATGGGGATCTACTCTCTTCCCTCCTTCCCCCTCCCTCCTTCCCCCTCCCTCCTTCCCCCTCCCTCCTTCCCCCTCCCTCCTTCCCCCTCCCTCCTTCCCCCTCCTTTCTTCCCTTTCCTTCCTTCCCCCTCTTGCTCCCCCCTCTTGTTCCCCTCTCCCTTCTTCCTCTGCTCTCCTCTCCCTTCTTCCCCTGTTCCCTCTCTCCCTTCTTCTCCTTCTCTACTCTCCTCCATTCTCTTCTACCAAAGCTTTAAGTTTGTTGCAGTTCCAGCCAGGCAGCTAGACACAGCCTCTCATCAGCCCTGACCTAGTCTCTGGAGGACTTCAGAGGTTCCCAAGGGAGCCCCAGGACCATATTTCACCCCTTGCCTTAGACAACTGGTAGCAGCTTATGGCTGCCTGTCAAACTCTTAAGACATGGCCAAGTCAGCACATTTTCAAATCCCTGGGCTGCAGCAGAGAAAAGCATTCCTGTCAAATGTCACTGTGTGGAGCCCCATTATGTGTGCTCCTGCCAGGGATGTCTTAGGCAGCAGCTTCATTAGAGGCAGCAGTTTCCCACAGCTAACTAGTTTTCCCCCAGTGGCAAATGAACTCCCAGCACTAAATCTTTTATTTTATTTTTTATTTTTTAGCTCGTATGCCATCAGTTGCTTAGGATCATAGACTTGGTGTTGGAAGGGACCTCAGAGGCTTTCTAGTCTACTCCTTCTCTTCCTCCCCTACCCATTTTACAGATGAGAAAACCCAAACCCTAAAAAAATCAAATAACTTGGCTAAGGTCACATAGGCAGGAAGTGGCTGAGTTGGAATTCAAACTCAAGTTCAATGACTCCAAGTCTAAGGATCTGCTTATTTCTCCACACTGACTTCTTGGGTCAAGGTTTTTAGAAGATGGAATTCTTTGTTGGGAACATCCTGAGAATAAACTCCTGATGAATTAAGGGGTGACTGCTGTTTGTATTACACATTCTGGGCTGGGAATTAAGAGACTGGAGCTTGGACCTAATATCTGTATGAATGAACCTTTAATTTAATTAAGAATTCTTCAGCCTTGCTACCTCTATACCCCAGGATAAAATGAGATAATATTCGTGAAGAGCTTTACAAAATCTTAAAGTGTTGTGTAAGTGCAAGATACATTGTTATTATGCTTCACTATATAATCTTAATCATAATTAAAAATATATAATTATTATAATAGCATTATTAACAATTAATAGTAATATATTACAAATAGAATCTTATGAATGCTAGCTATATTATGATTAGCTATGTAATATATTATTATTATATTATATATTATATGATCCAATTGATTATATTATGAACAATTATTATTAATAAATTATAAATATGATATTGTAGTCATATACATATTATGTATAATATTGTATAGTTTGGCTATGTATTATTATAAATCATAATTATTAAATTATTATAGAATTTATTATGTCATTAATTACAACTAATAATTATAACACAAACCAATTTATTGCTATGCTATTGTTAATTAGTATTGATAAATTAGAAATACAATCTTATGAGTATTATTCCTGACTGTTATAACAATATTTTAACTATAATAACATGTGATTATTAAATTTTTTTAACTATAATAATTATAGCATTATAAAATGGGTTATTATAATATTGCTAATAACCAGCATAAATAAATGATTAAAATGGCCTTATAAATGTTAGCTATGTTGTTATTGTTGTTGTTATTATTGTTACTGTTGTTATTATTCCAAATTTTCTGTACTTTTAGAGCTCGCAAAATGAAGGTAAAGAGATGGGTTGATAAACTCAATATAAACTAAGATCATGCCTAAAATGCCAAGTAGTTCAATTCTGTCACCTAGATTTAGTATTAGATGGCCTAGCTTCTAAATCCTTTACTTGGTCAGGGTAACCAGAACTAATAGTACTTGTAAAGAACATCACAAACCTTCTCTATAAAAATGTTAGCTACATTATTAAAAATGCTTCATGAATGCTAGCTCTTAGCAGTGTTTGTAGTCATTTAGTTTGTAGGAATAAAGTTCTCCTCAGCCCTCTTTCCTTCTCACCCTGCTTCTCTTTCTCCCCTTTCTCCATAAATATTCTGAAGTCTTTCTCCAGACCCTCACTTACAATTAACTAATCACCAAATGTTTATGAAGTACCTTCTATGTGCCAGGTGCTGAGCTAGGAATAGGGGATAAAAAGACAAAAATGATATGTCCTTGCTCTCAAAAAAAAAACCGCAAACAAAACCTTACATCCTTTTGGGTAGACAACATATTCTCATGTAACTGTATAAAATATATGTAAAATAAATATAAGGTAATTGGGGAGGGGGGAGGTGAGAACAGCTGGGGCTGTGTAGAGGGGGCTGACAACATATTTTGTGTCATTTTCCTGTTTATGATGCTTTGCCCCAGTTACAAAAAATTCCCATTTACAGCTTTGTTGGGTTCAGCCTCCACACTTAACCTGAGTAACCTCAGGGAATCACTTTTCTCTGGGTCTGTTTCCTAGTCATTTCTAGCTCTAAATCCTATGGTTCCTTGCCATTTAGAATAGTTATTTCCTATACACCCTTACCCCCACACACTCCCTCCTAACCAAAGAGCTCAAAAATGCTTCCTTATGTAATCTCCTTTATCAATCTTGTAGAGGCCAAGTGTGAGTCATTGGGACAAGGAATAAAATCCTCCAGCATTTGGTTTAAGTTAGGTTTATTGTCAGAAGGCACCAGCTCTTGAATGCAGCCAGGCAAATACTTTTTAAAAATCTTTCAGCCCAAACAATGCCAAGCTGGAGCCCTGCCCTGATGTGCTTCTGTTTAAAGTGGAAGGGAACATGCTCTGGAATCTTTCCAAGGGGACCAAGAAGCTAAAGAGTGTAAAAAAAAATCTTTATTTCAATCCATTGCCACCTGGGCAACCTTTATTAGTATAGGAAGAGGTGGTAGGATTTGGAGGGCATTGGGAAGGCATTCCCACTTCAAAATGTATTGGTCACTGACCTGTAATGAGATTTCTGTAATTACATCATTAAAAGGTCATTCCTTTGGACTAACAAGTATTCTGGGAGAGGAAATAATAACAGCAATACTGATGATGATAAAAATAATACCTTACTTATAGGACCATAGGATATAGAAGTAGAACATCGTCTAGTCCAATTCTTTCATTTCATTGTTGAGGAAAATTTGACTCAGAAAAGAAAAATGGTCCAAAAGGTAATACTAATGATAATAATGGACACTTGAATAATGTTTTAAGGCTTGCTTTATGTGATATTATGTCATTTAGACCTCACAGTAGTCCATTTTAAGATAGGGAAACAAATGTACAAAGGTTGAGTGACTTGCCCAGTGTTATTGTTGCTGTTGCAAGGTCACTGAATTAACAAGGTGCAGAGTCTGGGGTTCAATCCCAGGCTTTTTGCCTCTAAATCTGCTCTTTCTGCTAGATCTTCTCCTCCTATGGTCTTTATGATTGTTTACAGTTTCCAAAATGCTTTCACATATTTGATCTCATTTATAACTTACTAGAGCTAGAAGAAGCCACAGAAGACAACTATTCCACAAGAAACCTGTGAGATAGGTAGCAGATATGTTGAAGACTTGGATTCAAATCTCACTTCGGATAGTTAGTAGCTTTCAGTAGAGTGCTGGAGCTGGATGGAGCAGATTGTTAAATTTTAAATGTGAACATTTACACCTTAGAAATCAACAAATGCTACAAAACAGGGCTTGGTTTATTATTTTGTTGGTTGTCTAGCAAAAAGAAGTGATGGGGAAAAATGTTAATTCATTAAATATTAAGATGTTGTGCCTTTTCGGAGAAGCCATTGTTAAACATTTCCCTTGTTTATGTGAATCTGAACAAGTCACAAATGTACATTATGTACATTGTATTATTATTTATGTTGTTAAATATTTCTCAATTACATTTTATCTGGCATTTGGGAGTATTGTGGCAGCATATTTGATGTCTGTGGATTAGAGGGTAATAGAGAATAGAGACATGAGGAATAAGAAAAGGATGATAATCTCCTAAGAACTGTACAAGAAAGCAACTATAAATGAAATAAAGGGGGGGGGGCTGGTTGTGTAGTATGAGATAGGAATAATGAATGAACAGCTTAGCTCCACTGGTATCCCCACAATGTCAGGAGGTATAGAAAAATTAGGTAGAACACCAATAGAGGATTTATCTGAGGACTTGAATGGAAAGCAAAAGAATCTTATACAGCCAAAGACCCAGATGGGTTGTGACCTGCATTTCAGGATGTTATTGTTGAGTCATTTTACTTGACTGATCCTTCATGATTTATTTGGGGATTTCTTGGCAAAGATACTGAAGTTTTGCTATTTCCATTTCCAACCCATGTTACAGATGAGAAAACTGAGACAAATAGGGTTAAGTAACTTGCCTAAGATCACACAGCTAGTAAGTATCTGAGATAGGCTTGGTGCTCTATCCACTGGCCATAGATCTGTGTTACAGCATGTATGATATCAATGATTCATGTGGATATATTCTGTATTTCTTCCACCTCCCCATTAGACCTGGAAGAAAAGGACTAAGTATTTTTCTCTTGTGTCCTTCACTGGGCTGTGTACAAAGGCTAATCAATTTGATTTGTTGGCCAGGTAAACCAGAAAAAGAGATGGGCAGTTCTATCTGACAAAGCCAGGTCAATCTGCAGGAAACTTAGGGCTGAATTAGAGGGAAATGGGTTGATAGGCAGCATGGCATAATGGATATACCATTGGACAGGTAGTTGAGACCTTGACTCAAATCTCACCTGCACTTCTAACTAGCTATGTCATGCTGATCGAGTCTCTCTGTGCCTCTTTTTCCTTATCTGTAAAGAGAGGGATTTGATCTGATCACCTCTAAGAGTCCTTGCAGTTTTGATTCTATTACATGGGCTATTTCCTCTCTCTTTTTTTTTTCTCCCATCATTGGTAGAAAGGGGAGACAGTTCGCTCAGAACCTATCAAGCAAATTTCTTATGATACTCAGTGGCTCCTACCCTAGCTTAGTAAAGTAGGGAAAGTATAGAGGGTGGAAAGTCTGATATATGAGAATGAGGGATAGTTTATTTGGTTGGGGGCCAATTTCCCCTACTAAACATTTCCCTTTTATGCTACCACAGCATTTTAAATGGAAATCATCAGCTTATATCCCAGCCTCAGGAAGGCAGCAGGAAAACCTGTGTGAGACCTGGGGTCCTAATCTAATCGAGAAACCCTGCTGGGGCCCAAAGAAATCTTAGTGTGGTTTCTTTCTTATTCATGGGTTGTGGGCTGAATAATTACCGCTTGGAAAACACCACTGCCAGAGTATTGAATATGAAAGGGAAGAGGCTCCAGACAGTGTTGGAATAGATGTATAAAAGGTGAAAAAAGGGAGAGAAAAATGGAAAGTAGATGAAGCTCTAAAAATTTTTTTTTCAGAGGCGCTAGGAATATGCCAGTGTGCCTTCTCCATCTCTTTCTAAATATTCTCCACTTCTGCTGAGTATCTACACAAACTCCTTTTCAGTTAACTAAAGAACACGATTCTTTTTTAAATTTACTTTTATTATAGCTTTTTATTTACAAGATATATGCATGGGTAATTTTTCAGCATTGACAATTGCAAAACCTTTTGTTCTAACTTTTCCCCTCCTTCCTCCCACCCCTTCCCCAGATGGCAGGTTGACCAATACATGTTAAATATGTTAAAGTATAAGTTAAATACAATATATGTATACATGTCCATACAGTTATTTTGCTATACAAAAAGAATCAGACTTTGAAATAGTATACAATTAGCCTGTGAGAAAATAAAAAATGTAGAGGAATTGGGAATTCTATGTAGTGGTTCATCGTCATCTCCCAGAGTTCTTTCGCTGAGGGTAGCTGGTTCAATTCATTACTGCTCTATTGGAACTGATTTGAAGAACACAATTCTTGTTAAACTCCCATATCTCTGATAGAGTACATCATACTTGATTTTATTAGTCATCGATATTCCAATGAAGACGCGTTTATCAGCTCCTTTCTTGAAATTGAGTTTTGGTTCCCTCATACGACTTACCTCTCTGCATCTTATACTTCAGTCAGACTGGAGTAACAGTTCTTCTCACTTTTCTCTTATCTTTGCTCTGATTTTTCCTCTTAAGTCCAGAATGCCTTCTCCTTCCCATCCCAATTTCCAAATTCTTCTTTCTAAAATCCTACCTATTTTACAAGGCCCAGCTCAGATGTTATCCCTTCCATAAAGCCTTCCTTTGGTTCCTCTATTGCAAATGTTCTCTAATTCCTAGGTACAGAACCAACACTTTGTTTATACCTCTCATATATTTATTATATCTACTAGGTATTTACTTATGTTTAAGTTGTATCTCGCCCACTATCCCAGAAAACTCTTCTTGTTCTCATTGAACAAAAGAGAAAACTGATAACCATAAGCATAGATGTAGAGTTGGAATTAACCTTTAGTGTTCATCTAACCAGTTTCCTTTATTTAAAGAATGGAAAAAATAAAGCCCAGAGAATATAAGATCACATAGGTAGAATGAATTTATGAATTCTGAAAATCATAGGGATAATGACTACAGTCACGGGATCATTGATAGACATGCTTACTTCAGGAGTAGTGATATTAACTTTATTGCTGTTCTCAGAGCTAGAGATGGGAAGGAGAAGAGGGATATATATTTGTATGAAAGATACTTGTGGCCTAATGATGACTGGAGAGCTGACATAGATCTGAATTGGGCTAGATGTGGAGAACTTTCACCAATCAGGAGCCCAGGGCAATGCCAAAATAGGCATTCAAGATATATTGTGTGAATTAAATTGTTTTCTGAACAACTGGAGGAGAAGGGGAAGGTAGGAGAGAAATAAAGAAGATTGGAAAGAGCAGCATTCAAATTTGTTGCTTTTTAATGTTTCTGAAGGCTAAATCTGAATGGGCAAAATTCAGGAATTTTGATTTATAATGTAATTTATAGGAGTTCCAACTATTGTAGATGTTGGATAGCTAGGGCTAGGCTCCTTTCTGCTTTCTGTGGCTGGCATTTTGACTATGCTTATTAATTTTATTTATTTATTTATTTTTACAATTTTTTTTACATTATAAATATTTACAGATTATCCTACTTAATAAAGTAAAAGAATTCAGTAGAATTAAAAAAGACAATGATCTGATCTGAAAGTACTTGGAACATCCTTTATTTGTAGGACCCTATCCCACAAAAAAGAAAATAGAAATCTAACAAAAAGGAAAAAAAAAGAAATTTCTTCTAACATATACATTGTTAATTCTCTCAGTGACCATGAACAAAACAATGCCTCATTTTGTACTCTAAATCCATCATCTCTCCGTCATGGATAGCATGTGTCACCTTTGGTGCTATGGTCATGTATAATCATTTTATTGATTGTAGTTCTTATAGCTTTTAAAGTTGTTTGTTATTACAGGGTTTTTAATGTATAAATTTTTCTCCTACATATTATTTTGACATGGTCAAGGAGAAGGCATGGGAGAACAACTAATGGCTCTTGGGTGAGAGGACCAGAGTTCAAATGGGGCATATTACTTCAGCTGGTGTCAGGAAGATCAGAGTTCAGATCTGGTCTCTGACATTTACTTAATTTTGTCACCCTGAACTAGTCATTTAAACTTGATGATTTTTACTTTATCCAACTTTAAAATGGGGAGAATGATACTTATAATTCTTGCTTTTACAGGGTTGTTGAGACTTACATGAAATAATAGAAAATACTTTATAAACATTAAAATGCTATCTAAATGTCAAGTAATTATCATTATTATTAAAGTGACAAAAATGAAAAAGCTATTTAATAAATCCTTCAACAAATTTTTGGTAAGCACCTAATATATTCAGCTACTGTGAGGATACAAAGTCAAGAATTAGCTGATTATCAGCACATCTAGAAAAAAAGTTTGAAGGTGGGCAGTAAACCCCATTAAAGATTTTGTCTTATCTGTGGATTATAATGATACATTCCTCATAGAGATGAGAAGAGCCATCTTAGGCTTTGGCTGACCCCTGGTAAAGTTTGAAAATGGCACCCCTTCCAGAGGCTTTGAACTTTCACTATAACCTCATACTTGGCATCTCAAACATAGATGCTTTTATAACATGGAAAGCATAATTTTCTGGCATTAAAGTTGTGTGCATTTATAAAAAGCAATATTGAACAATATTTCATGGTGTGCCCTGTGTAATTGACTTCTTTGTCTATACCTAAGCTCAGTCCTGCTGATGACCTTACCTTAAACATAAGAAATAAAGAATAAATTATGTTAGTAGGCAAAGACTTTTATTTATATTATAGTCTGATTTTTAAGATTAGTGCTATTTCTATCCTAATTTCATAGATGAGGATATTGACATTCAAAAGGATTTATTGAGCTATTTAGGAGCATACAGCTAATAAGAATCTTCCAGACTCTAACTCTAGGAAAAGATGCTGCCCCTTTTCCAAAGCAAGATGCTGAGGTCTCTCCATGCAAGGTGAAAGCAGATGAGGATTTGGGATGGTTGTATATCTAGTTGGGACAGGAGGACCTTGACAATTAGTCCTTGCTTTGGGTAGTAAATTAATGAACACTTTTTGAAAGAATAAAGAGACATTAAGAATCTATTACATGTTTAGCCTGTACTAGGTACTTTGGGAAAACAAAAAAGGGAGAAATGTGGTCCCTGCCCCACAGGAACTTAGAGTGTTACTGGAGAGACTAGAGTAATGCATCCCATGCAATCAGAAAACAAAATATAAAATAAGATGTTAAATTTTGAAGTAATAAAATAAATGTGAGATTTTAAACTTGGGGATAAATATAATCTTGAAAATATTAAAAACCCACAAATTTGAGGATGGAGAGCATTCAAAGGAAGATAAAAAAGGGGAAATTAGAAGTGATATTGGTTGGTTATTTTTACTACAGCTGATTAGTTGGATATTGGTTGGTTATTTTTTTTTTTTTTACTACATCTGATTAGTTGAAAGAAATAGATGACAAATTCCTGATATAGATAGTAAAAGTGAAAATGGGTGAAAGCTATACCTGTCTTGGGAAACTTTAATTATTCAGACATTGGCTGAAGGGTGTACTTTTCATTAGAAGTGGAGCATCTGACAAATTCTGTACTTGCCTTGCTGATAATTGCATCTCTCAGAAAGTGGAGGAAATTATAAGAGCATCCTCTTCTCTGGACCTGATTGAGAACAACTAAGTTTGAAGTAGAAATGATATGAATCTTTGGGGACATTGACCCTGTCATCTTAGAGTTTGTGATAGAGAGCATATTAGACATAGTTCAATGAATGTATCCTGGACTTGAAAGGATCAGGTTTCAAATAACTCATGTAAAAAATCCTATAGCTTATGATTCTAAAATGAATGACGGTTCAGGAGATATGAGAAATCTCAAGAGCAAAATTCTTGCTATCATCTTAAATGATTCTGGGGAGAATGGAGAAGAAAGGGGGAATAACATCTAAAAAGACTGATGTACCAGCATGTTGTTTCTTCATCTTTTGTTTTTGAAGAGGATCAATGATGTCACATACTAAGGTTAGGATATGTTGTGTTCATCTGTGGCTGATCAGTCCATTATGAGTTGGGAGGCTTGAACACAAGTAGTTCATTAGAACATTTGGGATGGAGATGTCTCTGGATTTGCACAGTTTATGCTTCCTTTGTACTATTGTAATTCTACTTTGCTCATGGAGTATAGCATCTGCTTTGATGTGGGCACACCTTACTGGGTGGTCCTGTGCCAGCATTTCCCTTGTCTCACAATGAATACTAAAGTTCTTTAGAGAGATCATAAGAATATATATTATATATAAAGACAGTACTATTATATATGTTATATATTGTACTATATATAACATATAACACAATATAGTACATATTATATATAAAAATTTATATTATATATATATATTACAATGCTTTTTCTGACCTACATGTATAAATGTTTGCCTTGTGCAAGTTCTCTATAAAATAATCTTTTAGGTAAGTGTTCATTTGGCATTCAGACTACGTGGCCAGCCCACCAGAGTTGTGCTCTCTGCAGCAGAGTTTGAATGGTTAGCATTTCAGCTCAAGAGAGGACCTCAGTGTCTGGAACCTTATCATGTCATGATCTTCTAAATCTTCCTAACGTGATTCAAATGGAAATGATTCAGTTTTTTGATATGCTTCTGAAAGATTGTCCAGACTCCACAGGCATGCAGCAATGAATTCAGCACCGTGGCTCTGTAGATCTTCAGTTTGATAGTTGGTCTTATACGTCTCTCCCACACTTTCCTTCAGAGCCTCCCCAAAACTGAACTAGCTCTAGCAATGGGTACATCGATCTCATTATCAATGTGTACATTCCTGGAAAGTCTACTGACAAAAGAAGTGGCATTTAAAATTTCTCCATTTAACCAGTGACTTCACATATGGATAGTGTGGTGCTGGCTAGTGGAGAACCTGTGTTTTCTTGGTATTGATTGCCAGGACAAAAACAGCACAAGTGGCAGAGAATCAATCAATCAATCCATACTCTCTTGCATCTCAGCCTCAGAGGCTGCATTGAATGCACAATTATCTACAAACAAAAAGTCACATACCAGCCTTCCCTCCACTTTGTTCTTGGCTTTTAGCCTTTTCAAGTTAAATAGTTTACCATCAGAGTGATAGCTGACCTTGATGTAGTTTCCATTCTTGATGAAGATGTTGACAACATCAGAGAAAACATGCTAAACAGCACAGGAGCAAGCACACATCCTTGTTTCACTCCATTGGTGACTGGAAGAGTGATAGCATTCTCCAATATCCAATATGATCATGCCATCATAAAATAGCATACTATTCCAAGATATTCCTCTGGCAACCAAATGCTGCCATGATTTTTCATAAGCTCTTAAAACTGATCAAAGGTCTTGGTCAGTTTGACAAATGTACAAAGCTCTGTTCTTTTCCTGGTATTTCTCCTGGAATTGTCATCCAGCAGAGACCATATTGACCATTCCTCAGTCCTTTCTGAAGCCACACTGGCTCTTTGGCAAATGACCATCTTTTGGGGGAAGGATCAGTGGTTTGGGGAGGATTTTCTAAGAATCCTGTAAGCAATGATTAAGATGGACAACCCCATTCCCGTTTCCTTTTCTTTTTTAATGATAGGCAATAACTTGATATTTCTTCTTCAGTTGATACACCTGCATAAGAGATCCCCAAGGAATTCAATTTTTGTAGTATAGACAGAAAAAGATAGAAATGGAAATGTATACCAAAAGGATAGTGCAAAAGCAATAATGCAAATCCTTAAAATACCATTAGGAAGGCTAAAACTCAGAAGAGACTGAGAAGTGAAAAAATGCTAATAATTAAAAAAGGGCTTTTTAAAAAACATGTGTGAGAGAGCACTAAGGAGAGAAAAGAAGGGATAGACTGGGAACTTGAAGTGTGGAAAAATGAATTAGATGGTCCCTGAGGTTCCTTCCAGATCTAAATCCTATCATCTAACAGTAGAATAATGTTAAGAAGGTGGAGCACAGGATCAGTTGATGCAAAAAATTGCTTGATTATTCAAGGTAGACTTAAATTATGGTTCTCTATTAATAGACAAGAGAGAAAAGACATTTTGCAACTGTTTTCTCTATCAGAGTAAAAAGAACAAAACAAAGACTGAAACTGTAAATGAGCTATTATGAATAGAGCATAGAGCACCTCACTACCCTTAGTGAAGTAAAATCACTAGATTCAGATGAATTAATTTGAGGGTGCTAGAAAACCACTACCACCACAACAAACAACTCAAGATGATTAAATCACAATTTTAGGGCAGAGATCACTGAATCCAATTCCCTCATTTCACAATTGTGGAAACTGAGGTCTAGAAAAGTGAAGTGACCTGATTCCAGAGATGTGCCATGCTGCTCACTATTGTTGTTCATATAATTACTGATTATTTTCAATCATCTGTAAATGATCATGTAGAAGGGAATAGATACTATAGATTAGGAAATGGTCCTAATTTTCAAAAAGAAAAAAGGCAAGTGAATTCTATAAGCTTCCTAGTAAAATTCTGAAGTGGAATATTTATGGAATGATTTGTCAACACTTAGAAGAGGTGATCATTGGGAGCCAAATTTGATATATTAAAAAGTCATGTCTGACTAGCCTCACATTCTATTTTAAAAGTGTTATTAGATAGGTAGATCAGAATATGCTGTGTACATAGTTTGCTTGGGATTCATTGAGTTATTTGGCAAAGTTTTCCAGGACATTCTTGTAAATAAAATGGAGAAACATGGACTTGTGGCTGATTTAATGACAAATTGCTATATTCAAAGGGAAGAGACTAATAGATGAATTTCTACTTTGGGAGGGTTCTCTTGAGGTCTCTCCTTCCCAAGTTCTGTCTTTTTCTGTTTGACACTTCCAGCTGTGATTTGGATAACAATACATGAATAGTATGTACATGAAATGTGTAAATGACAGAAAACAGGAGGGATAGCTAGGATTAGAACTTGAGCCATTTTAAATCCTACAGCACCTGGTTTCTTTCTCTAGAATAGATTTAAAGTTGGAAAGGGTTTTAGAGAACATGTCTGATTGTCTCATTTTACAGATGTTGAAACTGAGATCTGGAGAAAGTAAAGCCAATCCATTCATTCAAGGTTACATGGGTAGTAAATGGTAGAGCTGGGATTTGAACTCAGGATTTTTGATTCTAAACACTATGCCCTTCCCACCATACTCACACTCGGGCTGTATCTCATACTTGTTAAATGACCAGACGAACTTTGTATCTGGACATACAAGAAGAATCTAGGTCACCCCTTTACTCTTCTTTCCCTTTCCCCATCTGTTGCCTGCAGCTGCCAGCTGTGCCTGCCACAATGTTTGAATAGGCCAGCTGTGCCAACGATATCACATTTGTATGGGACACAGGGTCCCATTTTTAGCATCTCCTTTTGGGTCTGCTTTGAGATTTTCCACTTGTGGCTTCCCCCATCTGTTTAGGAATACAACCTGAAATTCTGCCCCCTGGCTGTTACTTCCAGGAGACTCAGATTTGGTAAATAACCCCATCCTCCTTCCATTGGCAAGATCGTGAAGTCTATGAAATGTGCCTTTGGCAGCAAATATACTCTTTCTGCTCCCTTTTTTTTCTCTTCCATCCTCCCTGCCCCATATGCATTATTTTCTGAGCTTCCCTCTCTGTCTAGCCAGGCAAGAAAACTCACTCAGATTAAGATTTTAAAGACTTAATATATTTCTTTCTCCCAAAGACATCTATATCAGAAAAGATGTGCAGGAAATTGAGAGCTTAATCCAAAGAATTACAGCCTTCCAGGCATTAATGGGGGAAATCTAACCCAATGCTTCCCAAATCACATGCTATGCACCTGGACCCACCTCTAAGGGCAGCACTTGTGAAAGATTTTTCTATGATGGCAGAAGGGGTGCCGGAGGTTCTGTGTCGATTTGATGAGTGCTCAGTCTATAGGGGACTGTCTTAACTCTCTGCATTACTTTACTTCTTTATATCAGTGATTTAGATAAAGGCATGGAGAGCATATTCATCAAGTCCCAAATGAAATTAAACCTGGAGGCATAAACTAACATAGGAGGGTGACTAAGAGGAGTCAGGACTCAAAAAGTTCTGACCTATTACAACACTGATCCATGATTCATTAAGAGAAATAATGAATCTAACAAGATGAAATTGAATAGAGATCAATTAATCAATAAACATTTATTAATGGTATTAAGATTAATGCTACATTATTAATAGTGTTAATAGTACTTTGTGCCAGGCACTGTGCTAATCAGTAGGCAAAAAGCAGTGTCTGCCCTCCAGGAGCTTATAAACTAATATGGGAGATAACATATAAATAGTATATACAAAGCAAATTATTTACAGGTTAAATATGAAATAGTTGGCACAGGGAAGACTCTAGAATTAAAAAGGTTGGGAAAGGTCCTATGAAGTGTGGTAAAAAATAGATATAGAAAAGGGAGGAGGTTGGGGAAGTCAGACAAATTTGACTAACTGGACTTTGGGAAATTATAGTAAAAGTCAGGTGAGTGGAGATGTGGGGAAAGTAAACTACTGTTTTTTCCCAGTTGTGTAAAGAAACCTGTAAGAGTTGTCTTCAAAGTTGCACAAAATTTCGTAAGGATTTCTGATTGCCTAATTTGTAAATAATCTGTATCTCCACCATTCTCATTACTCAAATTAAGATTTTTATATCCACCCTAAATCTCTTTTCTGAGATCCCATCTTACATCATGAACTGAGGGAAGTGGGGGGGGGGTGTCTCTGAATACAAATGTCTACCTCTTTGTAGTATTGCTTCCATCCCTACCTTTTGCATCCACTTTAAAGATATGGCATTGGGTTATCAGTCAATAACTCTCAGGGATTTTGTAAAGACCAGTGAAATCATGAATCTTAAAAATCTCTATTTTCTTTTCCTTCTCATTTTCTTTTTCCTCTTCTTCCTCTTCTTTTTCCTCCTTCTCTCCTTTCTTCTCCTCCTTAATTCCTCCCCTCTTTTCCCCTTTCTTCTCTTCTTCTTTTTCTTCCTCCTCTTCTGCTTTTTATCTTCTTCCTCTTTTTCATCTTTCTCTTCCTTTTTTATCTTCTTCTTCCTCTTTTTCATCCTCCGCTTCCTCTTTTTTCATCCTCTTCTTCCTCTTTTTCATCCTCCCCTTTCTCTTCCTCTTTTCTCCTTTCTCTTTTTACTTTTCCTTCTTTCTTCTTTCTCCTCACCTTTTCCCCTCTCCTTTTCTTTTTTCTCCTCTTCCTCTTCTTTCTTTTCTTCTTTCTTTTCCTCCTCTTCATTTTCTTCCTCTTCTTTCTCCTCTTCCTCCTCATTTTTTCTCTTCCTTTTCTTCTTCCTCCTTGTCTTCCTTGTCTTCCTCCTCATCTTTCTCCTTTTGCTTTTCTTTCTCCCTCCTCCAGATAGAAGATTCTGGCTTTAGTTCAGGCTTTGTCACTAGTTAACCAAGTGATTCTCAATGGCTTTGTTTCCTCATATACAAAACAAAGAGGCTGAATTAGGATTGTGGAGGGTATAGTGGGAGGAATGCTTCTGATATCAGATCATGCTTCTGATGCTTATTACTTATGGGATCTTGGGCAAATGATTTTTCTTTCCTGGGCCTGAATTTCCCCATCAGTGATATGAAATGATTGGACTGGAAGGCCTCTGAGGTCTCTTAGGCTACTTAGTTTTCCTATTTATACAGCAAAAAAGATTGAATAGATGATCTCTAAAATTCTTTCTAATTCTAATATCCTGTGATTCCTTACCAGCCTTGTCTTAATAGGGAAATGAGGTAGATTAGACAGTATGTAAGTGACAGTTAGATTTAGCCTTTGGAAGAAAAAGAGGCAAGGCCCTTTGCAAAGCTACAAATCAGTAATGTAAATAGCACAGTGGTTGGAAGGCTAGGTTGGAGTCAGTAAGACCTGAGTTGAAATACTGCCTCTGATGTTTACTAGCTCTGTGACCCTGGACAAGTCATTTAACTACTCTCTGCCTTAGTTTCCTCATCTATAAAATGGGGATACTAATAGCTGTAATAGGCTTTAAAAACCCTACTGGTTTAGATAGAAAGAAGAGAAGGCCTTACACAGATAGGAGAGAGTAAATAATTCAAAGTGGTTGCAGTGTATACAAGATAGACTCTCAGTGTGAGGTCAGTCTGATTAAAATGGAAAAATCTTGATGGGGAGAGCAGGGACCCCTCCCCCCCCTTATTTATTTATTTACTTACTCATTTATTTATCCATTTACTTATTTATCTACCTTTTTGTTCATTTATTTAGTTGTTGTTTCTTTAGTCTGTTTCCCCAGTGCCTAGCAGAGTGCTAGCAAATAGGTGGTAAGGAGTGGGCAGAGAACAAGACAGAGTGGTATTATTAGATCTATGCCACAGGAAAATTAATCTACAATTAATCTGGAGCCAGGATGTGAAGGATGGAGTATAGAGGGCTGAGAGAGAGTGGGAAGAGATTTGTTATGAGGTTGTTCTGACAAACCTTGTAATGAGGGCCCATCTTAGGGTGAAGATGTGAAGAGAAAAGAGGGGAGAAATTTTGATTGAGGTAGAATCTGGGTAAATCCTGAGAAATTATTAAATGGAAAATATGAGAGAGGAGATAACATTGAGATATTGGGCCTGGATGACTGAATGAATGCTGGTGCCATTGACCCAAATAAAGAACCAAGAGGTAGAACTCATTTTAAGGGTGGGGGGGAATACTAAGCTTTGAGTCTGTTGAAGTTGGACCTTGTCCAGCAAAGATTGGAAATATGGGTCTGAATATAGAAATTTGAAATGTATCTGAACAATGGGGAGACAGAGGTAATTGAGATTGCTAAGGAAGAGAGTTCAGAGGAAGAATGGAGTCAAGAACAGGATACTGGAGATATTCCATTTGAAGGAACAGATTAAGAAGGTTGTTTTAGGTCCAGAAAGGGCCATAGTGGTCACTTGGTCCAACATTCACAGACAATAAAAGAGAAAGAGAAGTTGAAGCCAGAGAAGCAGCAGAAGAATCACAAATATTATCACTGATGTTGGGGGAATGGGGGAATGAGACATAAAGGAAGGGGCTTAGCCCTTTAAAAACCTTTCTGAAAACTCCTCAGTTTCATAACCTCAGGGGATTGAAACAGTTGCTGCAGTTCTCCTAGCTGATCACAAAATGCTTCATTTGACTTATGAAAATAGTACATATTTCATGCATTAATTTGATCTACTTACCAGAGGTCACTATGGTGCAATGTGAGGTCACTATGTGAAGATCTATAAATTGGCATCAGATTGACTATCAGTTTTATTTGATTGAAACATTAAACTCAGTTTATGTATGCTCAGTCTTCATGGTTCATTGATGGCTTTGATATTTGCTCCCTATTTAAGAGTCTAAGAAATATGATGTAATTATCTTTCACTTCCGTTCTGCTTTTGATGGCTTTTTTTTTTACCCTAGATCCCTAGGGTATCCCTATCTTCCCCACCCCAGACTGCTCCCCTGTCTCGTCATCTTTGCCATCAAAATGAATTTATTTGTGTGTCGACCCCTCAGAAAGGTCTTGATCCACTATAGCATATTAATTCATTACACCATCCAGAGTATGTATATGGGTACTTTAGCAGTAGTATTCTAGAGATAATGCCTTAGAGATCTTGCCAAAGTGGGCCCTTCAGAACCCTAACAAAGGGAGAGAAGGGGAGGGGAAAAAGAGAGAGAGGGAGGGAGGGAAGAAGAGAGGAGGAGAAAAGAGAGATAGAGACAACAAAAGTGGACAGATTAATTAGGAGACTGTTTTGAATTTGAAATGTAATTTCAGGTAATGCTCTAGGCCATTAAGACAGACTTTTTAATAAGGGGGGGGTGCTTTTCGCAAAGCACTATTTGTATCATACCCAACTCCTACAAGCCTGTTTTTAGAGGTTCATTCCTTTGGGTCATAAAGAATTTTTACATCTGTCCCCTTTCTTCCTATTCTAGTGCAGGCCCTTTGGATAACTTTTAGGCTAATCTGCTCACTTTTATTCTCAAAACAAAAATGTCTTTCCTTCCCTCCTTCCCTCCCTCCCTCTCTTTTCTCCTATCCCTCCCTCCCTCTCTCTCTCTTCTCCTATCCCTCCCTCTCTCTTTCTCTCTTCTCCTATCCCTCCTTCTCTTTTCTTTTCTTCCCTCCCCTTCTCTATCCTCCTCTCTCCTCCTCTCCCTTTCTCTCTCTTAGGATTCTGAAGTGCCCAAATAGCATTGCAAAGAGGTACCACTTTAAGCTGTTCTTAGGTAACACTTCAATAAACACTGGTTAATCTCTATATAGAATATAGCTCCAGAGGAATGGAACTGAAGCTAAAGGCCTGAATCTGATGGGAGGAGGTCCAGCAGAGGATAGAGGAGATATCTGAAAGCTGCAAGTGGGAGGGAATCCAAGAAAGCTGTCACTGTCACAAATACCCTCATCTCCCTACCTTTCGTGTGTGTGTGTGTGTGTGTGTGTGTGTGTGTGTGTGTGTGTGTGTGTGTTTAGGGAAGGGGCCACAAGGACTGCATTTCCTCATCAGCAAAATGAATGGCGTGGGTTTGATGACCTTTAAGGTTCTTTCCAGGACCTTATTATTCTCTCATGAGAAGGGTTGCCCACCCTGATTCCTCCTTCCTCAAATGGTGATGGCAGAAGAGAACTAAGATGTAGGGGAAAGTGCTTTGCAGTTGGAAAGTACCCAAAATATTGGCAGTCAAAATCAAAGCTTTCCCTCTTCCTGTCTCTCACTGTCCATCCTGTCAGCTTTAATTCCAAATACATTGATTTGAATGCTGCGAACTTTAGAAGAGTGGAGCAGACATCTGCCTGGGCAGATTTCATTATTACTAATAAGCAATGATGGCCTCTGATAGAAACCCTAAAGCTCAGTCATTGAAGGTTTTGCCCCTATCCAGGCAGGAGGATTTCAGAAGAATAAGGGTTACTTCTTCCAAATAGGAAAAGTCCTACTGATGCTGAAGAAGACAGATGGTTCTCTGATAAGTTTGTGATTTTGAGTTGAAAAACCAAAACACCCAGGTAGGATCCTTTTGTCTTTAAGATCAATCAATCAATCCATCAATTGATCCATCATGAAGGAATAGATGAGTTTGCTAACTGACCCAATTGTTAATCAAAAAATAGTAGTAAATTCACTGGATTTGATGTCAGAATACCTGCATTTGGATCTTAGTGGTGCCATTCTCTAGTCTTTGCAGGCAAATCACAATATCTGAACTTCTGTTTGCTCACTTGTAACATGAAAAGTTTGGACTAAACAAACTAAATAAACTAAAGATTTCCTCTGGCCAGGGACATGAAGGTAAATATTTGACAAATAAATTTCCAAACTCCTCCCTAAAACCAACAAAATAAAAAAAAGGTACACTTCTAAGTTTAATTTGAATTAACATTTTCTTTATTGCTTTTTTAAAATCCAAATGATCAACAAAACAATAAAACAAGCCTGATTTGTAGCATCTGCTGTTGTTAAATGCTCATAGTGAAAAATTTAACCATCCAGAGAGCTGGAATGAACTGACTCTAGCATATTCCTGCCTCCAGCCCTAAGAGCTGGAAAATTTATGAAGATGTAACTAGCTTTGAATGGGACAAAAAAAGGAGGGTGAGAAAACTTGCAAGTTTAATCAGGTAGAGAAGACTCAGTTACTAGTAAGACATGAAATACATAATTCATTGCCAGATGAGACCAAGTTGTAATTAGGAAAAAAAAGGAAAGATCTGGGACCTATAGACACAAGCAATGGTATGCTTCAGCCAGCTCCTACTAGGAAACAGCCTATTGTTAAATTGTCATATGAGTTTTTACATCTAGGAAATCAGAAATGACACAAATCAGGGCTTGGTTTCTTGTTTTGTTGATTAGATTTAGGAAAGTGATGGAGACAATATCAATAATGGTGGTGAAAATTAAGTGTGTTTTGAATACTTTTTCCCCAGTCACTTGTTAAACATTTATCATCACATCCCTGTAACAATGTTCTATGATGAAAGAGACTTTGGTACATTGTCCTTTGGAGAGGGGTGGTGTGGGATACATAGCCTTATGGCCATCATGAAGACTGTATTGGGAAGAGCCCTTCTGTCTAAGGCAGGGGAAGGGAACACTCAGTATTCGGGCTGTAATAAGGGCTTCAGAATCATTGGCTAAGGCAACAGCAGGCAATGATGAGCTCAACACTGGGTACCACAACCTCCCACTGTTTGACTTCTATAAGTTGATAATTTTGTATGGTTTGTGAATAATGTTATAAATATCCAAATTGCTCTTAGCAGACAAAAGCTTTCCCATCTCTTGTCCAAGACTGAGCTAGGATGGAGCTCACCTGGAGAGTGGCTGCTATGGAGAGAGAGAGAGAGAGAGAGAGAGAGAGAGAGAGAGAGAGAGAGAGAGAGCGCGCGCGCGCGCGAGAGCGAGCACGCGCATGCTCACTATGTGTTCTTGTTAACTAGGTGCTAAGCCTATTTGTTTATACATCTGGAAGTAAAAGTGTTGTCAGGATCCTCCATATTTGGGGCAAAGTCTTGGTCTTCTTCTCGATTATGGCTCTTTGTCTAGATAATGAGTTCTGTTGGCCAGAAAAAGAAGAGGGCATTATATGGGCAGAGAAAGATTTATAGAAGAGGTAAGATGTGATTGTCCTTGAAGGAAAAGCAAGATCCGAATATAGAGGAAGATATATGGTGAAGAGGAAGAGATGAACAAGGACATTTTCAGTACACAATGACTATGTATCTTGGCCAAATGGGCAGTATATGTAGGGGAGGAGAAGGTTGGGAAGGTAGATTAGAAGTAGATTACAGAGGTCTTTAATGCTGGTCTTAAGAGTTTGGGTATTGTGCTATAAGCAGTAGGGAACTGCTAATAATTTATGGACAACAGTTAAGAGCTGAAGTGTTTACTTTCTTCCTTCAAACTCTTTGTCTTTGATCTTTCTCTCCTTCTTTGATCCTTCCTTCCCACTTCCAGTTTCCTCTTAGGATTTTGGGCTTTGATAGGTGATTTTTTGCTCTATTTTGCTTGGAACCAGATCTCCATGTCACTTATTGGTCACCCTTTCCATCCAAACCATGCTGCCTCCTAAACTCACCACCTCTTCTACCACAACTTGTAGTGAACTTGTATGGACTTCTCCCATTAGAATGTAAGCTCTTTGGGGACAAAGACTTTTTTTTGTTTGGACTTAGCATAGAGCTTCACATATTGTAATGGTACATAAGGCTTAAAATTCTATGTCTATATCTGTCTATATCCATCTAAAAGGGATTAGGCTGAAGAGCTTTATATTTTAGAAGGAAGAACTTACTCATTAAATGAATAAGGTCAACTAAATTGCATTGGAAAGAGTTAGCATATTCAAAGGGGAAGAAACTATGTTCAAGGATCTTTGAAATCATTTTATTTGCTTGCCAATAATGAAATATAAAGGGCAGCTAGTTGGCACAGGGGATAAAGCTCTGGGCTTGGAGCCAGAAGGACTTGCATTCAGATCCAGCCTCAGACACTTACTAGCTGGGTGACGCCTGGGCAAAGCGAGTTGGAGAAGGAAATGAAAAACCATTCCAGTATTTTTGCCAAGAAAGCTCTGGATGGGGTCACAAAGTCTTGGATGTTACTGAAAAATAACTGGACAAGAAAAATGAAATACAAATTGTGATTGGTTGTCTATTCCTTAAGACAGAATCATGCAACAGTTGATTCTAATACTTTTACAAGATAGTTTCTAACTCTGATCATGTTAAAGCTGTTGACCAGGTGCTCTCTACTGGTTCTAACTTAGTCTTTCTTGTTCTTGTTTTCCCAGGTGCCCCTTTTCAAAGGTCTCAGCATCCTCACGCTACCTCCTGCCGCCACTTCCACTTGGGTCCCCCCCAGCCACAGCAGCTCACTACGGACTTCCCCATTGCGCATCCTGTGCAGTCCCAGCCGGGCCTCAGTCCCCACATGGCCCCGGCCCACCAGCACAGCGGCACCCTCCACCAGCCCCTGACCCCGCTGCCCACCCTCCCGTTCCAGGACGTCACAGGTCCCTCCTTCCTACCTCAGGCCCTGCACCAGCAATACCTCCTCCAGCAGCAGCTCCTTGAGGCCCAACATCGCAGGCTGGTCTCACACCCCAGGTGAGTGACTAGGATGAGGGTCAGGCTGAGGGATTCTGGGGAATGGGGAGACTCTTCCCTGTCTGAGTGTCGAAGCCATCGTCACCTGAGAGGCTGGTCATTCTTTAGGAGTGGATGGGAAGTTGGGCCTTAGACTTGCTGGTCATCAGTCTACAAGAATTGTCAGGGCACTCACTGTTGTTTATAGAAGGAGATTTTGCCTCGATAAATGAAATGACTTCCTAATAGCAAGGTCTGCCAAATAAAGAAGGTTCTGATTCATGGGAGAGAGAGAAAAAGAGAGAGGGAGAGGGGGAAGATGCAGAGGGGGAGAGAGGAGGGAGAGTGAGAGAGGGAAGACGCAGAAGGGGAGGAGGGAGAGGGAGAGAGAGTGCAGAGGGGGACAGAGAAAATGTCCTGGAGAAACTGGTATTTTGAAGGATAAGTAGCATTTGAACTGGTGGGAAAACATAACATAAATATAGCATGCTAGCAAGAGAGTAAGAGGGAAATGGACCTGACTGGATTGGAGGGCTGCTGTTGGGGAAGAACAGGAGGCGAGGTAACCAGAGACTGCAGGGTGCTGTGAAAAGAAAGCTGCATTTGAAATCAAGGAATCTGTGTTCAGCTGTCAATCCTGCAACCTGTGTGAACTTGGACAAGTCACCCTCTGGGCTTCAAATCCTTATCTGTTATCATCCAACAAGCATTTATTAAACACCTACTATGTGCCAGGCATCTATAAAATGAGGGGATTAGATGAGATACCCTCCAAAGTCCCTCCTTGCTGTAATTTTTTTTGTTTTTTTAATTCGGTGCCTTTGGTTTTCATATCACATTCATTTCTGAATGAATATATCCCTTCCTATCCCCCTATCCAGAGAACCTTTCCTAGTAACAGATTAAAAAATAAATTGGGAAAAACTGCCAGTTTAACCTAACCAAACAGCATACTGAGGGTGTCTGGTGAGCTCCAAATCCGTGATTCTAAATTGGAAAAGCAGAAGGGACACTAGATGACATCTATGAGAAATGTCTAAGTAATGGGCTAGGATCAGCTAGGGACACTTGAGGTTCTTGGAACAAGGCTTCGTAAGGCGTTTTGGAAGAGATGAGGTCTTGGAAAGGGATGGACAGGGACCCAGTTCCGCACCAGGAGCCCTGATGTTGATTCCTGGAGAGAATAGCAGGGGTGGGTCCCGGCATGTGCAGCTTTGCCCTAAATCAAGTGCGTCTATGCCACAGGCGGACTCAGGAACGTGTGTCCGTTCACCCTCACCGGCTGCATCCAGGCTTTGACTTCAGCCATCAACTACAGACGCCTCAGCCCAGGTATTTGGCTGAGGGCACCGACTGGTGAGTCTCCTGGGCAATCCTGTGTCTACCTCCCCTCACTGTCCGGGGAGCACAGATGGGGTATGGGCAGCTGGGACTATGCGAGTGAGTCGGGGAGGTGGGAAACATTTCTTGCCTATACTGATTCCATCCTCTTCCCTTTCATTTGAGTAAGAAATAAGGCCTACTTCCTCATCTTATATACCCACCCCAAGAGTCCCTTCTGCCCCCTGTCTAATTCCCCAAAGGTTAGAGAGCAAGACAATAATTGCTTATTGATTCGACTGTTTGCTGTCCATTTAACGTCTGGGTCTGTGCTAGCAAAGGTGAGCTGGACCTGGTTAGCTCCTACAGAGTTTATAGTCTTGTGGCAAAGGGAGCAGGAAATACATAAAGAACAAAAAGGACCACAATACAAAGTGCTGTGTGGTTATTGCCCAGAGTGGAACTTTGGTTTGAATTTCTAGCTCTAATCTATACAAGCCACTTTCTGAATCTGTTGTTGTGAAAGAAGACACTTTGAAAACTCTATGGAAATAGGAATTATCATTATTAGTAAAAATGGTGACAATAATTCTTATGGAATAATGGGAGGCCTGGACTTGTAGTTTTCCTTCAAGTCTTATTTTACTCGGGTATATGACACCCTATCCAGGTCTTGGGCCACCAAGTTGGTTCTTCTTCCTTTCTCAAGGAGTTTAATACTTTGTTCAGTCTTCCTTTCCAGACCAACTTTTGTCCTTTGTACAAAGGACAAATAAATTTCCAAACTCCTCCCCAAAACCAACAAAATAAAAGAAAAGGTACACTTTTATGTGTCAACATTCATGATAGTCCCTCAAACATCCTGATCTTTCATATTACAAGTCCTCTCAACTCTCTTAACATTTGCCTTCTGACTACTCCATAGCCATGCACAAAAATGATTACATCCTGGACCTTTCCATCACCCATGAGGAGTAGAATTCAAACCAAAGTTCTTGCTGTCAGCTCCACTCAGATTCTTCCAGAATTAAGCATTCTGAAATCCCTTTATTTTACCATAATCTCTTGTTATTCTATCATTCCCTAAGCTATACTCCTCCCAAATCTATCCTTTGTGCACACTGTGACCTCCAGTTCCATACTTCAAGGTTCTACAAGCCCATTACATCAGATTTTACTTTTTTTCCTCCCCAACATTTGATCTATCAGTCCATTCAGCTGTATGCTGCTATTTTCTAATTTCTTGCTTCTTCTCCCTATCACTGCTCCTATCTTGCCAAATCTTAACCCAAGATTATCTTCACTTCATCTCCTCCAAGCCTAGTCCTACTTGTAGTTTTGATCCATCCTTTCCCCATTCTCTGTTCTCTTCTGGCAGATTGCTTCCAGTTATCTCCTCTCTCTTGCTCTAATTTTTAATCTCTGCTCATCTACTGCCCTCTTCTCTGTGGGCATATAAAATTAAATCTCACCCATTCTCAAAAAGTCTTAAATTGATCTTCTAACTCTTCTTTCACAAACAAATCCCAAATAAAAAATACTTATCCTCCCAACCTCCACTTCCTCTCCTCTTATTTATTTCTCACTCTTCCAATCCAGTTACCTTTTGTAACAATAATCAAATCAGTACTACTTCTCCTAGAAAAGACATGCTAATCTTGCCTCCTGTGATACATTCACCATCTCAGTGATTTCTCCTGCCAAGCTGCTCCTTCCTCGCCAACACCCTCTTATATGTATTGTTTTCCCTTATTAGAATGTAAACTCCTTGACCTCAGACACTATCTATATTTCTGCATTTGTAATCCCATCACTTAACACAGAGCCTGGTACATAGTAAGTGCTTAATAAATACTATTTCATTCATTCATTCACAAATAATGACACTAAACTACTTGCTCCATAATTACTAATGAGCTTTCTTTAAAAAAGAATTTGTTGATGTCTTTTGTTTCTATATAACCTTCATGTTCTAATATACTCCTCTCTTTTCACTTACTCAATGATGCATCTTTATAACAAAGAATAAACAGAAAGAAAAAAAGTTTGGCAAAATCACACAGCAGAATCTGACAATGTATTCTGTTTTCCTAGCCCCTAGCTGCCAAATTCTTGAAAGAAAAGAGGAACATTTTCTCATCTCTTCTCTAGAGCCAAACGTGGTCATTATAATTACATGGTGTTCAGCTTCATTTTTTTCTTTTTTCCATTTTATTTTGGAGTCTCAGTGATTTCTTAATTGTTGTCTTCTAGTCTTGTTTGTCTTCATCCTTCTTGACTTCTCTGAAGTATTTTGTCCTGTTGATCACTTATCTTCAATGTTTTCTCCTTTCCTTTCATATTTGTCCAGTGTCTTCTCGGTCTTAACCATCTGTTTCCATCTCCTAACTGGCTGGACTTTAAGATTCAATCCAGAGACTCCTTTTCTCTCTCTATGACTTGGTAACAATGATTTCTTGAGCCCCCAAGGGTTCAGTTATCATCTCCAGGCAAGTAGTTCCTGATCTGTATATTGAGTCCTAGAGCCTTGCATCACCAATGGCCTTTTGAACATTTCCAAATTTATGTTTCATAGATCTCAGATTTAATATTATCTAAAACAGTACTCTATCTTTCACTCTGAATCTGCCCCTCTTTCTAACTTTTCTGATTTGGTAGAAAACAATATCACCCTTTCAGTTGCCCTCGGTTTGAAATCGAGTCTTCCTCAATCTTTCACGCTTCCTTACTTTCAATGTCCAAATCAGTTCTCAAGTCTTGTCCTTTCTCCTGCTGTAGTATCTTTTGTATCCATCTCTTTTTCTCAACTTAGAGGGCCACTAATACTATCCTAGTTTAGGACCTCAGCATCTCTTGCTTGGACTAAGGCAATCACTTCCTAATTGTTTTTCCAGTCAGGGTTCTCTCCTTACTAGATTGTAAAAAAAACAAAACAAAACAAAACAAAACAAAAAAAAAAAACTGAACAATAATGTGTTCTATATTTTAAGTCAAATTATTTCAGTTGTCTTTCCTTATCCATGACAATTGTCTGACCCTATGCTTTTGCATAGGCTGAGCTTCAAGTCTGGAATCTGCTACCTTCTCATCCTTGCCTCTTGGAATACTTAACTTTCTTTAATATTCAATTCAGGTGCCACCTCCTACAAGAAGACTTCTCTGATCCTTCTTGCTGTTTGCCTCTCTCTCTCCCTAATTCTTTACTTTGTATGTAGTTTATATTTATATACAGACGTGTGATAGTTCTGACTTGAAGCACCTATTGTTAAATTTTCAGTGTGAATGTTTATCTCAGAAATTGGCAAAGTCTACAAAGGATTTTGGTGTCCCTCCCCCTAACTCTGATTGTCTAGATTTAAGTGAAGGATAAAATGTTAATAATACAGTTTAAAAGTAATAATTTATAGATAGAAAGAGAGCCCTTTTAATTGTTCTGCACATATTTGTTTATATATATTAATATTGTTTTCTTCAAAAGAATATAAGTTCCTTGAAGGAAGGGAGTGGGTCACTTTTAGCCTCTTTTCCTGGCATACAATCCCTTGATAGAACTTGATGATTCATAGTTTTATTAAATCAAGAAAGTCTGAGTTCTGATCTTGCCTCTGAAACTGAATAATGTCTAGTATAGTGCCTGGCACATGGTGGGTACTCAATTAGTGTTTGTTGAATTGCATTTATTACTGTGGAAGACTGAATAAGTTACTCAAACCTCCTTCGCCTCAGTTTCCTTATTTGTGAAATGGGAATAATGATATTTGTACACCTAACTCAGAGGGATGTTGTAAAGTCCATATGGTATAATGTATGTGGAGCACTATGCAAACCTTTAAGGGCTTTGACTGTTAAACAGATTGTTGGGAGGCATGCATGAAGCTTTCAAGTGCTTTATGAATGTGACTTACTGTTGTTGTTAGTTATAGGGTCTTCAAGAAAGGAGGGACCTGGGAAGGTCAGGGAATATACAATGGAAGAATTAAAACTCAAAGTGGACCTCAGAGAATAAATGGGATTTAAATAAACTCACATTCTAAGTGAAGGCAGAGATTTGGAGATAAGAATGCATGAGGCATTTTCTGGAGATAAGACTAATCTGGTTAGAGTAAAGAATTCATCTAGGTAGCTGGTGTGAAATCAGACTGGAAAAAGAGACTGAGACCTCGAAAGCCAGGTTTTGTTATTTTATTCTGTGTGAGATAATAGTGTTGAAATTTCCAATAGCCTAGTTTGTACAGGAGTCCTATCATTTCATGCTTTTGGAAATATAATCACACTTCATTAATTTGCTTTAGTTTGTAAGGGAGGTCAGTTTAACTTGGAGACAAGTCTGAATTAAATATTTAACCAAGACAACAGTTGGGTTACTTATTTGAACTGGCTTAACTAGATGTTGTCAAGGAAAGGGTCCTTTGGGGATATCATTTAACAATAGAGAAGTGATTTATATGTAAAATTCTAATTATCTATATCTAAGTGTAATATTTACATTTACAGAAGATTGTGCCATAGTAGGAAAAAAAAAGCTGTTTTGGACTCTGAAGATATGCTTTTAAGTTTTGCTTCTGACAGTTGGATTGGGAATATGAACCTGAGTTGCCCAGGCAACTCAACTGATATCTAAATTGCCCCAAACTGAGGAACTGCATTAGTAGGGGAGATTACTCCATAGTGGCTCCCCATACAGTTAAAATCACAGGTCTGGACCAAAAAGAAAATGGAATGTTGAAAACAGTTGATTTTCTTTTAAACTAGGTTAGACATGCTTCTTACTATCTTATTCCCATATTTATTAACCAAGCTGGTCTTTTTTTTTTTTTTAAGTAGATAAAGAAAAGGTCAACATCATCCTAACATTTTCCTAGTTAGTAATTGTCTGAATTAATGAGGTTTTATTACAGATAAAATCCTTTCCCCCTGAGACATAACTCTGAAATAATGCTGTTAAACTGTAGGTCAGTGTTTTTCCTGTTCCCAGGATGTTTTTTCGCTAAAGGCATGGAAGATCTGGATTTGAATCCATATTCTTCCACTTAGTACATGTCACTTGTGTGACTCTAGAAAATTTACTTAATCTCTCTGGGTCTTGGCTTTTTCTTTTGTAAAATGAGGGTCCTATAGTACAGATTTCTATAGTTTTTCCAATTTTTAAGTCAAATGACCCAAATATAAAGTTGTATTGAATGTTGTGGCAGCTAGTAGCTTAGAGTGCTGGGCTTGGTTTTATCATCCCGATTTCAATCTAGCCTCAGACATTTCCTGTGTAACCCTAAGCAAGTCAATTAACTACCTCAGTTTCCTCATCTATAAAATGAGCTAGAGAAGGAAATGGCAAAGCAGTTCAGTATCTCTGCCAAGAAAACCTCAAATAGGGCCATGAATAATCTTATCTGCATGTAGCCCCAGAGATCTGACCAGTGCTTCTCAGCACAGATCTTGAGGAAGACCTCCCTGTTCTGCATTTCCTTTCCTGTGTTTGCTCCCTACTGTTTTGCTTCTTTTGCCAAGGCTGGCCCGGATTTTCAGTCAGCCTCAGAAGTTTTCAGAAGAAAACAGCTATCCCTCCTCCTGAGTAATTATCTCTGCTCCAGCAAGTCTAGCACAGTGGTGATGAGGGGGTTTTGTAATTATGATAAAGCTAACGATGTTGCAAGGCCCTCTTCTTCCTTCTGAGAGATTTCTTCTGCCAGGAGACCTTGAAGCTGCTAATTGGATTAGAGAAGGAGATGCTGCTGGAGGGGCCATCTCCCCATTCCACAAGGAGCCCTGGGATAGAAGGAGGCAGGAGGAAGGAGAAAGATGTATCAGGAGGTTTGGATTATTTCTCAGTAGACATCTGAAGTGTGTGGTCTTCAGAGACCAAGTGGAGAGCTCCGGATCTTACCTGTTGCCAGCCCCTAGTGGTTGGAGCCACAGCCTCTGAGTTTGAGTCTGAGTGTGTCTAGTTTTTCTTCTTTATTTGGGGAAAGCTTACATTAGTTCTAGGCGTTCTCAAGGACCCCTCGGTAAATTTGGGGGCCTCATGGTTTAGGAGTTAATGCTAGTAAAAAAAACACACAAAACAGAAGTTTCCCCTTGGATTTCTCTTCTTTTCCCAAACGAATACTTAACACCTTGGTTAATATCTAGGTTCAATGAGATTGAGAAGTAGGCTGATCTAGGGAAAAGTGAACTAATTTTGCAATCTGAGGATCTAAGATCAAATCCTGTCCCTGATACATGTCCCAGGGTCTTCTCCAAAAAGAGGAGGTGGGACTAAGCTTCTGAGATTGCTTTGTCCTTTAAATTTATAATCATAGAAACCTAACATTATTCTCATCCTTTCCCCAAATTAATCATCAAAGAATAATAGAGTCAGGGGCCCTGGTAGAGAGACCCAATTTTGCTTTGTTTTTTTAAACAATCTGTGTGATCAAAGGCAAGTTATTTTACCAGTGGGACTCAGTTTCTCTGTATGGAAATCGAAGGGATTGACTTAAGTGATCTTTAAACATCCATTTCAAATGTTTGTAAAAGAATTTTAAGGATTGAGCTGAATTTTGGAATGAATGCGTAATTAAGAATCCAGCACCTTTGGGGGCACAGCCATACCTCTGAAGGTGACACTGGGGAGGGGAGTTACACTCCCACAGCCAATCTCTTGGAGACAGAATCATGGGCTGGGGGCACCATGGGACTGACCCAAGGGAGGCATTCCAAGATCATTATAGGTGTTAGCAAGTGAACAGTGCCTGTTCTAAGTGTCAGGGACCAGTCCTAGCACCTAATTATAGGCTAACTGATTGTGATATTTAAATGACAAGATCTGATGGAGTGCAATCGAATTCTTGCAGTAATGAGCTGCATTATAACCATGTTCTTCTGTAGTGATAAGAATAATGACAAAGTAAGCTCTAATAAATGGGGCTGGCTCCTGGGGGAAAAAAATTTGTGCAGCATGAGAAGCTTCAGGCATCTAGGGCCCTCATATTCTTCCTCATCAGAGCCTGTCTTCAGGAAAAGTTCTTTTGGGCAGTGATTTATGTCTTACTATATGTGGCATAGTGGTTAGAATATGGGGATCTAAGTCAGGGACATCTGAGTTTGAATTCCTTGATGTAACACTGTGTGACTCTGAAATAACTTACTTAACTTTTTTGGGTCTCAGTTTCCTCATTATAATGGGACTAAGATCTGTAATGTCTCTAAATTTATAATCCTATGATACTATGTTCCCTGCTCTGTAGAACTTTATATTTAGGTCATGGGACTTAAGAGTTGAAAAAACCAGAGAAACCATTTGTGTGTGTGTGTGTGTGTGTGTGTGTGTGTGTGTGTGTGTGTGTCTAAGTATATGTTTACAGAAATTTATACAGAAATTATAACAAGGTTAAGGTAATTAGGGATTTGACAGGGATAGAAGCAGCATGGTACAGGGGAAAGAGCATTTTGAGTGAGAGGACCTGACTTCAAATCCCAGTTCTGCCCTTTACTACCTGGTTAAACTTTGAATAAGTTGTTTTTATGTGGACCTCAGTTTCCTCATCTGTGAAATGAGAAGATTCAGATGAAATAATCTCTAAATTATTTTCAAGATCTAAATTTATGATCTGTGATTCTATAATTTGGATAGGAGGTGCTGGTTATTCAGTCATGTCCAACTCTTCGGGACTCCCATTTTGAAGGTTCCTTTTATAGCCCATTTTTACAGATGAGAAACTATGGCAAACAGGGTTATAAGTGATTTGCCCAAAGTCACACATCAGATTTGAACTCAAGAAGATGAGTCTTCTTGATTCTAAGCTCAGTACTCTATCCACTGCTTATTGCGCTCCACCACATTGTCTGGGTCAGAGGTGGGGAATGCTGAATTTATAGAGTTGGAGAGGCTCTTGGAATGCTTTAGGAACAAAGACACAAAATAAATGAGTACCTGGTTAGCAGGAATATTTATTTTAAGGAGGAAGTGACCATCTCTTAGCTGTCTTCCTTCTCTGCATTTTTTGCCGACTAAGCACAGGCCTCCCATCATTGTCTTAGGCTCTTTCTGTCCCCTCTTAAGTGGGATCCTTTTTCCATCTCAAGTCAGGACATGCCTTCATGCTGATTTTCTTCATTAGAATTGCTCTCTGTCTCTCTCTGTATCTGTCTGTCTCTCTCTGTGTCTGTCTATCTCTCTCTGTGTCTGCCTTTCTGTCTCTCTCTGTGTCTATCTCTCTCTGTGTCTGTCTGTCTCTCTCTGTGTCTGTCTGTCTCTCTCTGTGTCTGTCTGTCTCTCTCTTTATCTTTCTCTGTCTCCTCTATCTGTTTCTCTCTCTCTCTCTCCTCTCTCTCTCTCTCTCTCTCTCTCTCTCTCTCTCTCTATCTGTCTGTCTCTCTGTGTGTGTATCTGTCTGTCTCTGTGTGTGTATCTCTGTGTCTGTCTCTTTTTCTCTCTATGTGTCTGTCTGTCTCCCTCTCCCTTCTCTGTTTCTCTCTCTCCCTTCTTTGCCTGCCTCCCTTCCTTTATTTCTTTTTTTTTTGTTCAAGTTTTCTTGTAGAAAATGGCTAATATGGAAATGTTTTACATGACTGCATATTATGTATGAATCCATATTGGATTGCTTTACTGTCTTAGAGACAGGGGAGAGAAGGCGGGAGAGATAGAATTTTGAACTTAATACTTAAAAATCAAATGTTAAAAATTGTTTTAACATGTAGTTCAAGGAAATTATTTAAAAAAAGCAACCCCCCAAAAAAACCAGAAACCCCTTGAGAATAGAGCTTATTCTGCTTCAATTTTGGCATCTTTATTACCTTGCTCAAAACCTGGTGCAGAGTAGGTCCTTAACATATATGCGTTGAATGTCTGACTGATTAGTTGTGGTATGCCTCCAATTCCTAATCCCAGCTTTGATGCTTTGTTTTTGTAAGGCTGGGGTTAGGATGTGGGACCTAGGGTGTATTGCAAGAAGCAGATGCTTTGGGTCTTTGTTGGATCTTGTAGGTATCATGTTCTGTGTGATTTCAGTGGGAGTGGGGATAAGAAAACTCTCACCACTGACCCCTCCTCACTTCCAATACTTCATGGTAGATTTGCCAGGGGATATTGCTTTCCATCCTTATTAGAGATTAGACTTAAAAAGTAAACCTTCTTTATTTCCTAATGAGTTGAGAGTATTGGATGTGTCTCTCAGTGGAGAGGACAGGATGGGATAGGATGGGGTGTACATAGTATTGGGACTGGAGCTAGGGGGAGGGGAAGGAGGAGACTACATTTTCATTCACAATAAGGAGGAAAGCACTGTGGTATACTAGAAAGAATAGTGAATATGGAGTTAGAAAACTTGAGTTCAAATCCCAGCCTTCTCATTTACTATGTGGGGTTCAGTTTCCTCATCTGACACATGGGGAAATTAGACTAGATTATTTCTAAGGTTTCTTCTATCCTTGAATTTTCTGACAACAATGAAAAGATACCAGAATTATCTTTCTGAGAGTAGTATTTGAAAGAACAAAGGAATACTTGGATTCAAATTCTACATTAGATATTTACTAGCTATGTATACTCCAAGTAAGCCAGCTAATCTTCCTGGGGTTCATTTTATGATGATATTACTATGCCAGTTAGAAAGAAAAGATTTTCTTATGAACCTATAGGCTAATAGAATCATCAGTTCCATGTTTTTACCTCAGGAAACTGAGGCCCAGAGAGGTTAAGTGACTTCTCTGAAATCATGCTGGAAGCAGAACTAAGTTTTGACCCTGGGTTTTGTTTTATTTTACTGTGCTGGATAAATGTCCCTGGGTCTTGGGCAGACACATCTTCCAGGACTGGAGTCTGGGAAAGGGCCAAGAAAGGCATGAGAATAGAAGGGAAGACTTATCTCAGTGTCTTTGTCAGACAATTTCTCTATTTCTCTTCAAAATAAGCCCTGTAGTGGAGGTAGGACTGGAAGAATAGTTAAATCATTGATTAATATGAGATCATGATTGATAAGATCATCAGAACTGAAATGGGACCAACTAGAAGTCAACGGAGAGAAGAGTGACTGTGGAGACTAAGGGCCAGTTCTGATGCTGAGCCAGCCACTGGACTTTCTTCTTCTCTATAGTATTCTTTTGGCTTCTGTAAAAAGAGGTGTCAATGTCACCACATTTTGGAGGTCTAATTACAGTGTAATAGCAACAGATAAGCTCCAATCAACCATGTCTAGAAGGAGTAGCTTTGCTTAACAAAAAAGACCAAGCAGGAGGAGGCTGTAGGTATCTCATTCCAAATATACCATTCAACTGCAGACATAGCTCATTTCTCATCATTGTTACAAAGAGTCACCTATGCTGGAAGGTAGCTGAATGCAATGAAATGTAGACTGTATTGTGAGCCAAGAAACCTGGCTGCATCATGTGTGAGATACAGGACCCTGAGCTACTTACTTCTCAGCCCTGTTTTTGCTTCTGCAGAATGAAGAGATTGGACTAGATCAGGGCTTCTTCTTCTTTGTCTTTTTTTTTTTTTTTTTTTGGTTAGGACAATTGGGGTTAAGTGACTTGCCCAGGGTCACACAGCCAGGAAGTGTTAAATGTCTGAACTCAAGTCAGAAGGACTTTAGGGCTGGTGCTCTATCCACTGTGCCACCTAGCTGCCCCTAGATCAGGGCTTCTTAAACTTTATCCACTCATGACCCCTTTTTGCCTGAGAAATTATGAGCTCCTACATAAATAGGTATATAAAATAGGTGTACAAATCATTTATTGATAATAAATCATAATTTCATGATCCTCACATTCGGTTTTGTGATCCACATATGGAGTTTATGAACCATAAGTTAAGAAGATTTCTAATAGATGATCACTAAGGCTGCTATTGTGATTGTCAAATCAATATGAGTTATAAAGATAGAAGTAAAGGTGGAAGAGGGGACCAGGCACTTATGCATCAGCAGGAAACCTCTTGATTTGCTGGACTTAGGGTATCTCCAATGGCATTGGGTTTGCACTGGTCTTTTCTTGACACTGAGTGACATGGCAAACCCATCTGAGTGGGAATGACATTGTCTTTCAATGATTGGTTGATTGAGGCCCAGGGGAGCCTTTCTCCTCTAAACCCTATAAGAGTAAGGCTCCATTGATAAGCTTTGGAAACCTTTTCTAGTGTTCCCTCTCCTATAGACTTCTAGAAAGGCATGTAACAACCATCAGCAAGAGACCAAAGCATGTGTCTAACTTCAAAGGAGGTATACCAGTCCAATACATAAAGGAGAGCACATGATGTGCTGTGGTCTATTGGAAAGAGCACCAGTTTGAGACAAAGGCAAGGAAAAGTTCTAGCCCTGATTCCCTGGTTAACTTATTGTTAACCTTCTCTAGATCTGTTTTCTCCATCTTTAAAGTGAGAATAATTGTATCTGCCCTCTTGCCCAGGGAAGATAGGGTGAAGATGTGGGTGTTTTGGAAGCATTTGTAAGCACTCTTTAAGAATGGAAGGAATTAATTCATTCATGTTTCTGGGGCTAGAAACTAGTCTGGTTCTTGATGAGTGGGCAAAGGGGAATGTGGAAAGAGCATTGATCTTAGAATCTGATAATCTGAATACAAAGTAGTATTCAGATTCAAGGTAATATCTGACTGATATTATCTGTGTGGATCCAAACAGGTGATTTCATTTTTCTCAGACTCTGTTCCCTCATCTTTAAAATGAGAGTAATAATATTTGTTTTGTAAGCCTTAAAGAGTTATAAAAAGATGAGTTATTATAATGATAGCATTATATAGGAAAAAGAAAGATAAATCTTAGATCTCCCCTAATACCTGTAGAAGTCAGTCTTTATCCCATTTAGCCTCCTGTCCCTAAGCAAAAAATAAAACAACACTTGTTGGAAGAATGTTCTCCATCTCTTTTTAGCTTTTAATGCCCTACACCACCTTGCCCCAACCTATCTTTCAAGCCTTTTGGAGCATTATAACCCCTCCCATATTCTGTGATTTAATCTAACTGGCTTTCTCTCTGTTCTTCACATACAATACCATGTCCACCTCTGGACCTTTATGTTGGTGGTTTTCCATGCCTAAAATGCTTTCTCTTATCTCAATAATTTTTGTCAAATAGTGGGTTCTTATCCCAGAAGCTGGGATTATTATTGTCAATGACTATAGTAATCTAATATTTGATAAACCCAAGCTGGGATCTTTGGGTTTATCAAACATTAGATTACTATAGTCATTGACCATTGTGACTTTCTTCTTATCTCTACTTAAGAGTCACTTCCTTCCTATGTTATATAACCGAAGCACCATCTTCTTGAAACTTTACAAGTTTCAAGTCCCTTCTCTCTCAAACTACTTTGTGTTTAATTACTTGACATATTTTGTATTTTTTAACTTTATAATTATGCTATATGTATGTATATATGTGTGTATATTTGTTGCTTTCCCAATTAGAATGTACACATGTAGAGATTGTTTCATTCTTTGTATCCATATCTCCAGCACCTAGCACAGCACATGACACACACTAGGTGCTTAATAAATGCTTGTTGATTGATTGTCCCCTTTAGGGCATCAAGTTAGAGTGTAACTCAGTAAATAGAGTGAAACAATTTTGTGGGTTTGCAAGGACTGTGGGAATCGGGTGTGTGGATGCTTCCACAGGGATGTGTCTCTGAGTCCCAGAAAGTGAAGCTGTTCATTTTGGATGTGTCATCATTCCCTGTTGCTACCCCTGCAGGGATCTCAGTGTGGATGCTGGTTTGAGCCACGCTCAGTTCCAGGTTCGGCCCATCCCTCAGCACTATCAGCATTACCTAGCGACGCCTCGAATGCACCACTTTCCCAGAAACTCTTCCTCCACGCAGATGGTAAGTGAAAGGGCTCTGCTGGGAAAATGCTTTCCTGTGGTGCCTTCCAGGAGCTCATCAAAATCCCAAGTCAACCACTTGACCCTCTAAGAGCACCTCCTAGAGGTGCTTCCCCACCTCCCTAGCTCCAGTCAGGAAAGGGAACCAATCTAACAAGGAGGCAACATTGGACAAAACAAGATAGTTTGGAAGAGGAAGTAGCAGGAGGAAGAGCAGATGTTGTACTATGGTCTGTTGGAAAGGGCTCTAGTTAGAGAGACAAACAGGCAAACTGAATTCTAGTACTGATTTTCTAGGCTAATTTACTATATGATTTTCCCAAGATCTTTCTAGGTCTGTTTTCACCATCTCTAAAATGGGATTTTGGTAACTTCCCCAATTAGATAGATAGATAAATAGGGTGAGCATGTGAATACTTTGGCAGTATTTGGAAAGGAATTCACTTATTCATGTCTCTGGGGCTGGCCCTTGGTGAGTGGGGAAAGGGGAGTGTAATGTTGTGGAAGGAACACTAGTCTTGGTGTGTGATGACCTGAATTCAAAGACTGGCTCTGATACCATCAATATGAACCCCAGTAGATGATTGCATCCCTCTGAGATGTTATAAGGACAACATTTTGTTGTGCTTTCTATGTTGTGTTAAATCTTAGTAAGCCTTAAAGAGTATGTAAATGTGAGTTATTGCTATTACATAGGAAAAAGAGAAGAGAGATCTCTAGCAATTCCAAGGAGTCTGTAATCTGTTGAGGGGACAAGATATGCACACATAAAACATCTGGAGGACTAAATAAGATAGTATAGAATCAAAATCTGGATTCTATGATGTAGACATTAAGGATTCTTGTAGTTTGGAGGTGGGTAGCAGTATATGATGGAGTATGTAGGGGAAGAATCATGAACCAGGTGAAGCTTAAGTTTGGGGGCAAGGAAGAGTAGGATTTTTGAATACCAGACGAAGAGAAGAAGATTCTGCTCATTGGGGAGTAGTGGGACAATGAGATGATCCAACTACATTATGTTATGAATGGAGACATAAGGCTAAGAAGATTGAGGCAAGGTTTTGGAGGGCTTTGGAGGTTTGGCAGAAGAGTCTGGGGTTTGACCTGTTAGGAAGTAAGTACTATAGATTCTTGAAAGAGGAGTCACATAAAGCTAGTAATGGATGGGAGTGATGAGCCAGGGGCTATAGGGAGGGAGAAGCTACAGAAATTAGGTCCATTATAAATTTCTTTTTTGTATTCTTGGCGTTTTCTCTGCCTGTCACAGGTCGTCCATGAAATCAGAAATTACCCTTATCCCCAGCTTCACTTCCTTGCTCTTCAGGGACTGAATCCAAACAGACATACATCGGCAGTGAGGGAAAGCTACGAGGTACGTTCTCTGCAGCTGGTGATCCACCTAGGAACTCTGAGACCAGGCTAGAGCCTGGAAGCTTGCTGGATCTAAAGGCTATGGAGGCTTACTATCACCTCAAAAATCAAATTATTATGCTCTATTTTGCCTTTAAATGTATGTATTTCATGTTATATATAATAGTATGTTATATTATGTACTACATAAATATAATATAATATTATATATAATTACATATACTATATAAATTCTCTATTTTGCCTTTATATTTTAATTTTAATATATTATATAACATATGCTTCACAATATATTATATATAAAATCTATGTATTTTAGAATAAAATATATAAAATCTATTATTTTATATTTATTGTAACATTTATATATTTTTATAAAATTATCCATTTTGTATATAAAATCTATCCATTTTATAATAAATATATTTTAAACATATTCCTGTTTTGCTTTTGAAAAATATATATACCCCAATTGACCCTAATCTTCCTTTCCAGCCTCTCTAGACACTGTTTTCCATCTTGTACAATCCTGGCCAAACTGACCTTCTCTCTGTCTGTCAAGCATAACACTCCATCTCTTATCTTTGTGCCTTATGAACTGGCTGTCCTCCATGGCTTTCTCTTTCCTCCTCTTTACTTCTGCTTCACAGAGTCCCTCCTTTCCCTTAAGATGCAGCTGAGGCATCAGCTGCCATTTTTTACAACAAACCTTTTGGATTTTTCCAACTAGGAATTCCTTCTCTTCTTAAAGCTACTTTGTATTTATTTTCTTTCTGTACATGCTTATTATATGTACATGTTACCACCTCTATTTGAATGTTTCTTCTGAGTAGGATTTGTTTTCTTTTTCTGTATCTGTATCTTTGGCATCTAGCATAGGACTTAACATGTAGCAGATTCATAATAAAATTGTATTGATTAATTGAGGATAAAAAGCAGGGAGGGGGATATATAGGAAAGAGAACCTTTTTATTGCATTTTATCCAATTCAGAAAAGTCCCTTATTTTGTCTCTTCTGCATATTTATTATAGTCCCACTAAGCAGCTCACTGAGTGTGTGTGTGTGTGTGTGTGTGTGTGTGTGTGTGTGTGTGTTTCTGTTGTAGGAGCTACTTCAGTTGGAGGACAGACTGGGCAGTGTGAGCCGAGGAGCTGTACAGAACACCATTGAGAGGTTCACCTTCCCCCACAAGTACAAGAAGGTGAGTGATTTTTTTCCGCTCTATATCAACTGAGCAGAATGGTTCTTAAGACTGTTTACCATGGCAGTGGCTGTGGTAATACATAAACACAGCTCACGTTTTAGAAAGACGTAATAGAGACAACAAAAGTCTGGGACCATACTCATCAGCTAGGAGCATAGGGTCCCTTTATTGCCCTTATTCAATGTCTGATGGAGATGATAGAGAGGGTGGTGACTTTTGTAGAAACATGAGGGCAAAGGTGTATTTGCCTGGATATTTCTGGGTTCTTGATGGCTATGACAGAAAAGCTCAGATCTTGGCAAAATTCAATAAGCTGAAAAGCCTTCAGGTGTGGGTCTGATTACAGATTATGTCTATTGTCTGAGGATCAGAAGCAAGAAACTCATTATCTGAAGATTGGCTGTTTGGTGACAAAATTTTTGACTTCAGTATTACATCAAATAATAACCATAATAAACAATAAATCAACTAACAAATATTTATGAAGTGCCTATTTAAGGCCCCATGCTAAATGCTGAGGAAACAAAAGAAAAGCAAACAGTCCCTGCCCTCAAGGAGCTTACAGCCTACCTTTGACATGAAAATAAATGTGTATATAAGATACACTCAAGTGCACTAATTATACTTTTGAGGGGAAGGCACAAACATCTAAGATGGTAGAATTTGACTTGGGAAGTAAGAATATATAAATGTATGTGTGTGTCCATATGAAGATGGATATGTGTGAGTGTACAAATGTGTATAACAATACTTCACATTTCTCATTCTTAGTTTAATTTGGAGAGATTAAAGCTCAGAAAGCCACATTGACTTCTTTGCTTCAGTGAAATCTGTAAAATGAACTGGAGAAGGATATAGCAAATCATTCTAGTATGTTTGCCAAGAAAACCCCAAATGGGGGTCATGAGGAGTTGGACCCAGTTGAAACAACTTGATAAAATTATGTCTCCAATTTCTTCAACTAATTCTTTACAGTAAGATAGTCTCCAATTATTAATATCCTCTGCCAAATGTACCAACAGTTGAGTACTGTAGATGACTGGGGCAGAGGTATTGTATCCCATTTTTTGGATACTATGCCTCCTTGCATTAGGAAGTCTAGTTCTCCTTGTTTAATGCCCATGCTTTGTGCATTTATGTATAGACATCTTAAGAACATGAGTTTTTACTTTTGGATCCTATTGTACGTTTTGGGCTTTCTGAATTATTCAGCATCTCTGTAACTATTTTCTTCTTACATCATAGCTGCTACACTCTTCAATTTCTCTTAACCTTTTTTGTGCCCTGGATCCTTTTCACAATTTGGTGAAGCCAATAGACCTCTTCTCAGAAGAGGGTTTTTAACTACAAAAGATAAAAGGCACAAGATTATACAAGAAACAACTTATATAGAAATAAAGATACATTTTTTTTCTATCCAATTTCATGGAACCTCCAAAATCCATTTTGTGCAGCCTTTAGGAATCTGTAAACTCTGAGTTAAGAGGCCCTGCTTACTGTATCTAACTTTGCAGAGATACATAAGCAATTTTTTTTACTCCTTTCTATTCAGTTTAAAGTTATTTTGGTTGATGTTTAAGATGACAGGAAAATATATTTTTGCAAGCCCTTGTTAGGTATACTCTATCCCTGGATAGCATTCTAACCTGCCAGCATTTTATACCATGGTTTAGAAACCAAACCCTATTGTCAGACATCTTAACATGAAATTGGTTCTTCCTACATATCTTCCCCCCCCCCCCGAAACTCCTTTTTACAACTAGAAACAATGATTAAAAACCAAAACAATATTTATATCTCTAAGCTCTTCTTCTCTGGTCCAAACTTCATAATCCATAGATTTCTTCTGCCAATATCATTTGTTCCAACAAGAATCATCAGAAGTAGGGTAGTAGCCATCAGGTTTTGAGAGGCTCCCCCTCAAGTCCTATATCCATGGCCTGGGAAGTCAACAGACCTTTTTATTTAGAAGATAACCTCCACAAATGCTTTTCCACAGGGAATCACCAACTATCATTACTTCTGATCCTTACTAAATCCTCTCATTACCTATCCTTTCCTCTTCTTCTCTTTCTCCCTCTCTCTCCATTCTCTTCTCTTGCTTTTTTTTTCTGAATTCCCTCCCCTTTCATCTTCTCATCTGTGAACCCTAAATTAAGATATCCTGCTTAACTATATCTTACCTTCTAGAGATACATAAGCAATTTTCTTACTAATTTCTGTTCAGTTTTAAACTCTCTTTCTTCCTCCCTCCTCCCTCCCCATCCACTTCTCTCCCCGCCATCTCCAGTGTGCCTGTCTCTCTGCCTCTGCCTGACTCTCTGTGTCTGTGTGAGTGTCCCTGTCTCTGTGTGTGTGTGTATGTGTGTCTGTGTATGTGTCTCTCTGTGTGTCTGTGTGTGTGTCTCTCTTTATGTGTCTGTGTATCTCTCTCTCTTTATGTGTCTGTGTATCTCTCTCTATGTATCTCTGTGTGTGTATATGTCTGTGTGTGTGTCTCTGTCTCTCTCACATATGCACATGCATCCCCCCTTACTTCTTCTATATGCTTTAGAGGATAACTCCATATATCCCCCATTTTCAGTAAGCACCTATTGCTGAGGTTCAGGCATCCTTTTCTTCTTTTGTGTCACATTCTTCTGTCCTTCAATCTCCTAACACAGGTCAGCATTTCCTTTTGCCTCAACTTCTCCTCATCCTTATTGGTAGTTCTTATGGCTACTTTTTCTGAAGAAATGCTGGGATAAACTGCCTATTGGCCACTTCTATTCACCTTGCTGAGTGTTCAGTTCGGGGGGACAGAGGGTTGGGAGGAGGGGGGGGTTCTTGAGGGAGACTTTATTATGGCGGTCTTCCCAGAGATGAGTCTAGCTTGCTTAATTGCCCTTGATTGGCAATTAGCAGCTTCCTGTCAAAGCCTCAATGTCTCCAAATAAGACAGAAAATTGGAATGTTTTCTACCCTGAGCAGCATCCGTGTGGAGGTGGGGAAAGGACAACTCAATTTATAGAATCTTGGAGTCAGAGGGGGACTCTGAGGTGATTAAGACAAGCTTGGGTCTGAAGAAAGAATCTTCTCTGCAGTATCCCCAGGAAATGGCTAATCAGTCTACACTTAATGACTTCCAGTGAGGGGAGCTCACTACATTTTGAGACAACCAATTCTGCTTTTGGAAAGTTTTAGAAAGTTTTCCCTTTTGTAGACCAGAAATCTGCTTTTCTGAAACTTCTACTATTTGTTCTTAGTTCTGTCCTCTAAAATCAAGAAAAATAAGTACAATCCCTCCTTTATCTGGGATTTTCTCTATTTTCTCTAACCTAAAATGGCCCCAACTCCTTTAATCAATTCTCATATGTTATGGTCTCTAGTCACAATCCACCCTGATCTTCTCTGGAAATGTGTCAATATTCTTCCTAAAATATGACTCCCCAAACTGAATACAACATTCTAGGCATAGTTTGACCAGTACCAAGTACAGTGGAAATAGAATCTTCTTTGTCCTGTATATTAGACTTTTATAGTAAGTCTTATATAAAGATCCATCCATCCACCCATCCATCTGTCTACCTTCCTACTTATCTACCTGTCATCTATCAATCACCTATCTCTCCCTTCTACTTACCTATTTACCTCCCTCTCTATCTACCTATCACCTATTCTACCTTTCTATCATCCATTTATCTCTCACTTTTCATCTATTTATTTCCCCATCTACCTAGCTATCTTCTGGGTTTGTTTATTTTTTGTTGTTTTTGATACTGGATCTTTCCATCTTGCTCGTTCTGAAAGTGCAGATGCTGCTCTAGGGCCCAATCCCTTTACTGATTAGCATGGAAATTTTGTCCTTTATTTCCACCTAAGTTTATTTGTCCTTTCTTAGGCAATCTGGTAGCTCCTGTTCTTTGGAATTCAATATATTAATGCTGAACTTAGTGCAAACACACAATCAGCTTACTCCATTGCAGCTCTCCCCTCCACCCTCTCCCCTTCTTCTTTCCCCTCTTCTCCCCCTTTCTCTCTCCTCCCCTCCCCTCTCCAATATGGCCAAACCTTCTGGAACTTCAATATGATTCATTTCAGACATTTAACCTCTTAATATTTAATCCTCATCTAATAAATGAGAGATTTAGACTAAAAAGATTCTTAGGTTTCTTTCTGATCAAATCTATGATGTTGTGAAACTTGAGTTTAAGGCTTGTTTTGGGGGGGGAATTTCTAGATCTCAAAGTGCCATAGAAGTGTACTATCATTCATTCAATCATTAAATATTTGTTTAAGATTGATGCATGTTTCAACCCAGTACTCTGCACAATGGGGGATCCTAAAATAAATAAGACATCCTAAAATGTTCTAAGATCTCAGATTTAACCCTTTCAAAGATTGCTAATTTGCAAATAATAAATATCCAACAAAATATATTTAATATTCAATTTTGTGCTTAGGATGACTGGAGATAGGAAAAATATAATGAGAAATAGGGAAAATGGAATGAAAAACATTCATTAAGCCCTTATTACATGTCAAAGACTGTGCTAAAGACAAGGAATAGAAAAGGAAAGATTAGGTAGGGCCTGCTCACAAAATGCTTACATTCAAAATGGAGATGACCCATAGAAAAGTAGAAAGAAAAAAAATGTCTGCTTCGGAGTCAGAGGACCTGGGGACAAACTCACAAATTCTAAATGCTTCTTGTGCTCTTAGTCAAGTCACTTAACATATCTTAATCTCAGTTCCCTCATCTATGTAATAAAAGATTAGACTAGAATGTCCCTTTCAGTTCCAGATCCTGGAAGGTTATGATAATCCCTGCTGTCAGCCCCTGATAGCAGGAAAGCAAGGTTAACACAAGTGAAAAAAATGAGAGAATTATATAGAGCAACATATAATCAAGTGCCAGACAGTGGGCTGTGGACTATATGTGCCCAAGGAATTCAGAGAAGGGAATATCAATCAAGTGTGGAATGTTCACAAAAATCAAGGTTGTCTTTAAGTGGGCTTTGAAGGATGGACAGAATTTAGAAATAACAGGGAAGTTTGGGGCACAGATGGAGAAACAGGGTTATATAAATTGGGAGAGCAGCATAATCAAGGGTCAAAAATAGGAGTGAATATATTATGTTTGGGAAATGGTGAAGAAATCAGCCTAGCTGAAGCCAAAAATATATGTTGGATTATTATCAAAGAAAAATTGATTAATTCATTGAATAAACATTTATCAAGCACCTGTTATATTCCAGGCACTATGCTAAGTGCTGGGGATACAAAAAGAAGCAAAAGACAGGTTTTCACAAAGAGCTTACAACCTAATGGAGAAAAAAATCAGTTAGTTGAGGCAAATTATTGATGTAAAAGTGCTGAATAAATGTTGAATAAATGAATAAGTGATTTCTGAGGTCTTTCCCACATCTGAGATTCCTATGATCTTATGAATGAATAAAGCATTAAGTAGTCAGAAAATAAGAAAGCTCTTGACTAGGAAATAGACATGGTGAAATTTGGGAGGAAAGATTAAAATGAGGCAGTGATAGAGCCCTGGCTCTGAAGTCAGAAGCCCTGGGTTCAAATCCTGACTCTAGTGCTTATTATCACCCCTGGGATTTTGGATAAATTACACAACTGCTTGCCGGGCTCTGATTTTCTTATAAATTTGGATTAGATGATCTCTAAGGTCCCTTCTAGCTCCAGGCCTAGGATCCTGTGTTATTCATCCTTCATTCTTCCAGAGTTCAGTGACAAGATAAGTCAAGACTACTGGCAATGGCCCCTGATGCAGTGGGTTCCTTTCTAAATTAAAGTCTTTCCCAAGTCTCAATTTGAGATCCACATCCATGATTGACAAACAAGGATTACTTATTAATTGATTAACAAGTGTAGAAGTTGTTGGGGTAATTCATTTATGAAGTAGTGAGAGTCTATGACAGTGAAAATGGAAGAAAAAAAAGGTGAACTGAAAAAGGTTTATAATGGTGTCTAAACTACAACTCTAGAAATGATTCACCAAATCTCCTAATTTCCTAATCTCTGTCCCCCCAAAACTGCTCAGGGACCACAATAAATGAAGTTATCCTCTTCTCTCACTCACCTAGTCTGATTTGTGTCTTCTCTGGGTAGCAATAAGGGTTTCCTGTTTTGTTTAATCAGTGAAGACCTACTATGTACCAGACACTGTGCTAATAACTGCTAGTTTGGAATCATGTAATTTAGCTGAAAGAAAAGTGGGGCAGAGAACAGGACAGCACAGAGGGAATTTGGCTTCGATTTCTTCCAGGCCAGTGATTGGTCTAGTGAAGACTTTGGGAGAAAGAAGCACATTTTGAGGAAGGGCTTAAAGGGGGTTTCTGGTTCACTAGAGGAGACTCTTCTAGCCCTTCCTGTAGCACTGATGGAGGAAAAGTAAGGCTATATGAAACCAGGGGAATGGAGTAGGAATCTTCTGGGAGTACAAGGTGGGAAGGAAAAGGATTCATTTAAAAATGCAAGAGCCAATGAGTGGGTGATTAAGTCTTGTCTATCTTCTTCTAACAGCGAAGACCCCAAGAAGGCAAAGGCAAGAAGGAAGATGGGGAAGAATCAGACACGGATGAAAAATGCACGATTTGTCTGTCTATGCTTGAAGATGGAGAAGATGTGAGGTATGATGGGAATCACTTTGGTCCCTGTTCTCCACTTTAGGGATGCTGGTTGGTCCATGTCAGTAGGAGAAATCTTCTCCTTGTGTGTATGTGGGGGGGAGGGTGGGGAGAGACATGCCGTCCACTGACAGGGAGTTATAAGGTAGGAGAGCTATTTGATATTTGGTGAACTTGGCACAAGGACTTCCTCTCTCATTCAGTGGGTCTTGGAAGAGCCATCCTGGAGGAGATGGATTTCAGGACTGAAGGATCTTTCTGCCTTTTGTTCAATTCAATAAGCAATTGTTGAGTAACTTTTTATGTGCAAGGTACTGTTCTAAGCTCTGGGAAGAGGATAAAATTGAAAGAGGTTACCCACAATGAGCCTCCTTAGCTTCCACGGAGAAATGTCCACTGTCTTTGGATGAACTTCCGTTTGTTCGCAAGAGGGTTTCTTACAATAGAACATCTTGCTCTTGGCTCCAGGCTAGCCCCGTGTGCCCCCATCCTCTGGTTAAGACCCAAAGCTAACTCATGCCCGTCTCTTCCAGGCGTTTACCCTGTATGCATCTCTTCCACCAACTATGTGTCGACCAGTGGCTCGCCATGAGCAAGAAATGCCCCATCTGCCGAGTGGACATTGAAACACAACTGGGTGCCGACAGCTGAGGTGACAGTCCGCCTGGCAGATGCCCCACTTTCCTTCACCAGGTCCCCCGACGGCCATAGCCCTTGCAGCCAAACTTTGCCTTCTGAGCCATTTGATTTAAAGGAAAAGCCTGCAAGCACATTTTGCGGAAAGAGGAATCGGTGGTATCAGCGTCAAAGGGATAGGAAGGAGGTCCCACCCAGCCCGAATGGTCACCGCCCCACGTGCCATGCGTGGGGGGGAGGGGCCATTGCCCAGCCAGGGGGGCGGGAAGGGGGGGCCCACGCTGCTGAGGATTTAGAAGTGATCTCGAAGGTACTAGTTGGATAGTCTGGCCCCTCAATCCTGTCCTTCGAAGGATTGTATATATACCTCTCGACTACGTAGAAACCATGTAGGGGTCTCTAGCTATTTCTGTGGATGGCAACCGGAGCATGTTAGCTTAAGAAAAAAATGTTGTGTGTGGTGCTCTAGTCATCTTGTGGTGGACATGTTGCTATTACCGAATTTGCACCAAATATTTCTCATCAAGTCCCTTGTTTTGGTGCCTGACAAAACTGACCAACGACAGCCCGAATCTTCCCATCTTTAGGAGAGAAGGAAAAAAAAAAGGTACAAAGGTTAAGAAAAAAAAAAAAAAAGCCAAATCCTGTTTACAGTGAAAAGGATGATTTCTTCACCCAGGTCTGGGGGTGGGTGGGAGGGGCTTCTCGTTCTTTGTGTTGGTGTTGTTGCTTTGTTTTTTATTTTTGCTTTGATCATGTTTACAGTGTACGGAGCGGTGGAAGGAGGAGGGGCATCTGGGAAAGAGATGGGGACAGGAAAGGATCCAATGGGAACAGACAGGATCCCTCAGGATCCCTACCTGAGCCTCCCACCAGTTGTGCTGGGGTTCTAGGTGGGCGGCTGGTGCGGGAAGGGAGGAGAGAGGGAGATCCCGTCTGAGGGAAAGATCCCGAGCTCCTGGTGGCCCTCAGAGAGGCCAAGGCTTGGCTTCAGGGCTCCCTCCCCCGTTTCCCCATAGGCTAGAGAGAGGCTGGCCTTCAGCTATCATAGCTTGCTGCATTCCCCAGAGCCCAACTGCTATTGCTCTGTGTTCTCCCCTCTGCTGCTCCTTGCCTCATGGCAAAGAGGCAATTTAACCGCTGCCTCCCTATGCAAAAATAAATAAATAAATAAAAGTAAGTAAAACATAAAATAAACTAAATAGCATAGATAATTAGTAGCTGGTCTTGGCCAAAGTGTTCTCAGCTGCTCCTCTGAGAGCTCTGGCTGGCACTCGAGAAACGAGGAGGCTCACATGCCCCAGGAGGCTGGGAGAAGGCCAAAGCTTGCATGCAGCCTGTTCTCTATGGTGCCAGCCAGGGTGGAGCATCACAGGCCACGAGATGGTACTTGAACTTCCTCCGGTCCCACCTGGAGAGACAGAGACTGGGCTCTGCCCCAGAGAGAGTCTTCACTGGGAAACTGGGGGTAAGAGGCCCCCAGCCCCTGCCTCCTCCCTTGACCTGCTCTGAGCAGGTTGCGTCCCTTTTCTGTGCCTCAGTTTCCCCATCTGTAAAGTGGGGGAGAAACTAATCTTTATCCCAGCCCCCACTCCCTCTACCTCCACAGGATGTTGTGAGGATTAATAGCATTTCTGCTCTCTCCTGGGTCTTTTCTTAGGGTGGGGAAAATCTTGGAAGTTCCAAACAATTCCATCAAATGATTCTCCCCCCTCATCCCCACCCTGCACAAAGCCACAGCTTTTCTGAAGCCCAGAGGGAGCAGAGAAAAAGAAAGAGGGGGAGATAGGTGGGAGCCCATGAAGTTCCATCTTGCACCAAACTGCTTTTATTACTATTACTCTTATTAGCATTAATATTATTATCATTATTAGTTGGTTCATGCTTTCTTTTTCATGGGTGAGAAACACCAGGAATTAGGACATACCAAAAGGAGTGTGGGGGAGTGATTACAGCTCACATGGAATTCTACTACCTTCCTTTGGCCTTTCCTATTTCCTTTCCTCCCACCCAATTACTACCTCTCTTCCACCCCCTTTCTCCCCCTGCCCCTCAATAACCAAGAGAGGACATGGGGAGAACCTGGTCTCAGTGTTTAAATACATTGAAGGACCATTGGGTGGAGGAGGGAGTAGGATTGTTTTCTGTCCCTTTAGAGCAGAAGACTAAGACTAATGGGTAGAAGTTATAGGGAGAGATTTCGGTTCCATCCAAGAACTTTGTAACAGTTCTCTGATTATTCCACCACAGAAGGGGCTTGTTTCAAGAGGCATTGACTTCCCATCATTGGAAGTGTCCAAACAGATTACTATCTGCTGGAGATTTTCCTAGAGGAGATTTTTGCATTGGATGAGAGATTGGACTGGATAACCTAAAAGTCCCTCTAAAAAGTCCATGATTCTGTGGAGTTTGTTTGTTTGTTTTTTTTAAAGTGAGATAATGTATGTAAAATGCTTCGCAAACCTTAAAATGCTATATAAATGCAAGCTATTATTAGTGCTCACTGTGAGTCCACTGTTGTGCTAAGCGCTAAGGGGGGATATAAGAAGAAGACAAAAAACAGGTCCTGCCCCTAAGGATCTTATGGTCTAGGGAAGAAGGCAATACACACATTAGGAATATTACAATATTACAATACAAGATAGTGTTAAAGGAAATGCCGCACTGCAAAACTACACTGAAGCCAGTATTTAACAACAAAACAAAATTCATAAAACTGCCAGGAGGCTATCAGTACTTTCAGTGATGAGGTAAGACTTCCATCACAAGATAAGCAGCTGCCTTGTCAGAAGCAAGGACCTTAAGGAAGGACAAACCAGTCCCATTGCAGGGACTCATACCAAAGGGGCCATCAGAATGAGAGTTTCCTTTCCCTAACTTTAAGTGGAGAGTTCTCTCCTTGTTTTGGTTCCTTGCTCCATCCTCCTGAGTGAATCAGGAAGGTTAAAGGGAGGCAGTGGGTTTAGAATGGAAAGAACACTAGTTCATGAGCTAAAATATCTGGCTTTAAGTCTTGAGTTATAACACTGACTGGATGACCTTGGGTAACTACTTCCTTGCTCTGTGCCTCAGTTTCCTCATCTGCAAAATGAGGGGGTTGGATTAATTGATCTTTAAGGTCTGGTCCAGCTCTTACTTTCTGTGATTTCCCCAAGGCCAGGGCATGTTTTTTCCAAGCTAGTAAGGTGCTTCATACCAGGAAGCTGTTGAAGATGACTTTTTTGGGGGGGTGGGCAGGAACATCTGCTTAAGAGGCTAAAAAAAATTTCAGAGTGGAACATAATATTTTCTGCCTTTCCTCTCATCCTTTCCCTTTCTTCCTTCCTCCCCACATTTTCTCCAGTCCCATTTATATATTCCTAGGTGCAGAAAGCTCTGCTCTAGGTACCAAGGTGGGGACTACCCAGAGGGCATCCCTTGTCTTGGAAGAATTTATCATCTGCCACTCGTGGAATCCCAGTTGAGCTGTAATTACCAGACTTCTCCCCAAGAGACCCCAGGTACTGTCTGGGGGGCCAGATGAGGCAGGTGAGGGGCCTGCTCTCCTTCACACCTGTCCCCCCACCCTAGCACCCTGGGTCCCTTCCATGATATGGGGAGAATGGTGAGAGTCGATTTGGGCTCAAGACTCTCCACCCCTAACTTGGGAGGTCTTTGGAGTTGTTCACCAGTGGTCATTTGAGAAGGAAGAGTGGAGAGGGGCCCATGTTTCCTTTCCCTCCCCTCCCCAGGGACTTTTGAGGGGAGTTGGAGGTCAGGGGGAAACAGGCACAGAGACTGCTCCAACGCCAACATCTTAAGGAGAGGAGACCATCTTCAGTCCTTCTGCTCAACTCAAGGGCCTCAGACCCTCGACTGAGAAGCATGAGTGCCTTCTGTGGCTGGAAGCTGCCCTGGGAATGAAACTGGGGCCCCTTTCCAACAGCAGCCGCAGCCACAGCAGCAGGCCCCTCTGGGACTCTGGTCAATCCAATGCCAACGAGCCCAGCAGGGCAGGGCAGACGAGGCCGAAGGGCCCAGGGTCCACAGTACACCTCCCCTTCGCCAGGACCCTCTCTTCGTCCTCTCCAGAGCCCAGCGCCCAGTCCTGCTGCCCCCCAAGGCAGGGCATCAGCTCCTCCGCTCCCAGCACCCCAATTCCATGCAGGTGTTACTAACTCTTTATGCCTAATGAACAAGCACAGTTTTTTTCCAGTGGTGATGAAAACACCACCAGACTCTTTCCTGAAGAAATCCCACTCGCTCCCTCTCCACCCTTTGGTGGGGAAACCTTCCCCTGTCCCCCCCGCGGCGCCGTAGCAACGTCTGTCAGGTCCCCCCTTGCCCGCGTTCCATCTCCTGTCCTCGCATAGAGCGAATGCTAGAGCGATTTCAGCTGATAGAAAAAAAAAAACAAAAACAAAAACAAAAATGAAAAAAACAAACAACAAAAAACAAATAAAAAAAACACATGGCACGTTGCTAGTTTACAGGGTTTTGTGAGTTTAAATGCCTTATATTTAACAATCATAATTTATGACTAACTTGTAGATATTGTGGGTTCTTATTTAATTATTTTTATAGTTGTTTTGCATTTTTAATTATAATTTATTTATTTAGAAAGGATACTAATTTTTTTTATTACTCCTATTACCTCATTTTGGCATCGTTTCTGGGAGTGGAATGCTTTGCATGCATTGGTACGATGAAAACCGACTTTGACCACAAAAAAAAAAACAAAAACCCACAAAATTTCGCTGAACTTTATCTCGTCCCAAATCAGGGTGTGTGATTGCAAACTGTCTTACTGTGGTGCTGGCCTCTTTGGATACATTCCATACAAAATGCAAACCTTTGATTCTGTATGCTGTGATTTAGTGGAAAACTGCAATAGAGTAACCGTATTTAGCACATATATAAATATGATTTGCACTCAGCATCAAACTGAGGTAATCCTTTCACTCGCTTCCCTCCGGGTCCCTTTGAATATGGACCTCTGTTCTCCCCCACCTCCAGCTTCCTCCACCCCAAAAGCAACCCCAAAGGATCCTGTTAGGGAGGGTTTGGGAGGCAAATCATAGAGGAGGCCATGCTTGGGAAAAAGAAAAAAGAGGGTGCTTTGGGAAATACAGGCCCCGACTCTAGGCGTCCTGTCCCTTCAGCAATCTCTAGCTTCCAACAGAAGTTTCTTCTTTCTTGGGAAATTCAATAGAAGAGAGAATTCCTTTTCAGGATTGGGCAGTGTGGGGTGGAAATTTTATGGCCGCATGAGTTTGCCACCAGTGTGAAGGACAAAAGATGGGGGGTACCGATTGTAAGGGTACCCAAGCAGTGTAGTATCGTGGAACAAGTTGGGGGACCTGGAGTCTAGCTACTCTTGGCACTCACTCGCAGTGGGACTTTGGGCAAGTCATATGATCTCTCCATTGTAAAGAGAGTCGAACTAGATGATTTCTGAGGTCTCTTCCAGTTCTAACGTTCTATGTTTATAAGGCTGTGTCCTCCTCTTCTTGGACTCCTTCTTGGAGATCCCAACTTACAGAGCTGTTGGAGCTAATGGGGCACCTACCATTTTGTACCTAGTTTGCTTGTGTTGGGCTGCTTTGGGCCTGGTAAAGAGAATATCATTGGCCAATCATTTTTCCAGTGAATTTGCTCAGTGTAGGCTTTCAATATAGGTCTCTGGGGCCTCCAACCCCTCCATTGCTATAATAGAAGGTTAGGCTATTTCTTTGTGCTGATAATTGCTTCAATAGTGTCCGTCTCTTTGACCCTGTAGACCAGAGTTTCCCAAACTATGTTTTACAGGACCCTGTGTGGTTCTTTGAATGGGGTTAAAAAATTCAAAATCTGTGAGAAAGTTTTAAAGAAATGTTTTACCTCTAAAAATGTTAAATTATTTATGCATTAAAATTACATAAAGCAATTTTCAGCATAAAAGTAGAGTTAATTGGTTTAATATGGTGGCTCTAAATTGTCTTTGAACCCTCTTTTTTCCAGAGGTTATGCCAACATTTATGTGGCCAATGAGTTTGGGAAACACTGCTGTCCACAATGCTTGGGGCTGGGCAGGGTGGGTGGGGGGTTGGGTGGGTGGGATTCCACCTGTTTAGTGGACTTGCCTCTTGCATGCTGGCTTGTATGTTTTCAGTGGATTTGGAAGATGTTGGCAGGTTGGGCTAAAGTGCATGCCATAGAATACTGGGGTTGAAATATTGGACCCCGAATGTTGTAGCTTGATGTTTTTGTCCTGATCATGGAAGCTCTTGAAATCTTGGATGATTGGGCCTCCTTCCAGCTTGAAGCTTTATTTCTAGAAAGTTAGGGGAATTGATGAGCTGGGTGAGGGGGGCACCCTAGCTCTAGAGTCTATGATCCTGTGACCCTATAAATTCAGCATCATTTGTTGGCAAATTATAAGTTGAAATATGGCATTGTGTTACCCTAAATCTCCCTTTTCCTGGTGACTTGGCTGGGCAGGCTTCTTGTCCCTCCCTCCGTTGTGGAGGAAGGACAGAGAAGTCATGGGGAAGGGTTGTAGTTAGTGTTGGGGTAGATGGGAAGGTGAATTATATGACTTTGGGTGAGCTATTGATGGTAAAGCCATTGGTTGTAGAGGAAGGAATCTGGGTCAGATCTTTGATATAAACTAGCACATTGACCTGCCCCCGGTGCCCCTCAATTGATAGGACATATGGGGAGTTGTTAATAATCCTGAAAAGAAGCATCTATTTTCAGTCCTGATTTAGATCCTTCAGGGACCTTGGCAAGAATTCAGGGTGACATCTTTGAGACCTTCTTATATTTGACTCCCCTTACCCTTTTCCTATTTCCTTCCTTCCTCTCCAGTTTTTCCTCATCATTTTCTCCTTTCTTTTCTCTCCCCTTCTTCCTTTTCCCCATCTATGCCTCTTTCCAATAACTAACAACTCCAACTCAAGGTCATCGTGGAAGGAGGATGATAGGGATTGGGATGTGTGGGGTTGATAACATCACCTTACTACCTATAGTCCATGGAGCAGCCAAGCCAAGGGGCCTTTCAACCAGCTAGTGAGGGGTGATGGAGCCTATGTGCTATGCCTCCCTCTGCCTCCACCCTCACCAGCTTCTTATATCTCCCATGACTCTAGCTCCACCTTTCCCTTTGAAATACCATCACTATTGTGCCATACCTGGGGTCCAGCCTCTGGGGGTCTCTTCTAGGTAAACTGGCAGACATTATAACAAATTCTGTCAGCCAAAACTCCTTTGATAGGTCCCAGATGGATTCATCTTATTTCAAGCTCTGTTTTCTTAGCAGAAGGTATTAAAGTGAGATACCTCTTGTACTTCTTTTGAAGTTGATACCTGGAACCCAAGCCAACACCACTCACCCTTGCCTGCTCTGGTTTTCATTGTTCCCCCACACTCCAGTTACAGCCATCTTTATTTGTTCCCATTTCCCCTTCTGGTTTCAATTTCTAGCCTTGGAAACCATTTATTTCTAAGGCTGTAACTAGCCTCATGGGGGGCCCAGGCGAGTGAAAGGATTATCATTGGTTTTGATTGGTTTTTTTGGTAACCCTACTGCTGTTCTGTTCTGTTGTGCTGTGTGACATTTTGCTACATAGACTATTTTATAGCAGAAAGCTAGAAGAATATTTATTATGAATATTAAAGCAATAGTGCATCAAGAGACGGAGACATTAGGAATTGTGTAAATGCTTAGATTCACTTTTGGTGGATTTTTTGTACTTTATTTATAACTAATAAAAACGAACTGCATTGCTAACTACATTCCACTTGTCTTGGGTGTTTATTCCTAAGCATGCTTACCGAAGTCAAATACTCAGAAAGAATCCAATTTGTCTCCTCCCTTTTCTTGGGAGTTGCATTTGGTTCATCAAGTCAATCAGGTTTTCTTTCTGTCTCCTGCCTTTTTGGTCTCTTTTATCACATATGTCCTCCCTTCTTTCCTCACACACTTTTTCTCTCTCTCTTTTTCTTTCTCTCTCTCTTTCCCTCTCTCCTTCCCCTCCTTTTCTTCTTCCTCTTCCTCCTCTTCTTTCTCTCTTTTTCAATATTTACTTTCTATGGAAGTCTACACCATCAGTATTAATTACCTATATCTATTTTAGGCTACCATTTATATCTATTGATGATTGGCTACTGGGTGATGCAGTTGATAGAACACTGGACTGGAGTCAGAAAGACCTGAGTTCAAATTTGGCTTCAGACACTTCTTAGTTGTCACTTAATCCTAGATGCCTCAGTTCTTTCATCCGTAAAATGAGCTGGAGAAAGAAATGGTACACCATTCCAGTGTCTCTGCCAAGAAAATCCCAAATGGGGTCACAACTGAAATAATTGAACAATAATGATTGATTATTTTTGGCTATATATCACTTACTCATTTATTTCTATCATATATATCTTCTAAAAGATGGCAAGGCAGAGTAGATGGTGAGCTGGCCTCTGAGACAGGAAGGCAAGAAATCATGTTCTATACCAATGTTAGCTGTATTATTATGAGGAAGTTAAGTCTCAGGTGCTCCTGGAAAACTCTCTAAGATGAGTAAGTTACAGAACAGTTGCATCAGAGAAAGAATTTTCCACAACAGGGAATCATCAATAAATTTGAAATTGCAGGAATGGCTCCTGCCTCTTTCTTCCCACCCTCTATATTGTCTATTTGTCTATTTATGATTATCTTTTTCTATTTGCCTAAAAACTTCAACTAACATGTTAGGCAACATAGATCAAAGGATCTGGATCAGAGAACCTGGTTATTTACAGTCATCAGAGCTCTCTGAGCTATAGGTTCCTCATCTGTAAAATGAGAGTTGGATTGACCTTGAAGGTTCTTTCTGGGGCTAAATCTAACTTATGATAAATTATTGTTCAGTCATTTTCAATTGTGTCTGCCTCTGTGACCCAATTTAGGATTTCTTGGCAAAGGTACTGGAATGGTTCGCCATTTCCTTCTCCAACTCCAGGAAATTGAGGCAGAGTTAAAGTAGGTACTTAATGAATATTTACTTGTTTGCTTCCTTCCTTTCCTCCTTCCTTCCTTCCTTCTTACCCTCTTTCCTTCCCCAAATTTAAAGATTTGAAGATTTTTAATTTAAATTTAAATGCCCCAAATTTAAAGATTTAAAGAGACAAGAAAGGCACAATATAAATAATTAAGTCTGATGGTTAAATGAACATTCACAATCTAATTTGAGTACTGAATCCCAAAAAAGAGGAAAAAAATGCAATTATTACCCAATTAAAATAGTTCTGTAAATCCAGCAAAACCGTAAGAGAACTTACAAATTTAAAGAAATTTAAAACAAAATTGTAATTATCAAAATGAAAATGTAATGAACTGAAAATTTCTCTCAGTTTCTATAAAGGGGAAATGAAAATTGTGAAACATCTGACATAACATTCTCATCATATCTAATTTAGTATTATTAGATTTGAAAAATTGTTCTGAAGGTGCGATTTTGTTAAAAAAAATCAATCTTTTCTTATTTGACACAATGAAAGTAATTATTTTCAAAAGTTATTATTATTCCTAATAATAATTATTATTCCTATGAGGAACAGTTGAAGGCCTTCCTGCCACTGTAAAAGCTGTGATCAGAGCTTTAGATGATAGCAATATTCCTTCCTGTCCATGTCAGGAAGCTAGAACATATGTGAACTTCATAAGAAGAAGTCAATTTTATATTCTCCAGCAACTTTAAGCAATGTTTTCACAGAAATCAGTTCTTAGGAAGTCACAGAGTATGACTTTAGCTAAGAGATGGTTACCCCTCACAATAGACTCACCAATGAGGCCCAAATGACTGAATTTTCTAGTAGCTCTTTCCTGTTTAAATGAGATTTGCTAATGTCTTGTCTTTAGATTTAATTTAGCTCTCTATAGTATTTATCTGCTTTTATTATCTATATCTGTCTCACTCTGCTCATTAATCTAATAAAAAACCCTGACAGTTACATAGCACTTTAAAGTTAACTTTATAGACAGGATCATAGGTGATTCTTCTAAAACTGTATGTAGCTCCTATGGGTGTTGTTATTCCCAGTTTGCAGATAAGGAAACTGAGATTCAGATAGAGCAGTGATTCGCTCATAATATATCAGGGCCAAGTGTTAGAGATTGGATTCATATCTACATCTTTTCTTGATTTCCAAGTCTAAAACTCTGTCCACTGCACCATGTTCTCTCTAGATATCTACCTGTCAATTATCTATCTAAACTGGATTCTGTTCTTGATTTTATGTAACAATAGATGAGTCACTTAACTTCCAGGGTCCCAGTTTCCTCATTAGTAAAATGAAGAACATAGCTTAAAGAATCTCTAGAGCCCTATGTAATTCCTAAGAACCATTTGGAGCTCTCTCTTAAGATATATTTATTCTGGTCCGTTCTTCCCTTCCTTTGGCCTTTTTCTCTGTCTTTAGTTCCTTTTTTATGCTCCAAATTCTCTGTGATACATACAGCTCCCCTTTCCATTAATTTCCTGAGAAAAATCATACCCTACTCTTTAAGAATTTGCAAGATTTCTACAAGGGCTGGACTGAACTTGATCTTACAAATTTCTAGGATTTATTTGGTAAGTTAATGCTGTTAACATGATTGGTAGGGCTTATATTTGAGCTAAGAGAACCAGTGGCTTTTTGGGGGACTTTAGTATGATGAATAGTTTGCAGGTTAGTAGTATCTGTTGCAAATTACAAACAAATCTCATTTATTTATTAAGGCAGCATACTAAGGAACTTTACTTAGAAATGCTTTGTTGGCCTGTACATTCCAAGGAAACATAACATTTTCTCTAAAAACATTCTTGAATACACACTTTTCCCTAAGTCAGACTATTGGCCATCATCTTTACCCCGCTTCCCCGCTCTCCCCCCCCACCCCCACATTGAATTAGACTATAGAGTGAGATCAGCAGGTTATATATGTAGGAATTTTGCATTATAAGGCACCAAAAAAAGTAAGTCTTTAGCATAGATAATTTTTACTGAGTTTGGACACTTTACCTTATTTAAGTTATTACCTTATTTAAGGTTTTTCAAGTGCATTAGTGTAGTTATAGTCCCAATTGAATTGTAAATACTCCAGAGGATAAAATAAAACTGGAGCAATATGGCAGCTAGGAGGTACAGTAGATAGCATCTTCAAAAACAAAACCAAGTTCAAATCTGACCTCAGACACTGTGTGACCCTGAGCCAAACACCTAACTCTCTGGTGCCCCAGTTTTATCAACTGTAAAATAAGGAGCAGAACTGCACTGTCTCAAGATTATTGTAAGTATTAAATGAGATAATACTTGTAAAGTGCTATTTTTAGGACATAGTAAGTGTTTTGTAAATGTTTATTTTCTCATCTCTGTTCTCTCCCTCCATATGCCATGAGAAGTAATCTTGGGAATAATGTGTTGTTTAATCAGGAGAAAAAAGATCTAGGGAGTTATGGTTATTCTTCAAATAAGTAATACATACAGACAGTATTCTTTTAGGTTTACAAAGTACTTTCCTCGCCCAAATTCCGTAAAGTAAATAATACAAATATTATTCTCCCATTTTACAAATAAGGAATCTTTGAGCAGTGAAATGATGTAGCTGAGGCTATGTTGACAGAAAGTTCTATGTCAGAACTCAGGGCATCCAGTTCAGTGCGTTTCAGTGGTGAAGGAAGGATTAGACTTATTCTGCTTGACTTCAGAGGGCAAAAAGAGTGGAAATCCTAGGAAAGTAGATTTGGCCTCAAGAAGAAAGAAAGAAAAACTTCTTAATATTTATAGCTATTTTTAGTGCCTCTAGATATTCACCTATCAATCTGTCATCTATCTAATATGGATTCTGTTCTTGACTCCACTACTAATTAACTGTGTGACATTGGGTGAATTACTTCGTTCCCTGAGCCTTTTGAGGCAATAAGTACCTCATCACTTGAGATGTTTAAGGAGAGGTTGGATGACTGGTAAAATGTATTCCTTTCCTGGGTAGGAGGTTGAATAAGATGATGCTTAAAGTCCCTCCAGTTCTGATATTCCATGATTCTATGAAAACTAATCTTCACTAGCATAAGGTCAATTCATCTCCATGATACCAAAATACCAAATAGATTGTCAGCAGCATGAGTGAAATACAGGGACAAATTTCCCTTAAAAAGAGAAGAATTACAATGGGGTGGGATTTGGAGTCTCCTTCCTGGAATCAGTAAGTCAATCAATAAACATTAAGTGCTTATTATGTGCCAGACACTGAGCTAGGTGCTGGGCATACAAAAATGGTAAAAGACAGTTTTTTACCTTAAGGAACTCATAATCTGATGGGAGAGAAAGCATGAAAATAATTATGTATAAAATAAGTCATATACAGGATTAAACTGAAAATAATCAACAGAGGGAAATCGCAAGTATTCAAAGAGAATAGGAAAAGCTTTCTGTAAAAAGGCAAAATTTTAGCTGGGTCTTGAAGAAAGTTAGAAAAACGAGACGGAGGGAGAGTATTGCCTTCATGAGAGGTCAGCATGGGAAAATGCCCAGAAGTGCAAGAGGGAGCATCTTGTTTAAGGGATAGCAAGGAAGCCAGTGTCATGAATCAAGAAGTATAGGATGGGGTGTGAGTGTGGGGAATAAGAAGACTGGTGAGGAATGAGAGGACAAGGTTATGAGAGACTTTGAATACCAAGATTTTTTTTTTCCTCATTTTTTTTTCTTGAGTATTTTATTTTTTCCAAACACTTGAAAAGATAGTTTCCAATATTCATCTTTGTAAGATTTTGTGTTCCAAATTTTTTTCTACCTCTTTTTCTTATCTCCCCCTTCCCCAAGACAGCAAGCAATCTGATATAGGTTTGACATATACAATTTTAAAAAATATTTCCATATTTGTCAGGTTGTATGAGACACCATCAAAACAAAAGTTTAAAAAAAACCCATAAGAAAGAAAAAGCACTTATGTTAGTAGAGGTTCATGCTCAGGTCTGGCACCATGATTTAAAAAAGACACTGTTAAGCTGCAGAGTCCAGAGAAAGGCCCATAATATCAAGAGCCTTGGGGGTCATAATATAAAAATTGTCCTAAATTACTCCATTTTTGAGAAGAGCCAAGTTTATCATAGTATTAATTCTTGGGACCCTCCCTTGAATTGGAGGGTGAAGAGCTCCTCTAAGAACCTTGCTCCTCTGAATTTCTCCATACTTCTCTCCATGGTAATTAGTCATGAACTGTATGAAGAACTAGCAAAAAGACTGAAAAAGAAGTCAGATAAATAGTGGAGAAACAAAAAAGAGTAATGCCCCAAAATCTAGAGAGAAGAGAGCAATAAGAAGAGGGTGATCAGCAGAATCAGGGACTGCAGAGAGATCAAAGAGAATGAGGATTGAGATTTGGCAACTAATCTGTCACTGATAACTTTGGAGAGAACAGTTTGGGTTGAATGATGAGGTTGATAGTTAAGACTGTGGAGAGATAAGAAGAGAGTGAAAAGAGAGGAAGTGATAGACTCTATTGTAAAGATGGTCTTCTCAAGGAGTTTAGCTACAAAAAGGAAAGTGGTATGGTGAGAGAGCAGAAATGTCTGGATCAAGTAGATATTTGTTTTTTGAGAATGAGAGCAACATGGCCATGTTTACAAGCAGTAGAAAAGTAGAAAAGGCTGAAGATAAATGAGAGAATGGGGATGATAGCAGGGGCAATCTGCTGGAGGTGAAATGAGACATACTGAAATGGGTTTGAAGAGATAGTGGCAGAAGGCATCCAGGTAATGTGAGATAAGGAGAAGAGAGAAGAAGTGAATGACCTCCATTTTTTAATTAAAATGCAAGAAGGTTCTTAGCTGAGAGGGTGGTGGAGGAGAAACTATTAGAGAATTGAGGAAGGATAGTTTAAATCAGGGATCCTCAAACTACAGCCCGTGGGCCAGATGCAGCAGCTGAGGACGTTTATCCCCCTCACCCAGGGCTATGAAGTTTCTTTATTTAAAGGCCCACAAAACAAAGTTTTTGTTTTTACTATAGTCCTGCCTTCCAACAGTCTGAGAGACAGTGAACTGGCCTCCTATTTTAAAAGTTTGAGGACTCCTGGAAACAGACAGGGTTGTATTCAGTACTTCCCAGAAGTCATTGCTGTTTGTCCTTTTTTTCTGAAAGAGGACCATGACATTAGGGAGGTGATGCCATGATAAGCAGGTGAGTTGGATTTAAGTGAGGGAGGACTGGGCAAACTCACCTGCCTCAGTTTCCCTCCCCTCTCTCTTTCTCTTTCTGTCTCTGTTTCTCTCTCTGTGTCTTTCTTTTTTTTCTCTTTCTCTCTCTGTCTCTGTTTCTCTGTGTGTCTCTTTCTCTCTCTCTCTCTCTCTCTCTCTCTCTCTCTCTCTCTCTCTCTCTCTCTCTCTCTCTTTCTCTCTCTCTCTCTCTCTTTCTCTCTCTCCTCTATTTTCTTTCTATTTTTATCTTCTCTTTCTCTCTTTTTTCTCTGTCTCAGGCCAAGTTCCCAGAAGTATGAAGTTGAGTAAAATGTTTTTTCAGAGTCCAAAACAGGGGGTGGTTTTGTAACTTGAGAGAAAGGAAAGATGCTATCAAGAAGGAAACTTTTTTTTAATAAAGAAATTCAGAAAGGAAGAAATGAAGCAGACTAGGAACTTTATGAATAGCCATGCTTTTTCTCTTCCTTATGTGTGGGCTTAGCATGTTGAATCACCATATCAACCTCTAGCCCTTTGCCAAGGAGATGAATTGAGAATAGCAAGAAATATTTGTGAAGTGGGACCTGGAAGTAGATAAGGAAGAAGGAAGAGTCAAGGATGACTCTGAGGTTATGAACCTGGGTGAATGAGAAAGAAAAACTTGAAGTAAGCACAAGTTTGGGGAGAGAAGATAAATTCTGTTTGGTGCATTGTTTGATGTCCAAGAAGGACATCAAGGTAAGAGAATAATTAGACTTGTAGGAATGGAATTCATAGAAGAAGTAGATGTAGAAATTATCGGAATAGAAGGTTTGACTAAAGGCACTGGAGCTAATGAGATTGTCAAATGAAAAAATATAGATGAAAAAAGAGAATTGCAGACAGATTCTTGGTGAATGATAAAGAGCCAGAGACAGAGTGAAGGAGAAATTAGTTATAGGAGGAAACCCATGAGAATTCAATGGTACAGAAGCCAAGAGAGAGGTGTATAAAGAAGAAAGGGCTTTCTTTCTAGCTGCAGAGACATCGTGGAGGATGAGCCTGGAAAAATATTACTAGAGTGGGTGATAATCAGGTCATCTTGGAAAAAGCAGTATTACCATTGGACTAGTGGTAATGGCAGCACTTTCCTTAAATAATTAAGTCAGTCATTCAGTTATTCACTTGGTGGGGAGAAAATAGGAAGCATAGATTACTATTTCCAGAACATTGGTAGTGATAGGGAGTTAAAAAATGGACCCATGGCTCAAGAGGGTAGCATTGTTAAAAAAAAAGTCACTCTTTCATTTGTTTATTGATTTATTTAAAGAGGAGAGAAGTAGAGAGGGGATAGGGAGAGAGAGGAGGAGAGGGAAAAAGGAAGAAAGGGAGAGAGAAGGGGGGGAGGAGAGAGGAATATACCTATGGCAAATGAGAAAGGCCCAGTAGTAGAGTGAAGGAGAGACTCAAAATGAATGAGTGATCAATGGTTATTAATGAAGCAAAATCTTAGAGAAAACAAGACAGATTAGGATCTAGAACCCAGGTGAAGGGGCTAACTTTAACAAAAAGTTTCACCTCTTACTCTGAGAGGAAAGGAGATGAGGATGGAGAGGTTTTTGAACTATTAAGGAAGTGAGTTGCTGAAGCGCAAAAAGGAGGTGATGGTTACTACCTAATCTGCACTTATGTTAGTAGAGGTTCATGCTCAGGTCTGGCACCATGATTTAAAAAAGACACTGTTAAGCTGCAGAGTCCAGAGAAAGGCCCATAATATCAAGAGCCTTGGGGGTCATAATATAAAAGTCCATAACGATGGAAAGATCATGGTTAGCCTTGGAAAAGAGAAAATTCAGGGAGGACATTTTATTGTATTCAAATATTTTAAGAGTTCTCAGTAGAAGAGGTAGTATTGAAAGGGGGGAGGGGGGAACGGGGAGAGGAGAGAGAGACAGATTGAATTTGTTTTCTTTGGCTCCAGGGTCAGAACTAGGAACTAAGAGGAAGTTGCAAAGAAATCAATTTAGGTTTTATAGCTGGAAAAACAGAATTCCTAACAATTAGAGATGTCCCAAAATGGAATGGGCTGTCTTGAAAGCTGATGGCTTCCTTTCCTTTGAAGTGTTCCCACGGATGTCAGATGGTGACATGATCAGGTATGTGATCTTGGGGATTCTTGCCATGTATGGCCTGAATGAGATGGCCTTGGAGATCCTTTTCAATTCTATGACTCTGTGAATGTCCTTGATCATCTTGGTAAGGTAGGAAATCAGGTAAACTTCTATATGAGGGTTGGGGAAGATGGGATCCAATTAGGGGCATGAGAAATTCATCTTTGATATTGGCTCTTATATGTTAAATTTTCTATTAAGTTCGGGTTTGGTTGAAATAAAGTCCTGAAACTCTACAAGTTCATTGAATGTCTATTTGTTTTTCATTCAATATTATGGATAATTTTGCTGGATATGATTTTTTTTTCCTTAGGCCTAGTTTTGATTGTCGGTAGATATGACTCCAGGATCTGAAGTCTTTTATTGTGGCTACTGATACATCCTGTACAATTATAACTGTAGTTCCAGCATATTTGATTTGTTTTTTTTTTCTTGTTTCTTGCAAAATTTTGTCTTTGATGCAGAGGTTTTGAAATTTGGCAATAATATTCCTATGTGTTTTCCACAAAGGATCTATCTGAAGTGGTGATCAGTGGATTTTTTCTATTTCTACTTTCTTTTCATGTTCTATCACTCCAGGACAATTTCCTTGGATTGTTTCTTGCATTATTGTGTCAAGGTTCTAATTTTGCTTACAACTTTCCAATAGTCCAATTATTCTTATATTTTCTCTTCTTGATCTGTTCTCCAGATCTGTTGTTCTATTGATTATATGTTCCACATTCTGTTCTATTTTTTCATTTTTTATATTGTTTTGTTATTTTTTGGTCTCTTATAATTTCACTGGCTTCCCCTTCCCTAATTCTAATTTTCAAAGAGTTATTTTTAACTTTAAGACTATTTTCTTTTCTAGTTGGTTAATTTTTAAAAATATTATCTTTCTTGTTTACTGGGTTTTGTTGTTGTTTGTTTGTTTTTTAATTTTTCTTCAATGTCTCTCATTTGATGCTTAAATTCTTTTTTGACTTTTTCTATAAATTTTCTCTAGAGGGACAGCTAGGTGGTACAGTGGATAGAGCACCAGCTTTGAAGTCAGGAGGACCTGAGTTCAAATGTGACCTCAGACATTTAACACTTCTTAGCTATGTGACCCTGTGCAAGTCACTTAACCCCAATTGCCTCAGGGGAAAAAAAAACCCCACAAACAATAAATAAATTCTTTCTGGGGAAGGAGTCACTTAATGTCCCTTTTTGGGGTAGAAGAAGCTTTTTTTTTTGTTTGTTTTTCTTACTTCAGTGTCCTCCTCTGAAGGTGAACCCCAGTCTTCTCTGTTTCCATAGTAAGTTTCTATGTTTTTTTTTTCTTCTTTGCCAATTCATTAAAAAAAATATATTAGTGTAAGCACCTCCAATTGTGCTAGTGGGAAGTTGCCTCTAGCTTCATTTCAGTTCTCCCCTCTGACCTAGAACCCTAAACCACGAGCTCCACCCTTGGGACGATGCCCACAGCCCGAGGTGTCCTTGCCCCACTGCTTCTGCATTCACTGGGTGCTGTTTCCTTCTCACCTAGGGCTGTGTCTCCACAGCACAGCTGGGCCTGGAGTTGCTAATTAGACAAGATTCCCTCAGTCTTCCTGGAGTCAGACCCTGACTACACTCAATCCAATACAGGGGGGTGAAAATTTCTGTGGTTCCTGTTGAAATTCCAACCAAACCCAGTTAGTCCCAGGGTTCCTACTTGATTATTTCTGCAGAGCTAGTCAAGTGGTGCTTGTACTTCACACTGGTTAATCCTTAATTGGGGTCTTTCTTTGGGTTTTCTTGGGTTGTATCAGGAAGACCCCTGTTCTGCCCAAGTCTTCAGGATTTTTCACCAGTCTATGTTAGCCCTGAGACACAAATTTGTTCTGATTGTGGGGGAAATCTGGGGATTTTGAAATTTACTGACTTACTTCATCATCTTCCCAGAATCTTCCCATAGAATAATAATTGTAAAGAACTTAGTGCAGTGCCTGGCTCATAATAAGCATTATATAGATATTATTATTACAATTTCCCCAACAGATATCATTCAGCCTCTGCTTCAACAGCTCCGATGATGGGGAGCTCACTACCTCAGGAGATAGTTCCATTCCATGGCAAGGCAGTTTTAATTTTTTGAAAGTTCTTCCTTATTTGGGAGCTCTTTGCAGGTGGGGAGTGAGGATACAAGCAGGGACACAATTATAAGCAGTACATTGCATCTCCCTGTATCTTGTCCCATACCCAGAGATATAATTGACATTTCTGCCTCATAGAAGATGGCAAGTAGGGTGCTATAAAACATGGAAGGACCTTCACAACATTTTAAAACCATGGTAGGTGTTATTTCAGGCCATTGTACGGATCCAATAAAAAATAAATCATGCTTTTAGAATGTTTTTCAGTTTACAAAGCAATTTCTTCAGAAAAACCTTGTGATGTAGGTGACATAGTATTATTAGTATGTTTGTTCAACAGAGGAAAAAACCAACTCTCAGAGAGGCAAAGTGACTTTGCCACAGTCATACAACCGGGAAAGACTTATGAACCTAAGTTTCTTAAGTCCTGTTCAAAAGTGTTGATTTAGAGGTGATGGGAATTGTAGAGATTAGCTATCCCAACTCCTTTCATTTTACAGATAAGGAAACTGAGGCCCAGAGAGTTTAAGTGATTTGGAAATGGGACCCAAATCCAGATTCAGGTAGAATCCATTAATCAATGATTTGAGGGACTCCAGAAGCTTCCCACACTCCAAATCTCTTCCTTTGAAGATTATGCCTTTCTCCTGAAATTCTGTTTTGAACTTACCCATTGTGCCTATTAAAATGGAAATACCCTAGAAAAGATAAGCCTTTGGCTGTGATTAGCATCTTAGGAAGAGATAAACTATCCAATCTTTGTGACCAGGAGTTAAGAGCAGGCCCCATAGTAGGGAGGGACACAAAGCGCATAGGAGTAGGCCTGAGGGGGAGAAGAGGCTCTCTAAGGGCCAAGAAATCTGCAGGACAGAGAAAAAAACACCACATGGTGGGCAGAATGTCCTAAAGACAGACTTTTCCTCCTTCACCATTTTGTCCAGGCCTGGTCTTGTTTAATCTTTTAGTTGTCTTGACAACAGCATGGAGCACCCTGAGAAAACCGGACAGCTCATGGTTTTCCAGAGCACCAGGGTCATTTTCAGATCAAACCATATATTTCCAGTCGGAAGGAAGGCACTTCTCCATCAGGCATTTCAGGCTTCTTGTTCACTGAGTTTCATTAGCTTACATGTAACTTTTTATTTGACCCTCACCCAATGATTCTGTGAGACAAACACCATAGGCATTATTTTTACAGTTTTTTAGATGATGATAAGAAGCCTGAGTTCAATAATTTATGTAAGGAATTAAGAAGCCCAAAGCATTCCCCTTCTATTCCACCTACCCATCAGTTGTCCTAGACATCAAGATATATCAGTTATGGCAGGACTAGCCACAATTCTAGTTCCCAGAACCAGGACAATGCCTGGCATGTAGTAGCCACCTAATAAATGCTTGTTAATTTATTGCCTAATGACTAGGGCTGCAAATAGGTATAGATAGAGGATCCATAGTCTCTGGCAAGGACAGGAGGTTACCTGTTAAGAGACCTTTACCTTCCCATAATTAATGCCTGAAATATTTTCTTATGGTTAATCAGGAGTTTGGCATTGGGATAAGGAGGAACCATTTTTCAGCTACTCAATTTAGTCCATTTTTCATTTTAAATTTCAATTCCAATTTCTCAGTCCATCAGTTTATAGATTTGTGAGCCACCCAATGTCTTGGGAACATGATGTCAGATTCTTTGAGTTGGAAAGGGCCTGAGAGGCCATCTGGTCTGACTGGTCCCTGGACAAGAATCCTCTCGACAACACACCCAACAAATAGACATCCAGTTTTTGCTGGAAAGCCTCCAATGAAGGCAGCCCACTACTCCTGAGGCAGCCATTCCATTTCTAAAGAGCTCTCATTGTTAGGAACATTTTTCTTATATGGAGCCAAAAAAATCTTCCTCTTTTTAATTTGTATTCATTGGTCTTATCCCTTCCCTATAAAGTGCTTGCTTCTTCCTTCTTCCCTGGCAACTACATCCCAACTCCTCCCAGGTAAGCTCCCTGGACCTGCTTCACCTTCTCCTTCCTATTCCATGGCAGCTTTGGCAATGTACCAATGTTTCTTCCCCCACCTCAGCAACTGAATTTGTTTTAAAAAGTTAATTTGAGGAGATTTCATAGCAGCTTCTAAGGGCGTGTTTTGTCCTACTTGCCCTGGGTGCAAAAATTTCTAGTTATAACTGTAGTTTATTAATCTTGTCCAAAGAGATTAGTCTGGCATGACCTGTTTTTTGATGAAGCTGTATCCGTTCTATATCTTATTTTGGGATGTTCACCAATGGTCCTTTAAATAGTATATTCTTGAATTTTGCAAGGAATCAAAGTCAAGCTCACTGACCTACAGTTTGCGGACTTTACTTTCTTTTCCTTTTTTGTTTTTTTCTTCAAAATTGGAACATTTGCCATTCTCCTGTCTTGTGACACTTCTCCTATTGCCAGTCTTTCAAAGATCACTGACTCTGGCTCAGCTTTCAATCCCCTGGGGACATCTTCTTCAGATACATGCACAGTCACATACCATTTATCTACACAGGCAGAATTATTTGACAATTCTTTTAGAATGATTTGCTTGTGGTGGAAGGGGAATCTGGGCTTAAAACCTGAGCTATTTTCAAATTTCTCAGCCATTTTTCCCATCAAAGCTCATGTCTTGCTAACCCTAATACTGGAACACTTCTATCTTATGCTCATCTGCTTCTACTCATATGAACTAGACAAAGTAATGTAACTATACTGACTGGTAGACTCTACATTTATTTCCTCAAACTTCAACTGGGCCTTCCCTGCAGCAAGGCAATCCTTTGATTCTTCCCCAAATGATTTATTATTAGATTAATGAAGTTCCAAATAATACATTAATTAATTTTAAATCATTTCTCCTCTCCCCAGATAAGAACTTTAGTTTGATTAAAAAAAAATTAAGACTATTCAAGGATTTTATTTTATCCCCTTTTCAAAACTTTGTTATAACAGGAAGATTCCCAAGCTCTCTCTTTTTTCTCTCTGGTCTCTCTGAAAGTTAGCCTGTTTCTTGCCCAGTTCATCCTCTTTACATGTGTTCTTGATCCCATCTCTTCCCATTTCTCTAGCAACTTGCTGTCTTCCACCTCAATCCTTTAATCTTTAATTTATTGCTATCTACTGGTTCAAACTCTGCCATCCACAACTATACTCATGTGTCCCCCAGACTTAAAAAAACCTCCACTGGACTCTACATGCCCCTCAGACTACCATCTTATGTCTTTTTCCCCTTTCTCAGCCAAACTCCTAGTTTGGTTATACTTGTACCTCCATGTCATCTTCTCTCAATCATCAATTCTTTGCAGTATAACTTCTGACCTCATCACTTAATTGACTTTGCCACAGTCATACAACCAGGAAAGACTTATGAACCTAAGTTTCTTAAGTCCTGTTCAAAAGTGTTGATTTAGAGGTGATGGGAATTGTAGAGATTAGCTATCCCAACTCCTTTCATTTTACAGATAAGGAAACTGAGGCCCAGAGAGTTTAAGTGATTTGGAAATGGGACCCAAATCCAGATTCAGGTAGAATCCATTAATCAATGATTTGAGGGACTCCAGAAGCTTCCCACACTCCAAATCTCTTCCTTTGCAGATTATGCCTTTCTCCTGAAATTCTGTTTTGAACTTCACCCATTGTGCCTATTAAAATGGAAATACCCTAGAAAAGATAAGCCTTTGGCTGTGATTAGCATCTTAGGAAGAGATAAACTATCCAATCTTTGTGACCAGGAGTTAAGAGCAGGCCCCATAGTAGGGAGGGACACAAAACGCATAGGAGTAGGCCTGAGGGGGAGAAGAGGCTCTCTAAGGGCCAAGAAACCTGCAGGACAGAGAAAAACCACCACATGGTGGGCAGAATGTCCTAAAGACAGACTTTTCCTCCTTCACCATTTTGTCCAGGCCTGGTCTTGTTTAATCTTTTAGTTGTCTTGACAACAGCATGGAGCACCCTGAGAAAACCGGACAGCTCATGGTTTTCCAGAGCACCAGGGTCATTTTCAGATCAAACCATATATTTCCAGTCGGAAGGAAGGCACTTCTCCATCAAGCATTTCAGGCTTCTTGTTCACTGAGTTTCATTAGCTTACATGTAACTTTTTATTTGACCCTCACCCAATGATTCTGTGAGACAAACACCATAGGCATTATTTTTACAGTTTTTTAGATGATGATAAGAAGCCTGAGTTCAATAATTTATGTAAGGAATTAAGAAGCCCAAAGCATTCCCCTTCTATTCCACCCACCCATCAGTTGTCCTAGACATCAAGATATATCAGTTTTGGCAGGACTAGCCACAATTCTAGTTCCCAGAACCAGGACAATGCCTGGCATGTAGTAGCCACCTAATAAATGCTTGTTAATTTATTGCCTAATGACTAGGGCTGCAAATAGGTATAGAGGATCCATAGTCTCTGGCAAAGACAGGAGGTTACCTGTTAAGAGACATTTACCTTCCCATAATTAATGCCTGAAATATTTTCTTATGGTTAATCAGGAGTTTGGCATTGGGATAAGGAGGAACCATTTTTCAGCTACTCAATTTAGTCCATTTTTCATTTTAAATTTCAATTCCAGTTTCTCAGTCCATCAGTTTATAGATTTGTGAGCCACCCAATGGCTTGGGAACATGATGTCAGATTCTTTGAGTTGGAAAGGGCCTGAGAGGCCATCTGGTCTGACTGGTCCCTGGACAAGAATCCTCTCGACAACACACCCAACAAATAGACATCCAGTTTTTGCTGGAAAGCCTCCAATGAAGGCAGCCCACTACTCCTGAGGCAGCCATTCCATTTCTAAAGAGCTCTCATTGTTAGGAACATTTTTCTTATATGGAGCCAAAAAAATCTTCCTCTTTTTAATTTGTATTCATTGGTCTTATCCCTTCCCTATAAAGTGCTTGCTTCTCCCTTCTTCCCTGGCAACTACATCCCAACTCCTCCCAGGTAAGCTCCCTGGACCTGCTTCACTGTCTCCTTCCTATTCCATGGCAGCTTTGGCAGTGTACCAATGTTTCTTCCCCCACCTCAGCAACTGAATTTGTTTTAAAAAGTTAATTTGAGGAGATTTCATAGCAGCTTCTAAGGGCGTGTTTTGTCCTACTTGCCCTGGGTGCAAAAATTTCTAGTTATAACTGTAGTTTATTAATCTTGTCCAAAGAGATTAGTCTGGCATGACCTGCTTTTTGATGAAGCTGTATCCGTTCTATATCTTATTTTGGGATGTTCACCAATGGTCCTTTAAATAGTATATTCTTGAATTTTGCAAGGAATCAAAGTCAAGCTCACTGACCTACAGTTTGCGGACTTTACTTTCTTTTCCTTTTTTGTTTTTTTCTTCAAAATTGGAACATTTGCCATTCTCCTGTCTTGTGACACTTCTCCTATTGCCAGTCTTTCAAAGATCACTGACTCTGGCTCAGCTTTCAATCCCCTGGGGACATCTTCTTCAGATACATGCACAGTCACATACCATTTATCTACACAGGCAGAATTATTTGACAATTCTTTTAGAATGATTTGCTTGTGGTGGAAGGGGAATCTGGGCTTAAAACCTGAGCTGTTTTCAAATTTCTCAGCCATTTTTCCCATCAAAGCTCATGTCTTGCTAACCCTAATACTGGAACACTTCTATCTTATGCTCATCTGCTTCTACTCATATGAACTAGACAAAGTAATGTAACTGTACTGACTGGTAGACTCTACATTTATTTCCTCAAACTTCAACTGGGCCCTCCCTGCAGCAAGGCAATCCTTTGATTCTTCCCCAAATGATTTATTATTAGATTAATGAAGTTCCAAATAATACATTAATTAATTTTAAATCATTTCTCCTCTCCCCAGATAAGAACTTTAGTTTGATTAAAAAAAATTTAAAAATTTTTTTATTTATTTGAGAAGGTAATAGTTGTGTATGTTGTAGGTCACTTTCTATTTTTGATCATCATGAATTAATTATCAATAACTCATTTATATTGTATTTTGAAATTTTGATATTTCTTTGTAATAGCCCTGAGAGAGTAAATAGTAGTACACATATTTATAACCTGATTTTATAGATAAGGTAACTGAGCCTTTGAGAAGTTAAGTGACTTGTCTCATCATATATTAGAGCTCAGATTCAAACTTAGGTACTTGAAAACCATCACTCTTTGCCTTTAAGATCCCAACATTCCTTTATTCTATAACTCTCAATCCAGTTTATCTATCCATTATCTCCTATAAACCCTTGCTCTTCTAAACTGCATTCCTTTAGAAAACCTTCCCTGGTTAGCCTGTCTTCCTTGGGGATCAGCCCTTTGTGTGTTACCACTTTCTACTTGATCCATTCTGTTTGTACTGCAGCTATTCCTTTCACATCACTGAGGTGGAGGTGGGAATAACGGGTCAGGCACCCCCAAATCCTAGAAAATCCACACAAAATGTTTGGTTCTTCCATTGTATTAGAGAAGAAGTCTTCTGGCTTCATGGATTTCTTTTTCTTTTTTCCTTGATATTATACAATACCATAAATATATTTTAAGCATTTCTGAGTTTCTAAACTTTTTCTGTGTTGTAACTTCTGAGTTAGCTGCTGGCCTTTGCATGTTATGCTTGCCTTCTACAAAATTTCCATTTAATTTTGTATGCTAACTTGATGCTAACTTATGATACATTGAAACAGAGATGGGGAAAGTCACAATGTGTCAGGGATAACTGTATGCTCAGTAGAATTTAGAACCCAGCATTCCCAAACATGACCGGAAACAGATAAAAAATGTAATTGAGAATATTTAACAAAAATACAACAAAACATAGGTAATTAACATTTAAAAACTTAATCAATAGGTGGCCCACAAGAATCTTTATGTACACATTAGTTGCTACTTTTGAGTTTGACACCACTGATCTAGACCAACCCCTTTGTTTTACCAATGAAAGAAAAGGCTCAGATTTGAAAGGACTTATATAAGATTACAGAGGCAGCAAGTGCTAGTAAGAGAGGGGATTTGAATTCAGTCCTTTTAACTTCAGAGTCAACTTTCCAAGTTGATATAGGATCATAGGCTTGAAAGCTAATCTAGTCCAGCCTTTTTTTACAAGTTAAGAAATGGAGTCCCAAGACTTAAATGGCAGAGCTGAGATTGGAACTTCTCAGGATTTGAATCTTATGCTCTTCTCACTTCCTTATACCTTCTTGCTTTGTGGCAATTCTCAAAATTAGCTCATGCCTGTGGGCCCTGTCTTCCCTGCTTAATTCATAAACTCCTTGAAGGCAGAGACCAAGCCTTCCAGATTTTTTTTTGGAAACAGTTTCTGGGCACGATGGGGCCTTGGGGCTGCTTGCTGGACAGCTTCTTGCCCTGTACATTCACTCTGCAAATTAGCCAAGGGTGATCATCAGGAGATGGGTGAGTCACTCAGGGTCTGAGCTTTGCATCCCATCCCATCCCTAATCCCATTCTGTGCCTTGCTGCTACTCCATAGAGCTGGATGCAGAGGGAGAATGCTTTAAATGTTTGCTGAATGAAGTGGTTAACAGTATAATCTCTTTTCCATTGGATTGTAAATCACTGAACAACAATAACAACAACAACAACAACAAAAAAAAAACACAACACTCTCCACAACCATTTTCCTCTGCTTGACACTGGATTTATTGGAACAGAAAAAAAAAAGACAGTTTCTTAGCATCCTCAATACTTGCCAAGAGTATGGCTCATTGTGAGGGCTGGTCACATTTAATGTTTCAGGTTCCAACTTTCCTTTTTAAAGTGTTAATTAATTATGGCTTAAAATTTGACCACCTCAACTTTCCCTTAGCTCTTCGTGCCTCCTTCGGGTAAAGCCCCAATCCCCATTCATACCCTATGGCATGTCCTAGCCTAACCCTCCCAACACATGACCTCTGTCTTAGAAAAGGGGAATAAACTAGGGTGTTGGGAACGTGGAGCATTGGAGGGCAGAAGATGGGCAGATGAGCCTTCCACCATACCACTATCTACCAAAGGATCATAGGATTAGGAAGGATAGATAGAACTGGGAGTCATCTACAAAGAAATGATAATTAAACCCAGGTAAGATTAAGAGAAGAGGGCCTAGGTGAGGGCTTTTAGATCCACTAGGGACCTTAGAGATGGATTATCTTGCCCAACTATATTTTATCTATGAGAAAATAAGACCCAGAGAATACTTATTCAAGATCATGAAGCCAGTCAGTAGTAGAACTTGGATTTAAACTCAGGTTTCCTTTGTCTCCTAATGACGTGAGGGTGTTTTGCTTTTAACTTTACTAGGGATTGACATTTTTAAGGCCAAGTGAATAAAATAAACTGGACAACATGTCTTCCTCTCCCTTCCTTCATCTATCCCTTGGCTAAAAAATCCTCTGTATAAAATGTAACATTGAAAAATAGAAACCATTCAACCATGTGACCCAATGCCTTTCCCTGCTAAAGCCATAGCCCATATAACAACCTTCTATCTATTCTGATATAACTGGTACGTACTTTATTAGGTACATCTCCCTTATTAGAATGAGTTTCATGAGGAAAAGCACCATTTTTTTTAACCTTTCTTTGTATCCACAGAAGCTTAGTATAGTATCTGGAGGCAGAATGAGTGCTAAATAAATGCTTGTTGAGTGACAAAAACAATTGTTTTTGTTAAATAGGCAAACAAGTTGTCCTAGTTTGCACTGCAAGTCAGGACTGAATCCTAGAAGACAACTCAGGGCTTATTTTGTTGTCTTTGTGTTCATGGAACACCATGCCAAATGGCACCATTGATACAGAAAAGAGAGGTTTTGGAATGACCTGGTGAGTTCTGGATGCCTCCCATGGCAAATAGAAGGGCATCTTCACTACTCCTCAGACTGAAGGGAAGAGATCTCTCCATGTCAGCCCATCGCCCTTCTTTGGGTCTAGCCATTTCCCACAGGCAAAGATTGTAGCTACTCCATTGCTAGTGTTGGTGACCTCCACCCTCTCCACCAGCCAGCCCGAGCTGGGACCTTTGCCATCGTGCTCCAGCCTCACCTTGCGCAGCTCCCCCAAGTCCAGAGTCTCTAAAAAGAAGCGATCAGTCCGGCCCCTCTCAAAGAGGTTGCGCAAACGCCTAGTGAGCTCCCGTTTCCCTGTGTCACCATTGGCCCCAAAGATGGTGATCATGACATTGGCATCTGTGCCGGCTCCGGGTTCATAACCTGTTGTGATTATGATTTCATACTTGACTGGCACCAAGCTCTGGATCTTGCTGGCGAAGCTCTCAGTTACCTTTGTGACCTCAAACACCTTGAAGTATTTTTTCTTTTTCTTTAGGGGAATTTTGTAGTCACAATTAAAAAAATACCTGGAGAAACGAGGTGGAAAAGAAAGGAAAGAGATTGAAAACTCGAGGGAAATTATCCAAGACCTTTCATGGGTATAGTGGGATGAACCCCAAAATTTAAAATCCCAGCATTCATGTTCAAAATAAGATTTACCTCCAATTCTATGGGTAGCCTTTAAGTTTTAGTTTTGTCTTTTGGAGAAATTGGAAAATTAGACTAGATAATTTTAAAGATTATCACCCCTGTGAAGCTGATGATCCTTCTGACTCTGATTGGTATATTACCCTTATTTACTGGCAATAGAAAAAAACACCTCTTTCTTCCCATAGGTGACTGTGAATTGAGTGACTAGTACTACCAACCAGGCAGAAGTCTAGATATAAATGTGGGATCCAAAGGATTTTATTTATTTATTTTTTTGCTGAGGCAATTGGGGTTAAGTGACTTGCCCAGGGTCACACAGTTAGTAAGTGTGAAGTGTCTGAGGCCAAATTTGAACTTAAGAACTCCTGACTCCAGGGCAGGTGCTCTATCTACCACATCATCTAGTTGTTGTAGTCCAATAGCTTTTAAAAGTTATAATAAAAGTCTGTGAGAATCACTGCTTTTAACTTACAGGAAGATATGAATTTCTGAATGAAGGAGATTGTACAGCGATATTTCATAGCCTAGAGGATACGAGGTCCTTGCAGACCTCATGTGAGTAGATGCTATTAAAATAAGAGGTATAAAGATGTGGGGCTACTGAAAAAGCAGAACACCACTAACAAAAAGAGAAGACTAAGGGCAGACAGAATGGACAGTGTGGTGTAGTAGAAAGTACATGGGTCTAGCAGTCAGGTGATCTAGGTTCAGCCCGTACTTTGCCACTGATTATTTAATGACCCTGGACAAATCACTTTATATCTGATCCTTAGTTCTCTCCTCTGCAAAATGAAGATAGTGGACTAGATAGTTCCAACTCTATTAGAGTTATAAGCCTCTGTATTTGAAGATCCTAAGATTTCTTCTGTTTCTCAATTTATGATTTTCTCTAGATCAGAGATTATTAATCTGGAATTTATGTATCTGAATAGATCAATGGACAGATTTGAGAAAGCATGGGAATTTGAAAAGGAAAAAAATACATATTTTCATAATAGTTGATTTCTGTTGTAATCTTGTATATTTTACTTTATGCATTTATCTGATTCTGATAGTGGTTTCACCAGAATGAGAGAAAGATTTTATGACATTTTAAAAGGATTAGAATCCCTGGTCTGGATGATTTCCAAGGTCTCTTCCATTTCTAGATCTATCTCCCCATGTCTCATTGATCTCTGAAACTTCTTCATGATCCTGTGTATGTCTAGATGACTGCTAAGATTCTTTACAGCTCTGATATTTTACAATTCTCTAGTAATCAGAGACTGTTTTCTAGTACATACTCTCTTAAGTGAGATAATGGAAAATGTTTTCCAATATCTCAAAAACCCTGTGATTTCATCTATAAGTGTGATTCCTTCACTAAGATAGAACATTGTCTCTTAAGTCTTAGGGAAGTTGTTTTCATGATCTGTTTTGGCAAAAACAAAATAAAACAAAACAAAAAACTATTCATGTACTGGATCCCAACCTTCAGGTGATAAGCTTCTTTGCACTCAGCCATATGGAGTGCTAAGCAGTGGTGGTAAGTAATGTTAATAGAAGAATACAGGAGTGTGCTGATAAATATTTAACAACCAGGATAATGGGGGTGGGGGAAAGGAGATGTGAGCACCCACACTTTTAAGTTTAATCTTCATTATTATAACTTTCTTAAGTCGAGACAACCAACAGAACAATAAATTAAGTCTTGAATTTTAGAGTTGCTGATTTCTTAGATGTAAATGTTCATGCTGAAAATTTAAGATGGGCTTTAGTGAGCTACCAACACGTGCCTAGAACTCGGGTTACCTCATTCAGTGATGATGAGGAGTCTAGCAGAGTAATGGAAAGTGCACCCAAGAGAACCAGGAAAAGTCTATTGGAAACAGGTCATAGAAGAGACAGAAAGGAGAAGTATACAGATGAAGTAAAGTGATTTGTTCAGGGTCGCAAAATAGTCAGTGGCAGAGGAAGGTTTGAAACCCAGATCTCCTGCAAACTGCATCTTTAAACAAGTATGAACTAGGTCACTTAAAATGTGTGGAAGTTTTTGCTTTGGTTTGTTGATCTGGAGACAAAAATCATGAGTTTGTTTGGTATGCAAAGGATGGCAGAGCAGATAATCAGCCTCAGAATCAGGGAGGTCTGGATGCACACCCTTTGCCTGACACTTATTGTCAGTGTGCAAATCACAGCCTCTCTGTTTTAGAGAACTTTAAGACTTTAAGCTTCAAAGAAAGTGCAGATCTGTATTGCTAGAGAGAGTTTCCTCTTCCAGGAGGTTCCTGGATCAATGAAATCACAAATCTAATCCCTATCCCTATATAAATACATTGCATAATGGCAAACTATAAAGCCTTTAATGCTATGTAAATATCTCATAATCATAACATGTAAAAATCTTTTCTAATAAAAAAAACCTAACTGGTGAAATCTCCCTTTTGGAAGTTCTTATGAATATGAGAGGTTATTGTCTTTTTGGAATAGCTTACATTGGGTCTTGCCTAAAATTGGGGGGATGGATGAGATGACCTTTCAAGGTCAACCTCAGACTCTGCTGATTGGCCAGCATTTGGTTCTAAGAGCTTTAGGCAAGTGCGGAAATGAGATCATTCCTGGGTAGTGAGTGAGGTCAAGCCTGCTCTATAGGGAGTAGAGGTCTGAGCAGAAAGAGCAGTGAGAAGAGACAAAACCATGCCAGATTTGGCTGGGTAAGCAGGAGAAAAGGGGGCGTGCCCAAGCAGGGAGCCCTCCTCCTCCATTCCCAGCAGTAAGCTGCCGCAAATATTTGGAGCAGATGCTAAGAGATGCATGCCTTCAGTTACTGCCGTGGCCCATAGTAATTCACATGGAACCTGCCAACAGCACGTCTGGAATTAGAAATGGCAACCATCTAGTGAAGTTTGAATGCTGTGGGGCTCTCAATGATGCATTTCATTTCTAATCATGTAAATGACTTCCAAATGATCCTCTCCTCTCACCCTCCCAGCCATGGCAAGTACTCTTGTTCTCTTCCTTCCCCCCCCCCCCCCACCCCAGAACAGAACATGAAAATCACAGAATATTAGAGCTAGGAGAGATCTTCAAAATCCAACACCTTCATTTTACTGAAAAAGAAACAGAACTGGGAAGCAGAAGCGAATTTCTTAAGGTTGGTGACATTCAATGGCAGAGATGAGACTAGGACCCAGGATTCCTGACTTCCAGACTTGTATCAGGGTAGGAATACCTAATGCAATATTCTTGGGATGGGGGTCACAGAAAGTTAGCCATACAGGTGCATGCACAGATTGGCTAGGATGGTAGAAAGGAAAAGGGACAAATGTTGAAAGGGAGGGTCACTAATTCACTATTGGTAGAATTGTGAACTAATCTAAACATTTTGGAGAGCAATATGGAATTATGCCCCCCAAATTATTAAACCACCTATATACCTTTTGACCCAGCAATACCACTATTTGGTCTGTTTCCAAAGAAAAATGGAGAAAAAGGAAAAGAACTTATAAGTTCTAAAATGTTTATAGCAAAGTAAACAATGTAACCTTTCACTCTACCACTACCTTCCCTTCCCCAGTCTGTAGTGTTCCTTTTAGCGCTAATATTCTAGGATTCCTTGACTCTCCAACAGAGCTATGAAATGTACTCTAGAGTGAATCTCTAGGACAATGGAAAATCCAACTCGTGGCATAAATGTTACTTCCCCATTTTCCTTTCTGAGTTTTTAAATCCTTTCCTAGCCACCCAGACTAGGAGCTCTTAGTTTCAGGTGTCAAAGCAGCTGCAAAAGAGCCTTTCTATTGCTTACATTTGCCTTGGTGCTGTATCTCCTCTGTTTTAAGGTAACAAGTCTGAAAACAGAATTCAATCTCTTTGATGTCTTAATAGATCCTCACTGATCCCTCCCTTCCATGATAGCTAATAACAATAACAGCCAGCATTTATATGGTCTGGCAAAGCACTTGATGTTAAATTCACATCAACTATTATTATCCTTTTTTTGCAGAGAAAGAAACTGAGGTTTAGAGGTTAAGCCACACAGCCAATATGTTACTGAAGAATGACTTGAATTCAGATATTCTTGAATCTATATCCCAACACTTTATTAACTACTCCATTTAGCTGTCCACATGTTACTTACCCACTAAGTCTTCTCTTCTTCAGTTCCTTTAACTACCAGTGCCTAATAAATGTGTAATACACTTTCTTTTTTCTCTCTTTCTTTTCTCTATCCATCTATGTATATAAACATTTTTTCTATGTACATATCCTTTCATCCATCTATCCATCTATCTATAGAGCAACTATGTAGAAGACTCATCTTTGGTCCAGAAGGTAGGGTTAGGAGCAATGATGTTAGAATCTGGATTGCAATTGATTCACTTCACTTTCAGATATTAGGCTCTTTTTAACACCTGGATTGGTACCTGCTCTGACTCTCAGGTAAGCTTGATGGTTTTTATTGAGTAGACTTTTGTTCCTCTAATCAAGACAGGCAAATTCAAGTTTCCAAACCTGGACTATCCAGTCCCCCCACCCATGAAATTTGGAGTAGGAGAGGATATCTCCAGAGTCTTTCTTCTGTAATTGAAATGTCTATCCACTATATACTAACTCATGGCTCTAACTTCATGGAAATTAAAAGTTGATTCTTCTGATCTATACACAGATGGGGAGGTACCTCTATTATCTTATCCCTTCTGGCAAAGTTAAAATATTTGCTTCCAAAGCCATGAATTAGGAATAACCAGATATTTAATCTATATTGGATTACTTGCTGTTAAGGGGAAGAGGGTAGAGTGAAGGGAGGGAGAAAAATTTGGAACATAAGATTTTGCAAGGGTGAATGTTGAAAACTATCTTTGCATAGATTTTGAAAATAAAAAGCTATTTTTTTAAAAAAAAGGAATAACCAGGGAATAATCTTCCTTTTGATGTCCTGCTTTTTCTAGTTCTTCTCCTCATAGATCAATAGAGCTATGGATTTGGGCTTGATGGGACTTCCTTCCCCATCTCACCCCTAGGATTTGACTCTCAGAGCTCATTGTTCTTGGTCAATGTATATCATACATCCCTGTGAGATATCCTGGCTTTGGGAGATGGGAGTGGAGGTCTTCTTGGACCACAAGGCCATTATGCCAAATGTTTTAGGCAGGTTCTGGCCTGACATAGTGTAGTACTTATCTTTTGAACATAGAAGTGAGCAGTTGTTCTTACCAAAGTAAAATACGGTTCTTAAACAGCAGTACAACTATCCCTTATATTCCAGACCTCTCACTAGCCTGGTTATCTTTGTCTGGATACCTTACAGTGTATCAATATAATATTGTTCTTAAAAGGAGACTCTCAGACCTGGACTTAATCCTCCAAATGAAGTCTGACTAAAGTAGAAAACACTAGAACTATTGTTTTGGTAAAGAGGAAGTTGGGAGGCAATATGATATAAGATGGTAGAAAGAACTAACTGTGTGGGTTTGAATAGGTCACAACCACTCTCAACCCAAGGTTTCTCCCCTCTAAAATAATGGAGTCAGACTAGATGATTTTTCAGGTCCCTTAAATATCTAAATCTGTCATTCCCATGAATTGAAGCTCAAGGTATAAGAATGAGGTGGTGTTAATTCTTTATTTGAAAAGCAATGCACAGTTGTGGTAAGAGTTTTAGACTTTGAATTTGGAAGTTTGGGGTTCAGACCCTCCCTTAATATTTATTTGTTGTATGGCCATGAGTTAAATTTTCTGACCCTCAGTTTCTTCATCTGTAAAATGGATTTAACAATATTTCATAGGATTGTTGTGAGGCTCAAATGAGATAATGTTTTTTGGCAGCTTGAGTTTGTACCTGGACTCTCCATTGGAGGCATTACCCATGCCAGCCCTACTTGCTTCTTATTGGGCTCAGCCCTTGAATTTTTCCCCCACCTTAATTAATGAGTGCCTCCCTGTCTTAGCTTCTAACTCCCTTTTATGGACTATTTTTTCTATTAGAATATAAGTTCTTTGAGAACAAGAGACTATCTTTCTTTTTGTTTGAATTAGTATAGTTCTTGCCATATAAGAAATGTTTTTCTAAGGCAGTGGATTTAAGGTGCTTTTTTTGGTGGGGAGGGGAGTCCAGACTTGTGACTTACATTGGTTAAAGAGAGCTCCTCAGTGAGAAAAATGTCCTTTACCAATGTAGATTTACAACAAACAGTCATTAAAAGATTATCTGGGTGTGAAGAGGTTAAATGACTGGCTTAAGGTCACATAGGCAGTATCCTCTGGCAGGGTCTTGAACCCAAATGGATTGGACTTCTGTAATCCACTAAATTATATTGCTTCTGCAAAGGACTTTGTAAACTTTAAAGCACTATAAATGTCTAACATCATCATTATTAAGATAGATAAAGATCTATTAAGAGAGTACCTCATAAATGAGTTCAAATCTCAATGAGGTTAACTAATTTAGATGAATTATGTCCCAGAATACAGGAAGAATTTGCAGGTACAATCACAGGAGTAGTCTGGATGAGTTTTGAGGAACTGTCAAAAACAGGAGGGATATTTTAGGGGAATGGGAATGGTTTAAGTGCCAAATCAACTTTTAAAAAGGTGAGGAAAGTCAATTTTGGGAAACTGGACCAGTGAACTTCAATTTGATTCTGTGTAAAATTTTAGAAAGATTATTAAATCGAAAAATAATCAGGAGGCAGCTTAGTTCCCAAAAAAGAAAAAACTCCCACTGCTAAATAAGTTCCCTTGACTTTTTAATTGAAATCCTATATTGTGCCTAAGACAGTGGATTTTATGTAGTAGCAACAGTGTTAACTGAATTGAATTGAATTAAATTGATAGAAAATATTATTATAGAATGTAAAAATAATGGAAGCTGACATTTATTTAGATTCAAGTTTTTGAAATCATTTTACAGCTATTCTCTTATTTAATCTTCACATCATTCCTGTGAGGTAGGGACTATTTCTTCCATTTTATAGATGAGGAAGCCAAAGCTCAGAATGATTAATGAGTTGTCCAGTATCACAGGGTTTTGTAAATGTCCGATGCAAGATTTGAAACCAGGGCTCTCCTGATTCTAAATCCAGTGTTCTTGATTTCAGTGAGGCATGTAACAGTCTCACATGATAGCTTTGTGGATGAGATTGAGAGGTGTGAGTTATGTGAGAGTAGGGTTAGGGGCAGTCAGAGTTGGTTTGAACCACTTAAAGAGTGAACTGTGTATTATTAGTGGATGAATGTCAATCTGTAGAAAGGATTCCAGTGGCTTGTAAAAGGGTGCTGTCCTACTTTTGTTTTTATCATCAATTTGGATGAAAGCATAAATGGCATTCCTGTTGACTTAATGGAATGACACATTGTTAGGAGGGATAACTAATATGCTGACAACCAGAACTCAAGGTTTAAAGATCTCAACAACTTAGAATAATGGGCTAAAACTAACAACAAACATGCAACTAAAACTGCTTAAATCCATTTATGTAGAATAGAAAATTAGGATGGGTACTAGATCTGTGATTTTATTGACATCAGGAACTCCAGAGAAAGGAAACTCACTCTTTCCATGTAAATTACTCAGTGATTCAATCAATAAACATTTATGAAGTACCCATTTGGTGCTAAGCATCATGCTAAGTGCTAGTTAGCTCGGTTCTCTGCTCTCAAGGAGTTTATCATCTAACCAGAAAGTTATATTAGCAAAGGTATAGAATGAGAATGCTACTTAGTCCATATTTGAATTAGGATAACACTTCTGGATACTACATTTCAGTAAGAAAAATAACTAGATGGAATATGAATCAAGAGGAGAGTGACAAGGATAATAATGGGACCAGAAACTCTTTAATGAGGAGAATATTTGAAAGATGTTTAGGACGGACAAGAGAAAACTGAAGGTGTGGACATAAAACTCTCTTCAACTATCTGAAGGGCTGTTTCATGTGGCAAAAGGGACGAGCTTTTTTCTAATAATTCCAGAGGGTAAACCAGGAAGAAAGGGTGGAAATTACACAGACAGGATGATCCAGTTAAAAGGAAGAATTTCTAACAACCACAACAGTCAGTAAAATGGTACAGATTGCCTCTGGAGGCTGAGAGCATCCTGTTAATTGGACATGCTCAAGCAGGACTTGACATTCTATCAGATTTCTACAACTAGATAGAAGGTTGGACAAAATAACCTCTTTCCAAGTCTGATATTGTCTGACTCTGTGATGACTTTTGGAATATTTCCTTGAAATTTCCCTTCAGTGCCTTCCTTATTCCTCAGTGCCCTCACTGAATGCTCCCCAGATGATCTGATTCTTCCTCCATCCAACTACTCAAGGTTGTGCCCATGAGACCAACCCTGCTTTGCCCACAGCCAAATGAGGCAGAAGATTTCAAGCCACTTCAGTAGTCTACACATATCCAGAGGGAAGTCCCACTTAAACCCTTCCTGGGTTCCAGGGAGTTACATACACATTGTTGAACTCCAGCTCTGTGATGGTGATGGTCTTTACATGCCAGAGTATCTCCCTGGGAGGCATCCTCTGTCCTTCTCTGGGCATATGCCACAAACAGAGGGCTGCTATGTCACCCACATAGATGCTGTCAAATTCAAATTTGTCAGTGGTGCCTCTGTAAGAAACAAAGGATATTTTCAATGAATCTTTCCACACCTAGTTCATTCATTTATCCATCCATCCATCCATCCATTTTCTTGCCTATTTTATTAATCCATTCATTTAAAGAATATTTACAGAGCATCTATCATATGTGAAGCACTAAAACTGGGCACTTGGGGATGCAAAGAGTAAAACACAATCTCTGTATTCATTTGGGTTACATTTTAGTTGGGCAGGCAAAGCTAATACACAGGAAACAAGGCAATAACTACACAGTGCTGTCGGATGAAAGAATGGTAAGGGGCTGCTCAGGGAAACCTTTAAAAGGAAGGTGGGACTATATCCTTGGCTATTCTTGGTAAGACTTGGATGTCAGGGAGGGATCAGGAAGAGCCAAGGTAAGTCAAGTTATGGAAATGGGTAGGCATATGGACCACAGGTTTGGAAAGGAGTCTATCCTTACTGGAGAATAGGAAGACTGAAGATTGGAAAGATCAAAAATATAACTTGAGGATTGGAGTTGAACAAGGGAGAACCTAGACTTAAAGATGGTATGATTCCTCAGGCATAAGGGACCATGCCAGGAGATACAATTAAAGAATCTTTTTTGAATAAATCTTTATGAAATAAAAATAATATTAACGGATGCTGATATTAGTGCTTTCAAGACTGCAAAGCATTTTACTTGTACTGTTTCATCCTGAGTCTCTCCAGAGCCCTGTGATTTAATTAATCCAAATATTCTCATACCCATTTTATAGATGAAGATGTTGAGGCTCTGAGTAGTGAGGTAGCTGGTGAGTGTTGAGAGGCAGGATTTAAGCTCAGGATTTAGAACTCTTTCTAAAGTTCTAAATCTAACACTCTCCTACCCCACCTTACTTCTTACCTTACCTCCCGGAGGGGAGAAATCACGCCTTTTTATGCTCTTTTATCTCCCAAAGTGCCTAGTGTGCAGATCAGTAAACACTCTGCTAATCTACGTCCCAGAAGCAGATGTTGGAAGCTCCTTCCCCCACCCCTCGTCCCCCTCTCTTATCCACCCCCTTCTTCTCTCCCTTTTCCATCTCCCCTTCCAGACTTCCCCCAACTCCCGCAGCGCCCCCCCCTACTTTCTAAACACTCTGTGCCTAGGGCTGTTTTCTATGAGGAATTCTTTGGATCGGTCCTTTCTTCCTTCCAGAACTATCCAGGCATTCTCCCTGGTATCTGAATCGCCGGTTTCTATGACGATCTCATAAGCTGCAATAGAGGACAAAAGCCGCACATTAAGAGAGGAGGCAGCTGCCTATAAGTGGGGATCTGGCAGAACAGCCCGCGTCTCCCCGGCCCCCTCTTCACCTCCGAGGAGCGGGGACATGGGGGTGGGGGGAGCTGAGGTTAATTACTGGGCTGAAAGGCTATAAATAGAACCCATGATGGAAGGAACCGGTTTTCCCCAAAGATTCAGGAGCTAATTAAGCAATATTCCCGTTCTGTTTATTGTAATGATTTCTTCACCATGTAAGCAGTGAGGCAATCTGAAATCAACTGCAGTATGGAGGACTGCCCGGAGGAGGTGGGAGGAAGCACTGGAGGGTGGGGCATGGGGGAGTGGGAAAGCTGTTTCTAGGGGCCTGGCTTTCAGAGCCTCACTGACAGAAGCCATGTGAAAAGTAATTGGGTAAGCAGGGGTGGGTACAAAAGGGGTGGGTAGGAAGGTGGACCATGGAAGGTTCCTACAGAAATATGCAAAAAGGGTTCTGAATCATCTTTTTTAAAAAATTATTTTCCTTCCTTCCTTCCTTCCTTCCTTCCTTCCTTCCTTCCTTCCTTCCTTCCTTCCTTCCTTCCTTCCTTCCTTCCTTCCTTCCTGTTTTCATTCCTTTCCTTCCTTTCTCTCTCTTCCCTCCTTCCTTTCCTTTCTTCTTTCCTTCCTCCCTCCCTCCTTCCCTCCTTCCTTCCTCTCTTTTCTTTCTTCATTTTTTTCCTTCCTTCCTTCCTTCCTTCCTTTCTGTTTTCATTCCTTTCCTTCCTCTCTCTCTCTCTTCCCTCCTTCCTTTCCTTTCTTCTTTCCTTCCTCTCTCCCTCCCTCCTTCCCTCCTTCCTTCCTCTCTTTTCTTTCTTTCTTCATTTTTTCTTTTTCTTCCTTTCTGTCTTTATTCCTTCCCTCCTTCCCTTCCCTCTTTCCCTCCTTTCCTCTTTTCCTCCTTCCCTTCCCTCCTTCCCTCCTTCATTCCTTTCTCTTTCTTTATCTTCTTTCCCTTCCTTCCTTCCTTTCTCATTCCCTCCTTCTCTCTGAGAGATAGTTTTGTTTCCTTAGTGCCTATTCTAATTTTGTCAATTTATTTTTGTTATTTCTATAGCTAAGATTTATAGTATAATATTGAATAACAGTGGTGATAATGGGTATCCTTGTTTTACCCCTGACCTTATTGGAAAGATGATCAGTCCCCAACACCAACAATACTTGCTGATAGTTTTAGATAGATACAGCTTATTAATTTAAGGGAAATCTCATTTATTTCTAGGTTTTCTAGTGTTTTTTTTAAATAGGAATGAGCATGGTATTTTGTCAAAAAGCTTTTTCTACATCTATTGAGATGATCATATATGATTTCTGTTGTTATTGTTGATATGGTCAAGTATACCAATTTTTTTCTTAATATTAACCTGCCCTGAATTCCTGGTATAAATCCCACCTGGTCAAAGTATATGACCTTTGTGATCAATTGCTATAATCTCCTTGCTAGTATTTTATTTAAAATTTTTCTGTCAATATTCATTAAGGAGTGAGTGCAGTTTTAAACTATTTAACTACATTTAAGTGCATAGCTACAAATAATATTACTTTTGATTCTCACAATAATTTTGTGAGATTGGATTTTTATCCCCATTTTATAGATGAAGAAGCTGATCTAGAGAGTAAACTGACTCGTGTTATATAACTAGTGAGTTCCAGGCCTGGAATGTAGGCCTCCTGACTCAAATCCCAAACTCTTTCCCTTATGTTATACTGCCCAAGGAAGAAGAAAATTTCTAAAAAAAATTTTTTTTCTTCTTGGCAAGGGAAGTGGTTGATTGGGACCATTAGCTATGTGACCTAAAGTAAGGTTTTTTTTCCCCCCTTTCAATGCCTTAGTTTCCTCATCACTCATTCCTTAGTGAAGGGATTGAATAAGATGATCTCTAAGATTCCTTTCAGTTCTATTATTCTAGGCTATGAAGCAGCAGCCTGCCACTAAGCTCTCTGACATGAAAACAAAGCAGAGGTAGTCTCATGACACACAACCCAGCTCACTCCCTGGAGAGACGACTAGTCTGATATATGATGTTTTCTTGCCATTTGTTTAATTTCCATGATTCATGACCATGAGCAATCAATGGGATTTTGTTGGTGTGACTCGAGTGATTTTTCTGTCTTAAAAATATGATCTCTGCCTTCGGACTTGTAAATCTCAATGTACCCACCCATCCTAAGGGGTACCAAGGTAAGCTAAAGAATATGAGAATGGAAGTCTTAACAATGTTTTCTTTTCCTACTCTTAAGCCAAAGAGCTTTAAGCCTCTTTACCTGACACCTCCAAAGTCTACATAACAGACTTGAGCACTGTTGTTTCCTGCTCTAGACAGGATAGGGAGAGAGTACCTGGATAGGGCTCTAGGTAGAGCAGGGTGGGACTGGAAGAATACTACTGGTCTATAAAGACCTCCTAAAATTTCTACCATTTGTGACATTCCTCCTGACTTTGTCAAAGTCTCTTAGCATCTCTCTCAAATGTTAACTCAGGGCCCACATTAACATGGTTTCGACATTAATATGATTTCAGAGGCACCTGCAGAAATCTTTTTTTCCTTGTCAATCTCCCAATCTCTCTGAATCTTCTATTATGAATTAATGCCTTTGAGTTAAGGCATTGTTGGCTCCTATGATAATGCAACCATATTACCTGAGAAGTTACCTTTTTTAGGGGCTAATTTAAATAATGAATCAGCTGGAATTTCAGAGAAAGGATAAGTTAGTTCTAATGACAGTAGAGAAAAGGTGTGATATTTGGAGTTTTTAGGTATCAAGGGGACAGTGTAATAGCACCAATTGCTTAGGGTGCTAGGTGTGTTTGGGGGGCCAGGAAGAACGACTGGAAGCTCTGAGACATGGAAGTATACTGGAAAGCAGAGAACCCTCCCTACTTTCCAGATCTTTTTAAAGCTTCTTCAGCTTCTAGACTTACTGGTTTCCTCCATCTCCTCCAAGATCTCATTGTTGGCACAGCGCAAGTCTCGGACTGTCTGTCTGTCGTCCTCGCTTTTTGATAGCCAGCGTTCACATGGGAAGCGAAATGTCTCATCCCGGGAGTTATCCCTCACATCTACGTAGTTCAGATGCCAGCCAGAAAATAAGCCTGTAGGGACAAGGATGAGACAGGGAGTCAAACTTACCCTCCTCCTCTTCCCCTTGTACACCCTCCTCTCTTCCACAGAGGTCCATCTAGCTGTGTGACTTCGGGCAAGCTCATTTCTCTCTCTTAATCTCAAGTTGTTCATCTATAGAATGGGTGTCGGGGGAGGAAGACTGAATGAACTTTAAAACTCCTTCCAGCTCTAAGTGTTCCTGGCTCCCTTTGGGGAGAGAATCTCTAAGAATCATCAAAAGTAGGACATCTGTCTGGCCTAAAGCAAGTTGAGCTGAGATCTAAGGCCTACGTTGATCTTGGTAAAGAGACTGTGACCAGAGGCAGCTGTTGTAACCTTTGTCTGTTGGAGTAAACTAGCTGAAGCTACCAGATAGCACAGAGAGCCTGCAGTGGCTGGCCCCTCAGGAAGAGCCATAAAGGCGGCATTGTTGAACTTTGCAAGTCATTGTGGAGAATCTGAAATACAGCTGCTATTTGTCGAGCATGGTTGGGAAAACAGACCAATTTTTCACAGCTCTAAGGTTGCAGGCAGACCCCTGGGTGTGTGGCTGTCAATAGTGTTGTAATTTGCATTGCACAGTATATGAGGAACATTTCATTGAACTGCAATAGGAGTTGGTCTGTCTAGTTGTTTCTCAGTTCCTGAAAACCTTGGAAGATGAAAGTAATTGCTTTACCTTTTTTTACATATTATATATACCTCTTCTTTACTTTCATTTCTTCATTTTTTTTTTTTTTTTTTTTTTTTTTTTTTTGCTGAGGCAGTTGGGGTTAATGACTTGCCCAGAGTCACAAAGCTAGGAAGTGTTGTGTCTGAGGCCAGATTTGAACTCAGATCCTCCTGACTCCAGGATTGGTGCTATTCACTCCCTCATTCGTTTATTTAACAAAAAATTTTAAAGTACCTACTAGGTGCACTATAATGTTCCAGGCATTGGAAGGTAGAAAATAATAAATGATGTGAAGTCTCTACCTTCAAGGAGTTTATTATTCAGTAGTGAAACACCGGAATACTTTTGTTGAAAAGGGAAAAAAAAGGGCAAAGACCAAGGATGGGTGATGTCACTGGTGTGAATACTCCCTCTGCCAATACAGATCCTACAGACTCTTTGAATTTTGAAGATGGTCTTTGAGAGTCATGGCCAAAGAGTTCATCAGCCTGCAGCCAACCTTCCAATGATGTCTTTTTTCCAAACCTTGGAGGACCACACAGTCCATCACTAGGTCTCTACTCAAAGCCATTCTAGCTTGGTAAGACATGTACTGTGATGGCTTTCCTTTCAAGACTGAATCCCCAGCCATTCTGGAGAGCAATTTGGAACTATGCTCAAAAAGTTATCAAACTGTACCTGCCCTTTGACCCAGCAGTGTCACTACTGGGCTTATACCCCAAAGAGATACTAACGAAGGGAAAGGGACCTGAAAGTGAAAAAATGTTTGTGGCAGCCCTGTTTGTAGTGGCCAGAAACTGGAAAATGAACGGATGCCCATCAATTGGAGAATGGTTAAGTAAATTGTGGTATATGAACGTTATGGAATATTATTCTGTTAGAAATGACGAGCAGGATGAATACAGAGAGGACTGGTGAGACTTACATGAACTGATGCTGAGCGAAATGAGCAGGACCAGGAGATCATTATATATTTCAACAACGATACTATTTGAGGATGTATTCTGATGGAAGTGGATCTCTTCGATAAAGAGAGCTAATTCAGTTTCAATTGACCAAGGAAAGAGAAGTAGCTACACCCAAAGAAAGAACACTGGGAAATGAATGTAAACCGTTTGCATTTTTGTTTTTCTTCCTGGGTTATTTATATCTTCTGAATCCAATTCTCCCTGTGCAACGAGAGAACTGTTCGGTTCTGCACACATATATTGTATCTAGGATATACTGTAACCTATTCAACATATATAGGACTGCTTGTCATCTGGGGGAGGGGGTGGAGGGAGGAAGAGGAAAAATCGGAGCAGAAGTGAGTACAAGGGATAATGTAAAAAATTACTCTGGTATGGGTTCTGTCAATAAGTTATTAAAAAAAAAAAGACTGAACCCAAAGTAACTTCCATACCATGATGAATAGGACAGAAATGGAAGAAATTATAATGTAATACTGTGTTATAATAATATACAAGTTATAACACAAATGCCAAGGAGAGGTCAGAACAAGATTCTTATGTCAAATTCAAGGCAGAAAGGGTCACTGGGTAAGATAGAAATCATAGAAGACTCCATGGAAGAGGTTACTCAAGTGCTACCTTGAAGAAAGAAAAAGCTTTCAACAGGTGAAGATATGAGGAGAAATCATTTGGAATATAGAACATAATGTATTCATAGGCAGGGACATAGGAGAAAACAGGAACTTAAAGAATTAATGACCAGTAGCACGATTTAATGAAAAGAGTGTGGATTTGGAATCAGCAGACCTAGATTCTGCTACCTGTGAAACCTTCCCAGAGATTCATGGACTTGGGAGTCAGGTAGCAAGAAAGAAATGTTAGTTCTCTTACAGAGAAAGCTTGTGGGACAAGAGAGGTCCTGCTTAAGAAGATAATTTGATTGAAAGTTTAGGCTAAACAAAACACATTTATATTGAGTAAAAAAGGGATGGAGACCAAAAAAAATTGTTCATTTTTCTGAATTTTTACTAAATTTACAAATAATTTTATTAACTTGTTTTTTAATTTTGTGTTTTTGAATTTGAGAATATTGTTAGTTGGGTTCTTTATATCGTTGCTTTGCTTAATCTGAAAATGGGCTGATTGATGGACTTTCCTAGAAGGATGAAGACAATCCTAGTCCATTCATTCTGACAAATCTCTATTAAGTATGTGTCTCTGACTGCTAGATTCTAGAGACTAATAGACAAGGTATTAATTTCTGTCCTCCTGAAGTTTATACTCTAGAACAAGGGTACTTACCTAGGGTATATGAACTTAAAAAATATTTTGATAACTATTTCATTACATGTTGTGATGCAGGAGCCACCTGCCAGTATCCTGTGGATTACTGAAGGAACTGTAGGAGGATCCTGCTCACGAACAGCTCTCAAGCACTGCTTTTTCTTATGTTTTCGTGTCCCTATTCGGGCACCATATGTTGTGATATGGAAGCCCCCTGCCAGTGGCTGCTAGAGGTCTAACTCAGACATGTGGAATGGATCTCCTCATGTGAGAGGATGATGATGATACAAGGAGATGGAGAGGCAGTTGCATTGTCTAATTTCTCTCCTCTTCCCTCTTGACTCCAATTTATTTCATTCCCAATCCACAAGGAACATCAGAGAAGGCTGCTTTGCAACTCCTTCAAGTTTATGATTCACAGATGTGGAGACTCTTGGAAAACTGACCTGCCTCTTCACCTAGGCCTAGTCCTTAACAATTACAATTGCTTTTTCTTTTGCAATCCTATGTACTTTATTTTATACATTTAAAAACATGATTGTGAGAAGGGGTCCATGGTTTCACAAGACCAAAGGGATTCAGGGCAAAAAAAGTGACGTATCCCTCCTCTAAACAGATGTTGGGGGATGAACATAAATCATACACTTGCATCCCCAAAAAGCTTAAATAGAAAATTTAAATTTCAAAGAGGAGGTATAAAGGCAAGAGAGAAGACAAACTTAAGGAAGTTTCCAGGAATCATACCACTAAGGGTGAGGGGAAGGGAGGTAGGAAAGAAGAGGGGAGGGGAGAGAGAGATGGCGGGGAGGAGGAAAGATGAGGGGGGAGGGGAAGACAGAGAGAGTGAAAGAGAGAGACAGAAAGACATAGACACAGATAGGGAGGGAGGAAGACATACACACACTCTCAGCTAGAGAAACAAAGCCAGACAGACACAGAGGCAGAGACAGAGAGTTTGGAAGAAGGAAGGAAGAGTACTTTGGGCAAAGTTATTTTGACACTGAGTTGACAGTAAATTTGCTCACTTTTCAAACAAAAAAAATCTACCTTTTGGAAAAGAACTGAAATTGTAGCACCCAACTCCCCAGGGTCAGCTGAGCTTGAGGTTCCTTAATGAGGTCTTTCTGGGTGGCTTTTACTTGATTTTCTTATTTTTGAGAAAAGATTCTCTTACCCGAAAAGGCAGGACACTTTTAGATATTTCCCACCTCCACTGTCCTAAACAGGGAGGGATGATTTCACTGACAAGATTAAACACTATACAGCAAACACCAAGGAACAGGGCTGACTCTTGGTGTCAATCAACCAGCACCTACCCTGTGCCAGGGACTGCGGTAGACACTAGTGACACAAAGGATGAAACACATCCAGTTCTCGAGCTCACACTAACACAGGAGAGAATATGCAATGAGGAACATTGCTGGGGGGTTTGTAATCATTCAGAGCAAAGAATGAAAAGGGCTAAAACATTCATTTGTGTCTTCCAGTTCCCCCTTCAGGAACTGCAACCCTTTTTCTGTATTTGCCTTTCTTGCCTTTTACCCCAGGATTTTAAGTTGACCCCACTAAGACACTTTTGAAGTTTCTATGGATCCAAAGGTTTAGGGCCTTTAAGGAAGACCTAGATAGGCACTCAGGGATCTCACAGAGGAGAGACACAAAGAGCCTAACGTGTTAACCCTTGTCAGCATTTTTGACATTTCACTTCCCAAGTATCTCCAAATCTTTCCAGGTAGGATGATGTCCATTTTGCCTCCAAGTGAGGTCAATCTTATGATGGTCTCTTCTTTGATTTCCTGGGAATCTGATGCATAGTATAATTTAAATGAGTCTGTTTCATGGATAGAGAAATTATAAACCTAAAGTGAGGAGTAATCATGCTCAGGGAAGTCAGCAGCAGAGCAGGGACTGAACTTTAGGTCCTGTAAGTCTCAATTTTGGACAGTAAGAGATAATCAAGGATACCTCGAGAAAAAAATTCTTCAACAGAGCAGCCAGTGGTACAGTGGATATAACACCAGCCCTGAAGTTAGGAGGACCTGAGTTCAAATCTAACCTCAGATACTTAGCACTTCCTAGCTGTGTGACTCTGGGCAACTCACTTAACTCCAATTGCCTCAGGCAAAAAAGAAAAAGAGATTCGTCAACAAAATTTGGATTTTGGGGGGTTTCAGGGACATTGAGTAAACAAGATAGTAGTTCATATTCAAGAACAGAGCCAGCAGAAAACAGACCAAGTAAAGAATTGCCTATGAGGTTTTTTGTTTTAATCAGAAAAGCCCTTATTTTCAAAAATATTTCTTTGGAATCCCCCCCTGAATTTGTCTCATTCTTAAACTACCCCTTAAAGTTTTTCTATGGTTTTTAAAAGATGCCAATTAAAATAAAAATACTCTGAGAAATATTGATCAATATTACTTCTTCAAGAAGGGAAAGCTCATCTCCTTTTCAATTCCTATAAAAAGAGAATTGATTGTACCATGCTATTAATCAGTCCCAAGTGGGCCCTCCAAGGTTCCATATGGTGTCAGCTAAGTGACTAGGAAGTTCCACTTTCTATTCCTGTAAAGAGGTCATACAAATCAAACATTTCTGGTCTAGCTTCCTAGATCTGCATGGATGGAGATTACTCTAGCACTTGGCATAAAGTTCTTCCTTTTCCTTTTCCGTTTAGATCCTATGTCAGACAAATCCAAATCTCCCACCTTTTTCCAAATTGAGTTCGAAACTTCTCTCTTCATTTTCTATAGATTTTTCTCTTTAAAAGTGCCAGATGGATTTTAATTTATGTATACTTTTTATTGTTTTTTTTTTTTAATTTGAGTGGAATGTTTATTGATTTAAATTATATTTATTTTTGTGCTTAAATTTCATCAGCTTTGCTTCCAGGCAAACAGAAAATAAACCTTTCATCCTTAAAAAACAAAACAAAATAAAAAACCCCTCTTTCTTTTAGGAGCCCTTGATCACTGACTGTCTTTCTAGTTGGATTTATTTTCTTAGATTGCAGCCTTCCAAATGTACCATACTGGTATTACCTCCCATACATTGGCTGTGAGAGTCTCTGAGTACAGAAATTGTGATTTCTATTTGCTTATTATCTGTTTTTTTTTTAACCACACACTGTGCCTGGTACCAGGTTTTGTGCAAAGAGACATCATCCAATAAGTGCTATCAATGGATTTTTGTAGAGTAAAAGTCTTCACAGTGGTGGCTAGCCTCCCCAAGGGGCGTGACTTCATATATATGGAGGCATGGTGTAACCCCAAGAGGTAAATAATAAACTAATAGGAACATAAGAAGGACATATATATATATATACACATACACACACATTTATTTCTGTGTATATAAGCACAGATTATGTGTGTGTAAATATATATATCTTTCTATATAAAAGGATAACAAATATAAAAGCATTGCATGGCCCTATAAAAAAATCTACAGAACTAAAACTCAAAATAAGCTGGGGCTGGTGATGAATGCAAAGGACAACAAAAAGGGCTTTTTTGGGTTTTGGTTTTGGTTTTGGTTTTTGCTATGTTGATAGAAAGAGAAAGATCAAAGAAAGAATAGGGCAGCTGCTCAGGATGAATGGCATCAGGATAATGGATGATGAAGAGAAGTCAGAACTATTGAAATCTTACTTTGTTTCTATTTCTTCCACCAAGAGAATGGTATTCAGATTATGGAAAATATACCAAAATTGGTGAACAAGGAGTTGAAAACCAAGATGAATGAGGAGGTATTTAAAAAACAAAAGAAAAATCTAGGTGCTTTTGGTGAGGTGTGTGTATATATTATATATCATATATATATAGCTATATATTTGATATATTTATATCTAATACATTATAATATGATATACATTATGATATGTTATATAGATATATGTTATATATAGATATGTGACATATTGGAATATAGATAATATGTATACATATATACATATAGATAATATATACATATACATATATACAATATAGATAATATATAATGCATACTATAATATGCAATATATCATATTATATAACATGTTATATATTGTTATAGGTGCTATATGATATATATTATGAAAATATAGAGGATATACATAGCAATGTAACTTATTATATATTATAGATGCTATATAATATATATTATAACATAGAATATATAATTTATAGCAATATGTGATCTATTATAATATGATATATGGCACACAATATAATATATACATACATGTGCATATTATATGCATACAATATGCATATATTATATACGTACATATACGTATACATATAATGATTGTAGAACCACTCTCAATCATCTTTGAAAAATTGTGAAGAATGAGAGAGGTGGTACAGGACTAGAGATGGGCAAAGGTCTAATTTTCAAGAAAGGGAAGAGGGTGGAGCCTACAAATTATAGGCCCATGAGGTTGACATTGATATCTGGCAAATTTCTGGAATGTATTATTATAGGGGTGGTATCCGAGCATTTAGAAAAGGAATCAGTGATTACTAAGAGTTAGTATGGCTGTGTCATGAAAAGCCATGCCAGACCAGCCTCATTTTGCTTTTGGGCAGTTCCTAGAATAGCAGATCAGGGAAATGATATGACATAGCAAAGTTTTTCATCCAGTCTTTTGTTCTACCTTTGACATATGAAAATATGTCAGTTTTTACTGACGAGATGGAGTGATAAGGTCCAGAGGATGATACAGTAATTTGGTTTCAGAGTTGTTTGAACTCAGGAATATCCATCAATGGTCTGATGTCTGTTAATGGCAAATCTCAGGTTGGTGGTCTGTCCTTGGCTCGGCGTTTAACACTCTTAACAATGACTTAGATGTATGCAATGAAGGTTTGCTAATCAGATTTAAATAAGGCACAGAGCTAAAAGATATTATTACTATATTTTATGAAAAAATCAAGATACAAGTTCTCAAAAAGCTCAAAATAAAATAAAATTTTAACTTGTAAACCTATATATTTATTTAATTTATTTAATATACATATTTGTAATTTAGTTGTGGGGTTTTTTCAAGCATCTTCACAAGTATATGATGAGAAATTCAGAGCTGACAAGCAGTTTGTTCAAAGATGATCTGAAGATGAACTGAAGTCCAGTATAAGTCAATGTGACCCATGGCTTATAATGTCTTAGATGGTTTTAAAGGAAATAAAGTGTTACTGGAAGAGGTCACAGTCCCAATAAACTCTGATTACAATCTAAAATCCTGTGTTCCCCTATGACCACCTTATCTGAGGGGAGGTACTGATAATCTGAGTTCATAAGGATGGTGAAGTCACTAGTCTATGTGATACAAAAAGATATACTGACTAGTTTCAGCTGTTAAAGTAAATATGACTGCTTTCATTTTTGTGTTTAATGGTAGTCAACTTTAGGATGGAGGAGAAAAAAAAGGAAAAAAAATTTACATGATAACTTTATTGTATATTTTAAAGGAATAGCAAGTTGCATATGATAGATTTGCAATTTCAGTTTTTTCTCTACAGTTATGGAAATTCTTATTTTGTTTTAAAAATCAAAAAACAAATTAAAAAAAGAAAAGATGGGGTGTGTATGTATGGGGAACTATCAGGTCTGTTCAAGTATCTGAGGGTTTGTCATTTGGAAGAGATAGTAAATGTGTGTTGCCCTTCTCCCCAAACCTCCATTTTGAAGAACTCAGAAAAACCATCTTTTATTCTCTGGACTTTGATACCATATTCTTGAGTGGGTACCTTCCTCCCTCCCTTTTCAGGTCCCTTTTATGTGATATCTTTTCTCATTTGAAAGTAAGCTCCTTGAGAACAGAGAGTTTTTTGTGCTTAGCATAGTGTCCAGTCAGAGCCCATGCTTAATAAACTTCTGTTGACTTGATCTGATAACTAATCCCTCTTTGCTCTTTGATTTTCTCAGAAGCAGATCCTACAGATTGTCAGAGAAAGCTGATGATGCTGTGGGGTCCCTTTGGCAAAAGGATATCTGGAGACCATGATCAACAGCCATAGCATTGGTTTTGGACCATGCCATTCATAAACTTTCTTGCAAAATCCATATACATACATCTATGCATGTATACATCTATACGTACACACATGTATTTATGTTCCAGTAATATTTCACATACATACTGCATATTTTTAATATGTATACAACATATATGCTACAGGGTAATATAATAGACACATACCGTGTAATATAATATACACATGTATACATATATATGTACATATATATCAGGAACAGAGGACAAAAAAGGTACTTAGCTCCATATTTTCCAAAATAATGCTAAAACTTAATAATTAGGGAGTAACCTTTGAAATTTCTTACTGAAATGGTACAAGAGATGTAAAAACTGGAGGTATTCCAAAAAGGAATGAAAAAATAACATTCTTAGAACAGAGAACTGGAGTGCAATGGAGTTTGATGGGAAGAATATAGCTTCTGGAATGAGAAGACTTGTGTTCAAATCTCCTTCTGGAACTTAATACTTTTGTAATGTGGGTTGTATAATTGAACCTCCCCAAGCCTCAGTTTCAATATTTGCAAGACAAAAAAGAGTTGCATTAGCTGACTTCTGAGACTCAGGTCCCAGGAAGAGGGGATGCTAAGAAAAACCTGTGCCCGATAGACAATTGAAAGATGGGATTACAAAGACAAAGCAATAAACTTCTTGACCTCGAGGAGCTTTCATTATTTTGGAGAAGACTGACTGATCACTCATTTTAATCAACAAGTATTTATTGAATACTTACTATGTTTCCAGTCTAAGGCAGATTTGGCCTTTGGACTCATCTGTTTCCTTAACCCCAGTGGCTTTCTGTTGCTTGTAGGATTCTAGGACACATTTTCTCTCTTTAGTTTTTAAAGCCCTGCATTGTATGGCCTTGACTTACTCTCTCCCTCTTGTAGTCTGTGATCCAGACAACTTAACCTTCTTGCTGTTTAATCTCCTTTCTCCAGGCCTTTGCCCTGGCTGTGCTCCATGACTAGAATGCCCTCCCTTCTGACTTCAGCATCAGGGAATCCCTCTCTTCCTTTAATTGATAATCAAAAACTCCTTCTGATCTCCACCCCTCAACTCCTTCCCATACTACTTTATATTTAACTTCTTTGTCTATATTTGCATTTTTTTGGTTGTTCAATCCTTTTTCAGTCATGTCTGATTCTTTGTAACCCCATTTAGGATTTTCTTGGCAAAGATACTGGAGGGGTTTGCCATTTCTTTCTCCAGCTCATTTTATGGATGAGGAAACTGGGGTGGACAGGGTTAAGTGACTAGGTCATGTAAGCTAATAAATGCCTGAGGGCAGACTAGAACTCATTTGACTTGCCCTGCATCCTCTAGTAAATATGTAGTAAAATAGGAACTCAACCTTTGGTCTTTTCCCACCAAGTCATTTCACTTTCTACAATATCCAACCCACTCTGGCTTACTAATCACCATGTTCTAACCACTGAGCTCATGGGCCATTGCTTACTGCCCCATTGCTTAGAGAGCCAAAACTCAGCAATAACTCACAGAATAACATAATTTATGCCTTTCCTGGTAAAAGAGCTGCAGACCTCAGATGATGATGATAGCACTGTGCAAATCACCAATAACCACTAAAGTTCCTTTACTGTTCTACAGCCTGTGAGCCCTTGACCCCAAGTGAAGGAGCCTTACCCAGGTGTGGAAATCTCATTACAAAGTTTCTCTCTAGTTAAGCAAGTGGTTTATCTTATCTTGTTATCACAGTGAGAAAAAATGCTGCCTTCTCTTTGTAGAGATAAGGGCTGAATCCTGAAACAAAACCATCATTCTGAAGAGGAGACTATTTTTATTAGAAAGGGTGATATAAAATTAATAAACACAAAGGGTAACTACATAGCACAGTGAATAGAGCACCAAGCTTGGAATCAGGAAGACATTTTCATGAGTCCAATAGGGCCTCAGATACTTACTAATTGTGAGACCTTGGGAAAATCACTTAACCCTGTCTGCCTCAGCTTCCTTATCTGTGAAATGAACTGGAGGAAGAAATGGCAAAGTACTCCAGTATCTTTTCCAAGAAAACCCACAAAGAGTTAGATATAACTGAAAATGACTGAATGATGCATCCATTTATATCATAGGACTGTTTTGAAGGTCAAATGATGTAATACAAGCAAATTTTTTGTTGATTTTTAAAGTATCATATAAATGTCAGCTACAAGCCGGCAAATCAGCCCAGCTGGAGCATCAAAGCACGGAAAGGAAGAGGCAGGAGGCAGCAGCTACTATGGAGTCAAATCACCACCATTACTTTACTGCCATCTTCCCTCAGGCCCCAGTGGAGATGGATTAAGATGCTAAACCTTAGGAACAGCAGGGTCTCACAGATCACCAGCCCTGCTTTTAGCTTGGGCCCCAAAGCTATCACTAAGGGGAGCAATCATTGCTTCCTCACTCCAGCTAACACCAGTATCTGACCAACTGTCATAAATGGGCATGGAAGCTCCAGAGGCCCTCAATTTTCCATCCAAACTCCAGTTCAGCTTCTAATGCGGATCTTCTAGCTATCATCCTCTGTGTAGTAGTCCCTATGGAGATGTAGTCTAGCAACTGTTTCTGCAGGGGCTACAGCCACAACTATTGATGACATAGAGAAGAAAGTTCTCATCAAAATTTTCTATTCTGTCAAATGGTTCAGCAATCAGTCAATTACCATTTAAGTGCCTACTACATGCCAGGCCTGTGCTAAGTACTGAAAATACAAAAAAGGTAAAAAGTAAATAAAAAGTCTTTGGAGCTCAAAAAGACTTATGAGAGAAGCAGGATGCAATATATCAAACAAATTACTTATTGGTTAAATTGGAGAAAATCTCAGAACGAAGGTCCTAAGAGTAAGAAAGCAATCCCTCTCACTGAAAGGTAGGAACTTTAGATGTGACCTGGAGAAGGTGATGAGGTAGAGATGTTATGAAAGTAAAAATAATAGGACTTCATAACTGTTTAGATATGAGATCAAAGAAAGTGAGGAGCTGAGAGTGATATCTATTAAGCCTGGGTGAGTGGGAGGATGATGGTACCTTCAATAGTAACAGAGAAGTTATGGAAGAAGGGTGGTTTTGGGGGTGGGGGAGAAATAATGAGTTCAGTTTTGGACATGTTGAGTTTAAGATAGCTATAGGATATCCATTTGGAGATATCTAACAGGCACTTAGCGATGTGAAGCTGAAGGTCCTTAAAGACTTTAGAACTGGAGAAATAGATCCAAGAGTCAGCTGAATAGAGATGATAACTGAATCCATGGGAGTTGATGAGATGACCAAATGAAAATTTATAGGAGAAGAGAAGAAAGTCTAGGAGAGAGCCTTGGGGGACCCCATGGCTAGCAGGCATGAAAGCAGCAAAGAAGCAACAAAGGAGACAGAGAAGTGGTTGGAGAAGTTGGAGAAAACAGTGTTAGGAAAATGTAGAGAAGAGGAAATTGAGAAGAGGATGTTCTACCCTGTCTGAGACAGCAAAGGGATAGAAAAGACCTCATGAGAAAAGGACAGTAGGTATGGATATTAAGAAATCATTAGTAACTTTGGAGAGAACAATTTCAGTTAGGTGAGGAAGTTAAAAGCCAGATTTCAGAAAACCAAATGTAAAGTTACCAGTGGAAATTACATAAAGAAGATGTTTTGCTTGTGTTTTGTTGCTACACCCAAATGCCTTTCTATTTAATTTGCAGCTGACTTTTCTTGCTTATGGTCTTCCTCATTAGAATGTGAGCTTCTTGATAATATAGACTGATTGCTTTTCTATTTGTACCCTTAGGCAGAGTCAAGATGGCAAAGGAGAGGCAGTCATCCTGCTGAGTTCTCCCAATATGCTCTTCCAAGCATCTTTAAAATAATGCCTCAAATCAAACCTTGGAGGAGTCAGAGACAACAAAAGGTGAGGGGGAAACATTTTTCTGGGCCTGAGACAACTTAGAAGATTGGGTATAGGGACCAGACTGGAGCCCATGCAGCAGCAGCAGCGGGCCTTGGAAGTGGTTGTGACAGCGGCAGCAGCAGCTTTGGGAGCTCTCGGTCCAGAGATGGTAAGGGGACAAGGTCAGGGAGGAGGTCAGAAAGATACCATAGGGAGCCCTTTTTTTTCATGGGGTACAGGATCCTGGTGCATTGCCCATACAGGTTGCAGTTTGGGGGCAAAGAGAACTAATGCTTATGACCACAGGACAGCAGTTGCTCTGGTCATAATTCCATGTGGAAAAGAGTGCTTGTGGTCATTTACAAGAGGGTAGGGGACCCTTGCCTCAGTTCCAAAGAGAGAAGGAATACTAGCACTTGTGGCTAGAGGAGAGCAGGGAATCTGTTAGCAATTCTAGGGACAAAAGAATTTGGAGGGGAGAAACAGACCAGGGCATGGACCAGGAGAGAGTGACCATACTCCAGATCACACCATCTTAGAAGCCCCCAAAATTCACAGACCCAGAACTAGATCTGAAAACGGTAGCACAAGAATCCTGAAGCTTAAGACAGTCTCTCCTTCATCCTTGTCACCAATCTGGAAACAGAGCCCAACTTTATGAATTTAAAAATCAAGAAATAGTTGGGGAAAATGAGCAAACAATAAGATCAACCTAACTACAAAAGGCTACTATGATGACAGAGAAGATCAAGACGCAAACTCAGAAGTCAACAGTGTCAAAACAGCTATAAGCAAGTCTTCAAAGAAAATGGTGAATTGGCCACAAAACCAACAAGAATTTCTGGAAGCACTTAAACAAATATTTAAAGATCTATTTGATCCCTAGCTCTAAGCATATAATAAGCACTTAATAAATACTTTTTCATTCATCCTTCCATTCCATGGCTGCAAGCTACAGAGCTGACTTTGGGTAAAATGAGATCTATATAGTCTTCCTTTGGAGGTACTGAGAAGATTCCAAGCTAAAACATCTCCTCTACAATGTCTGGAATTCTCTATTTACTTAGATCACTCTATCCAGAAATTCTATCATCATAGATTCATTTGGATTTCTGAATCTCTTAAGATGCAAATGTCCCTCAGAGAATAATTAGTCACTTATACTCTTAGGGTGAAATGATTTAATTATATTGCTTTCCTCTGAGTGCAGCTGCAAGGATGGACTGAGATTTTGATGGAATAAGAAGAGGTAGAAAAGGAAGAAAACTTTTTGAAGAAGGCATGTCTCAGTGGGGCACTCTAGTGGGTATCCAAGGAAAAACCAAGGACAGCATAAAGGCAAAGAGAGGATGGGAGGCAGGAACAAGAAAGGACCTTCTTTACAAATGTTTGTCATTAGTCATAACAGAGCTTCTTAGAAGGGAGTATGAGCTCAGTTCAATCTATCATCAATCTTGGAACAAAAAACATACATTCTGTGCTTATATGCTGGATCAATAGGGTTATCTTGACTAAAAGTTAGATGTCATATATTCCATTAGGCTTTGAAGAGAAATGAAAGGAAAGATGGCCAAGAAAAGACCAGTGATGTTGCTTCTGAAGTTGCAAAGTAGTAAAGGGAAAGAAATCTTGAAGGTGATGCTCTAATGACAGGGGATTTTGGGGTAGATGGCAAAGTAAGTCAGAAATTTCCATGCTCTCCACATTTCCTCCACAAACAGAAAATCCCATGACATTAAAGTAGACTAACAAAAATTAAAGGAGTAAAGCTTTTGACTGAGGATCCTTAGGCATAGTGGTCCAGCCTAGTGATATCGTGTGCATTGTTTCTATCTGGCTTTCATCATTAAAAGAAGGGACATGAAATTTTAATATATACGCATGCAAAATACACTATTGAATAACCTACTTCTTTCTGAATTTCACATTACTACACAGCTAAAAATCTATCAGTGGCTCCTTATTATCTACAGCTAAAATCCATACTCCTTAAAGTGGCAGTTGAGCTTGATATAATCTGATTTTGATCTTTCCAACTTAATCTCTCATGATTGTCTTATGCAAATCTGTCATTTTATGAAGTCTCATCAATTTGAACATTCTCCTTTCTGAATTGTCATTTATGTCATGTCTTTATTCTACTAATATTTTTACCTGTTCTCTCTGCCTAAAAAGCAGTGATTCTCAAAATATGTTTTGAGGACTGCTGGGGACTGGAGAGTATGCTTGAGATTCTTTTAGGAGGTCCTCAAAGTCAAATCTATTTTCATAAAATTATTAAGATAGTATTTGCCTTTAAAATATTCCTCCCTTTTCCAACTACCAATCTGTGTGAAGACAGATTTTCTGCATATATTTCAACCAAAACAACATTTCACAATGTATTGAATACAGAAGTACATAGAAGAATCTAGCTGTCCTTTATTAAGCCAGATATTAATTAAGTTTAATTAATTAAAGGGATTTGCAAAAAAATTAAGACAATGCTACTTTTCTTACTAAGTTTTCTTTGTTTTGGAAAATAGTTATTTTTCATTAAAATGATATTATATTAACATGTAATGAACTGATTAAAATGAATAAGAAAAACAAGTATGTAATATTTTTATCTTGTTTTATTAAATACACACTTTTAAAAAATTATCAGTTTTTGTTTCTAAAACAGTAAACATCATTGGTTATAATCTATATACACAAAAGCTCTTTGGGATCCTCAATAATTTTAAAGAGAGTAATGGGTCTTGAAACTAAAAAGTATGAGCATTATGGTCATAAAGAGGTCCTACTTATCCTATAAAACCTAGCTAAAATCTTCCCTTGTTTATAAACTAAAAGTTGATCTTAAAATGGAAGAGTTCTAGCTTCTAATCTTAGTTTGGCTGCTAATTAATTATGTGACATTGAGCAAGTCACTTCTTTTTAGATCTTAGTTTCCTCAGCTATATAATGAAAGAGTTAAATTAGATGATTCAATTCAACTCAACAAGAATTTACTCAGAGTTTACTATGGCACTGAAGGTAAAGTAAAGCATGTCCTACCCTCAAAAAATTTGTAGTCTAAATAGATTCTCTTAGTATCCTTCTATCTCTATCAAAAATTACAAATTATTCTTAGCAATTAACTCAAGTCTCTATTTCTCTCTTGAAGTCCAAAAACTACTGTCTGTACCTCCCATTTGGTCCTTAATCATATGATGTTTTATATCTCTTGTTGAATGAATGAATGAACAAATGAATGAATGAATGAGAAAGCATTTGTTAAATGCTTCTTCTATGCCAATTACTCTGCTGAGCACCGATAATACGGAAAGAATAGAGTCCCCTGCTTTCAAGAAACTTACATTCTAATGAGAGAGGGAGCAATTGTATTTGGATGGAAGTGGAGACTTGTAAAGGTAACAGATCATAGCAGGGTTCAGCATTAGGTAACTGAAAATGCCCAGTTGTCCTCAGGACGTTGTAGCAAACCAGAAAGCAATGCATCTTCTTGAGTGTTAATAATTATATCATTAGCCTGCAACATAATGTCATTCTTGTATTCTTATTTAATTTTCGGCATGTTATTTGTGTTGCCAATAGTTTCCCATTTGCTCCATACCCCTATTTGCTTGTTTCCACTCTCATTTGTTTACCAATCTTTGCCTTTAGCCCAGAATGAGTCTCTTGCTCAGCTAGCTCCTTGGACACTATCTGCTAATTCCTTGACAAGGCTCTCCCTGTCTCTAGGATACTGTTTGCACACCTTGTCTTAGCATCCTCTGCTTTGCTTACTAACAAGATCTCGATCTCAGATACTTTCATTCAGATTATTTGCGTATCCAGCAGCAACTCCATGTTTTACCTAGTGTCTTTTGTCTTACTCTCTTCAAACTCAATTTTAATCCCAGAGGATGCTCAACCCTTTTCCTTGCTGACTCTCAATCTGTCCTTGGCATATAAAATGACATCTTGCTTTGGATGAAATTCAGGTAGGTCCTTTCTCCCAAGCCATTCTGTCTAAACTTTTCCTCCAAATATATCTGGGCTGGAAGGGCAGAATGGTATGAGGGAAATATCATTCATTCTGAAATCAGGAGATTTTAATCCGCACCAAGATCACAACTCACATCTCTTGTCAAAGCTGTAATTAACATCTTTATTAATCTTTGCCTCATATAAGGGAGAAAGCATTTCTCCCTAGACTTCCACGTTCCTGAAACAGATTAGATTAGATTGTGAGCCATTTGAGGGCAGAGATTGTCTTTTACCTTTCTTTGTAGCCTCAGTAGCATGGTACCCAGCACATAGAGGCACTTAATGTTCATTGACTGAATGACTCTAGCTCTAGTGGTCCCCTTCAAGATTTTGTCACATGGGGCATACCTATCCATTATCAGTCCCAGACCTCATATGGGCAAGAAAGCTCTCTGGATGAATGATCAGCCCATTCCAGTTCAACTGTACCTGTGGCAACAATGTCCTTTGGATCACTATTCCCTCCCCTATTCTAATGTCCTCTACCTGTTTGGAGGGGTCAGTTAAATTTGCCTCCAATGACATTTCAACTAGTTCTAGCTATGCTCATTGTATGATCCTAAGTAAGCCACTTAGCTTTCCTACACATCAATGTTCTTGTGTATAAAATGCAGATAATACGGGTTACCTACCACATAAGGTGTTTCTCAGATCTTGTTTCCTTGTCTATAAAAGAAACATGAGAATATTTGTACTATCTTCCTCAGAGTTATTGTAATGAAAACATTTTGAAAGCCTCAAAGCACTCCATAAACTTTTTCCCCATCATCCCCATCTTATATTGAAAATAAGAGAGAAACTGGGGAATTTAAGAAAACTAAGTTCTATTTGTAACTCAGTCACTAACTAGCTGGATGACCATAGAAAGCAAATCACTTCTCTTTCTCTGGGTTTTTGTCTTTCTTTGTTAAGTGAGGAGGTTGGACCCAAGAACTGCTAAATCTCCTTACAAATCTCATATTTGATGATTTTCTGATGCAAAAACAGAAATGAAAATATGTTTTATGATTAAGTCATAAGCTGTACTCCTTTCTCTGAGATTTTCATCTCAGAAGGGAAAGAGAAGGACAAGATTAATTTGAACAAAACTCAGACTTATAATTTATCCAGCCTTTTGACAAAGACCCAGACAAATAGGGGAGATAGGAAGATAAATGCCAGGAATGAGAAGACTGGCAGTTTTGAGTGTAATTTGTTATTGGATGCGATTCCTAAGAGACACTAATTTATATAGTTCTTACTATATGTGTCATATAAATGCTATAAATGTACATGTACTTTACAATTATCTTATTTGATTCTTACAACAACACTAAGAAGGTTGGTGCTTTTATTATCCTCATTTTACAGAGGAAACAGGCAAACAGAAGTGACGTGATTTGTCCAGGATATATGGAAAACAAGGCCAGTAAATATGGAACCATGGAGCAGAGGTCAGAGACAGATTTACAAGCTATAGAAAGTGTCAGGACTCCTTAAGGCCCAAATTCAAAATATGTCTGATATTTTTCATCTTTGTCCTCATACAACCAGTACTCTAGTTCAGGATCTCAGCTTCTTGCCTGGACTTATTGGAGTAGTTCCATTATATGTTTTCTGTTTCCTGTTCCAAATGAATATGCCTAAAAGAGACATCCAGTCATGTTACTCCCCTGCTCAAGCATCTTTAAGGGATCCTTATCACTAAGATAAAATACAAACATCTGAGTCTGGCATTGAATGTCCTTCACAGAGTAGCTGCAATTTACCTTCTCAGAGTTATTTCACATTACTCATTTTCTTGTATTTTTTGTGTCCCAATTTCTTGTCCTTGACATTCAATCTCCCATTTCTACTTTTGCCCCTGATTACTACCCCACTACTTGGAATGTTTTTTTCCTCCTTGCCATCTCTTAGAATCTTTAACTTCCTTTAAGACTCAGTTCAATCAAGCAATCAATAAACATTTATTAAGCACAGATTGTATGTGAGATATCATGCTAGGCACATAAAAAGAAAGATTGAAACAATTCCTACTCACAAGAAGCTTATAATCTAATGGGGGAGACTAAAAGTATATATATATATATATATATATATATATATATATATATATATATATATATATGTATGTATAGAATAAATATGAAAAAATACAAAATTATCCAAAGCAGTTAAAGACAAGTTATTTTGTGAGGGAGGGTAGTCATAGGTATAAGATTAGGGAAGATTTCATATAGAAAATGATGTCTAAAAGAAGAGAGGGAATTTATGAGATGGAGTACATTTCAGGTATGTAGCATGGATGGGGCAAAGATACAGGATGGGAGATAGAGTATGGTGTATGAAGAACAGAGAAAAGATCAATTTGGTAGGAGTGCAGGGTATAAAAAGGGGAAAGAGAGAAAAAAGAGAGAGATAGACACAGAGAAACAGAAACAGAGACAAAGAAAGAAAGAAAAAGATGAGAGAAAGTGACAGAGAGAGTGGGAGGAAGAGAGGTAAAGAGATAGAGACAGAGACAGAGACAGAGACAGAGACAGAAAGATATACACAGAGAAAAAATGGAGGGAAAAGAGAAGAAGGCCTAGAGTAGAATCTTGAAGAACATTCACAGGTTGGGGTGTGATTCCCAGCAAAAGGAATGGAGAAGGAATGGTCAGATAGATAGAAGGCAAAACAGGAGACAGTAATATCATGAGATCCCACAGAAGAGAATATATCCCAAAGGAGAGAACAGTCGGCATTAGCAGTTACTCCAAGTAGGAACACTGAGAAAAGACCATCAGATTTTACAATTAGAAAATGATCAGTAACTTTAAAGAGTTTCCTTCTAACAAACTTTACAAAGACTTTCCAAAATATTCTATTTGTCAGTCTTTCCCTCTTCAAAGTATGTTGCTATTTCCCCAAGTAGAATGTATTCATTGTGAAGACCAAATTATTTTTCTTTTTTTTTCTTTTTTAATATCCACAGGTCCTAGCACATTGTCTTACATATTAAAGGCATTAATGAATACTTTCTTTATCCCTCTAAATTTTGCATGCTATCTTGAATCTGTTAATTTTTTCTAACTTGGAGTTAAGCTGAGCAATGGAGAACTAGCTTTGCCACAATTCTCTCTTGTTTTCACCCTTTCTTCTTTCTTCTTCTCGTCTTCTCTCTTTCCCTCTTCTCATAGCATTCTTCTTCTGAATCTTTCCTCTCTTTTCTCTCCTCTCCCTCTCTATTCTGCTCTCTCCCTGGTCTCCCTTGTTGGACATCCATGTGACTGAGTGTTGATATATGCCCCATCAGGCTTAAGAGTGGGAATCCATTGTAATCCTCTTTACAGAAACTATTGTGGGATTTATATGCTTAAGATTATAGCAAAAGATTATCTTTTATTATTTGGGAGTCATTTCTGATAAATTAGTATGTTGTTATTAAATATGCATTGCTGTATACATACTATATATGCTGATGATTTGTAGTGATGTTAATGAGGGTCAGGGTTTGTAGATTAATGTTCCAGGTATAGTGACCTAGTTGCTACTTTGTCCTGCCTAAGACATCCCATCTCCTTCCTCTGTGCTTCTGAGAGCACAAGCTGTCTCCCACACCTAGAAGCCTTTCCTCATCTGTTCCTCTTAGAAGCTCTTTCAGGGTTGTGTTTAAATGTTCCCTCTTCCATAAGGCCTTGATCATCTTCTTTTTCCATTTTCTTTTGGTTTTTCACGGCAAAGATTTCTCTTTCTCTCTCTCTCTCTCTCTCTCTCTCTCTCTCTCTCTCTCTCTCTCTCTCTCTCTCTCTCTCTCTCTCTCTCTCTCTCTCTCTCTTTCTCTGGCTGAGGCAATTGGGATTAAATGACTTGTCCAGGGTTACACTGCTAGGAAATGTTAAGTGTCTGAGGCCAGATTTGAACTCAGGTCCTTCTGACTTCAGGACTAGTGCTCTATCCATTGTGCCACCTTGCTGCCCCTAAGATTTGTATTTTCTTATCTGTGTATATCTCCTAGTAGATTATAAGCTCCTTGTAGTCAAGCATCATTTCTGTTTTTGTGTCCCTAGTGCTTAGAAAATGATTAAAAGATATGATCTATGCCCAAAGGCTATAAATTCATTCATATCCTTTGATATCACTAGTAGGCATAAATATATAGTGGGTATTTAATAAATAATATAATAAATAAATAATGAAATGTTGGTTGACTAAATAGCAGATGTCATATCTAAACACCAAGGAGCAAGACTAGATCAAGTCAATAGACCAAGATTAGGAACACAGAAATTCAAGTCCAAAAATCAAATTTAGATCAAAGGACTGAGGTCAGAAACACAGAAATTGTAAGTATAGAACAGGACACTAAAGTATTCAAGTAGCAAGGCAGGCAAAGAAAGAAGCAACTAAGGACAGTGAGGAGGAAGGAAGCAGCATTGGATAACCCTAAAATATTAGGCATTTGATTAATACTTTGGCCTGAAGACTTGAGCTTTGTATTTTCTAGACTTACATTATTTATGAGGAAGAAAGTTTGTGTCTTTTCTATGTTTGAAGTTCTATAAAATACAAGAAGTGGAAGTAAGAAAAATCACCAAGAAAGTCTGATTCTGTCTCTTCACTGTGGAAATTATGGATTTTCATAGATTATTATACCAATGGAATGTAAGCCCTGTCACTTCATACATAAACTGGGAAGGTTTCACTGATAGACTGTATCTGTCATCCTGGAAAACAGCCTAATTAAGTTTGGAAAGTTTTATCATCTCTAGACCTAGGGGTATTGAATTCTTTTGTCCACAGAACAAAACAAAGCAAAACAAAAAGTTATCTACTGAGTGAGACATGGAGAGGTTACTATCAGTTTCAGTGGAGAGACTGCCCACCCTGATGAAATCACTGAGTTTTTGAATTATTTAAGTATGCAGATCTATCACTGTGCCTCTGCTTCCTATTTCCTAAAAGGAAGTAACCAAGACTTCTAATCATTTGAACCTGACCTTTAGATTATTAGCCTAATACCACAAAGGAAAGAAGTGAGTGGATGATTTTGGAGTGAGATTTTTAAAGTTCTATTCTTGTTATATGATGAAGACCAGAAATGAGTCCTTATGATTGACCTTGCCTAGGGGAAGCCATGGAAGGAATTTGCTGTGTCTCAGCGACTTCAGACTGCTATGAGACGCAATCTGAAGAAATGGGTTTGCTATGACCCCCTCGATATTTCTAATTCTTTCCTTTTGATCCTGGGGAATAATCACTCCCAGAGGACATCAAGAATTCTGGTTATGATATGTATGAGTTGGCACCTAGACAGCCTCTCAGTTTATCTCCAGCTTTTAAGCTTACCTGGCTTTATTCAGCTAGTCAGTTCTACCGCCAATCCACAACATAGCCATGCTGGTGGTCACTGCCATAGATGCCTAACCATGGACCCATGTCCACCTTGTGGAGCAGAGCACTGAGTTATCCTGGGATGGCTTCCCCTACATCCCTGGGTCTGATCAGGAATTACCTTTGTTGTCATGCCAGACCCTCAACTTGCAAAGATGACCAAGGCTCAGCATGTCTGTGAAGGTGAATGTGTCTGTCCCATTGCGCTCAAACTTGTTAAAATTTTTGGATCGCTTCAGGGGTAGGGTTCCACTGTCTCCATTCTCTCCAAAGATGATGATGAACACATTGGCATCAGTGCCGGCTCCTGAAGAGACATGGCAAAGAGCCCACATAAATGACTTTGAAATTAGGTCTCTGATGTGAAAATTGGGGTTATATCTGGAGTTATATCTAAACTGGCTTGTGGCCCAACTAGTCAGGGCTAAAAGTTTATAAGGTCCAAGTCAAATGAGCGAATCCCAAATGATCACTTTAGTTCATTATACCCCCTGGTCTCAGACCCTAACCAATCTCCATGCAATTACTAACGGTTCCAAAAGAGAAAGGAGTGTGGATGATTCAATGGAAATCTATGATCAATTCTTAAATAACTGCCCAACGTGCAATTCATCTCATGGTGGATTTTATGTACAGCCTAGATTGACAGCTGTCTACATCATGTGAGTACCAAAAATCAAGAAAGCATCTATCAGGAAATTAGCTAAATATTTCTGATGTCTAAAATTCCACTATCAGATCTTCAGTCCATTGACTATAATAAAAGTAGCACTTTGCCTCCCCTTAAAATGGATTGTTTAGCTGTTCCCTAGTTAATGGTAGTAGTTAAATTATTGATCCACGGTGATTAGATTTGCTAGATCATGGCCAAAATTTGTCATGGTTAGACCACTGCCAGACATGGTTAGCCCTACAAATAGGTACAATTAGAAACTATGTAATAGTGGGATTTGGGGGTTTAGAAAGGCTTTTCTCTCCCAAATAGCTTTCCTGCTTATCTGTCACAGAATTCCAACCTTAGAATTTCTGGGTTAAGGCATTAACTACTATTAAAATACAACTATCTTGAGAAGATAGTACAACACATTAAGTCCTTATTGAATTTTTTGACCTGGGGCTTTTGAATGGGAAGGTTAATGTGTCTTGTTTGGATAGAAGAGAAAACAATGAGGTGGGTTTTGAATACCATCACCCTCCAGAAAAGGCAGATCTAGGTTGGGATCCTAGGCATCGAGGGGGCACCATGAGGTAGTTAAACTGTATCAGATAGCTTAAGAGAGGCAATGAGTGGGGTGATGATTACAGGAGGCAAAGTCTACTTTATTCACAATTTTATTAAAGACCAACCATGATGTAAGAGAAATTGATGCCAATATCTAAAATATCTAATATTTAAATAACATCTTAATATTTAATAAAATATCTAAATAGTACAAATTATTAGATAAATGAAAATGAAAAACAATAGGAAAGCTAGATTATTGTTGTTGATGAGATATGGGGACCGAGGGTTTTATTCATTTATTTATTTTGTGGGTTTTGGGGCCTTAAGTATAATGGAAAGAGTCTGAGGTTTGGGGTCAGCATAATAAGGCCCCAGCCCCAGGTCTATTATTCTATCATGGATAAATAATATCATACCTCTGAACCTTAGTTCCTCAGTCTATAAAAGGAAGAGGTTGGGCAAAAAGAATATAAGATCCATTCTAGATCAAAAATTCTATGATTCTAAATAAGTAAACTTCTTAAAAGTCATTCCCCCCATCCCAGGTGATTTGAGTAGGAATAGGAAACTAAGACATTATTCTCAATTTGAAGAGTACAAGGGGACAGGGATTTAGCAGAGTATAAAGAAGCCTTTCCCCCAGAGGACCAACACTCACCAAAAACGTTGCTGGTCTTGACCGTAACTGTATAGGATGTCCACTCCATCATCTCTTCCTCATCAATCACTGCACACATCTCACAGACCAGGGTCTTCTTTTCACCCTTCCTCTCAGATAACCACTCATCGTAGTAGAACATTGTCAGGTCTCCATTATCCATGTTCTTCAGGAGAACCTGAGGAAAAGAAATGGCCAGGGATGGGCCCTTCATAAATCCCAGCCATTATCCTAAATTCCTTCAGCAAAACCAATTAAACTTCCAAGGGATGTGAGGCAGGGCTGGCCCCAAGTCAATCTGAGGTCTCCATCCCTGCTCTCAACCATAAAAACTTCTCTCACTGTCCTGTCACATGGTCAAAAGTTTCTACATTTACTTACTCATTAAAGATAGTTAAGGTGCTAATTGGGAAAGGTATATATGAACACTTCAGGGATGTGAATTTTCTCTAAAGAGACAAGGATGCACTCTTTAAGCTCTGCCAGCTATCCCAAAGAAAGGTGGGAAACAAATTGAAATGGAAAGCAACTCTAAATGGTTTTATGAATCCCTGAATGAGTAAGGACCAATGGAAAAGTGCCACGGGTTTGGAGCAGTGATTGCCTATACAGCAGCTTAGGAATGGGGAGGAATAACCATAACCTTCACCCTTGAGTCTCACTTGAACATGAGGGAGTCACAGAGATTACACAAGTCTCCAAAGTCTTCTCAGTGGACTAAAGTGTAAGTCATTTATTGGGCAAGTAAAACCTGAGAGTTTATAAGGAGAACTAATCTTATTAATATTTTACTATTAATATTTGGGAAATGGAAATCAAGCCAGAGAAGTGAAAGATCTTCAAATCATAGGCTGTTAGTGGAGGGAATCTTTGATACAAAAGTCATCCATTCTTTCAACAAGCAACTACTAAACATCTACTATGTGTTAAATTTTAAGGATACAAAAAGATAAGACACAGGCCCTGCTCTCAAGGAGTTTATACTACCCGGCACAAAGTAGGTACTTAGTATATGTTTATTGAGCAAATAATTGTTGAAATAATTGGTGAAACAAATAAAACTGTGATATAAGAGACAGTGAGAAGGAACAAAGGAGAGTATGTTATAAAAGATTCAGAGAATTCTTTGGAGGGGGAAGCCATAGAGGGGACTCTGATTTATAAGAGAACCCTGAGATCCTGGTTGTAGGGGAAATCAAGATGAAGACTAGGGGGAAAGAAATGATGATGGAGAGACACTGATGACAAACTTATCAATTTTGCTCAGGGCCAGACCTGCCTTAGCCATGGAAGATAGAATCTTTCCTGGGATTTCTGATGATCGAAGTGAACATTCTGTTCTTTAAACAAGAATTGACTTACTGTTTATTATATTCACAATATTCTGGAGACTGAAAAAAAGAATAAAATATATTTCCTGAACTCAAGGAGCCTAGATAGTGTTAGAATAAACCTTAACTAGAAATAATAATACTTATAGTTCAGGCTTGATATGAGGCATGTCTCCTGAGAAGGCAGGAATGAGGAGAGAATACATCCCTGTTGGTATCTGGTCATTATATCACTGCCTCAAGGAACCAAACACTGGCCTCTCCATATTAATCATTATCTACAACTTTAGGTGAATGGAAGCTTCTGATGGGTTGAAATTGTTCAGTTTTTGTCTTTGTATCTCTAGCACCTAGCAGAAAACCTTGAACATTTAGTAAATGTTTGTTGAATTGAATAGAGCTGGTACATGCTGGATCAAGCCATCTTTTGCCTCTGCAATATTTAACCTCTAAGTCTCAGTTTCCTCGTCTGTAAAATGAAGGATTGGATTTTGAATCTATAATGCAATGATAGATTAGAGTATAGATCTTTTGAAAGATTAAGGAAATATTGTTATTTACCTTTTACTTTATCATCATATATTTTAATCACCACTCATATTCTAGACTGTCTGCGGACAATGGTGACTTCTCATCCATTCAAACAACATTTGTATTTCTCATAGGGTTTGAGACTTAGTACATGGTTGGCAATTAGTTGATGGAATCTTAGGATTATGAACTAATGTGATGGCTGTTCTTGCCCCTGGGCTCCTCTTTCTAATCCTAATACAAGTGGCCATCCATTTACCCATCTGGGACTAACAGTGATTCAACAGGGGCACATTCGATCTGCCCTCATCTCCTTAACCTTCAAAAATCCACACCTTGCTGCCCTACAAATACACACACATGTGTACACATGCATGCATACACTTTCATGTGCAAAGTTTCCATTGGCCCAGCTATGTCTCTAACATATGACATTTACCCATTCCTTCAATTTTCTCATCATGTTAGCCCTATGAGATTTATCTCATATTCATTATCTCATATTCCTACCATTTCAGGGGAATTCTGAGATCACCAAGACCTCTTATTTGCCAATACATTGACTCATTTCCAGCCTAATATGAATCAAAGAGAGGAATGGGTGATGTCATGGGACCCCAACTCTAGGGATGTCATGCCAGTGAGAAAGTCCCTTTGTTAACAATCAGACAGCAAGTAAGCCAGGTTCTCCTAAAGGAACCTGGCAACACACTATCAAATCCAAAGGATCTTCACTGAGTGGCTCACTCTCCACCCCCAAGCCCTGCTGGTTCCCCATCAATCAGCCAGCCTCCCACTTCTAACACTGATGCTTTTCTAATCAGACTACTGAAAGATAAGCAATGATGTTGCTTGGATTTCTCACTTTATTGTTGGCTCACTTAAAAGAGTTTAAGCTGTGGCTACTTAAAGACTAAGTCAACTGGACAGTGAAGAGTAAGGGGAAATGAACCCAACAATTAGACACTAAGGAGACTGAATAGTAGAGACAGAAGAGCAATGGACAGGATGTTCATAAGATCCAAATGTTCATTCTGGCTTTGCCACTAGCCAGCTGCGAGACACTGGGCAAGCCACTGCTTGTCTCTGGACCTTAGCTTCTTGACTTGAGGATGAGGAAAACAAGGATTTTAACATCTGTCCTATATACTTCCTGTTATGAGCATTAAATGAAAAAAATGATTGAGCAAGTGCTTTAGTAAAACAGTGAGCAGTGTACAAATGTCAGAGATTATTAGAAAAAACTAGCTTGTTCACTGGATTTTTCATTTTCCAAATAATATTTTTGATAGAGTGTGTTAAAACTATCTCCCTGAGGGTCAGTTCCAGGAAAAAGTGAAATTTGTCTTCTTGGCTCCAGTCTACCTTTATAGATACTTCTACTATTATTTGAATTCTCTCCCACACTCATTTCACAAAGCAACCTTAGGAGTCTCCTTAAGTCTGAAAATGGACATAGTAATAAAATATTTTCCCTCACCTACCTGCTGATATACCCCAAAATTTTACTACTCTTTTATATCAAAGCAATAACCCCTCCTAAAACATAAATACTGTTCAGGAATGGCAATCTATTCTTATAAAGCATTAACATCTTAATATGAAATATATCAGGTATCCCCAAACTGCGCTAAGACTTTTGGGACATTATTTTTGTGTATATGGAAAAATATATTTTCATCTTTGTATATTATATTATCGATATCTATATCTTCTTAATATACACATATATGAAAATCAATTTGGTATCTTAGTATAAATTGCATGTGTATTTATGCTCCTTTAGGTGGCAACTATTTCAGGATTGTCTTTGTATTTTTAGAACCTAGCATAGTACCTATCATATCAAACACTTGTTGATAGATTGATTAATACACACACATACACACACACGCACATCTTACATAAGCTATCTAACAGTAACCCAAGGATAGAGAACTAATATGGGCAGCAGAAGGACCAGGATAAATAGCATCTCTCCCCCATTCTAGCTGGGTGACCCATATATCCTACACACACACACATACACACACACAAACGCGTATCCTATCTACACATATATATCCTTCAAGAATCTGACAGCTTTTTGGTATGGGCAGTCTTTACAGCAAAGCTTATCTCAATCCTATAACCTTGCAGAACATCTTTGAAAACTGCCAAGGCTACAAATCCTATTCTCCCATGTCCAGCTCTGTGGTGTATTTCCCTAAATTTTGTTAGATGGTATTTGAATCACCAATGATACAGAGTCCATTACCAGGTCCATACATGAAACTTTTCAATTTGATTGGACCTACAAGGACCTGTGTCACACTGAGATCCTTTTGGACTCCAGATTCACTTCTTGGTCATAATATGGCACCAGAAGAGAATCTCAGTGCAAGGGGAAAAGGTATTTGTGTACATATAATTTATGTACACATGTACACATATACACAATTTATATAAATATAAATTATAAAGTATGATATGTTATGAGGTGTCAAAAAGACATGGTATATTAGTTCATATAGTTCAGGTATGATATTGTATGTATGATATTACATGATACTATATGAGATAGTATAGTGTTAGAAGATATGTTGTGATCTATGATATAATGACATAAGACAGTATGATAGGATAGAATAATAATATCTAGCATTTATATGGGATCTACTATGTGCTGGGCCTGTGCTAAGCACTTTGTATATTGTTTCATTTGATTCTCACAAAAACAATGGGAGGTAAATGCTATTTATAGATGAGGAAATTGAAGCAAATAGGGTTTGAGTGAAACCCTTGCCCAGTGTCAGACAACTTGTAAAGGTCTAAGGTATTTCTGACTCCAGGACTGACTGGTGATCTATCTACTACACCACCTACTTTTTGATATGGATATCAATATAATGTAATATAATATAATATGCTGTTATTGAGTCATTGCAATTTTGTCCAAGTCCTTGTGAAGCCATTTGGCATTTTCTTAGCAGAAATACTAGAGTGGATTCCCATTTTCTTCTTCAGTCCATTTTACAGATGAGGAACTAAGGCAAACAGGGGTTACTGCCCAGGGTCACACACCTAGGAAGTGTGTGAGGACAGATTTAAACTCAGAGAGATTAGTCTTTCTGATTCTAAACCCAGTTCTCTATCCATTATCACCTAGCTGTCCTATAATATAACGCAACATAACATAATATAATGTAATATGCTATCTTTACACACACACATTCTTTCTTTATTGGTATGAATATTTCCTTTGCTGATAAAGACTGTAGCTCCTTCTTGTCTGGATGGATAGCTTATTTCACAATTTATGTTACTGAAAAACTGTATCACTTGGTGAACAACCTCTTGGTGATGATATATATGTGTATATATTCTTTTTTCCCTTATCGTGAGAACAATGTGGAAAGCAATATTCCAAGAAGCATAATAGATAATACAGCTATTGGCAAGGGATGGGAAGAGAAAATACAATTTTGAGAGCAGGGTCAAGTCAGTCAGGATAGGGTTTCAGTGTGGGGGCAATACAGAATTATATGAGGAGATGCTACTGCTGAGGAGCCCAATGAGAGGGAGTGAGCAAGGAGAGGGAGCAGAAAGGGATGAGATGGAGAGGTGGAGTCCTGCTCATCTCTTACCTTCTCCAGGAACCACTCTGGACGGTTGCCCAGCCCATCCAGTCGCATCCGCATCTTTGTGAATGGAGCAATATCATCAATCTCCATAATGAAAGTGTCGTTCTGTCCTCGCTCAAATCTGTGAAAATGGGGGTAATAATAACCAGACAGTATTTCTAGGGTACTTCCTAATTACAGAGGGATTTTTATACATTAGCACATTTGATCCTCACAAAAACTCTGGCCATGTGTATATTCTTATCCCCATTTTACAGATGAGGAAACTGAGGTTCCTAGGCTGGATTGTGGTTATAGCATCTCACAAAGACTGTCTAGGAAATAGTTATAGGAATGTTTTACTCTATCTGTGGATAGAATAACTTTACCAATGAAGTCATTATTATTTTGAGGTATTATTATCTAACTTCTCATGTATTTGTATTTTCTTTACCCTAACTCAGTTTCTTTCTATGAGGCAAGAAACCACAAGGAACAGTTCAGTATAGTGGAGCCAAGTACTGCTCATTAATCCCCCATCTAGTTTCCTTTCATATGGCTTAAGGTAGATATTGTCCCCCTTGATAGTTTCCATAAATGAATCCGCCACTCAGAAAACACAGGGTCATACAGTCCTGGAGATTTTTAGTCTTTATTTTCCTTCAATTATTCACACTTTTCATTTAGCCATTTTCTCATTAAGACAGCATCATATACACAGACACATCCAGCAAAGAAGCAGGGGGAGGAGAGGGGGGAATCTATTTTTAAAAAGAGAAGAAACAGTTTAAATAATTTTACCCTAACCCATCATTATTACTTGGTGAAACTCATTTAAGTCCCAGTTCACTTTGCCCCTTCACAGAACAGACTACTCCCTTGTCTGTGTGGGTGATTCTTCACCATCCTGTTCCATTTCTTTTGTACATTAGTCACATCCTTCTTTTGTGACTGCAGGAGGTTTAACTCCACCTCTCAATTCCAACCACTCAGCTTTTTCTTGGGCTCTGAGAATGCAGTGACGGAGTTAGCTAAGTGCTTCTGCCAACTTTGGGTGGGGAGGCTCCATTCAGTGCACCTGAAGGATTGATTCAGTAACCCACAGAGAAGAACCTAAGCTTGCAAATATTCTTCCTAAGAAGAACTTTGGGGCAGTGATATAGCAGAACTGAATTGCCCAAAGGATTTGTATTCAATGGCCCCAAGTTCTATTTGTTCCTTTGCTCATTTCCAACTCTCTCAGCTGCCAGTATCTTTTTTGCTTTTGTTCCCTTCCCCTCCTCCCACTCTCAGGAAAGGACTTAAAATGCTGAGCCAGGGACTGACTAATCCCAGAGCAAGTTTCCCTTGGTAGTAGACATTTATTTTAGTGAAGATCAAAGCCTTAAGATAGAGATGAAGACAGAAGAGTAGAATCTCCAACTTTGGCCTTGTTGGCCAAACCTTCTTGGTTGACAGGTGCGGGAATTTCCTGGATACCATTTAAGATGTGGCTAACTCCACCTATGGCCCAGCCTGGCTCTAAGTACACCGTGCATCTAAAGTGGAACAGATGGTATGGCTACATTGAAATACAATGGAATAGAGTGAAAAGAGCTCAGATTCACCCCCACCCCATCCCAGTTCCAAGCTAGTAGTTTCTTCTACCCTGTACTCAAAAGAGATTATAGTCTATATATAAATATGAAAAACTAAGGGCAGTACTGGGCAGTATAGGATTAGAACCAAATGAATGGTATTATCAGTGCCATAGTTTTTCAGAAGTAGGAGAGGTCAAGGGCTGGGTGGGCTGGAATAGCTTCATGAAGGAGATGAAACAATAAGTTGCTCTTTGAAAAGAAGATAGGATATGGATAAGTGGAGGTACCTTTTCCTGACACATCCCACCCAAACTCCCAGCCTCCTGACATGTACATGCTATTTTGCTTAATTGAATGTAAGAACCTTGAGGGGGGTGATTGTTCCATTTTAATCTTTATGTCCCCACTACTTACTGTGTTATCTGACACATGGTGAACATTTAGTGCTTGGTGATTGAGCGATTGATTGATGGACATTCCAAACAAGGTTGATAGCATGAAGAAAGATGTAGAATGAAGATTGGACAAGGTATTTGGGGAGGAATAGGAGAGTGATTGGAGTCAAAGATGTGTGAAAAGGAGCAGTAGGTGATATCCTCAAAGATAGGATGGGGCCACTTTGTGGAACACTAGAATTTAGTTCCTCTGCATACCGAGCTTTCTTTTTGTCTAACTGCACCTCTTCTGTGCTCCCATTGACACCATAAAGTGTCATAAAAATGTTGGAATCAGTGCCACCTCCAACGATGTCACCTGTCCACACGGTCATTTCATACATGATCTGCCAAAAAAATCAAAGGTTGGTTTATGATTCTTTCATAGGATCTCACACATAGTTTGAGAGGTGTAAGAGACCTCAGTAGCCATCTAGTTTTACCCAACCCCCAAAGCAATACCCACTGTAATACATCCAACTTAAACTTGAAGGTCTCCATGGAGAGGGAACTCATTATCTCCAACATAACCCACTACATTTTTGGATAGCTCTAATTTTTAAGAAGATTTTCATGATATCACCAAGATTTTTCTTTTTGCAACTTCCTCCTACTCTCTCCACTGCTCAAAAGAATGCCAGGCCATGTTCTCCCTCCTAAGTGCTTTTCATTAATATATATCTTGTTTCCCCAACTCAATTTTGAGCTTCTGGAGGGCAGGAACCAAGTCTCTCCCTCTGGCTAGCACAGTGCACAATTCTTATTGTACCTTGTTTTTTGTAATGCAAAATGTTTTTTGTAATGAAAAAACAATGTAATCAAATTTTTATAAATTAATTCCACTTTCAATTCAGAGAGTTTGCTATCCATTCATTTATCCCACAAATAATGGTTATTTTATTCTCTATGATAGCTTTAGTTGAGGATATCCTAGTCACAAAAGTGTCCATTCTAATGTATTACTGTGATCATTATTACAAAATAAAATTTTTCTATGTGAGTTATGCTCATTTAAAGGCTTGCAAAGCAGTTTACAAATGTTATTTCATTTTATCCTCATAATAACCCTAGCAAATAAGTACTTATTATTACTCTCACTTAACAAATGAGAAAAATGAGACTGAGAAAGAGAGATTAAGGCACTTGTCCTGGCCATAAGATAAGATATAAAGTGAGATCTTCCTGATGCTGGACACAGCACTCTATTTATTGTGTCACCTAGATGCCTAAGAAACAAATGCTTCTCTTGTAGCAGCTATCTATCAATTACCAGATAACTCTTCTTTTCTCAAGAAGATCAGTACCTGAAGGCTCATGTCTTTCTATATTAGCTTCTGATTTCTTCTGCCTAACAAATATTCCTGGAAGAGTTAAAGAAAGAAATGAATGATACAGGAAAAAAAATTGGAAAAGAAAAGAGTAATGCAAGAAAATGATGAAAAAAGAATTAATAGTTTGGTAAAAAAAAAAAAAAGAGGCATAAAAAGTACTGAAGAAGGGGCAGCTAGGTGGCACAGTGGATAGAGCACCAGCCCTGAAGTCAGGAGGACCTGAGTTCAAATCTGGTCTCAGACCCTTAACACTTCCTAGCTGTGTGACCCTGATTCAAATATTGTAAAGCCACTATCAGGATCACACAATATTTAGCAGCTTCCACATTAAAAAAGTAGAGAGCTTACAATATGAGATTTTAGAGAGCAAAGAAAATCATTTAAGGAGGAAAATGGATATTTATCGAAATGTAGGATTTTCAAACATTATTGCTGAAAACACCAAAGCCAAATAGAATATTCGATATTCAAACACAAGAGATTCAAAAGAAGTATATCAAAGACAAACATAAAAGAAAAATCATATGGAGCTCAATAAAGTTAAACTGTTTACATTTCTATGTGAAAGATGAAAAATATGACTTCTAAGAACACTCATCTTTAGGGCAGTTAGAAGATATCAACATAGACAGAAGCTTTGGATATCTTTTAAAAAAGTGAAAGGATGAGAAAGAAGGATGTATTGAAACTAGAGGGAAAGGAGAGGTGAAATGGAAAAGATATCAAACATAGAAGAGGTGCACAAGAAGAATTTTTATAGGGGATAGGGAAATGAAAAGGTGATGGGTAATGCTTGAACCTCACTCACTTTGGAAATGGCTCAAAGAGATAAGAATACACGCGCCCGCGCACACACACACACACACACACACACACACACACACACACTCAGTTGGGTCTATCTTACCCAAAAGAGAAATTGGAGGGGAAGGGATAAGAATAAGAGAAATGGGTAAGAGAATGAGAGAAGGGAGGGTGGATAGAGAAGATAGTAGTCAGAAACAGTATAGACTTCTGAGAAGGGATATGATTAAAAAGAGGATAAACCAAAGAAAACAAAATGGAGGAGAATACAAAATAATCATAACTGTGAATGTGAATGTGATGAGCTCACTTATAAAATAGGAGAAGATAGCAGAAAGGATTAGGAAAAGGAATCCAATAATATATTGTTTGCAAAAGACATACTTGAAAAAAGAAAGACATACACATACAATTGAAGTGAAAAAGGCAAGTGTAGTAATCACAATCTCAGACAAAGCAAAAGAAAAATTAAACTGAATTAAAAGAGATAATCAGGGAAACTGTATTTTGCTAAAAGACAATGCTACAGATAATTAAGTAGTAGCAAAAAATTTATTTTTAAGTTTCTGTGATAAAGGCCTAATTTCTCAAATACAGATAGCTGAGTCAAATTTATGAAATTAAGAACCATTCCCCAACTGATACATGGTGAAAGGATATAAACAGGCAGTTTGCAGAAGAAATCAAAGCTATCATAGTCACATGAAAAATATTTTAAATTTATAGTGATTAAAGAAATGTAAAACAACTCTGAAGTACCTATCACCTCACACCTATCAGAAATAACAAATAGAGGGATTGTGGAAAAATAACTAAACTAATATCTTGTTGGTGAAGTTGTGAACTGATCCAATCATTCTGGAGAACAATTTGGAACTATGGCCAAAAGGCCATAAGAAATCAAAGAAAAAGAAGGACCTATATATACACAAGAATATTTATAGCAGCTCCTTTTGTGGTAGCAAATAATTGGAAATTGAGGAGATGCTTATCAATTGGGGAATGTTTGAACAAGTTGTGAAATGTGATTATAATGGAATACTATTGTATTCTAAAAAATGACAAGGAGGGTGGTTTCATAAAAATCTGGAGAAGATCTACATGAATAGATCTACAAGTGAAGTGAGAAGAACCAGGAAAGCATTATGCTTAGTTACAGCAAGGTTGGGATGTTGATCAACTATGGAAGACTTGGCTACACTATCTATAATCATATGAAAAAATTGCTCTAAATCATTATTTATTAAAGAAATGCAAATTAAAACAACTGAGGTATCCACTCATACATCTTAGATAGGCTAAGATGACAGGAAAAGTTAATAATAAATGTTGGAAGGAATGTGGGAAAACTGGGATGTTAATGCATTCATTTATTGGTGGAGTTGTGAAATGATCCAACCATTCTGGAGAGCAATCTGGAACTATGCCCAAAAGGCTATAAAACTGTGCATACTCTTTGACCCAGCAGTGCCACTACTGGGTCTGTGTTCCAAGAAAAGCATAAAGGAAGGAAAAGGACCCACATGTGTAAAAATGTTTGTAGCAACTCTTTTTTTTGTGGTAGGAAAAAATTGGAAAAGGAATGGATGCCCATCAATTCGGGAATGGCTGAACAAGTTGTGGTAAATGAAGAAGATGGAATATTATTGTTCTATAAAAATGATGAACAAACTGATTTTAGAAAGGCCTAGAAAGGTTCACATGAACTGATACTGAGCAAAACAAGCAGAACCAGGAAAAAATTGTACACAATAATAGCAAAAATGTGGAATGTTCAACTATGAAAGATGTGGTTTTTCTCAGTGGTTCAGTAATCCAAAGCAATCTTAATAGAGTTTGGGCAGAAAATGCCATCTGTCCCCAGGGAAAAAAAAACCACAAACTATGGAGATTGAATGTAAATCAACATAGGCTTGAAAAAAAAGAAAAAAGAAACAAAGACTTGGCTACTCTGATCAATGCAATTATTCAAGACAATTCCAAGGGACTCATGAGGAAACAATGCTATCCATCTCCAGAGAGAGAATTGATGAACTATGAGTGCAAATCAAAGAATAATTGTCTTGCTTTCCTTCTATGATATGGTTAATATAAAAGTGATTTGCATGTTGCATGATTTCACATGTACAATCACTTGGCTTCTCAGTGGGGGAAGGATAGGAAGGAGGAAAGAATTTGGAATTCAAAATTTACAAAGAAAAGATTGTTAAAAATAAATATATTTTTAATTTAAAAAGAAAAACATACAAGCTTTTTGAGGGAAGGGACTATTTATTTTTGTCATTGTATTTATCTTCAGCACACTGCCTGGCACAGTAAATACTTAATAAATGCTTGTGCAATTGAAATGAATTGACAGATCCAGCCTACACATGGAAAGCACTTAATAATTCTTATAGCAGAAAGACTATAAGTATAAATAATATTATTAGCTCATATTTATATTATTTACTATTCATATTTACATATGTACATATATTATCTCATTTAAGCAGCAGAATATTTCTGTGAAGTAGGCACTATTATTGCCCTCATTTTGGGGATGAAGAAACTGAAATTTAGAGAGAATAGTATCTGAGGCAGAATGTGAACTCAGGTATTTCTGATGTCAAGCCTAACATAACCCTGGATGAGTCTCTTAAATTCTCTGCCCCTCAATTCCCTTATCTGCAAAATAAAGGGGTTGGATTTTGTGTAGTTCTTCTAGCTTTAAACCATGAACACCTTGTATATGGAGAACAAGATATGTATTGCCTATGTAGCTTCCAGATAACTAAAGCCTATCCCTTGAAATACTGAGTTCTTAAAGCAATTCATTTTAATGAAAATCTTCCAAAAATACCTTACACATTTCCCTGCCTTATTAAGCATAGTGCACTGAACCAAACCTAATCTTTTCTTGGTGATTAAAATCATTTACTACAAACATTAGTCTTGTGCTGCACTTTAGTGCCCTTAGAACCAATTAGAATATGTAGGACAGTGTGCCTGCCTCCACACTAAATTGTGCTAAGCTTCTGAACTTTTACTGTTTGTTCTTCTGTCTCCTGCCTTGCTTTTAGACTATGATTTCCTGTTGACATCAGTGCCTCTGGGAGCAATCAATTCACCTTTAAATCTGCTTCTATCTTAACCAATCTTGTTAAATCTAGAGCCTTATTTTATACACATCACTAAGTTTATAGTCTGTGTGGGTACCTGAGAAGATGACTTATAGTACAGGAGGTTTATAACAAACTATTCAACATAGCTGAGAAAGGTCTTTTTAATTGTTTTTAATTTCTGGGTTTCCAACTATGTTGTAGAAGGTATTAAAAATAAAAATTTTCTTTTTAAATTTTAAATATGACCTCTAATATGGGAGGTAAATAACTTGAATTCAAGTCTATGCTATGCTGCTAATTCTCTGAGTGACTTTATGTAAATCAAGTCCTACCTTCTCCCCAATTCTCATTCTTTTCTATAACTCCACTTCTTATGAAGAATTCCATTTCTTCCCTTTTATTGTGTTTGAAGGACCTTCTCTTCAAAGACTAAATTCAACTGGTACATCTTCTGTAAAACCTTTCCATGATCCCCTTTCCCCTTCAAGTGAAAATTATTTCTTTCTTCTCATATTTCTCATAATAATTTGTCCCTTCTTTGTACTTGAATCATTCTGGTGCACCATTCCTTACTTCTATTAGATTATAAGCTTCTTGAGCACAAGTCCTGTGTCAAAAAAGATCTTTGGGTGCCCAGGGCTGGGTATAATGTCTTGCACATAGGCTCACAGATTCAACAATCTGGGTCTGGAACACCTCACAAGTCTTCTAGTCTGACCTCACTTTTAAGATAAAGAAAATGAGCCTACTAAGTTAATTGCCTGTGTTATGCAGATAGTAGCAATATCAGAGTTGGGATTTTCACTTTGGTCTTCCAAAGCCAATTTTCTGTTTATTTGTTTCTAGTTTACTACATTGCTCCTTATAAAAGATGTTTAATAATGTTTACTGAATGACAATAGTGTTATGCTTTCTGGGGATCTGATACTATGGGAATCTCAGGAAGACTAAATTCTAATTTTGATTCTACCTTAAACTTCAGTAAAGACTTCAGTGGATACATCAATTTAATCACAAACTAAACTAGGTCACAGTTGGTCAAAATTTAAAAAAAACTTACTGATTTCATCATAGGAGCTCATTGAACTCATGTTTAGAGTTGAAGGAGAACCTTATAGGCTATTTAGGCCACTCTCTCATTTTATATATGAAAAAATGATTTGCCCAAAGTCACATAGGCAAGAGACTTTTATAATAGAATCAGCTTTAGAGGTCATCCAATTTAATAGTCTCATTTTACAGGTGAGCAAATTGAGGTCCAGAGATGTGAAGGACTTCCCTACAATAAGCTGTGACAGCTGGTCAGTGATAAAATCAAGAGTAAAATGTCACAGCTTCTGGTTTCTAGTCCAGTTTTCTTTCTACTCTCCAATTTTACCTCTCATAGAATACTATTTATTGAATACCTGATATATGCAAAAACAACCAAACTATATAGCATCTTGGAGTTTTTACTTTGTACTGTGCTCCACAGGAAGCTATTGAAAGGTTTAAGTAAAGAAGCAATAGGGAAAAATTTTTAAATCAACAAAATTATAAACTAAACTGGGCTTTATCGATAAATTGATCAATGAGCAAGCATTTATCAATTGATTATTATTGATCACCAGGCAATATACTAAGTACTATGGATACAAGGTGAAAACTGAAACCATCTCTTCTCTCAAGGAACTTAAAGATCCTTTTAATCCAACCTTTTTAATTTATAAAAATAAATTTTATAAAATTATAAAAATAATTTATAAAAACAAATGAGGACATCCACCAACGACCTGAGAGACAAAGTGACTTGTCCAAAGTCACACAATTCATTAATTCCAGAGCTAGGATTGGCATCCAGGTCTATTAATTACAGTCTAGCACTCTTTTCACAATGTCTCCTTTCTTATGATCAGATAAATCTGTTTTCCTATTTGTCAATTTTGAATAATAATATCTGCCACACCTACCTCACAGGACTTTTCTGAGTACTAAATGAGAGCGTCTCACATTGCAGATTAAAAAATGTAAAATATCCTACTAGGAGCAGTGTTAATTAATTACAATCTAAGAGAAAAAGGGAGCTTTTGTAGACTGGGGCTGAGAGCAGATTTGGGATTGGGTTGAAACATCAATTCTCCCTCCTACTTTAGGATCATATAAACATGTATGTATATATTACAGATACCCTCACACTCTTTAGGGTTCATATAGTTCAACCTTCTCATTGTACAAATAAGAAAACTGAGGCCTATTACCTAGCCTATACTTGTATATATTATTGTGAAGGACTTACTTATCCTTCATAATCCCAAAGCAGGAAGGGCAGCTAGTGTTATCACTATTACTTATTTTACAGGGCAGTTGTCAGGAACATGCTTTGTAAACATTAAAATACTATTTTCAATTCCATTCAACAAGCATTGATTTAGCATCTAACCTGTGCTAGCACTAGGCTGAGTGATAGGAATACAATTAAGGTGTCTGAAAGTAACCTCTATTTATATAAATGAGTTATCAATATTGTTACTTTTTAAACTTCATTCTAATTTTTTATGGAGTTCAGATAGAAATAGTTTAAGAACAATTTGTTTTCTAATTTTTCTTTCACATTTAGTGCTCTTTGACCTCTTGCACAATGCATAAAATAATTACTTAAAAATATTGAATTAGACTCAATAGAAGCTTCTTTTGGGACAATCTAGCAGATAACATAACAGGGGTAACTTGTTCTCTCTATTTTGAAAGTTTTTCATTTCATGTTGTTTGGAGATAATGATCTTAAGATATGTCTAATAGATCAATTTTACATCCAGGCAGTTCTGGGCAACAGATCTATCAGAAATGATGTAGTTTTAGTAGAGTTTAATTATTGAATTTTCAAAAATATTTGGAGTTTTATGTTTGTAATACAGGGATTTGTCACCTGCTAATTTAGAAACAGAAAGTTTATAAACTTTCTGTGATTTCTGGTGGCAATGAACTGATATTGGAAACTTCCATTTTTATAAAGAAATCTTTATGACTTAGCCATTTGCTCAATATGTGTATTTATGTTTTTGCATCAACATTTTGTTGATTCAGTTTCTAGCGATGTCCATGGAACACCTTTTGATTTCATTCTTGGATGTTAGGCATTTCAAGGCTCTATATCATGTACCTTCACACCAATGTTCACAAACATAGCATCCAGGAGGTCAAAAACACTGGAAGTCAGACCATCACCACGATCCTTGGCCAGCCAGCAGTTGCATCGTAGAGTGTACATGCTCCCCTTGGTAGGCACAGCAACACACAACTCCTCCACCAGCCAACAGCTCTCTGGAGAGGCTCCATCATGGCCCAGCTATGAGACAACCGATAAACAGGAGGTAAACAATGAAAAGAAATATTATGGTCAAAACACTCTAGAAAGCAATGGAATTATCCTAAGTAAAATGGTCCTCTTTGATCCAAAGATCACTGTTAGACATATATCTAAGGACATCAAAGATGGAAAAATACTATACACACCAAAATATTTATGGCAACAATTTTGTGGTAGCAAAGAATTGGAAAGAGCAGATGTCCATTGATTAGAGAATGTCTAAACAAATTATAGTACATAAATGGAATGGAATGTTACTGTGCTGTACAAAACAGTGAATCTGAAGACTATAGGAAAACATGGAAAGACTTACATGAATTGATGCAAGGTGAAATAATCAGAACCAGGAAAAACAATGTACTTAATCTTGACATAATCACAGGTATGACAAAAACAGGGGGAAAGGAAAGAAATTGAAATTTGATCCCCCAAAAAATATATAGAAAAAGCACCTTCCTCCCTTCTTTGAAAAAGTAGAGATTATGTAAATGGAAAGTTGCTCCCTATTCTTACATTCAATTTATATCGACTAGTTTTGCTGAAGTGCTTTTTCATTTTTTTCCTCTTTTTTATTTTTTTGTTACAAAGAAGGGTTTTCTGGAAAGGGAGAAAGGAGAAATACATTTGGAAACGAAGGTGATATAAAACAAAAGATAATTTTTTTCTTAAAGAAATCCAGTGTCAAAGTTAGAAACAAAGTTAGGAATACTAAACATAATGGTAATAAAAATAAAAAGCTTAAGTTAAATAAACAAATTAGCTTATAATGAATATAAGCTAAGAGTACTAAATATTATGGGACCATGGAATGGGTCTTCTACTTAATACCTGTGTGATCTCAGACAAGCTGCTTAATCTGTCTAGAACCTATTCTCCTCATCTGTAAAATGAAAGGTTGGCTTAATTTGTATATATTTATTTCCAGACTATGGCTTTAATTAAATTGCAAGCTCCTCAAGGGCAGGGAGTATTTTTTTTTTTACCATTTTTTTGTATCCCCAAGTGTTTAGCATAGTGCCTGGCACACAGTAGGCACTTCAACAAATGTTTATTGAATTGAATTGTATTTTTGTATTACCAACACTTAAGGCACATTTGGCACATCTACTCAGTACCTAACTGCCTATTGTTATAAATTTGACTGCTTCCTCTCACTGTAACTCTTAACTTCACCATCTATACCAAAAGAACTAGTTCCTAACTGGAAATGGAGTATAGTGGAAAGATCATCTTTCCACTATAAATGGAAGGTTGCCTTCCATTTACTCTCTATGTCTTGTGTGTAGATAAACTAACTATTTGCAAGATTGTCTCCCTCATTAAAAGATACACTCATTGAGGACAGAGACTAATTTTTTGCTTTTCTTTGTAGCCTCAGCACTTAACACACTATATCTCCCACATAGTGGGTGCTTAATAAGTACTTGTTGACTAACCAATTAGGTCAGATGACCTATGTCTTACTCCCAATTCTGATGACTCCAGTGATCTTGGGAAAACCTCCTCCCCTTTCTGGTTCTGCTTCCTCTTCTTTAAATCAGAGGATTGGACTTACTGACCTGTGAGGTCCCTTCCTGCTAAAAGTCTATAATCCTATAATTAGATGCTAAATCCCCTTCAGCTGATTCCTCTGACTTCCTAATCACAGGACCAAACCAGCAACAGGCTAGATGAACACTGGGCAGCTAGGTGATGCCATAACATATAGTGTTAGGTCTGGAGTCAAACAACTCCCGAGTTCAAATCCAGCCTCAGACACTTACTAGCTTTGTGAGCCTGGACAAGTCATTCAACCCTGTTTGTCTCTGTTTCCTCATCTGTCAAATGATCTGGAGAAGGCAATGGCAAACCACTCTTTCCCAAGAAAACCCCAAATGCAATCATGAAAAGTCGGATATAACTGAAACAATTAAACAACAGTAACAACATTGGAACAAAACACCAGCAGGTTGTTAGATTTGTTCCCTTTTTGGAAACCTCACAATGAGATGTATTGTTTTGGGCATGACTAATAAAAGAATTTGTTTCTCTTGACCACACATACATGTTTGTAATAAGGATTTTGTTTTCTTTTTCAATGAGGAAGGAGTGAGTGGCTTGGAGAGAGGGCAAATTTTCATTGATAGGAAATTTAATTTAAAAAATAAAATAAAAGTCACTGGTCACAGCCATTCCCTGCTTTTTATAAGCTCCCTTGGCTGGCTCCCCACTCCTGACCTGCTTGGAGCTATTACTCATATTATCAACTGCATAATTCCTGGTAGGAAAATCCTCCTAGGGCCAATGCCTCCACAGCTGCTGAAGATTAAGAACCCAGACTCCACACAGAGGAGATTAGTTTCTGTGTTAAGATAGCCATATTGAGGCATGGGGTTCCTGGGTGACAGCTTGAGACAAGGATAACACTTAGGAAGAAGCCAGTCTCCTCCTTGCCAGACTGCAATGCAAATCAGGGGGTGAGGATGGGGGGAGAGTGGGGGTATGTGCTAAATGCCTCAGGCTCCTCGCCCAGGAATTGGGTTAGAAAAGTGGGGGAAGATGTTACAAAAGCAGAAAGTAAATTATTTGTTGTCACAGTTTGAAAGGTATTGTTGTTATTACATGTTCCCTTTTCTCTAGACCTTGTGATGCAATTGAAACAGCACTGATCTTATAATCATTGGGTCTGAGTTCAAATTCTGATTGATTCTACCATATAGTATCTGTATGAACTTCAGTCATTCAATTTCTCCGGGCTTTGGTTTCCTCATTTGTAAGATGATGACATTGAATAGATTTTGGATTTGGAGCTCAGTCTCAAGAGGATCCTTGAGCTTTTTATAACATCTTAGTCTAGTCCTTAGTATTTCTTCTATAGAAAAAGTATTAGATTTTGAATCTGAAGACCTGAATTCAAAATTCAATTTCACATTTTCTAGTTGTATTACTATTTTCTCTTTCTGTGGCTCAGTTTCCTTATCTGTAAAAAGACATCCATAATACTTATTCTTCTTGCTTCATAGGATATGTAGAAAGTGCTACACAAAGGTGACTTATTATAATACTTAATTCCAACAGTGTCTTATTATTCACCACTCCAGGAAACATTTATGATTCACTATTAACTTCATGGCACAAAAGAGTAATTAGCAAATATGTGGACTAAATTTGTTTACATATAAATTCCCAAGGCTCACAAGTATTTTTCTTATATCAAAAAATAAAAATTCAATTATATTTTACCCATTTGGATTAAATTTTACCCAAAGAATCGGGTTAAATTTTATCAATAGGATCATCATATATTATATGTTGTTGGTTAAGGAAGGTTTAAATTTGGACAAAAACTTTGATAGCAAAATTGTAAATTGAAACACTTAACTGTTCAGGTTCACTATAGGGTGTCACAGGCAAATATGTGTAAGATATCTATGTTTCTGGACCCGCCTGCAAGGGGATTATAATTTAGCTGAGTAATATATAAGTCAAATCATTTTCTTGTTTTATTTAATTGAGCATTATTGGGGATTAGGTGGAAAAGGAGAAACAGCCAAAGAATAGTTATCTATGCTAACCTAATTCTTTATCATTTCAGTCTCCTTTATTAATGTAAAAATTTTCAGAAACTTGTTTCATAGAACAATTAAAAAACATTTAAAGATTGAAATGGAAATTTTATCTCTCCCCCCCAAAAAAATATACAGTTTGTTGAAGAGAGATAAGACTTTATTCGTGAGATAAAAGCTATTATTTCTTCTCCCAAGTGATTACTCAGAAATCTGCCACTGGAGAAGGAGTTTATTTGATTTTATTCAATTCGATTCTCTTTTAAAAATTTTTAAATTTGTTTTTTGCTCAGGGCAATTCATGATGACCATCTCCTGGAGCATGTAGATTTACTGAATCTTCACTGATGAAAGTAGTGTTCAGGCTGACAAAAAGCTCAGATTCCTGATCTACAGAAGCAAATGCAATGACAAAAAGATTTATGGGGTTTTTAAAGGAGGTGAAAGATTGGATCAGATGACCTCTTAGATACCTCTGAATTTTAGGGAAGCATCATGAGATAGGATATCAGCATTCCTTCTCTATAACCTCAAGCACCTTACCTTCTCTTTCTAGAACTGTGTTACCATTTGTAAAATGTAAAGTTTCAGTCAGAGACCCTTTGATATTCCTTCCAGATGTAAGTCCCTCACTGTAACCAGGGCAATCTTCAGTCATCCTAATCTATATCTGGCCACTGGACCCAGATGGTTCTGGAGGAAAAAAGGAGGCTGGTGACTTTGCACAGCCCCCCCTCACTTAAATCCATTTCACTTGTATGTCATGGCAACACCTCCCTGATATCTTTGAGGACAAAGAACAAGCAACAATAACAATATCCTATGATACAACTTTTGCCAATATTCTAATGAACATTGTTGTGGGGGGGAACCTCAATAGTATAATTTTTTTTTTTTACTTTTTATTTTCAAAATACCTGAGGTGTTAAAAGACATGGGAATAAAATGTGTTATTTTACAGCTTTTGTGGCTAGGTAAGCAAAACAGGTAAAATGTCAAACCAAATTAAGCTTCAAAAGTGTAATTTACTTTGAATCTACCAAGATTGTCTATTCATGTGACTACCCACTGATGGAAAGTGTTGATGTGGAAAAGGGGTGGAACAGACATTTTGTAACAAAATTAACTCACTAGGGAATGCAGTACATGATTGTGATGGAATATTATTGTGCTGTAAAGAAATGATAAGCTGTTGATTTTAGGAAAACGTGGAAATAATGAAAAGTAAAATGAGCAGAACCAAGAGAATGTTGTATACAGTAACAACAATATTGTTCAAACAATGACTGTGAATGACTAAGTTATTCTGAGTATTATAAGTACTCAAATCAACTACAAAGGATACTAACTAGCTCCAGAAAAAGAACTGATAAATAGAAGTATGCACAGTGTGGTTTTATATATACTTATAAATGTGTCAAAGGGTGGCTAATGTAAGGAAGGGAGGGGGAACAGTTTGGAACTTAAAATGTAATGAAAAATTAAATTAAATTTAAAAATCCAAAGTCGATTCAAGGAGAATTTGTATTTGAACTTGCTGAGACTTTGAGTCCTTCTTAATTCAATATCAATTTAACCTGAATCAGAAATTATACTGAACTAATAGACATGCCATTTGACAGGTTTGCTTCCATGTAGCAGTTGTTTGAGAAAATATATGCAAAGTATTTTGCAAACCTTAAAGCCTAGATAAATGTTAGTTATTATTATTATTATTATCATTATTATTCAATAAGTATATATATAAATGCATACATTACTTGCAAATGTGATTTTTCACAAATGTAGATCTAACTATGTCACTTCCCAGCTCAACAAGCTCCAGTGGCTTTCTATTACCTCCAGGATCAAATATATACTTCTCTGTTTGGCATTAAAAGGTTTTTATAGCTTGACCCCTCTACACATTCTAAGATCCAGACATCTTGGCTTATTTGCAGTTCTTGAGTACAATATTCTACCTACTATTTCTATGCACTGGTCTTTGGCTATCCCTACATACTATGCTCTGCCCCTTTTCTGTCTTTTGGTTTTCATGTTCTTCTCCAGGACTGGACCCAGCTCCAGTCTTGACTTCTGCAGAAGGCTTTTCACAGTCCCTCCAGGGACACAGAAATGCCTTTCTATCTCAGGTAACTTTCCATATATTCTGCATATATTTAGTATCAACCTAGTTATTTACATATTGCCTTCCCATTAGAATGTATACTCCTTGATACAGGGCATGTTTTGCCTTTCTTTGTGTCTCTTAGTAGAAATATCTGGCACACAGTAAGCGATAATACCTGCTGACTGAATTGACTAATGTGAATAGGATTTTTATAGTGTGAATAGTAATAATAACATAGTTTTTATATCCCAAGAAACTCCTTTTTCTAAATGCTCTCAATTCTATTTTAGATACCTTTATTCTCTTGTCAGGAATCATCCTATCCCATCTGGCCAGAACAAAGCCAGTGTTTTCATATAGTGGAAGGAAGTCAGAGAACTTGGATTTCAACTCCAGCTGTTACTCATGACCTTTATGACTCTGCATAAGTCATTTAGCCTCCCTTGGTTTCTGCTTCTTCAACTATAAAATAAGGGGGTTGAACTAGTTAATCATTAAAAACCCCTTTCTAACTTTTAGAGCTTATGCATCTATTAGCACAATCCTAATATGGGCCATGAGTTTAAACCAGCTGGATATTCCACAAACTGTTGTTGTTGAATCACTTTTCAGTCATGTCCTACTCTTTATGACTCCATCTTGAGTTTGCTTGGCAGAGATATTAGAATGCACCTACTGCTATTTCCTTCTCCAGCTCATTTTATAGATGAGGAAACTGAAGATTAAGTGATTTACCTAGGGTCATATAGTTAAAATCTGAGGCTGGATTTGAATTCATGAAGAAAAGCCTTCCTGACTCTAGGCCTGGCATTGTTTCCTACATCACCAAATTGTTTGGCTACAAAGGGACCAGATAAAATTGTGAATATGTCTAATGCAGCTCTCTTCTCACTAGGGGAGAAAAAAACTCAAAGTACATTTTTACCAAATATGGGTTCTACCTTTCATGACAGATAGCTAGCTTGTAAATGTGGATCTTTGGCCAGAAGGAAGACTAAATAAGAGGATGGATGGTTCATTGCAAATCTGTCCCCTTATAGTAAAAAAGTCAAATCTGTGATCTCAACACTGGGGGCAAGTCCCACCATTATCCCCACTGGGCAAATAAGGCAACTTTAACACCAAAGGGCTAAGCAGTTTGCTCGAGATCACATAACTGGTTAGTGTCAGAATTGAAATTAAAATGTGAAATCCTGATTCTAAGACTGATGGTCTTTCCATCATAGTATGCATATTATGTTTGGGGTTTAAGGACATGTTCTCTTTAACTTTGCTTTCCTCCTTTCATTTGGAGCTTCCTCCCACCCTCAGTTTCCCTGTGAACATCTTTGCTAAAGAACTGATATTGTGAGTTTTAGTCCAAGGAACTCTAGGGATTAGCACCTCTATTTTCTTGATGACTCCTACATCCAGGCCTACAACATAGAACTTCTCCACAGAACCAGAGGTGAAACCCTTCTTCGTCCCAGGGTAATCCAGCCAGATGCGGTTGGACACCTCATCATCCTCTCCAATAATGATGATGAAGGCACGGCTTTCAGTGGCTGCATCTTTCTGCTCACCCGTAGTGATGGTCACATGGTAAGGAATCACTGCAACAGATGCCCAAGGAACCTAGTTGTGAATGGGGTATAGCAGGTGAGGAGACACAGATTCTCTTAACTATAAAGTTGACAATGATCTTTGGAGGTTGTTTAGTCTAGTTGTCTGCCTCTAAGATGGAATTGTCCTAAGATTTCCCTCACTGGTAAATGACTGTTCTGTTATCTGAGAAAAAGAATATAAAATTCCCTAAATATAAGAATAAAAGGAGATAATCTTTTTCATTGGAATAGAACAAGAGTCAGCAAACCAAAGCCCAACACTTGTTTTTTAAACAGCCTGTGAGCTGAGAATGATTTTTACATTTTAAATAAGGTTTATTGTATTTTAAAATGTGCAAATCATTCTCTCCTCTCTGGGTATACAAAAGCAAATTTTGGCCCGTAATTTGCCAGTTTCTGGTATAGAATTTTATGTTGTTCAAAATGCTTTTGTAGGACAGTATCTTATCTGTTACAATTAAATAAGTGGATATTTGTACAGAAAGACAACCTATTAACTTCTAACCTCAGTCCAATGATAGTAAATTAGGTATAAAATATTTGCACTATTGATTTCATTTGTACTACCCACATATATGGTATTATTATCACATATGGTAACATGTGATATCTTTACTATGATATCCAACTAATGATATCCTTGTTTTTCAGATGAAGGAATATAGACCTAGAGTGTTCATATGATACCTGAGATTACATAGCAGTCCAAGGCAAAGCCAGGGATAAGAACCCAATTTCCCAGAAGCTTAATTCAGTCCCCTTTTCACTACTACTTACTATGAGCTAATGGATGTGAAAACATTTTGAAAAGCACATAGAAGTAAACATATACAAGCAATTGTTGTTATGGCTGATGGAATAGCTGATTGATTGGAAGTATCTAGAGCTTTTTGTGACAAAATAAGGCAACATAGCACTCATTAAATAGAGCAGCAACTCCAAATCAGCTCCTTAGTGACAATGAGTCACTAGCTCCATTTTCCTAGCTGTGAAAAGATCCCTTTCAGCACACACTCCAGTGGACAGCACCAGCACTGACTAGGCAGGCACTGAATTTCCTTTTTTCCTCATCTTTCCCAGCATCTCTTCCCTCTCACAGGTTCTTTTGCCTCCTCCCAGCTTTCCTTCCCCACCAAGGATGTTATCTTACATGGACCTTCCTGAACATAGTTCACCAGAGGACCAGTCACAGTATCTATATCGATTTCACTCATCTTGGAACTGAGAGTCATCTCCCAGAAGTCAGCAGGGCTGCTGCAATTGCTGCTCCGATCACCTTCATATTCCTGACCAGAAGAAATAGAGGGAAGATGAAGATCAGTACTCTCTGAGCCTCAAATCATTTGCACACATCCAGCCTACCACTACAAAGAATGTATGGTTATATGGTAGGGTAGTAGAATAGGGTTGGATGGAGCTAGGGTGAAGGAGGTTTTCTATGTAGAAAGAAGATTCTGTTAGGAATCATGGACCCTATATTCAGGTATTGGCTCTACATCTAATTAATTTGACCAAATATTAACTTTTCTGGACCCCAATTTCTACATCAGCAAAACAGAGACATTGCCTACCTTTTCTTCCTCAGAGTAGTTTTGTGAGGATTACATGAGAAGCAGGAAAGCACTTTGAAAAACTATATATTATTGCTCTAATATGTTATTATTATCATAATTATGATTTTTATAAACTCAGCTTCTACACCAGCTGCAGCCCTAAAAATACCTATATTGTTGGAATGGCACTGAACCATAAATGTCCAAGGAAGATCACAAATCACAAGTCAAAAAAGGAGAAGAACTTCAATTTCTTAGATGCCAGTAGACTCCTTGTTCTGGTCAAACAAAAGCCTTAAGAATATCACAAGATAATCAGTACTAATGATAATAATAATACTTTCCTCCATCTAAAGTAATGGCATCCTTCATACCTCATTGTGCTTCCTGCTTCTATATGAACTATTTCCTGATTTCAAGGTGGACAGAGCATCCCTTGTTATTTTGTATTTATTTGCAAACATTTTATATTTTCTTCTCTATGGACATGTTGCTCTCCCTCCTCCCTCTGCCCTGAAAATATATTCCCATGAGTGCAAAAAATGCATTTCATTTTGTTCATTGCATATCCAAGCACCAAGTATGTCACAGATGCTTAAGAAATGCTTGTTGAATTGATATGTGCACAGGATGTGACCCTACCTTTATAAAGGCCATACCAGAAGAAAATGAGCTACAAGCTCCAAAATGTTCTAATGAGCTGAAAAGTTTTAAATGTAGGCCTGGACACAGGCTGCCTTCTAAGAATTGTTCAGGGGTTCATCACCAGGGATTACTAGAGTCATCAGGATTGGTGATGGGATAGAGTAGTGCAGGAACACATTCACTGTGTTAAATGAAATGAAATTACATTAAACCATACCATAAAACATGGAGGATTTCTGATCTGCCTCATCAGAGGGAGTATTTCCTCTCTGATGAAAGCAGGGATCTCATGAAGTCCTGGGAAATAATACAACCATTTTCATTGATTCTGATTTCTGGCATCCACATTTGTGATGCTCATTTTATCTTTAATTTATCCCTGGGAGGCAAATGGAACACGAATTATTTCTCTCATTTTAGAGATGAGGAAAATGTAACCTCTTCGTTACACAGAAGAAACCAGCATAAAAGTTGCCTTTTGTTGAGTAAGGGTATGGGGAGAAACAGACATTCCAGTAAAACAGTTGAGAGTAGGGGACAGGTCAAGGACAGGAAGGGGCTCACCCAATCCTGCCATCTGGTATTTTCCTATTTTAATTAATTACTCTTGCTAATTTAACTGCTGAACATGCAAGTGCTGTCAGCACCCTCTAAATTCAGCACACTTGGGGAAAGCCTTCATTGACTCACTGTAGGTATAATTCTACAGAGACTTGAGATGATTTGCCTAGGTAAGCACACAGAACTAGAGCTTAGTTATGTTGATGTGTTGTATACTCAAAGGTAAAAGGGTTGGAGTGGGGAAAGTCAATGGTGATGCCAGGGATGAGAATCCTAGGGACAGAGAAACAACCAATGGGAGCCTTTTTATTCTACCAATAGAAGGCAAAGGAAAGGAGTAGAGGACAGTGGCTAGATGGAGAGGGTATCTGCTACCTGATCTTATTGCTTCCCCTCCCTCCTCAGGAGTAAAACATGGTATAGTTGTGACAGGTATTTCTATAGAGTGTTAAGAGTTCTAAAAGACTTTAGAAATTATTTAGTCACAGTATTTTTAATCTTTTGTTGTCTCATTGATATCTTAGTCAGTCAAATGAAACCTGTGAACCTTCTTTTAGAGTGATGTTTTTAAGTGCATAATATAAAATATGGAGAATCACAAAGGAAATCATTGTAAAAAGGACAATCACAAAGGAAAATTGTATCAAAATGCAGTTACCAAATTGCATCTTTTTTTAAAAAGCTCATGGATCTCAGGCGATAAACTTTTAATAGAAAACCTCTTCATTTTAGAGAGAGGGAAATAAACCTAGACTAAGGAAAATCATTTTCCCAAAGCTTCAAACTAATCATTAATATAGGAGAATTGAAATCAGGCTTTCTAATTTGGTCAGTCAGGACTTTTTTTCACAACACTATTTCCACCTTTCCCATTACAGAAGTCTGTTTGCTACCATTCCTTTCTCTTCCCTCCTCTACATTATTTTTTCTTTCTCTTCCACATCAAAATTCCTATTCCCTCAATGACAGGCTCACAGTTGCTATCTGTTTTAAAATACTATTGTATATATTGTGTACATATAGAGAAAAATATAATCAAAGTTGAAGAGGCAACTTGAAGTGTGGCCTAGGAAACACTTCTTAATATTTGTTCAGTTGTTTTTCAGTCATGTCTGACTTTACATGATCTCCTTTGCTGTTTTCTTGGCAAAGATACTGGAGCAGTTTGCCATTTCATTCTACAGTTCATTTTACAGAAAAGAAAACTGAGACAAACAGTTAAGTGCCTTACGCAGAGTCACACAGCTACTAAGTGTATGAGCTGGACTTGAACCCCAGAAGATGAGTGTTTCTGACTGCAGGCCAGGAACTCTATTCACTATGGTGCCAGTTAGGTGATTAGAACTATCCAAAAGTGATGCCATGGTGGTGAGTACTCCTCTAGGAGACACCTTTATGGAAATACATTTATTACATATGCTTGAAGTAAGATTCTTGTTCAAATATGTGTTGGACTAAATAGATTCTCAGGTTTTTTCCAACTCTTGAGATTCAGTATTTCTATAATTCTGTAAAGTTATGGGAAGTACTGGAAAAGTAGGATAATGTCATATTGTGGATTATTTTGAATACCAGAGCAAAGCACTTGCACTACTCTGTAGAAAACTGATAACCATTAGAGAGTTTTTAGCAGGAGAGTGACATGCCTAGTTTTATACACAAAGAGGAACTACTTAGCAGTACTGGAAAGAATGAATCCAAAAATTCAGGTATGAGAGAAACTGAAGCAGAAAGAAAATTATTTCAACAGCCCAGGAAAATTATAATTGAAGGCCTGGACTGGAATAGTGGTTGTGGATATAGAAAGGAATGGTAAAGACAAGAGATATTTTAAAGGGGTAGAAATCAGGACTGAAAAGTGATTAGATATAAAGGCAAAGCAGAGGAAAAATAAGAGATAATTGCCAAAATTATGGACATAGAAAATTAGATGAATGATCATTGATAGAAATTGTAAAGTCAGAAGGAGATGCTGGTTTTATTAGATAGATAACAAGCTCAATTTGAGATATGGTAAGTCTGAGGTACTAGCAAGAAATATAATTGAAGCAGTCCTATACAAATTTGGAAATGTATATCTGTAGTTCAGAAGGGAAGTCATGCATAAAGAGAAAGATTTGGGAGACAATTGCATGGAGGTGAGAAATGAAGCCATAGGAATAAATGAAATTTATTAAGGAAGGGAAGGAGAAAAGAATCAAGGATATCTGCCTTCAGGAACAATCTCATTAAACCCTATATGATGCAATAGGAATAATGATAGATTTGTAATCAATTATTATGTTCAAACTAGCTTCTGCCAATTAACACCAATATAATCATGAGCAAGTGATTTAACATATCCACGACTTTCTCTCTCCTTGTATGCAAAATAAGAGGGACCTCAGAATACATGACTTTTTAGGTTTCTTCCAACTCTAAATCCAAGATTCTACCATCTAAGGGGCCAAACTTCTCACTCAGAGAGTGGAATATGGAACATGGGCGAAAAAATCAGATGTGGTATGGCAACAAAGTCTTGGGTTTGGGTCTGTCTTCCTTTCTTCCTAGTACCTTCTCATAAAAAAGTCGTTCCAAGCGCCCATCCTCCTTCTTCAAGGACAGCCAACGTCCACAGAGGAATAGAAATTCATCTTCATTGGTATCATTCCAGATTTCAACCTTCTCCACATACCAATCAGCATACCACTTGCTGTTGTCATGACGGAGCTTGATCTTATATATGACGCCCAGGTCAGCAGCTTCTATGATGAAGGTGTCAGCCTGTAGATTCCAGACAAAAATTGTTACCAGGAGCAAAATCCTGTGTTCTAACTCTCCTTAAGAATTTTGTGCAGAGAGCAGAGGTCCAGACTAGAAGTAGTGGGGGGGTGGGGGGAGGAAGGGGGGAAATTCTACTAGCAGAAAATAAAAAGTGAAAGAAAAAAACCCCAGATCTTGCATCCACATCATACTTTTACTATGTTTTTCTAACTTTTTAATAGAAGTATGATTTTTAACTTTTAAATTCTGTATCCATTTTTAGCTTATTACTGTATGTGTTATAATGTGTTGGTCTAAAACTAATTTCTGTCTATATATATTCTAGTTTTCCCAGAAATTCTCATCAAATATGAAATTCTCCAAGTAATTTATGTTCCCTGGTTTGTCAAACACTGGGTTGATAAATTCTATTGATTCTGATTCATTCTTGTCTAGTCTATTCTACTTTTCTATTTTAAGCACTACAGATTAATTTTCATGCTTACTACATTTTAATATGATATGAGGTCAAAAGTGCTATTTCCCCTTTTTCCTATATTTTTTCATTATTGAGGTTCTAGATTTTCTATTTCTCCAAATGAGTTCTATTATTATTTTTCTAGCTCTACAAAGTATCCTCTTGGTAATTGATTGTTATAGCAGTAAGTCTATAGATTAATTAATGTAGTATTATCATTTTAATTTAATGGCATGGCCTATCCATGAGCAATGAATATCCCTCCAGTTTTCAAGTTGTTTTAAAATTTCTTTAAAGAATATCTCGCAGATGTATTTATACAGATTTTGAATGTCCCTTGGTAAATTGACTGCCAGCTTTTGTGCATTTGCTTAATGAGGCTTCCCTTTCTATTAATTTCTTCTGGAGGTTGTTATTGCTATATAAAGATGCTATTGGTTTTGTGGGTTTATTTTATGTCTTGTTACCTTATTGAAGCTATTCATTGTATCAGTCAGTTTCTTTGTCGAATTGTTTAATCAGCACAAAAGGATAAACTTTTCATTGAACTCTCATACACATATCCTGTTTTGTGAGGGAAGCAAGATGGATATTATTGTTCCCATTATAGACAAATAAATTGAGAGCCCCAAAGGGCAAAGCCAACAAAACCAGGGCCATGTGCCCAATTTCTTTGTTGTATGCTTTGGGATCACTCCACTATCCATCTTCTCATGTGTAAAATGAGATGAAATAGAGTAAATCTATGTGGTCTCTTAAGTTTTCATCTTCCATCTCTCAATCTTTTGACCCTACATAGGAAAGAAATTGGCTTAACTGGGCTTGAAAAATTGGTTAAATGAAGGGGAAAAGGACAAAAAGAAAAGAGGAAAGACTCTTGTTGAAATAAAAGTTTCAAAAAGGAGAAAATAACTCAATCTAATTTTAAAAGAAGCTGATTTACAACTGCTGCTGATATGATCAAATACTAAATGCGAAAGCAATGAAAAATGGAGGAAAGTATGGAAATAAAACCCATACAGGGAAACATCTTAAGTACATTCCTCATGTATGCATGTCTGGCAAAGACTGTCTCTGTAATCTAGTTTAGGGCTTCTTAAATTTTTTCACTTATGACCCCTTTTTGCCTAAGAAATTTTTACAACACCAGGACTATAAGTATATAAAATAGGCATACAAATAAAACATTTACTGATAATAAATTACAAAGAAATTTATTTTCGAACAGTTCTTTGGTAGATATATAATTTTACTATTTATTCAAGAGGAAAGCAAATTTGTATACTAATGAAATGGATTTGCTTGTTTGTATATACTTAAAGAATTAAATCTTGGTGGGATGTTTGATACCTTTTACTGTTGCCATATTTTTCATGATCCCTGTATTCAGTTACAATACTCCATATGAGGTCATGACTCACAGTTTAAGAAGCTTTGATTTAATTGACACTGCTCAGAAGAATCAGAAGAAACAGGAACTGTCTGTGGTACTGAACTTGCTGAAGTAATAGAATTTCACAGAACCCCATGTATTACAGTTTATAGAAAAAGAGTGTATAAACACATCATCCACTATAAACCATATCTACCCCTTTCCTTTCCATGAGATATACCACAAGCCACATCAGAGATCCACAAGTCAGTGTTCCAATTTAGCTTGGAAACTTTCATCTTGAAGTTGAACTATCATGATTGGTGAGTGAGTACAAATTTACCCAGTTCATTATGTCTAGATGACCCCATATCACATGTTGCCAGTTGTCCAACCATCATTCTTAGGAATCCATATTTTTAGTCCTTTCTTCAGGCATGGTAATGAAATCAATATTACTATTATATCCTCTGTGCCCTACAGATCAGCTTACCATGCCTGTGACTTTTCAGACCAAAACTCTTTTCTTGGTCATCACTGTGGACACATAGTAGTCATTTAAAATTATTTGCCCCCATTCATTTAGTTTTAGTTCCTTCAGCAGAATTATAACACTACCATTCTGGGAGTATGTATCTTTCAATCCTATTCTTAAATGACACCCATACAATCCAGAATGGATATCCCACTCCTTATTGATTATTTGAACACCAGTAGCTTCTTAAACAAATTTAGGGATAGTTTGGGAGTTTCTTTTAGAGCGCTGACTTTTGGTATGTACAATGCAAGTGAACTCTCATCAATCCTTCCCAAAAAGGAGGTCAAAAAATGTATATGTCTTAGTCCTGGCATGAATTTTGACACTGTCTAGAGGAGACATATTTTATTCACTGTATTCCTAAGAGAAATAGATTACATCTAGGGAACTAGAAATTTCAAAGCCAAATCTGAACTCTGATCAAAACGCCAAGGGTCAGAGGCCAGTGATTATCATCTATATACATCTAGGTTTATGCCTGAGTTTTATAATTCTCAAGTTTTCTTTTTATCTACAAATTGAATGAGCAATTTGGGAGTTGTAAACCACTGTTGCATATGTCTTCTAAGCTTGGTTCTGACATTAACTATGTGACTTCACTTTCCCTCCAATATACTTTTATTTATTTTATTAAATATTGCCATTCACATGTACAAATAATTTTTAAAATTCATTTTTAAAAATATTTGGTTTTTAAATTCTCTTCTTCCCTTTCTCCTCTTTCTTCTCCCCAAGAAGACAAGCAATTATACATTTCAGGTCATGCAGAATATATTTCCATATTAGCTATGTTGCAAAAGAAAACACAGTAAAAAAAAAACCAAGAAAAATAAAATTTAAAAAGTATTCAAACTGTATAATATAAAAAATGAACAACAGGTGGAAAGGGGATTGTATCAGAAAAAGGGAGAAGTTGAGGTAAAATGAGGGAAATTACATCTTATGAAGAGGCAAAGGAAACCTATTACATTTGAGGGAAAGAAGGGAGGGGGATGAGCATTGTGTGAATCTTATTCTCATCAGATTTGCTCAAAGAGAAAATATTAGACATAATCGGTTTACAGAGAAACTTCTCTAAGCTTATTGAAAAGTGGGAAGGGAAAGGTGAAAAGGGAAGGGTAGGCTAAATAGAAGGGAAAACAGAAATAGTAGGGGAAAGGTATAAGAGAGATGGAGGGACTCTAAATGGAGAGGGATTCTGAAGGGGGAGGGCTGCTGGAGGCAAGTGATGCTCATAACTTAAATACTGGGGAGGAGGAAAAGGGGAAAAGGAAAGAGAAAAGCATAATACAGGGATAATAAGATGGGAGGAAATACATAATTAGTCGTTTTAATGGTAAATGTGAATGGGGTTCACTTTCCCATAAAGCAGAAGCCACTACCGGATCAAAAGGTATGCACAGTTTGATAATTTTTTGGCGTAGTTCCAAATTGCTCTCCAGAATGGTTTCATTTACAGTTCCATTGGTTTTGACTAAAACTACACACCTATCAGATTGGCTAAGATGATAGGAAAAGATAATGATGAATATTGGAAGGTCATGTGGGAAAACTGATACATTGTTGGTGGAACTGTGAAATTTTTCTGCCCCAAGGGCTATCAAATTATACATATCCTTTCTCCCAGCAGTGTTACTACTGGGCTTATTTATATCCCAAAGAGATCTTAAAGGAGGAAAAGGGACCCACATGTGCAAAAAATGTTTGTGGCAACCTTTTTCATAGTGCCTAGAAAGTGGAAACTGAAGGGATACCTATCAATTGGAGAATGGCTAAATAAATTATAGTATATGAAGGTTATGGAATATTACTGTTCTGTAAGAAATGACCAACAGGATAATTTCAGAGAGGCCTGGAGAGATTTACATGAACTGATGCTAAGTGCAATGAGCAGAACCAGGAGATCATTGTACACAAGAAGATTATATAACAATCAATTCTGATGGACATAGCTCTCTTCAACAAGGAGATGATTCAAACCAGTTCCAATTGTCCAGTAATGAAGGGAGCCATCTACACTCAGAGAGAGGACTAATGGGAACTGAGTGTGGACTATGACATAGCATTTTCATTCTTTCTGTTATTGTTTGCTTGCACTTTTGTTTTCCTTCTCAGGTTTTTTTCTTTCTAAATCCGATTTTTCTTGTGCAGCAAGATAACTGTATAGATATGTATACATATATTAAATTTAACATATAATTTAACATATTTAACATGTATTGGACTACCTGTCATCTAGGGGAGGAGGTGGGGGGAAGGAGGGGAAAATTTCTAACAGAAGATTTTGCAAGAGTCAATGTTGAAAAAATTACTGATGCAAGTGTTTTTGTAAATAAAAAGATATAATAATAATTTTTTAAAAAGTATAAAAAAGTATTCAACTTGCATTTAAATCCATCAGTTTTCTGGAAGTACATAGCAATTTTGATCATAAGTCCTTCAGAATTGTCCTGGATCTTTTTATTGATCAGAATAACTAAGTCACTTACAGTTGATTAATGAACAGTATTGCTGTTACAGCAATTGTTACAATGTTCTAGAACTGCTCACTTCACTTTGCATCAATTCATATAAGTCTTTCCAGGTTTTTTCTGAAAACATCCTGCTTGCCATTTCTTATATATGGCATAATAGTATCCCATCACAATTAGATACAACTTATTCAGCTTTTTCCCAATTGATAGACTTTCCCCAATTTCCTATTCTTTGTACCACAAAAAGAGCTTTCCCCCCTTTATTTTTGTACATATAGTTTCTTTTCCTTTTTTTTTTCTTTGATCTTTTGGTATAGGCCTAATAGTAGCATTGCTGGATCAAAGGTTATCCATAGTTTCATTACCTGTTAGGCATAGTTCCAATTTGCTTTCCAGAATGGTTTAATCTATTTAAAACTCCACTTATAGTGTAGTAGCGTCCAATTATTCTGCACTGTCTTTAACATTTATTATTTTTCTTTTCTGTGATATTAACCAGTCTGATAGATGTATGATGATACCTCTGAATTGTTTTTAATGTAATGTAATATAAATGTTTTTACATTTTTCTAATCAATAGTAATTTAGAGTATTTCTTTTAATATGATAGCTTAGATTTTTCTTCTGAAAACTTCCTATTCATATCCTTGGCCTATTTGCATTCTTATAAATTTGACTCAGTTCTCTACATATTTGAGAACTCAATGCCTTTATCAAAGAAATGATGTTAAAAAAAAAAAAAAACAACTTCCTATTTTCCTTTTAACCTTGGCTGAATTGGTTTTGTTTGTGCAAAATTATCCATTTTACATTAATGCTATCTTTTGTTTTGTCATTCTTACCCAGAAATCTGATAGGTAAAAATTCCCTTATTCCCCTAATCTGCTTATGATATCATCCTTCTGTCTAAATTACACATCCATTTGGAGTTTATGAGATGTTGGTCTAGCCTCATTTCTGCCAAATTGCTTTATAGTTTTCCCAGAAATTTTTGTCAAAAGAGTGAGTTCTTGTCCCCATAGCTTAGATTTTGGGGTTTATCAAATATTAAATTACTTTTGTTATTTATTTTTGTGTGTTGTTTATCTAATCTATACTACTAATCTACTACTCTATTTCTTAGTATTAGATTATTTTGATCATTACAACTTTTTAATACAGCTTGAGATTTCATACTGCTAGGTTATCTTCTTTCACATTTTTTATTGATTCCCTTGATATTTTTTACTTCTTGTTTTCCAGATGAATACATTTTCTAACTCAATACAATCATTTTTGTTAATTTGATTGTTATGGCACTAAATAAGTAAATTAATTTAAGTAGAAATGTTGTTTTTATTATACTGGCCCAGACTACAAACAAGCAGTTCCTATTTCCTTCATTGTTTACATCTATTTGTATGAAAAATGTTTTATAATTGTATTCATTGTAGTTTGGGGGTTTGTTTTGGGAGATAGACTCTCATGTATTTTATGTTGTCTGCAATTATTTTAAATGGAATTTTTCTTTCTAGCTCCTCCTACTTTTTTGTTGGCAAAATTATATATATATAATATGTATGGATAATTATATTTTATAGTCATAATATATAATATATAAATATATATATAATATTTATGGAGAGAGATGCTGATGATTTATGTGGATTTATTTTCTATTCTGCAACTTCGTTGAAGTTGTTAATTATTTCAACTAGTTGGTTTTTTTTTTTTTTTTTTAGATGTTTTTTTACTTTATTCTTTGAGATTCTCTAAGTATATATAATGATATTATTTACAAAGAATGGTAGTTTTTTTTTTACCCTTATCGACTATTCTAATTCTTTCAATTTCTTTTTCTTCTCTTACTGTTATAGGTAGCATTTCTAATACAATCTTGATTAACAGTGGTGATAATAGATACCATGATCTTATTGGGAAGGCTTCTAGTTTATTCCCATTACATCTAATGCTTGCTGATGGTTTTAGATAGATACTAATTTACACTTTAAGGAAAACTCTTGTTCTTATGCTTTCTGGTGTTTTTAATAGGAATGAGTGTTGTATTTTGTAAAAAGCTTTTTCTACATGTATCAGGATAATCATGTGATTTTCTGTTATTTATATAGTCAATTATGCTGATAGTTTTCCTAATACTGAAGCAGCTACACATTCTTAGTATAAATTCCATCTGGTTATAATTGTGAACCTAATCTATTCTACTGATTCACCCACCATCTAGCCAGGACTATTTTGTTTTAGTAATTACTATTCTATAACACAGTTTGAGATTTTTACTCCTAGGCCACCTTCTTTCACAAATTTTGCTGTAGGCTCTTTGCTTGTATTTTGTTTAATTTTTTGCATCAATATTCATTAGGGAAATTGTCCTATGATTTTCATTCTCTCTTTTTGCTCTTCCTAGTTTAGGTTTCAATGCCATATTTATGGTGTAAAAGAAATTTAGTAGAACTCTTTCTTTGTCCATTTTCCCAAATAGTCTATTTACCATGGGAAATAGTTATTCTTTAAATGTTTGATAGAACTTACTTTTGAATCCATTTACATCTGGGAATTTTTTCTTCCTTTTTTCCCTAAGGAGGGAGCTCATTTAAAATTTGTTCAATTTCTTTTTCTAAGATATAGTTTTTTAAATATTCTATTTACTAATATTAATCTGAGAAATTTATATTTTTATAAATATTAATCCATTTCACTTAGATCATTAGATTTGTTGGCATGTAATAGGACAAAAGAGTTCCTAATAATTAATTTAATTTCATCTTTATTAATGATAAATTTTTGGTGGTAAATTCATCCTTTTCATTTTTGCTACTAGTAATTTGGTTCTCTTTATACTTATTTTTTAATAAATCAAATGAACTTATGGTTTATTTATTTTCTTGGTTTTGTTTTCATAAAATAGATCCTAATTTTATTTGTTCAATGCTTTTCTTGCTTTCAGATTTATACATCTCTCTTTTGATTTTCAGGATTTCAAATTTGGTGTTTAATTGGAAATTTTAATTTTTTTTCCTAGTTTCTTTTTTAATTACATACCCAATTCATTGATTTGATCTTTCTCAGTTTTGTTGACATAAGCCTCTAGAGAGAGAAATTTCCCACAAAATACTGCTTTGGTTGCATCCCATAAATATTTGTATGTTTTCTCATTGTCATTATTCTCTTTAATTAAATTATTTACTGTTTCTATTATTTGTTTTTTGAACCACTCATTCCTTAGGATTAGATTATTCAGTTTCCATTTTTAATCTGTTTTCACAGTTTTTCATTAAATGCAATTTTGTTGCATTATGATTTGGGAAGGATACAGTTAATATTTCTGCTTCTCTGCATTTACTGTGAGGTTTTTATGTTTTTATGTTACATTTTTGTGAAGAAAAAGATAAACTCCTTTCTATTCCCATCCTATTTTTTTCAGAGATCTATCATATCTAACTTTTTCTAAAATTATATATATCTCCCTAACTTCTTGTTTATTTTATGGTTAGAATTATCTAATTTGGGGAGGAAAAATCTGAGATCACCCACTAAATTACTATTTCCTCTTATAACTCAGTTAACTTTTTCATTAAAAAATTGGATGCTATGTCTATTGGCACATATATGTTTGATAATGATATTACTTCATTGTCTATGGTACTTTTTAGTAAAAATTATGTTTCCCTGATTATCTCTTTTGATTAGGTAAGTTTTTTTGTTTTTGTTTTTGTTTTTTGCTTTTGCTCTGAGATCATGATTGCTACCTCTGCTTTTTTTTTTTTTAGTCTCAGCGGAAGCATAAAAGATTCTTTACCAGCCTCTTATTTTTACTCTCTGTATGTATCTCTGATTCAAGTGTGTTTCTTGTAAACAAAGAAACATATTGTTGGATTGTGGCTTTTAATCTATTCTACTATCCACTTTGGTTTTATGAATGAGTTCATTCCATTTACATTCACAATTATAATAACCTGAGTATTTTCCTCCATTCTATTTTTTCTTCTTATTTATCCCTTCCCCCATCCATCCTCCTCAAAAGTCTATTTAACTTACGACTTTTGCCTTCCTTAATCCATCTTCCTTTATAACAGCTCCCCTCCCTCAATACACATTTTCTTTTATCCCCTTTCCTTCTCTTTTGAGTAAGACAAGTTTTCCTACTTAATTTAATGTGTATTTTATTCCCTCTTTGAGCCAATTCTGATAAGAGCAAGATTCAAATATTTCCTGATATCACCCCCCCCACTTTTCCCCCTCTACTGTAATAGCTTTTCCTTTCACACCTCTTAAATGTGAAATAATTTTCCCTATTCTACCACTTCTTTCCCTTTTCTCCCAATACATCAGTCTTTCTCTCCTCAATTTTTAAAGAAAATTGTCCCATCATAAACAATTCACACCAGTGCTCTTTATTATGAGTTACAAGTATCATCTTCCTATATAGGAATGTAAACAATTTAACCTTATTAAATCCCTTATGACTTCTTTTTAATATTTACCTTCTTTATGCTTCTTTTCAGTTTTGTGTTTGACTGTCAAATCTTCTGTTCTGGTCTGGTCTTTTCAACAGGAATAATTGAAAGTTCTCTATTTCATTAAATTTCCATTTTTCCCCTGAAGGATTGTACTCAGTTTTTCTGGATAGGTGATTCTAGGTTGTAATTCTAATTAATTTGCCTTCTAGAACATCATATGCTAAGCCTCTAGCTATATTTGTAAAGTCAGCAATGATGGTGGTGTCCAGAGAGATGTGGGCAAGTCTAAGGCTACCTAACTTTAGGGAAAAGGAATTATGGTCGAAGAATAAGAATAAAAAAGAAAGATAAAATGAATGGGCAGAATAGAAGAGAGAATACAGATGGAAGGGATGGAGAAAATATTTCTATCATCAGTGGCCTTAAGCCTTAGATACTATTTAATAGCCGCTCTGCTTTGTTCTCCTGATCCAGGAGCTTAATTTAGAGCTAGAAGTCACTTCAGAGATCTTGTTCAACATTCTCTTTATATGGATGAGGAAACTAAGGCTTAAAGTAATTAAGTGGTTTCCCTAAGATCTTGCAGGTAGTAATATCAGAGGTAGGATCCAGGTCTTCTGAATCTGAATTCTCTGACCCTAGGGCCAGTAAGTACTCTTTTCATTGATCCTCCCTCTCTTGTGTATGAATAGCAGAGAATAATAGGGCTGGAAGGTCAGTCCAAATTTCATATTACAGAGGGAGAGAAAACTTAAAGGCCAAGAGTTATATGACTTGTCAAGGATCATATAACTAGTTAATTGCAAATCTGAAATTAGAACCCAGATCTTTAATGATCTGATCCAGTCTTGCAGTCTATCTCCTATATCAAGTTTTCTTTTCCTTCCTTGGTGCAATGAAAACACCTTCTTTTGAGCAAGAGATAATTTATCTGTCAGATGTTTGAAGAAGGGAAGAATTATGACCAAAGAAGAACTAGAGAACATTATGAACTGAAAAATGGATATTTTTGATTATGTTAAACTACAAAGGTTTTGTCCAAAGAAAAGAAATGCAGCCAAAATTTGAAAGGAAGCAAAAAGCTAGGAAACAATTTTTATAGCCAGAGTTTCTGATAAAGGCCTGATTTCTAAAATATATAAAGAACTGAGTCAAATTTATAAGAATATAACTCATTTCCCAATTGGTAAATGGTCAAAGGATAAAAACAGAGAATTTATAAAAGAAATTAAAGCCATCTATAATCATCTGAAAAAAATGTTCTAAATGACTATTTAGAGAAATGCAAATTAAAACAACTCTGAGGTAATACCTCATACCTAACAGGATTGGCTAAAATGACAGGAAAAGGTAATGATAAATGCTGAAAGAGATGTGGGAAAATGAGAATACTAATGCCCTGTTGGTGGAGTTGTGAACTGACCCAATCATTCTGGAGAGCAATTTGGAACTACATTTGATCCAAGAGCCTCACCACTGGGTCTGTATCCCAAAGAGATAATAAAAAATGGGAAAGGACCCACATGAGCAAAAATGTTTGCAGCAGCTCTTTTTGTGGTGGTAAGGAACTGGAAATTGAGTGGCTGTCCACCAGTTGGAGAATGACTGATTAAGTTATGGTATATGAATGTAATGTAATATTATTGTTCTTTAAGAAATGATGAGCAAGCTGATTTCAGAAAAGCCTGGAAAGACTTACATGAATTGATTATGAGTGAAGTGAACAGAACCAGAACATTGTGCACAATAACAGCAAGTTTATGGGATGATCAACTAGGATAGATTTATCTCTTCTCAGCAATGTGGTTATCCAAGATAATTTCAATACTTTGGAAAATTCCATTCACATTCAAAAGGAATGCAATGGACACTACAGAAATTGAATGTGGATAAAAGCATATTATTTTCACCTTTTTTGTTTTTTTTCTTTCTTTCTGTGGTTTTTTCATTTTGGTCTGATTTTTCTCACACAACATGGCAAATATGAAAATGTTTTAAGAGATTGTACATGTATAATCTGTTTTAGATTGCTGTCTTGAGGGGGCAGTAAGGGAGGAAGGGAGAAAAAATTGGAACTCAAAGTCTCATAACAATAAATGCTGAAAATTATCTTTATATGTAACTGGAAAAATAAAATACTATTGAGGAAAATAAAGAAAACACCCTCTCTTTTGAATTCCTATTCCACAGGTAAGTGGAATCACATTTTAACAATCGTCCTATATAATTGATTTTAGAAATTTTTTTTAATTGGCTATGTTTCCCTGATTATGCTATAAATGCATCCAATATTGGGCTCAGATCTCTTATATATCCATACCCTTAGGATCCAGCTGAGTGATCTGTATGTATTAGACAATTGTCAAATACTTGATGGTGATAGTACAAAGGCAAATATGAAGAAAATATAATTCCTGCCCCGCAATAGTTTATAGTCTAATTAGAAAGGCAAAGTTAATATACATTAAAATACAAATGACAACACAAAATGATATGCAATAAGGGACATGTAAGTGATAAAGAAATAAGAACTTTAAGAGTTCATGTATTTAGAAAGAAGAGATCACTGAATCCTGGGATAATCAGAGAGGGCTTCACAAAGTGGTAGATTATGGTCCTAGGTACTAGGTAGACTATGGTACCTAGGTACTAGGTAAGTTTGGAAAGACAGAGATAATGGGGGAAAATATTCCTGGGGGATGGTGGGAAGCAAGGGGAATAGCATGAAGTGTGAATTCAAAATTCTAAAGAAAGACCTTACCTCAGGGATTATAGAAAAGATAATTAAGGGATACATTAAGGATGGAGGAAGGGGAGAAGGGAAAGACAGGAGGACAGTGTATTTATCCATACCGTTCCTTTTTCAAATTTGTTAGTCCTGTTTTCTGATTTGCCAAGATACCTTTCCCCTGTGTCACCAAGGTCTCCATAGATTGTGATGAAGACCTTCGCATCTGTACCAGCCCCAGGTATATTCCCAGTGAAGATCTGCACTGAATAGAGAACAACTACACAAATAAACAGACAGGAGGGAGAAAAAAAAAACATAATTTAATGCAAGAGAGCTAAATCCATAGGTAGCATCAATGAAACACATAAACCCAAATGATCAGTAGTGTAGATTCAGATGTTACCATAGATGTTCCAGGATAAAACTTTGTGCAAACAGATATATTGACCAGATCTTTTAAAAGGCTGATAGAAAGGATTTGTATGATGAGCTGGGAGCCTTCTGATATAGACAATAAGGACACACCACTCCTTTTACTTTTGTTTCTGCATATCTAGATGTCAATGCTCTTAGAATATCCATACCCTTATTTAATGTGCTAATAAGAAGCCTAGCTATATTCAGAACACAGAGTGCATCCAAAAATTTTCAAAGAGATTTAAGAGACATAGAGAGTGGATGGATATCTATTCCACCTTAGTCCCAGTCCTAGATAAAGATCAATTTAAATGCACACATCAAGATAAGCTTAAGAAGGTTGGCCAATGTTAATTCTCACAAGAACTGACTGAAAGTTGTGATACTGTGATCATTAAATCCACATTATAAAATTATTAGTGCTTCTAATTTGCAAGTGACTTCTATGTGAAACAAGTCCATTATGTTCAAGAGATTCAATATTACCAAGGCCCCTCTGGCTAAACTTGATATAAACTAGAGTTTGGACTCTGGCTGCAATGCAGACAAAACAAGCTGTTCATTGGATTTTTCACTTTCCAGCTGCATTTATTGGCATCATGAAGACATAGACAGCCTTGGGTCTCTAACAGCCATAGGGCATAATTGGTCTGTCAATGTAAGGATCTTGACTCCATAAAAGACAAGTCTTTTTGAACCTTAGTCTCAGAATGTAATGCAATGTCATTGGAACCGTCATTAAACATCCTTATTTTTCTTCCTCTGTGGAACTTGGAGGAGCTAGCAAAAACTGATTCAGCTCTTGGGTGCTGAACAATGTGGATGTGCAATGAAATATGGCTATTTCTGGATCCCTCCTCCTTTCCAATACCCACCTTGGGCACAGATCGTTAGTGAAAGAATGTTTCCCTAGAAACACTATAAAGAGCAACACAGTTTTAATAGCACATTAGTAAAATATAATGGCCCCAAGAGAGTAATTTGGGCCACTTTCCAGGGCATTCTCCTGAGATTTCAAATGAAAAGGGATTCTAAATGAAAATTCCACGTAATTTCATAGCATCTCAAAGTTGGGGAGAAGACAAATGTTTATGGTAACTGAATTTCTAATCTATGAATGATCAGCAACTAGATTCAAGGAGCAATAGAAGTAAAAAGAAAGGCAGTAGGAACATGATGGACAAGGAAACCTTCCTGTTCTACAGGCACAGAAGGATTTTGGTGGATGGGAGCTGGAATTTGGAGGTTCTTCTTCTCAATCATCCATGAGAGCTTTCTTCATAGGATAGAAGAAAGAGGGGGTGTGTGGGATTCCCTACTTATCCGAATGATCTGATCTAAATAAGCTAATGTAGATAGTTCAGGTAACAAAGTAGTTTGTTTGGATCTTGAATTATCCTATAATTTTATTTATACCATTGTTGTCTATTTGGGATATCAGGAAACTTTGGCATTACAAAACTAAGTGGAAAATTTGTGGTATACTGCATTGTTTCCCAAATATCTCCTTTATCAAATGCAGCCAAGAATGCAATGAAGGTGTATGTGTGTATGTTCGTGTGTGTTGGGATACATGTATAGGTATAAGAATGGGTTATAGATCAATAGATAGATGAACATTCATGAAACTAGTCAGATTAATCCAGTGACAATGGCCATGTCATAAATAAGCTCACTCCATTTTTTGGCTCTGGGCAATTTGCTGTCTCCTATGCCTGGAACATTTTCCTTCCTCATTTCAGCTTACTGATTTCTCTAGCTTCCTTTAAATCCTAGTTAAAATTCCATTTTTTTCCAAGAAGCCTTTCCTAACCTGTCTTGTTTCTAATGCCTCCCCTTTCTTAATTATTTTTTATTTATCCTTTATATCACTATTTGCATATATTTGTTTGCATGTTACCTCCTTATTTGGATTGGGAGTTCCCTGAGTACAGATACTGTCTTTTGTTTCTTTTTTTTATTCCCAGAACTTAGCAAAATGTCTGGGCACATAATGTATGCTTTTAATAAATAAATGTTCATTGGTTGATTGGTGTGAATATTCACAAAATGCACTTATAAGAAGGATGTGTGATTTCAGTGGTAAAGACTATAATGTCTACTTTATAATGTAATAAAACTTAAAAAACATATATACTCATCCCTTAATTTACATGTGCTGATGAGCACTGTCTCCTTCAAATAATCACTTTGGGAGACTCTATAGCCCAGCAGTACTTGCCAGTTTTCAGATCCTTATTGGAACAAACTTTTGAGCCTGTGATAGATTCTCTTATAAATGTGCAATGATGGAAATTCATCATTCTTTGAAGACATCCAATTTTTTTTAGAAATAGCCAAAAGTCATTTAGAGCCAACTTTGGAGGGATAAGATTAGTCATCATGTTGAATAAACCTGTTTTTAGTCAAAAAAAAAAAAAACAGGCATTGCTGTCAAGTAATAAAATTGATTTTTCGTGTAACATATAATGGCAAGAATGGCTGAACTTATTGAAAGAACTGGAAAAGCAAGTGGAGATTGGATGGAGGGTGAGACAGGATAAAGATGAGGATGAGGATGATAGGTCAAGGTAAAAAGAAGCAGGGGAAAAAACACCAAGAAGTCAAGCATGGAAAAGGCTTTAGGGAATACTTATAGATAAGGGAGGGAGAAAGTTAAGGTACTAACATAAAAAACAGAAGTAATTAATTCAAAGTCTTATAATGTTGATGAATCATTTTAGCCATGGCTGACTCTTCATGCCTCCATTTGGGGTTTTCTTGGCAAAGATGCTGGAATGATTTGTCATTTCCTTCTCCAGCTCATTTTATAGATGAGGAAACTGAGGCAAATAGGGTTAAGTGACTTCCCCAGAACCACACAATCAGTGATATCTGACACTGGGTCTGAACTCATGAGAATGAGTCTTCCTGATTTCAGACTCCGTGTTCTAACCACTGCACAAGCTAGTGGCCAAATGAAATGAAAGGAGAAAGTTTCAAGAAGTAGTTGGTCAAAAAAGTGAGGCCTAAGAAAAGTTGTCTGGTTCACATTGATCTTGAACTCACACCTTGGCTTTCTTAGTACCATTCACTAAGTTCTGATAAATTTGGGATACTCACCACAATTTGAAACATATCTGAATTCGAATAGCAACTAAGGACAGAGAAAAAAGGATTAAGTTCTACAGTTCAGAAGAAAAAATATACTGAAATAAATCTTTATCCTATTGAAGAAGATTCAGTGAATAGTCGAAAGATTAGTTAGTCAAAAAAAAAAAAAAAGAGGTGAGAAGAAACCAGGAGACAAGATAATCTATAGATGGGGTCATTTGTCCCTAAACAATGAGATTTGGTGATACAGAAAGATCTCATCTATCTAAAACTCAGCTGCTCAACAACTGTGTCTATCTAGAATTTTTTAGTCCAATACAAGCATCAAAATTGTCCAAGCTACCAAATATAGATATTACAAAGTATACATATACAAAAGATTTGTATTCATATTTTATTCTTAGAAAAATTTCTTATACGCTTATTTAGATTTTTTAATTCTTATTTTGCACACAATCCTGACAGACTCAACTATCTGATGTTCAAGCCCACAGCAAATGAGAAAAAGACAATTAGGAGAGAGTCTGCTACAAGATGGCATGCTGGCAGCTATAAGAGATGATAGTTAAGAGCCTGACATCAAGAAAGGATGCAGGAAAACTATAAAAGCAGATACAAGCTCTCAGAAAGAACTTTTTCTGAGTCTCAATCAGGGAACATCTAATGTAGAATACAAATAGGAAATGAAAACATCATTGTCTTATTGTGCAGTACACAAGTTAATGTTCATGATGATGTCTTCAAAGCAAAGTTAAATGACATTCAGTATTTATTGTTTTAGGAATAAGGGGAGGGCACAATGCATTTTAGAAAAATGTTCATCCCATAAGATCAATGTTTTTAAAGTCAATATTTATAGATCAAACTCTCATTTATCTGGAATAATTCATAATCATATAACAACAAAAATTATGTTTCAAGGTAGAATATAGATTTGTCTTCATACTTACTGTCCAAAGGTTCCTCTATTTCCTTATAAATTTGTCTTAAAGACCCATCTTTCATCACTTTCTCAGTAAACATATCAAATGGGACCAGTTCTCGGATGGTCTTCTTATCATCTTCAGAGGTGGCAAGCCATCTATCACAAGCAAATGTCACAGTCTCTGATCCCTAGAGCAAAGAGGAAGGAAAAATAAATTCAACTTTCAACCTATCTCCACCCCACTTGCCCACACTCCTGCCCACACTTTATTTTTTGTTACTACTTATGGAAGTGCTCATTGCTCTACCTCCTTCCCTCCTTATGTTCTAACACTTGAAATGGCTCAGCTTCCTGATAAAGTTTCCCTGATCAGGGAGCTGAGTCATTTGTGTTTAGGTATAGGAAGAGACTAGTGACATCATGAGTGTGATGTGTTGACTTATATGTGAATTGGATTTGAGTGAGACAAGAGCTGCACAAAGTGATCAACCTTGCTTTCTCTTCCAGAGACATGAGAATCCAGTGGCAAGACATAGATCAAGATGACCCAGGATGCAATGGGTGACCTTTAAGAAAGTGATGCTTTAGGGGAATCGTCATCAATGAATAGAGAATGGATGTATCACTATATTATGAGGCTCTTAAATATACTATGATATCCTGGGTGTCCATTTAATACATTGCCAATTTGTAACCAGGAGGCAGTTGAAAAAATAGGTATATTTAGATCTCATGAACTTATGTGGTTGCGTAAATACATGTGTGTATGCATTTGGCTATGTATCTTTATTGATATATGAGTGTGTTTATTTTGAGTGTGGATATCAGTATACAGTGTGGAGTGGGATGTGGAGAGACAGATGACTAGACCCATCTCCTCCCCTTTACTGACAAACAATTTTACAAAATTGTGCACACCCCAGGTCTCCACTTCCCCATTATCTGCTCCACTTAAGGGCTTGGTGCCTGGTTTCTGCTCCCCATCATTCTGCTGGAACTGGGATGTCCAAGGCTAGTGATACCCTTCCAATAACTAAATCCAAGGGTCTTTTTCCCAGCTCTCCTTTTCATTCTTCTATGCTATAATTGATACTTCTGTCTATACCCTATTACTCTATATCTTCTTTAATTAAAGAGATATCAGCTTCCTGTGTCTTATTCCTCCCTTCCTCCCTCCCTCCCTCCTTCCCTTCTTTCCTTCCCTCCCTCCCTCCTTCCTTCTTCCCTCCTTCCTTTCTTCCCTCCTTTCTTCCTTCCCTCCCTCCCTCCCTCCTTTCTTCCTTTCCTCCCTCCCTCCCTCCTTCCTTCCTTCCCTCCCTCCCTCCCTCCTTCCTTCCTTCCTTCTTTTCCTCCCTCCCTCCTTCCTTCCTTCCTTCCTTTCCTCCCTCCCTCCTTCCTTCCTTCCTTTTTTCCTTCCTTCCTTCCTTTTTTCCTTCCTTCCTTCTTTCCTTCCTTCCTTCCTTCCTTCTTACTTTCCTTTCTTCCTACCTACCTTCCTTCCTTTCTTCCCAGAGATAATCAAGATTAAATGTCATGACCACAGTCACATAGCTACTAAGACTCAGGTCCTCCTGAGTCTAGTTTCTGTGCCCTATTCACTGCACCATCTAGCTGCCTTCCTTTTCTATTTTCCTCAAATTCCTTCCTTCCTCTCTGTACCCACTGATGCCAATTTCTTGGTCTATTACAACAGCCTATTGGCATTCCAATTTCAGAAGGGTCTTCTTCATACACGGGTCTGCTCATGTCACTCATTTAATCAAAAATCTTAAGTTGTACTCAACTGCCTGCCAACTAAAGTTCAAATTCCTTTGTATGACATTTAAGACCTTTCACAACCTGGTGCCACACTCCCTTTATGGCATTTTGCCATATTGTTCCTTTTTGTGCACTCTATATCCTAGTTTCACTGGCCTGTTTTCTGGTCCTGAGATATGTTCTGCGCTTTTCTGACTTTGTTTTCACTGTTTTCTATGGCTATAATATCCTCCTTTCCTATCTTTGATAGTTGAATTTTTATCTATCATTTATTGTTTTTTATACATCTGTGATTTCATCAGTGCAAGGAGCTCCTAATGAGGGAATTTCCTTTACAAATGCTGATGATTACCTTCTCTGCCACTTATAAACTAAGAAAGTTGCTTGACACATTGAGAAATTAAATGATTTCCCCAGGATTATGGCCAGTGTGTTTCGAAGTAAGATTTGAATACAGCTCTTCCTGTCCGAGTTCTATTACACCATGCTGCATCATCCATGTTTTAAAATCCAATTCAGATACATTCTTTTCCATAAAGCCTTACATGATCACTCTGTCAATGTCAACTTTTTTTTTTAGTTTAATACAGCACTTTGTTTTGAACTTCCTAATTTTAATCAGCAATATCATGTTTAGCTCTCTGTGTTTGCACCATTCTCCATTATATTAAACTTGAAGATTGTATATTACCTGAAATTTGCATCTTTCCTGTATCTAACACAATATTCTGACCATCATGTCTTTAATAAATGTGTTTTGAATATATAAATCAAATTAATAAATGACTCTTTGCCCCTTAGAGTAGGGTTTTTGTTTAGTTTTGGTTTTGAGACATTTAGTACAAAATCTAGCCCTGAATCTGAGTGGAAAATGCAATTTTCATAATCTGCTTTGCAAACTCTAACTTATCAAAACAATGAAGGCTTCCAGGTAGTTGCAAGAAATCCTAGGGAAGGAACATACATCTTTATCTGGCAGGAGTCTTCGGATATCCACATGATCACAGTGCCACCCGGCATTCATGCCTGCATTGTCATGTCCAATACGAATTTTTTCAATAACTTCTCCCACATCCTCCATCTGAAGAGAAGACAAAAAATACAGGACACTAGCTTAGTATTTAAAAAAAAAAAAAGCAAAACATTTAATGAATAAATCAGGGAAAGAGCAATAAAAATGTTATCCCCAGAAAATCCTATTTCTCCCTTACCCTCTGGCCATGGCAGTGAGAATTGACTTTAAGTCATTCTTTGACTCACAAGAGAATGGAAAGCTTCCCCAACAGCTTTGGGAAAAGATTGCAGATAAGGGAAGGAGGCAAGGCCTTTCTACATCTGAGACACTTTTCATTATCCAATTGTATCTCTTATGGCTCTTTCTCTGCCAGAGTTGGTATATTAACACATCAACCATCTTATCAGTGGGACTGGCCTTTTGATACAATTGCTCCCATTAAGAGGAAAACTGAAGGTAAGAAGAAGAGAGAAAAATACCCAAAGACTGAGAAGTGGACAATGTGGCTGGACTCCCCCAATTTCCCCTGCCCCAGGCAGGATTAAGTTGAAGAAAAAGAACCAGAACAGGGAGTTCTATATAATGCTGTTGCCAAGTCAATGTATGAAAAGATTCTGGATTTTTGTTGGATTTGGTTTTGTTTTGAGAGTGTGAGAGAGAGACGGAGGGAAGAAAAGAGAGAGAAGAGGCGGTAGGGAAGGGAGGAAGCTAGGGGGAGACGGAGACAGAGATAGAGACAGAGACAGAGAGACAAAGAATGTAACATAAAAAAGCATTGCACTTGAATTGAGAAAGACTTAGATTTAGAAATTAGTTCTGATGCTTTCTACTATGTGACCATGAACAAAGCACAACCTCTCTGAGTCTCATTTTCTTCATCTATAAAAAAGAAGAAAATAATACATATAGTGTTATATGTATCTCAGGATTATATGGATCAAATGAGATAACATAAAGATTTTTAAATCAATATATAAAGTATCTTATAATACATAATAAGTCCATGCCTAATATATTTTCTTTCTTCTTTTTTTGTTTTCTTATTAGCTACCCTTCCTTTTGAAACATCCCTCCTAGATCAAGAATCTCTAGGAAAATATTGAAAAAAATGTGAAAAAAAGGTAAAGAAATCTAGCAGTATTTGACTTTGAACTACACTAAACAGCAATAATCATCAAAAATAATTGGTAAATTTTTTAAAAAGGTAAAGAAGAAATTAGGTACATGAGATACAGGAGCAAACAAACACAGACATGTAATAACTACAAGGTTAAAAACTTGTAATTTGCTAAAAATTGCTGGGAAAATAGAAAAGAAATTGGGCAGAATTTTATTTCTGACCAACATCTCACATTGTATATCACAATAAACTCCCAATGACTATATGGCTTAGATATAAAAGATCACATCATGAGCAAATTAGAGGAACAGGAAACTGGAGGAAATACTTTTCATAATTATGGTTAGGCAAAGATTTATTGACCAAACAAGGGATAAAGAAAGTTACAGGAGATAAAAAAGACAATTTAGAATACATGAAGTTGAAGATATTTTGGACAAACAAAATTAACACAGCTAAAACCAGAAGGGAAACAGTTAACTGAAAAAAATCTCAGCAGCAAGTTTCTCTGATAAAGACATGATATCCAAATTATATATAGAAAGACTTTGAACAAGAACAATTGTCAAATAGATAAATGATAAAACAATATGAACAAATAGGTCTCAGAAGAAGAAAATTATACTATCAAAAATTTAAATCACTGCATTTCTACTTCATGTTTTTAATATTAGCAAAAAAATGAAAATAAAGAAAAATGATAATTATTGCTGGGGCTGTGGAAGAACAAGAACAGAGAACAATTTACTATTTATGGGGCTGTGAATAGGTCCAACCATTCTAGAAAGAAATTTGGAATTATATGCAAAAAGTATTAAACTATATATAAGTTTTGACATATACTTCAAAGAAATCAAAGTTAGAAAGAACCAATATGTACAAAATTTTCATAACAATACTTTTTAGTATAGCAAAGAAATGATAATTAAGAGAAAGCTCATCAACTTAGGGCCAAACAAATTATTATAAGTATATAAATATAATGGAATATTATTTTGCCATAAAAAATTTAAAAAGAAACTCAGAGACACATGAGATTTGTATGTAATGTTACAGAGTGAAGTAGGCAGAACAGGGAAAACAATTTATACAACAACTATGAAATTTGCAAAGGAAATTAACTTTGAATGACTCTAATCAATGTAATAATCAATTACAGCTACAGGAGGTTGTTATGAAACATACTTTCCATCTATTACTAGAGAGGTGACTATCTAGCATGCAGAAGAAAGACAGATTTTCTGATATGATCAATACATAACTTTGTTGTTATTGCTCTGTTTATTTTTTTATATAAGGGAGAAAATGAGTCAGGGCAGAAAAGAAGAGGGTTAATGATAGTGATGCAAAAAAATTAAAGAAAATAAATTTAAAATGTCAATGTTTTTAAACTGCAGAAAAAACAGAATAAAGTTCAGAGGAAGACAAAATATAGGCTTTATTATGAGCTTAGAACTAAAGTATAGACTTTATTATGAGCTTTAAAATAAGTTTGGTTTTGAGATTCATGATTTTTATGAGATTCACTATCAGATTTATGGCTTCATATTCTCTCCCCACCTCCTCCCCATTCTTTGTTTGTGGTAATGGTCATATTTCTTGGTGTTCAAATAACAAAAATCATATAAACTCAAGGAATAGGAATTTACTACTTTGTTTCAATTTAACTAAAGAGGAAAGGATATATATACTGTTTGGTTGCCTCTTTTTAGGAAGAACATATGATAAAGATGTACTAGAATATGATGGCTGGGTTCACAAAGCCATGCCATGTAAGAATTGGATGAAGGAACTAAGCTGAGGAAGAGAAGATTTAGAGGACATAAGATAAATGTCTTCAAGTATTTTAAGGACTCTCATATAGAAGAAAAATTAGACTTGTTCATCTTGGCTCTACAGAACAGAATTAAGAGAAATAGATGAAATTTGCAGTGGCTGATTTTAGCCTGAGAGAAGGGGAAAGTTCTTAACAGTTAGAATGACCTAAAATTAGATGACTCAGGGATAGTGACTTCCAAATAATTGGAGGTTTTAAAGGAAAGCCTGGACAACTACTTGTTGAAGATCATAAAATCAGATAAAGAACCTCAGAATCTTTCTAGTCTAATCTGAACAAAAATGTCTACTATAACATGCCTGACAAGTATCTAGTCTTTCCTCAAAAACTTTCATGTTTAGAAGAATTGCACATGTTTAACCTATATTGGATCACTTGCTTTCTAGGGGAGAGGAATGGGGGGAAGAAAGAGTAAAAAATCATGCTGCATAAGAAAAATCAGATCAAAAAGGAAAAATATGAGAAAGAGAAAAACAAGCAAACCACAACAAAAAAGATGAAAATACTGTGTTGTGATAACACATTCAATCCCCATAGAATTCTTTCTGGATACAGATGGCTCTCTCCATCAGAAATCTATTAGAATTGGCCTGAATCACCTCATTATTAAAAAGAACCAAGTACATTAGAGTTGATCATCACAAGTCTTGTTGTTGCTGTGTACAATGTTCTCTTGGTTCTACTCAATTCATTTAGCATCAATTTATGTTAAGTTTCAAGCCTAACTAATTTTTTCTAAAATTCTCTTCAGATCCTTAATTTTTTATTTATTCTTCTATTAGATTTTTCTGGATGTGCAAAAGACATACTGTAATCAAAAAAAAAAAAATAAAAGACATACTGTAGTCCCTAATAATTGTTTACTGCCTAGTTCTCCCTGGGATAGACTAATTTTTCCTTTAATTATTAAAGTTATATAATTTTGGATTCATATATATTAAGTACTGATATTTCTTTTCTGTAATTTCTTTAAGCATTATCTATTTTCCCTTTTTATCTCTTTTAACTCTTCCCATTTTTACTGTTACTTTGTCTAAGAACATGATTGCCATCCCTCTTTTTTTATTTTACTGAGGTTTAATAGATTCTATTCCAATTACTCATTTATATTTTGAGTGAAATTTCATGCTTTTAATGTTTATTCAAACAACATATTGTTGGGTTTTTCTTTTTGCCCTATTCTGCCACCCTTCTCCATTATTGGTCAACTTATATCATTTATATTCAATTACATTGTCAGGTTTGATTTCTTCTCTATCATATTTCATTCATTTCTTTAATTACCTTATACAAGGTAAATGAAGGTGAGGAAAGAAAGAAACAGAAATCAACATCAATAATCTATAGCTATCACCCAAATTTCTCCTTCCAGAGTCATTTCTCAATCTGAGTTTCTGTGATTATTATTTTTCACATCTCCCTCACAACAGAGGGAGTCAGCATTGTGAGAAAAGAGTGCATTTTTAACATCCTAAATGGAGTAAAGGAAATGCTCTCTTACCTCAGTATCCCAAGAGAATGGGATGCTAAAGCAGGCAGAGAGAGGGAAATAGAAGAAGGAAAGATTCAGTGAGTTACAACAATTGATTCCTTCTACCTGAGGAATTTTCTTATATTTTTCAAATCCATCAATGAAACTGATCTCAGTCTCCCGTGCAGATATGCCATGTTCTTTCTGATTTTAAGCCTTTGCTTATGTCATTCACCAGATCTCCTGATCTCCTTCTCTTTCTCCTCCTCCTTATCTCTTTACACATACATATATTCATATATATGTACATTTATGTCACTAACTCTTTGTGGATTATTCCATACTCCTTGTTAATTTCTGTGCTATCTTGTTTATTCACTATTTCATTTATTGCTCCTGCCTGTTCCCTTGAGGGCAGAGATTATGTTTTCTGCATCCTGTATCATAGTGCTGAAGTGCTCAATAAATATTGCTTGTTTGATAACTTCAGAGCCTCAGAGCATCAAGACAATTCAATTCAATGAGCATTTGTTAAGATCTACTATGCATGTGGCAATTTAATGCAGTGAATAGAATTTTGGCTCTGAAGTCAAGAAGGCCTGAGTTCAAATATGACTTCAAACACTTAGTATCTGTATGATCCTGGATAGGACACTTAATCCTATTTGCTTCTGTTTCCTCATCTATAAAATGAACTGGAGAAGGAAATGACAAACCTCCCCAATATCTCTGCCAAGAAAATCCCCAAAAAAGGTCACAAAGAGTCAGACAAACTGAAAAAATGACTGAAATGTGCATCTGACACTATGGTAGACACTAAACACACAAAACCCAAAATTAAATCTCTGCCCTCAAAGAGCTTACATTCTATTGGGGGAAGCAACATGTGCACAGATAACTACAAATAAATATAAAGTGTTAGGGAGGACAACTAGAAAGAATAAGGAAAGTATCATGCAGAAAATATCACTTAAACTACATCTTTAAAGTTGTAGGGGGATCCCAAAGGAGGTAAAGAAAATAGACCATTTTAGACATGGAGGACAGCATGTGCAAAGGATAGGAAAAGGATATGGAATGTTATATGTATAGAACAAGGAGGCCATTAGAAGGATAATAAAGAGAAACAATATGAAATCAGTCAGGAAAGCCAGGTTGACACCAAATTATGAAGAATTTGAAGTGTCATGTCAAGAAGTCTGTATTTTATCCCCAAAACAATAGGAAGTTACTTATGCTTCTTGACTTGGAGAATAGCATTATCTGACCTGCCTTAGTAATATCAGTTTGGCAAATATGGATATTAAATTATATAGGGGAAAGATGAGAACTAGAAAGGCCAATTTGAAGGTTATTGAGATAGTCCAGATGAAACCTAACCCAGGGAAGCAGCCATGTAAGTGGAGAAAGAGATGAATGTGGGAGATCTTGCGGAAAGATAATTGACCAGCCATGACAACTGAGTGGATGTGAGAGATTAGAAAGAGGGCTTAAAATGCTCTCCCTCATTTCCCAATGCTCATCTACATTCTACCCACACTTATTCCATGACGCATTCCTGGACTGCTCCATCCCATATTGATCCCTGTTGCCTCTCAACTCCTATAGCACTTAATGAATGGTACAATTTCTGCAAGTCTCTGAATTTCAGGCTTTCAGAAACTGCCAGCAAGATGACCTAATCATGCTCATATGCATATCCTGAGTGCAGAGCCACTTAATGAATGAATGTTTTTTGATTGATTCATTCATCAAACACGAAGCCTTGGTAACCTTGGAAAAGAGCAATGGCTCTGAATGAATTCAAACATCATCTCATTGGTGGCAATCCCATCTTGGTCATCCTGCTGCAAACCTTACAAACATTAGGACTCAATAGGGAGTAAGAAGGGGTAGGGAAGGAAAAGTGCATAACAGTGAGAAAACTTAGGTACTAGGTAGAATCTAGAAAGAGTGTTGGATTTGAAATCAGAAGCTCGAATCCCAGCTCTGCTTCTTATCATCCATGTGATTTTAGGTAAGTCATTAACTTTTTAAGATTTCCATTTCCTTGTCTGTAAAATGTTGTTGTTATTGGATCATGTCTCCATAACCCCATTTAGAGTTTTCTTGGCAAAGATACTGGAGTGGTTTGTCACTTCTCCAGTTCATTTTACAAATAAAGAAACCAAAACCATCAATTAAATGACTCGTCCAGGATCAAATGGTTATAAGTACATAAGGCCAAATTTGAACTCAGGCCTTCCTAACTCCAGAGCTGACTATCTACTAGGCCATCTTAAATTGGGCAATAATAACTAATACTCTCCCTTTCCCAGAGAAGATAGTTGAATAAAATGATTCTGAGGTCCCTTCCAGTTCTAAGATCTATGACTTAATGTATTTTTTTTTAAACAAAATACCATCTTATGTATAGTATTTAGTCCCTGATTCATGGACTGCTCTTTGTATATCTTAATCCTATCTGCTATAAGAAATGGGAAGTCAGAACTTGAGTTATTTTGGTCATTATCTCTTTTTTTAAAAACAATCATTTATTTGTTTTATTTTTCCCATGGAATTTATTATTTTTTCTTTTTAAAAAATTATTTTATTTTAAAAATGGAATAGGAAAAAAGAAAAACAGAAAAGGTATACAAAATAAAACAAAAGAGAACATTGTTATGTGCCAGCAGAATATATATATATATATATATATATATTAGTAGAAGAAATTATATTCATGAGTGTCCATCTTCTTTTCCTTATTTCCTAAAAATTGTTCTTGGTTTTTATCTTATAGATCCATTAGTTGATCATTCAGCACTTAACAGCTTAAATTGTGAGCATTTCATGAGCATAAAATGCTTCTATGGCTGGTGGTGCAGTGAAGGCCGCATTCTAATCACTGGAATTCTCTATTAGCTGGCATTTTTGTAAGTACAATGCCAAAGCTATATCTCTAATAACCACCTTGAGTCACTGTTAAGTTGTTGAAGAGCTTTCTGAATCATCAAATAAATAAGCAATTATGTTAAGTTTAGATTTAGTGTAAAGAACATGGTGACATATTCTGATATACCTGATATATCACTAAAATTCTGTGATTCATGGCTCTTAGGCATGGAATCTCTATAATCAGAATTTTGAGCTAACCAGTAATCTGAATTATCCAAGAATATTGGCTAACAGAGAATTTACTATATTTCTCCCTTGTCCACTGGATGATTTTCTTTTAACCCAGTCTCATTTCTAGGAGGCTCCATTCCTTTGGACTTGTATTGATTTTTAACCCTGCGTGCCAAACATCCAAGTGAATGAGTCCTTGAAGACGAGAGGCAGCTAGTCAGATGCTTTATGTTCTATAATTTTTTCTGTTTCTATATTTTTTTAATTATCCTTTTCCCTTAGTTTACTAAATAAAAGTTTCTTTTGAAAAATCTCCACTTTTTCTCAGTGAACTGAGGGGGAAAGTGATTGTCCAGACAGATATAAAAACAAAGTGGTGGGGAAAATCCCTGGTGACTCAGTAGCAATTTCACGCTGTAGATAAATTTGGAATTCCCAGAGGATAAAGCTATAAGGAACCTTAGAGACCATCTAGTTCAGCTAAGGGACAGCTATTACTTAAAGCCTCTTATTTTTTACATGGAGAAAGTTAGGACACCTACAGAGGTGGGACGCCTCACTAAAGTCATGCAGCTAGATGGCAACAGAGCTAGGACTAGATGCCAAGGCTCCTAATTCCCAATCTAGTAGCCTTCTTCCATACCATTATTGGCCATGTGTCAAGAGGAAAAAGACAAGGAATAAATATTCTGAGAGCAGTCAGTGCTTGCCTAACCATGCCCAAGAGAAACAACATTTTCATTTGGGGCTCCTCAAAATTTACTGAGGCCCCAGTCTCTTCTGGGGCTTATATAAATTTGAAAGAAAAAAAAAAAAACATGACAACAGTATCCAACAGCGGAAATTATAGATGAGTATTAATGGAGCACTCAATTGAAGAAAGCCTTGGAAATCTGCCAAAGAATGAGTATTTCTTTTGGCCTGCTTATGGTGCCAGGCTTGGATGACTCAAAAGCAATCACCCTTGACTATACTTTTATTTTAAAAAAAAAAAAGAAGATGAAGAACTGATCAGAGAGTGCTGGATCTGGATGCCCTCTGTGGAGAATGGGGAATGAAGCCCTTGGCACAGAAGACTACACTGGAAAGCAGGAAAGCTTTCTGTGACTGTGCTTCTTTCCAGAAAAACAGTTGAAATTTTATCTTCTTCCATAATACTTTACTCAGAAACAAACACTAGTTGTCTTTTGCCACAGAATAAAGTCTAAATTTAGTTTAGGGCTCAAAGCCCACCATAATCTGAATTCATTCTACATCTTCAACTTTTTCTCCCAACTGCTTTCCTGAGAGAGCACCTCAATTTACTCCAGTCAGGTTCTTCATCATTCTTTGCTTATGCTATTCTCCCATCTAGAATGCCTTTGTCTTTCCTTGTTTCTTTTTGTCTATCCACCCAAAAGCTGGTTCAAATGACACATAATCTCTACAATGTCTTCCCTGACTGTCATGTCTGGGCTAGCTTTCTCATGGTCTGACCCAGTCTCAGTCTGATCCAGTCTCCTCCAGCAGTCTGACAGTCTGATAGTCTCAACCAGTCTCCCCTCAGTCTGACTTTGTCCTCAGTTTAAATACCTTATTATAATTACATCATTACAGCATACTGAATATGTGTGAACTAGAGAACCATTACATCACCATGCTAAGTACTAAGTGTATATGGAAACTAGAGAACCATCACCTCATCAATTCCACTCAGTTAACACCTTGTTTCAAGTATACTTCTCCAGAGTTTCTGCTCTCTACACCTGACCAACCTACCCTAACTCTTAATTGCTCTTCCTCCTCTGAATGTAAACCCTTTTATAGGCTACCTCACTCATCTGGCACTCACTGTAACTCATATTGCTATCTACTGGTTCATGTACGAACCATATCTTCCCAATAAGGCTGCTTTTCTTTGAATACTTCCCTACCCAAACAGAGTTGGCATTTAGTTGAGGCTCAACAAATATATTTTTGAATGAACTGAAAATAGGTTACCTGAATTGATAATGCAGCTTGACAGACCTTTCAAAAATGAAATAAAATGGTAAGGAAAAAACACAGAACCACAAAACCAAGTGTGTGAGGGTATTTCTATCACTGGGCAATTACCTGCTATCCTATCTGAGAGATGCAAGAGCCTCTAATACAGAAACTCCTGAACAAAATGCTCTGTATGATGGTTAAACTGGTCACTGAACCAGAGAGTGACTTAGCATCTGGAGACTAGCACAGAAGAGTTAAGAGTTAAATTAGAAACTCAGACCATTAGCAAACATTGACATCTTTGTTCTTGGTACAAGTTCATGATAACCACCTGTGCTGGGGAATTTTCTCAGAAATCCAGCCAAAGCCTATGAAAACAGCTATGAAATGAGTCAAATTTCCTCACTTCTCTTTCTCCTTTCATTCCTCATCTCTCATCAACCCAGTTGCAAGTTTCAGAGATCTCAAAGTGCTAACCAGGAAGCAAGGGAAGCAGATCCCTACCTGACTTCTCTACCAATTACCAGTCTAGAACTCTTAAGGAGCATGGCAAGAAGGAAGGAGGGAAGGAGGTAAATAAGGAAGGAGGGAAGGAAGGAAGGAAAGAAGGAAGGAAAGAAAAAGGGAAAGAGGGAAGGAAGGAAGGAAGGAAAGAAGAAGGGAAAGAGGGAAGGAAGGAAGGAAAGAAGGAAGAAGGGAAGGGAGGAGAGAAGGAAAGAGGGAAGGAGGGAAGGAAGGAAGGAAGGAAGGAAGGAGGAAGGAAGGAAGGAGGGAAGTGAGGGAAGGAAGGAAGGAGGGAAGAAAGGAAAAGGAGGAAAGAAAAGAAGAAGGAAGGAAGGAAGGAGGGAAGGAGGGAGGGAGGAAGGAAGGAAGGAAGGAAGGAAAGGGAGGAAAGGAAAGAAGGAGGGAAGAGAGGAAAGGGAGGAAAGGAAAGAAGGAGGGAAGGGAGGGAGGAGGGAAGGGAGGAAGGAAGGAAGGAAGGAAGGAGGGAAAAAGGGAAGGAAGACCCTCTTTCCTAATATAGAATTAGAACTGAGGTCTCCTGAACCTAGTGTAGTGTATTCCATTTTACTCTGCAGATATCCATACCTATTTATTTTTTCTTTTCTTCTGAGTCATACCCATATCCATAGCCCCACTCTACCTCCACAATGAAGCAGGAGACAGAATTTCTCTCAAAAAATGCCTTCTGCTCTCTTTTGCTGGTGCACAGGTACTTCTGTTGGGTGCAGATGCCGTCACAGCCATAGATCACAATGAAGATGCTGGCATCAGTACCGGCAGCAAAGACATCACTGGTGTAGATGGTTATCTCATAGGGAATATCTAGAGGGTAGAGATCAGAAAGCTCAAATGAAAAGGTAGGTAGCCCGAGGGTGAAAGACTAGAAAGGGATTAAAAAATGAAGAATCATGTTAGATTTGGGCCTGGGAAAATGTATGTAAAATAGGTGGAGCTTGTGTTTAGTTGTCCTTCCTATCCCAGTCCCTTTGGGGAGCTTTTGTGTCTTGCCATTCGGGAACTGGGAGCTAGATGGTATAGTGGATAGAGCATCAGTCCGGAATCAGAAAGATCTAAGTTCAAAACCTCAGATACTAGCTGGGAGACTCTTGGCAAGTCATTCAACCCTGTTTTCCTCAGTTTTCTTTTCTGTAAAATGAACTGACGAAGGAAATGGCAAACCAGTGTCTTTGCCAAAAAAAAACACAAATGGGGTCATGAAGAGTCAGACATGACTGAAAAACAAACTACTTCATTTAGCCTGACTTGTGCTATCAGTTTGTTTTTGTTATGTTTGGTTCCCATTTCACTTTTCCTGCCCAATATCTTGTCTTCTCTCCGTGTCTTTCAAGATGACAAATAGGGGATAAATGATCCATGGCAGTGTGCTAATGGGAGAAGTTCTTATGTCTCAGATCAGAGGATCATGGCTTTATAATTAGATGGGCCCCAGAGGCCATCTAGATAGCCCCTCATTTTATAAATAAAACCTCCCCAAGGACAAGCGATTGCTCAAGTTCACATAGACTCCAAGCGTCAGCGCTGGGATTTGAAGCCAGGTCTTCCGATACTCAAGTCAGGATTCTTTCCATTACACTTGTAATTAGCACAGTGCCTAGCACAGAATAGGTGTTTAATAAATGTTGATTGATTGATTCACTTGCCCAGGAAGAGAACAGCAAAGCTGAGAGCAAAACTAGGGTCCTCTGACTCAGTCTAGCATCTTCCAGGCAGACATTTTCCTGAATTGTTTTTCTTAACTTCTGCTTATTTGTCTTTACCACCAATTTTCAAAATAAACACACAAACATGCATATATATATACATATATATGTATGTATACATATATATACACACTTGCAAACACATATACACACATTATGTATATATAAATATATATGCAAATATACACACAATGTATCCATACACACATATACAATATATGTATATACAATACACATACATATATGAACCCATACTCAGGTACATATATTAACATGCACACATACATACACAGCATACATATATATACACATATATGCAACATACATACAAATGCATTGTGTATATGTGTGTATACAAGTGTGTGTACACATATATTTATAATATATTATGAACACACACACACATAAATATGTGTACACACACTGATATATACACACATACACAATGCATATACACATAAATATATATGTACACAATTCATATATGTATACATGCATATACACACAAGCACAATGCAGATATACATACTGTACACACATATATGAACACATATACACAGTGAATACATATACATATACACACAAACACACACACATACACATAATATATACATACAGAGAAAGAGAGAATGTTTGGTACAAATATCATATCATGTCTTTTGGGCACCTCATTGAGTCTAGGAAAATGCCAGACCCACAGGATGTACACCAAAACCCATGAATTCACTTCAGAGTGGATTTCAGGAAGAGAACTGGGTTTGGAGTCAGAAGGCAGAGGCTCAATTGTGATTCTCCTGCTGTCTGTGTGACTCTGGGCAAATCTCTAACCTTTGAGATTTCCACATCTATAAAATAGGGATAATAATAAATGGTGCTGTTTACCTTCCTGGTTTCTGTGAGGAAATTACTTTATAAACTTTAAAGCGATCGAGAAATGTGATTTATTAGTACTACTAATAATGTTACTCTTATTATTGCAGTTGTTGTTGAATTGAATGCCTGACATTGATTCTGGATGAGTTTGTGATCTCTAGGAGGAAGGAAGTATCTTAATCCCATCCCCCTCGGCCAGAATGAGGTACACAGGACAAATCTGTATGGATGGTTTTCCTTCTGCACTTTATATCTCACTACCTTCTATTTCCCCCAAATCTATTCCTCTTCCAAACTTTCCTATTCCTGTCGACATTATCATCTTTCCAGTCATTCAAATACCAACCTCAACTCTTCAATCACATTTCACTTCATTTAGCTCATCCATTACCAAACTTTCTTGCTTCTATCCTCACACATCCCTCCTGGTGTCCCTTCTCTCTACTTACAAAGCTGTAACCCTGACACTGGCCCTCCTCGACTCTTTCCTTGACTATTGAAATGGCCTCTTAATTCTTCTCCTTGCCTCAAGGTTCTTCCCTCTTTCATCCCATCCCAACATAGTCACCAAAGTGATATACCTGAAGCACAGGTCTGTCATGCTCCACCACACCCTGCCTTTCCCAATTCAATATATTTCAATGGCATCCTATTATCTCTAGGATCAAATATAAACTCCTTCATCATTTAAGTCCATGCACAGCTTGGCCCCAAATTACCTTTGCTGCTTCATTATATGTTTTTCCCTTTAATACACTTTATAGTCAGCCAAACTGGCTTTTTTTTGCTGCTCTTGCTCTTCAAACTCATATAAAAACATAACTAAAGTATCCAAACATGAATAGGAAATTAAGATATGATACTATCTATTAGGCTGAGCCATAAAAGCTAGAGACATGGATTTATATTGAAAACTTTCTGCTGGGTTGAAACCAATGACAATGCACATTTTCTTGATGTTTTTGTATTATGTGTGGTACATGAATCTTACTGAAAAGATTATATTATATATCTTAATGTTTATTTTTTTTAAATTTTATTTATTTTATTCTGAACTTAAGAAATAAAACAAGCATTTCCATAACATTGTAGATTAGGAAAAAAGATTTTACATGAAATTGCAAATCTATTGTATACAGATTGTTTTTCTTTTAATATATAAAATAAAGTTTTCCTGGAACTGTAAAATACTTTTAAAATTAAAACATCTCACTGACTACTTACATTGATGAAATGGACTGAAAAATTAATTACTAATATTTAATTTACACCTTAGAACATACACAAGAATTTTTAAAATAAGTGATAATGAAGCACATTGTTCTAAAACAGAGCTTCATAAGCTGTTTCACTGGAGAAATTTTTACATAATCCTGAATAAGTAAATATATAAAATGGATATACAAATCAAACGTTTACTGATAATAAATCATAATTTCATGGCACCACATTCCATTGTATGATCCCACATGTGTTCATAACTCACAGTTTAAGAAGTTGGGTTCAAAAAACAAAAAGGATTGTATATATGTGTGTGTTTAATAAATTTAAAATTTCTAAAAATTGCTTATTCCCATTTATCTCATTCTTTCTTAATTTCTATTTTTGTGAAACTTTTTTAATATACCTCATATATTAATCAGTTATTATTAGTAGTAGTATTTAAATCATGCCTAACATAGTTTAGTAATAAAAATACAGCTATTAGAGGTGTATACTTTAAAATATTTTTCTGAAAGCATGCACAATGAAATAAGTTTAGAGATAACAAGCCTGGACTTGTATAAGAGCTCCCCCCACTAATCTGTGTCTGAATCTGAATTGTGAGTAGCTCCTCATTTTGAAGCAGACTCTTCCAGTTAAATATGACCTCTCACCATAATAAGAAGACTGGAATATTAGAGCAATTGTTCTTAAAACATAATGGGGGTGTGTGTCTTGAGAGCCCCCTAGACCTGTTCAGAGGTTTAATAAGATCAAACCATTTATAGTAATATTAAGATGTATGATTAAAAATGCTGTCCATCGGCAGAGAAAAACTGTTGGTATCTGAATACAGATTCAAGCACACTTTTTTATTTTCTTTATTTCTCTTGAGGTATTTTTTGGTTGATGACTATTATGGAAATGTTTTGCATGACTACACATGTATCACCTATATAAAATTGCTTGCCTTCTCTATGGTGGGGGGTGGGAGCAATGAGGAAGGAGGAAAGCAGAGAATTTAGAATTCAAAGTTTTTTAAATGAATGTTTAAAATTGTTTTTACATGTGATTGTGGAAAAATAAAATACTAAAATTTAATTTAAAATAATATTAATATGTTTTAATTTCTTCAGAATAATATCGATATCAAATAGATAAACAATAGGTCTTTGGGGTGGTTCTTAATAATTTTTAAGTGTATAAAGTGGCCTAAGATCAAAAAGTTTGATAACCACTGAGGGAGGTTCATGGATTTCTATTACTTCTAAACGACAGAGACAGATAAAGAAACACTGAGAGAAACAGGGAGATGATGAAAGATAGAAACAGAGATAGCAGAGACTTCTTTTTTCCCTGTCTGCTCCCTTGGAAGTTGAAGCAGCTCCCTTCCTCCTGGGTCATGAAAACCTGAGTTCTTGTGCCTGCTTTGGCAACCGTGTTCAGAAGAATGAAGAGTAAATGGATTTTTTTAATATCAAGCCAGAAGCAACAATCTTAAAGGACAGACAGTAAAAACTCCTCTTTTATGAAGTCTGGACTGTCCTAAGGGAGAAAGTCGGAAGCAGATCAATGAAACAAGCATTCTAAGGATTGCCTCTGAGAGTCACAAAATTTCCTCTCCCTTTCTGTTTCTCCCTTACCCATTCCCTTAGCTCTTGACAAGCAAACTGATTTTTCCATTCTCAAAGGCTACAGTTAGTGTTTCTTTCCTTTTCTACTCTCCCTAGAGCTTTTACACATTTGTCTGTGTCAATTGGTCTATCCTACATCACGAATACCAGTATCAGGACCTAACCTGACTTAATTTTCTCTACTTGGAATGCAGGCAAGATATTGAACAGACTGAAATTTTTCTAGGTTTCGGTTTGGTCTGAAGAATATTTTGATATCCTTGAAGTGTTCCATTTCAGTAGTTTAAAAAATTTAAAAGAAGAATCATAAAAATGTAGAGTTAGAAGAGACCCTATAGGTTACCTGTTCCAAACTCTCAGCCCTTGAACATGGAACTTAAGGGGACCAGAATTTGGGAACCTCATCTCAATGCTTAGTACTTGGAATATGCTTCCTGAGCTGGGAGGAATAGTTCACAGGGAAGCTAAACATCTAGAGCCTCAGGCCCTCTAATATTTAATAGGGACTCCTTCTGAAGCTTTCTTTTCCCCTTGTCCATGCAGCCCTGATCCCTTATCCAACAAAATAAAATACAAAGTCATCATTCTCAGAAAGGAAATCATACTTGGATGATTATTAGGAAGTAGGGGAGAGAATAAAACTCTTGATTCCATTTAAAAAGGCAATAATTATCTTAGAAATATGGCTTTAGAATTGGAAGGGATATTAGAGGGCCATTGAGTCCAATCCCTAAGATTGTATGGATAGGAAGGAGAAGAACCAGAATTTGAACTGAAACCTTCTCATTATAAATCCAGTATTCTATTTACTGGATCAAATTTCTCCTCTTTCTAGAATATAATCCTGTTTTGTTTTGGTTTGATATATCATTATCATATGGTTCTTGTAGGTCTTGCAAGTGGACACTTTATGTTCCTATTGACCAGATAATGACCAAAGGAAACAGTTTCCCTCTGTTTGACAGAGGGAAAGCTTCTCCAGATCAACAGCTTCACACCCCTATACATCCCTAGAATAAACAAATGAATGGATTTATATTTTCTACTCGGCTCTGGTCAGATGACCTCTCTAGCAATTTATCTCAGAAAGGACACTGATAATCCTGGGTGCGTTCATACCATATAAAGACCAATTGAAAGAATAGAGAGTATTCTTCCTAAAAAATAGAAAGAAAACTTAATAATATGATAGTTGCTTTCAATAATCTTTGTTTTAGTTTGTTTTTTTTTGAAGGCAATCAGGATATAGATTGATTTCAAAAGTCACAATCAGCTTTGACTCTCTCTCAGTCACCTTACATACTTGTTGCCATCTTATCATTTTTAACTTTGCCACATCCTTCATATACATCCCTTTTCTCTATTCATCTAACCACCCCTGTGGTGCAGGCCCTCACTGCCTTATCCCTGAATTGCTGCAATGGGCTTCTTCTTGATCATCTTGGCTCAACTCTCTCTCACTCTAATACTTCCATAGTGAGCTTCCTTAAAGCACAAGAGTGATCATGTTATCCCTCTACTCAATAAACTCCAGTAAGTCTCTATTACTTCCAGGTTCAAGGAAAGAAAAAAATCTCCTTGGCATTTACAACTTTTATAATCTTGCTTTCCTAGTTTTCTAGCTGTCTTATACTTTAGTTCTTTTTACATGCTTTATGATTCAGCCACACTCATCTACTTGCCATAAATCTCACTACACTCCCAACTGTTTCTTTTTGTTAAAGTATTCCCAATGCATGGAATATTTTCACCCTTTTCACCCCTGCCTATCATTTTTCCAAGTATTCTTCAAGAATCAGCTTAAATCTAACTCTTCTTCAGGGCTTTGTCAGTCCCTCGCTACCCCTACTAGAGCCATTCCTGTGAGATTAATAGAACATGAGCTCTTTGAGGGTAGAGACTATGTTTTTACCTTTCTTTGTAAACTCAGCGTTTATCACAGTTTCTGGCACGCAATAAGTGCTTACTAAATAATTGCTGACATTGTTGACTAACTAATGGGTTCCCCCTCACCAGCAGCCTTCACTGAAGATGCTAGATGACCATTTGATAAGTATATTATAAGGAGTAATTCTTGCTTGAGTGCAGGTTACACAAGGTACTCTCTAAAGCAAGAAAACAATAAAAGTCTGGGATTCTATGAATACTTTCCAATCTCCAACTCAGCCCAAGTATCAGGAGAAATCCTTTTACTGGATGAATAAGAAAGTGATTATATGCAAGGTAGGAGCATTAATGAATGGAATGAAAATTGGTTGGTGAGCCTGAAGATGGTTTTATTGTTGTTGAGTTACTTTTCAGTCAAGTCTGACTCTCGGTGACCCCATTTGGGGTTTTCTTGGCAAAGATAATGGAGTGGTTCACCATTTCCTTCTCCAGCTCATTTTATAAATGAGGAAACAGAGGCAAGCAGGATTATGTGACTTGTCTAGGATCACATAGCTATTAAGTATCTGAGACAGCATTTGAGCTCAGGAAGATAAGTTCTTCAACTCCAGGCCCTGTGCTCTATCCACTGTGTCACCTAACTGTACTTGCATTTTTACACTTTTAGTATTTTCAGAATGTTTTTAATTAGATTAGCTTTTTTGATGTATACCACAATTCTATGAGGGATCAAAAGTAAATATTATGATGTGGAAACAGATCAAAAGAGGTAACTTGGTTAAGGTCACACAGCCAATTTGTAATGAAGGGGAGACAAGGATCCAGATTTTATGACCCTTCTTCAAGTGCCTTTATCATACTGTCAGCCCTTTGCCAGCCCTTCTTAGACCCTTTGTGAAAGAAATGGAAGACCCAAAGCCAGCTGGGCTGGCCCATTTTACAGTGCGCTGAATGGAAAGAGACAGGAAGCATTTGAGGTGAGGACACAAGAACAGCTACTATATACTTACATGGAATATAAGTTTTGGTCTGGAGCTCTGCATGGAAAAGATCCCGGTAAGTGGACCCATCATCTTCCTCTTTTCCTAGCCATCGTCCACAGGGATACGTCAAGCATTTTCCTAGGGATGGCATATCTACTTCTACCCAGTCCACAAACCAGCCTGGGGACTTGCCTAGGGAAAAATACAAGACTGGCCTAATAAGTAGGCAGAGAAGTATTTGAAGTTGTTTTTTTTTCTCTATATTTGGTGAGATTTCAGGGCCAAGGAAAAGGCCCCAATACCCAGTTACTCAAATCATCCTGTAGCAACTAGATAATGTGTGAAAATCCACCATTAGTGTCTTATCCCTTTAATTTGGGTCTTGATTCCAATTAAAAATGCATACACTCTTGGGAGGGATTGCACTCTAAGCTATTCTGTCATTGACATCTTGGTGTGAACTAAGAATTGTGAGAGTTAGTCCTGATAGGAGAAAGGGAGACAGAGTATGGGGATAATGGTAAAATCCAAGGAAAGGAAGGGATAGCATTATAGTGTAAGGGAAGAACCACTCAGAATGAGGAAGCTAAAGATACACCAAAAACAAATCCTACAGACTTTGTGATTTCTCTCAGGGCCCATTTTGAAAACAGGGAAATTACTCTAAGATGAATAGCAGGAGCTTTTAGTGAGGAGAGGGAAAGGAGGAGTATGATTCCTTTGATGACCCAATTAATTACTATCATGAAAGGAGGAAGATGGCAACAGGAAAGCAAATGCAATTTGGTCCATCTCTGGGTATGTGCAAAGCTGTCTTTCTTCGGCAGGCCATACATATGTGTCATTAATGAGAACACAGGAAGAAATGAAAAAGAAGACAAGAAAATGGGGGTGGAAGTAGAGAAGGTTGGAGGAATAGGGACAAATAAGAGAGGGAGAAGGACATAGCTGGATTCTCAAAATTCAGAAACTCTAAGATTTGTGTGTCCCCAAGGGTACATGAGTAAATCAAAAGGAAGTCTTTACTGGATGTAAAAATAGTAGACTCTTGACTCCCAAGAGATGGTAAAATTCTATTTAACCAACAACAATTAGATTATATTATATCCCAGGCTAGGTGTTAAGTGCTAGGGATAGGAAAACAAAAATGAAATTGTCTGCTCTTGAGGAGTTTATATTATCTTGGGACAGAGAGAAAATAACATATAAACAGTTAAATAGATATAAAATATATGCAAGATAAATTTGAGGTGAGAGAATAATACCTGGGTGGATTAGGAAAGCACTTAGTTGTAAGGTAGTATCTGAGATCAGCTTTGAATGGAGCTAAGAAATCCAAGAGGTGACACAAGATATAGGGTGATAAGTCAAATGAACAGAGTCAAGGATGGAATGTTATGAGCAATAAGTTGATTTGAATATAAAGTGTATGAAGGAGAATACTATAAAATTAATCTAGAAACCAGGTTGGAATGGGATTATAAAAGGCTTAAATTCCAGAGAAATTTGTATTCTCTAGGAACCACTAAAGTTTCTTGAGAAGGAGAGGGATATGCTTCATACCTATCCATCAGGAGTATCAATTTGGTACTTACATGGAAAATGGAAAGGGAAGAAAATGGAAGAGGAGAGGGATTAGGGGGCTATTGTAATTCTATACAAGATGTGATAAGGGCCCTGCTCCAAATAATGGCCACATAGGAGGATTGAGTGTTGAAAATTGCAAATATTAATGGATTCAAGTTGAGTTTAGATAACAAATCTCTCCTTGCATATGAGGAGTCAGGAAAGATGTTTGGCGCAGGTCACAATTTGTCACTAGGTACTCCTTTCAAAGACAGCCCTGAGTCATAGATAGCAGGGGCTAACAGGGTAATATTTCTGGGAGTCTTATGTTCTTTGCAAGAAATGGGGGACAAAAAAAACAAGACTCACCTGTATTGTCATGACCAATCCTGATTTTCTGAAGCTCTCCAAGGTAAAATGCATCCACCGTGAAGATTTCAATGCTCCCTCTCTCAAACTTGTCCTTGTTGCTGGACTTGGAAGACTTCAAGAGAATTGTCCCTGCCAATGCAGTGGCCCCACATGACTGACCACATACATGCAGGATTCTCTAAAACTACCTAATCATTACAGCCTGACAGTAGCTCAGCCCTCCCTGTCTTTCCCCAAAGGCATGGGAAGTTGGGAAAGGACGTGAGGTAAGGCAGGTATCCTTTAACATTTCCTTGGCAGAAAGCGGTATGTTCCTAGGACTAAGGGAGTTCTTGCAAGATTCCTCTTGGGAGACAGAAAAAAATAAAGGGCACACCAGGAGCTGTGTTCTCTAAACACTTCACTTTTGGCCTTTGGTTCATTTATAAAATCCTATGAGTTTGGTGACGATCTTGATGTCACTCTGGAATTTGAACTGTATTTATGAATAGCTGTCCCTGTTTTCTTCTGAATTTAAAAACTCCTTCCAAGTCCACCTGGTCTTCTCATGCATATCCCCTGAATCATATCTCTGGTTTGTTTCCTATAAGGATTCTTTTGGGATTAATAGACCCTACTCTCTAACCAGCAACCCAGTCTGCAGAAACAACTTCCCTTGTTTCATCTTCCTTATTAAGTGGGGACACGTAGTAAAGCCTGAGCATCTACTAAGTATTGAGAAAGTTAACAGCTGGTTAACTATATCACTGGCCAGCTGATCGACTGATTAAAGAAGTAGGTTGCTAGCTGGCGGGAAAAAAAAAACCGTGAGAAGGGGAATTGAAAGAAAGTTTCTGCTGTCTCCAGGTTCCTTAGCATTGCCCAGTGATGCTGGCACCTTCTGTCCAGTAGCTGCTTGATATTCTTTACATTTATTGGTCATATTTGCTTAAGATTTGCAAAATCACAATCTCCCCTACCCCTCAAGAATTCCCAATGTCAGGAGAGGAATAAAGGAAGCTGATGGAAAGCATAGCAATCAGCTCCCTCATGTTTGGGGTCCAGAGCCCCTGTCATTCAGATTTTGAAATGCAAACTCAGTGATGGCCATAGGGAAATCAAAGGAAGCAATGTGCAATTTGAGAAGGGGCTCTTAGTAGAAAGACCTATTAACAGATCTAGAGACATTTATCCTGAGGGAAAGAAGGCTGAGGGAAAAGGGTTTTCATTTAATAATTTTCGAGTCCATCAAGAGTTACTATATGAACAGGGCTGAGAATAGGGGGCTAAAAAAAGGCACAAGGGACTAGAATGGAAGAAGATGGATTTAGGTCAGATATGGTACAGAATTTCTGTGATAGTCCCAAATAACTCATGCCTATGAACCTCTCTGGGACCCATCAGCCTCTCTTGCTTTTATTTATTTCTTTCCTGGACATTGGGTATAATCTGTCCTTCCTGCTTGACAACCTCCTCTTAGGCTCCTGTCCCACCCTGCCATTTTCTGGAAATATACCCCAGAAATCATGCCTCCAAATTGCTTTTCCTATTTCATTCATCAAAATCTCTCTCAGTCAATACCAAACTCTCCCTGCCTCAGAGTTCAAAGATGGGAAATCAGTCAGAAAGACTTGAGTGAGAACTAACTCTTCCCCACACAAGCTTTCACTACTTGGCTGCCTCAGTGGGCTAGGGAGGTAAATGAGAACCAGGTATCCCTGTGTTGATCAGGAAGAGAGATGATAAAGGAACCTGGTGGAGTAGAATGGGTCAAATATGAAAGTGGCCCAGTTGAAGAAGCATCATCAAGTCCACTTCACTAATTTCCATTCCATCTCCTGCTGTGGTATGAACATCCTTCCCACCCTTGAAGCTCTGGAGATATCACCAATCATTTTCTTCTTGTTGCCCCATCCAGGGGCTTCCTACTTTCATTTAAGCTGTAAACCGCCTTTTGAATAGTGAAGACAGACCATTAAAAAAGATTCTATTGTTTTATGCGTTACTGATCTGTGTGATTCTTCTGGGAATTTTTTCCTAAGTTCTAAAAAGGAGATATTGACTAGGATTATATAGTAGTTATAAAAGTTGAAAAACTCTAGGCTGCTTACACAAGAGAATGTCATACAGTCTTTACCCAAGAGGAAGCATCCTTCTCTGAGGAGAATGCAGTCTTTCCTTAAGGCAGAAAGACAGACTAGATGACTCCCAATATGTCCCTTATAGCTTAGAAGGGAAACTATAGGTAGATTTTAGAATTCAATACAAATTTCTAGAGACATTTTAATTTACTAATTAATTATTAAATTATTATTAAAATTATTAATTAAATTAATCAGGTCTCCTTCCCAAATCCAGAGTTTTTACCTGTATCATCATCTGTGCCAAAAAGAGTGATGAAGACATTGGCGTCCGTGCCCGCTCTCTTCTTGTCACCAGTCTTCACAGTCACTGAATACATGGTGGATTTATCTGCCGGGTGAGGGGCGTGGAGGTGTGAGCAGTGGGAGCTGTTCTCAGTCTCAGGAATGGTGAGAGAAAAGGGCAAATCTGGATTGTGGCCCATGGGTCACTGACACCGTCAGATAACCTCAGCTCCACAGGCCAGGCAAATTTCCATGACTCCATGGCCATTAGGAAGAGCTTCCAAAGTGGTTCCCCAGGAGCTGGTGATATTCTGCATGACCTCAAGGGAGTCATGGGGAGGGAGTAAGGAATAAACTAAGGGGATGGGCTATGGGTATAGCTCAGCTACCAGCTGCCACCAGAGAAATTAGGTCTATTCCATGAGCAAATGTCCCAGTGCTCTTTATGGATATTTTTACTTTGTCTGCCAAGCTGTGGAATTTTTCTCCCTTCTTTCTGATAAATCAGGACCTTTCCTAGAAGCAAAATTCAATCTCACCTTTTCCAGAGAGCCTTCTTTGTGTGCTCTATCTGAATCAGTCACTCTAATCCGTCCTGAAAACTCTAAATATTCTGCCTCTGAATATCTATAATTAGCTCTGATTTTTGTTTTGGTTGGGGGGTGAGGAGGTTGCATTAATGCATTAGTGCAGAGAACTACATATGGAAACTCCATCAATGCAGACCAACACCTCTATAATTTAAGCTCTTAGGAAAGGCACCAAAAGGTTAAATAACTTGTTTATAATCAAGCACGATGTGTTATAGATAGGACTTGAATCCAGATCTTCCTGATTCTAAGATCTGTCCTCTACTCGTATCATCATGCTGCCTCTTGATTAACTCTGAATGGTTTTCATGTATTCCTTTTTTCCCATTTCTGTGTATTTGTCACATATGTTGGTCATTTCTTCCTCCATTAGCTGAAAACTTCTTGAAAGCAGGAACAGGATCCTCCCTTTTTTCTGGGATCGTACAGTGAACACCCAATAAATACTGCTGAGAGATGGACTTAGGGACTTAGAGATGACTAGAGCACTCTGTCCCCTGTCTGGAGTTAGGACACTTTTAACCAGCTAGCATGGACCATTCTCATGATATCAGTCTCCAGCTAAACTTTTGTAATTACTGCCAACCATAAAACCTTTGCCTTTGCCTTTTCCTTAAAGAACAAGTTGTGGAGAAAAGACAATAGTTCACTCTACATATCCATTCAAATTCCAGACATGGCTGTTTTACTTTTATCATCTCTCTGAAATATAATCTTTGTTCAGGTCCTCATCACTTTTCATCTAGAGTATTCCACCTTTTACTTGATCTTCCTGTTCCAAATATCCCACACTGTTATCAAGGTAATTTTCATTAACTATATATCTTGACCATCTGACATCCTATTCCAGTGATTTCCTATTGCCTCTAGAATAAAATAGAAAGTCCTATGATTGGCTTTGAAAGTCCTGCACAACTTGACCCTCATCTATCTTTCCACCCTTATTGTTCCTTATGCATCTTCCCGCACTCCACTATCCAAAATGATCTTTTCTCTCAGTTCCTCATTCATAACACATCTGTCTTCATGTCTCTACACTAACAGCTCATGCTTAGAATGTGCTCCTTCTTTATTTCCACCTCACAGTGGAATTCCACCTCTTTTCTTTTTTAAGATGCCATTCAAACACCATATTCTGATCTCCACTCTTCAGTAATGCTAGTATCCTCCCTCCCAAACTACCTTGTATTTAATTACTTTGTGTGTGTGTATATGTATGTATTTATTAACTTTATATTTATGTGACATATTTTTGTGATTTTGAATCTTTTCCCCATTAGAATGTAAACTTCTTGTGAGTACAGATTATTTCATTCTTTGTACATGTTCCTCCCTGGCCTTGCAGGGTACCTGATGCAGAGCAGACATTAATAAGTACTTGCTGACTGATAGAAGAGTGCCTTGCACATAGTAAGCACTTGATAACTCTATGTTGAATGTAATGGAATTGAAATAATTAGAGACCAAAGCAGGATAGCGTGTGAGTAAGTGCCAAATATGTAGCATAAGTAATCGCTTCTGTGGGGAGTCAGGGGGCGAATCTGATATAGGCTGGAGGTTTGGGGGAAGGTTTCAGGTGGTAACTTAAGCTGGATTTTAATGGGGCACTCCAAGAAGGAGGCACAGATACGGAGGCAGGAATGAACATGGCACATGCAGCCCAATGAGGATGCCAGAGAGACCCAAGAGGGTTTATGTGGGGAAAAAGCTGAATCATGTGGTGAGAAGCGGAATGTGGAGGGGATACAGCCTGAGGGATTTAGGAGTCTCAATTGTTGATGGGAAGGAATGAATCAGTACAAGGTCAAGGGAACCTTTCATATCCAGGGCCAGGTTGGCAAGCCCAGCATCTTCAGCTCCTCCTCCTCCTCCTTCCTCGCCCTCTTCCTCTTCATTCCCCTCATCCTTCAGGATATATGACTCATCCACTGGGATCAGCTCCCTGGAGAGCTGCCCATCGTCTTCATCGACTGCCAGCCAGCGTTGGCACGGGAAGTAGTACCTAAAAGGAGACAAGGGAACTATGGTAGACTGGCGCCTCAAACTCTATGAGAGTCTCTGGAAGATAGGGAGGGAGCCATTGTCAATGTCAATTAATAGGAACACCTTCTGAAGCCCTCACCTCCTCCTACATGGCCATATAGGATCCCCAGCAAGGTCAACAAAGACTTTTTTTTTTCTCTAGAAGTTGCCAGAACTGCTTGAAAGGACCCAAAGTTTTAGGGAGTTCTGCTTGAACTCTTTCCCACAAGAATCTTAGAATAGGTAATTGATAGGTTAATGAGAATATCAATTAACTGAGGTTTGTGTTCTAACCCCTGGACAATTTATCTATTTGAGCAACCTTAGCCCTAGAAGGACCACATTAAGTGATCCAGAACCAATATAATTTTACTTTTTTTTTTTTTTTTTTTTTGCTGAGGCAATTGGGGTCCAGTAACTTGCCCAGGGTCACACAGCTAGGAAGTGTTAAGTGTCTGAGGTCACATTTGAATTCAGGTCCTACTGACTTCAGATACATTGTGCCATCTAACTGCCTCTAATTTTACTTTAAAATAATATTTTTCATCCTACTGTATCTACTTTCTTTGCCTCATGGATAAGAAAAATGCATCAAATGTCGGAGCTTGGTCTTTTGAGCTATTCTTGAATTCTGGTTCTTCTAATGATGTTAGACATGTCAGTAGTTAGGTAGTAGAGCAGATGGAGCACTCCACCTGGTGTCAGGAAGCCCTGAGCTCAAATTAGGCCTCACACACTTACTGCGTGACTATGGGCAAGTCACTTCACTTCTGCCTTGTTTCAATTTCTTCATTTGTAAAATAATATTATTATAAATAAAACTAGTAATATTATTTATCTTCCAAGGTTGTTGCAAGGATAAAAAGACATAATATTTATAAAACACTTTTCAAATCTTAGAGTACTATATGAATGCTAATTGTTATTATTATTATCATTATATTTTTCTGAACCTCTTTCCCCTTATGTATCAAATGGGGTTATAAAACTTGTGCTATTTCTATAGCTGTAGTTGGTAACAAATTTTATATATAGGGTATGAATGAGCTATGTATTCTGTAAAATACTACATAAATGTGATTTATTACTAGTTACTAGATTAAAGTGCTTGGGATTTAGGAGATGAAGTAGAAAAAAGCTAGGGCAGCTGCAGGGAGAGAAGATAGTCTCCAGGGAGGTGCCTCAATGCAGGGGCTAGATAATTTAATCGTTAACTGAAGATCAGAGGGGGAAAAAACTTGCCTGTGGAATTATTAGATTACAGAATGAATGTCAGAGCCAGAGAAGATCTTATATCTAGAAGGGATAGATCATTTAGGTCTGTGCTTTCATATTTTAGTCAAGGAAACTTGGGCCCACAGGAGAGAAAATAATGTACCCAAAGTCACAAAATTGTAAGGAAGAGAATCCAACTCCAAACTCAGAGTGCTTTTCACCATACCACATTGGGATTTAGGCTTACAACTAATTCTGCATTTAAATTATACTCAGTCAAAAAATTAACCTCACTTACTGGAGTTTCTACTTTTGGAAAGCACATCCACTCTAATCCAATTCAGGATCTGTTTCACAAGGTCATGAAATTCTTTGAAGGGTTCTGAGAAGATTTTATCATCCCTAGATATTTGTTGCCATGATTATAATGGCGTTTGAAATCCCTTAGCAAGATAATCCCAATGCCTTTTGGCTTTTAGAGGGTCTAATTATGATAGGAAGAATCATAGAATCTCCATGACCAGATGATCTAATTATAGGATCATAGAACCAAAACTTTACAGATGAAGTAATTAAGATCTAAAGAGATGAGGTACAGTACTAGAAGTCATAGTGGTGGAACTGAGATTAAACCTGGAGTTGTATGTTACCTGTCTTAACCCCTCTGCACCATGCTGCTTCCATCCTTTTACAAGGGAGTAAAGGGAAACCCCCCAGAGAGGGGAAAAAAACTGATCAATGTCATAAGAGAAATTTGTAACTGAATAATAATAATAATAATTTTATTATAATGATTAGGCATCTAGTTACCACATATAAATCCTAAAGAAACTTGGAAGACATTGTTGCACTCTACAATAATAGGGAAGGCAGGAGTGGGGAAGAACTTGGAGAGAATAAAGTGAATTCTGTTTTGGATATATTGAGTTTAAGATGTCCATTGGATATGTAATTCAAGATGTCTAAAAAACAATTTGGAGTTACAAGATTGGAGACCGGCAGAAAGGTTAAGGCAGGAAAGGTAGATTTGAGAATCATTAGCATAGAGATAATAATTAAATTAATGGGAGCTGATGAGATCACCAAGTGAAATAGTTTAGAGGTAGAAGAGAAGAGGGTTCAGGATAGAACCCTGAGGAATACTTAGGGCTAGAGGTAGTGATTTGAAGGAGGATCCATCAAAAGAAAGAGAAGGAGTGATTAGATAGATGGTTAGATAGATAGATAGAGGAACCAAGAGAGAAAGTTGTCCTGAAAACCTATAGGGAAGAGACTGATCACAGCAGTATCAAAAACTACAAATAGGTCTGGAGAATCAGGACTGAGAAAAAGCCATTATATTTGGCAACTAAAAGATCATTAATAATTTTGGAAGAGCAGTTTCAATGAAATGATAATTCAGAAGCCAAATTGTAAGGTACTGAGAAGAAAGAATGAATGAGAAGAGACAAAACAGAGGCACCTATTGTAAAATCATTTTTGAAGAGTTTAGCTACAAAGGGCAGATATGAGATGATAGCTAGTGAGAATGGAAGAATGAAGTGAGGGTTTTTTTCAGGATAGAGGAGACATAGGCAATAGGAAATGAGTCAGTACAGCAGAAGAGACTGAAAATAAGTGAGAGAAGGGGTTACAAAAGGGGCAATCTGCTGGGAGAGACACGATGGAATAGGATCATTTGAATAAGTAGAAGAGTTAATCTTGGTAATAAGTTAGGGATGAGAGAGAAGAAAATGGCCAGCTTTAATATTTAAGAAACCAAAGTTGTTCCCATCTATAAAATTGTGATCTAGAATCTTCTGTCATATTGTACCTCCCTAATTCTGAGACATCCATTTTCATATAGACCAGATTTGAAGACTAAGTTTCAAAGTCCAAAGTTAGTTTTGCTACAGACTTTATACTAAATTGGAATAGAGGAATCCTTCACCTGTGTTCTTGGAATCACTTAAGTTGGTGTCTATTTTAATTATGTCAAAGGGTATCATTAAGTGACAAAATGACAGAAGAGGGTGAGATCTGAGGTTGATCACCTAAAGCATGAGAAAAAAAGAATGGAATGTACAAAAGGGACAAAATTTGCCTTGGCCATTTGTCTGTGACTCTGCTAGCCCCCCACTCACGTGGTTTCATTATTTTGGTCCATGATGTCCACTCGATCAAGAAACCAGCCAGAAGCATTGCCAGAGTTATCATGACGAATCCTAATCTTCTTTAAGGGCCCCAGGTCAATGGCGTTGATGATGAATGTGTCTGTCTGTAGAGGTAAGAACACAGAATTCAGAAGGAAGGAAGTCCTATAATACTAATCTATTTCTAGATTTTCTAGAGGAAGCTCAAGATCACTATTTTTTGGAACACTAAATTCTGCAGATTGAAATGTAAAACATTCAGTAAGTCAATCAACTATTTGGTGTAGATATTTAATAGTTTATGCATGCCATGAAATTCTGTCTTCTTGCTTCTATTTGCTATTTGATTATGAAAGAGGATGGAGGAAAAAAGAAGGCTGAGATGGAGATAGATAGATAGATATGATATGATATGATATGATATGATATGATATGATATATCCATCTGTGTATGTTTATTTGGCATAGTAAGTAAAAAGCTGGACATAAGATTAGGAAAAATTCAATCACAATCACAATTCTGGTCAGTTACTAGCTAAGTGACCCTAGACAAGTCAATAAGCCTGAACTTTAATTTTTGTACATATAAAATAAGAATAACCATACTTATCACCCAGGGATATTGTGAAGATCAGATAAGATAACATGTAAAGTCTTTAGCAAACCCTAAAACATTTATAAATATGGAGCAATTTTTAATTTTTTTAAATTAAAGCTTTTTATTTACAAAGCATACGCAGGGGTAATTTTTCCAACATTGACTCTTGTAAAATCTTTTGTTCCAAATTTTCCCTTCCTTCCCCCATCCCCTCTCCTAGCTAGCATATAGTCCAATACATGTTAAATATGTTGAGATACATGTTAAATCCAATATATGTATACATATTTATACAGTTATCTTGCTGCATAAGAAAAATCAAATCAAGAAGGAAGAAAAAGAAATACTGAGAAAGAAAACAAAAAGCAAGCAAATAACAGAGAGAGTGAGAATGCTATGTTGTGTTCTGCACTCTGTTCCCATGGTTCTCTCTCTGGATGTAGATAGCTCTCTTCATCTCTGCACAAGTAGAACTGATTTGAATCATCTCAGTGTTGAAAAGAGCCACATCCATTAGAATTGATTGTTGTATAGTCTTGTTGGTGCCATGTATAATGATCTCCTGGTTCTGCTCATTTCACTTAGCATTAGTTATTGTAAGTCTCTCAAAGTCTTTCTGAAATCATCCTGTTGGTCATTTCTTACAGAACAACTATATTCCATAGCATTCTTATACCATAATTTATTCAGCCATTCTCCAACTGAGAAGCATCCACTCAGTTTCCAGTTTCTTGCCACTATAAAGAGGAATGCCACAGAACATTTTTGCACATGTGGATCCCTTTCCCTCCTTTAAGAAATCTTTGGAATATAATCCCAATAGAAACACTGCTGGGTCAAAGGGTATGCACAGTTTGATAACTTTTCAAGCATAGTTCCAAACTGGTCTCCAGAATGATTGGATCCATTTATAATTTCACTAAAAATGTATCAGTCCCATTTTTCCCACATCCCCTCCAATAGTCATCATTATATTTTCCTGTCATCTTAGCCAATATGACCAGGTGTGTAGTGGTATTTCAGAGTTGTCTTAATTTGCATTTCTCTGATCAATAGTGATTTGAAGAAACTTTTCACATGGCTACAAATAGTTTTAATTTCTTTATCTGAAAGTCGTTTGTTCATATCCTTTGACCATTTGTCAAATGGAAAATGGCTTGAACTGTTATAAATTTGAGTTAATTCTCTATATATTTTAGAAATGAGAGTTTTACCAGATCCTTTGTATATAAAAATGTTTTCCCAGTTTATTGCTTTCCTTCTAATCTTGTTTGCATTAGTTTTGTTTGTACAAAAACTTTTTAACTTAATATAATCAAAATTATCTATTTTGTGATCAATAATGATCTGTAGCTCTTCTTTGATCACAAATTCTTTCCTACTACACAAATCTGAGAGGTAAACTATCCTATTTCTTCTAATTTGTTTATAATATCATTCATTATGTCTAGATCATGAACCCATTTCAATCTTATCTTGGTATATGGTGTTGGGTGTGGGTCTATGCCTACTTTCTGCCATATATTTCCAATTTTCCCAGCAGTTTTTGTCAAATAGAAAATTCTTATCCCAAAGCTGGAGCCTTTGGGTTTGTCAAATACTATATTGTTATAGTAATTGACTATCTTGTTCTGTGAACCTAACCTATTCCACTGATCAGCTTGTCTATTTCTTAGGCAATTCCAAATGATTTTGATGACGACTACTTTATAATATAGTTTTAGATCTGGTACAGCTAGGCCACTTTCATTTGCTGTTCTCTTCATTAATTTCTTTGAAATTCTTGACATTTTGTTTTTCCAGATTAATTTTGTTGTTATTTTTTCTAGGTCAGTAAAATAGTTTCTTGGAAATTTGATTGGTATAGCACTAAATAAATAGATTAGGGAATATTGTCATCTTTATTATATTCACTTGACCTATCTACAAGCACTTGATATTTTTCCAATTGCTTAGATCTGACTTTATTTGTGTGGAAAGTGTTTTGTAGTTTTGCTTATATAGTTCCTGACTTTCCCTTGGCAGATAAATTCCCAAATATTTTATACTATCAAGAGTTTTTTTTTTAATGGAATTTCTCTTTGTATCGCTTACTGTTGGATTTTGTTAGTGATGTATAAGAAAGCTGATGATTCATGGGGATTTATTTTGTATCCTGCAACTTTGCTAAAGTTGTGGATTATTTTTAGTAGCTTTTTAGTTAATTCTCTAGGGTTTTCTAAATATTTCATCATATTATCTGCAAAGAGTGATAATTTGGTTTCCTCATTACCTACTCTAATTCCTTTAATCTCTTTTTCATCTCATTCCCAAAGCTAGCATTTCTAATATAATATTGAATAGTGATGGTGATAATGGGCAAACTTGTTTCACCTCTAATCTTATTGGTAATGGTTCTAGTTTATCTCCATTACATATGATGTTTGCTGATGGTTTTAAATAGATGCTACTGACTGTTTTAAGGAAAAATCCGTTTATTCCTATACTCTCTAGGGTTTTTATTAGGAATGGTGTTGGATATTATCAAATGCTTTTTCTACATCTATTGAGATAATCATAAGGTTTTTGTTAATTTGGTTATTGTTATAGTCAATTATGCTAATAATTTTCCTAATATTGAACCAGCCCTGCATTCTTGTTATAAATCCTACTTGGTCATGGTATATTATCCCGAGGATGATTTTCTGTAATCTCTTTGCTAATATTTTATTTAAGATTTTTGCATCTTAAGATTTAAGAATTTGCAAAATTCATTAGGGAGATTGGTCTATAATTTTATTTCTCTGTTTTCATCCAACTTGATTTAAGTATCAGTACCATGTCTGTGTCATAAAAGGAATCTGGTAGAAGTCCTTCATTCCCTATTTTTTTCAAATAGTTTATATAGTATTGGAGTTAATCATTCTTTAAATGCTTGGTAGAATTTACATGTAAATCCATCTGGTCCTGGGGATTTTTTTCTTAGGGAGTTGACTAATAGTTTGTCCTATTTCTTTTTCTAAAATAGATCTACTTAAGTAATTTATTTCTTCTTCTGTTAATCTGAGCAATCTATATTTTTGTAGGTATTCCTCCATTTCATTTAGGTTATCAAATTTATTGGCATAAAGTTGGGCAAAGTAACTCCTAATAATTGCTCTAATTTCCTCTTAATTGGTGGATAGTTCTCCCCTTTCATTTTTGAGATTAATAATTTGTTTTTCCTCTTTCCTTTTTCTAATCAAATTAACTAAAGGTTTATTTAGTTTGTTGGTTTTAAATAAAAACCAACTTGGTTTTATTTATTAATTCAATAGATTTTTTTTTTAGTTTTAATTTTTTTGATCTCTTCCTTTTTAGAATTTCAAGTTTGGTATTTGATTGGAGTTTTTAAATTTGTTCTTTTTCTAGCTTTTTTAATTGCAAGTCCAATTTATTGATCTTCTCTTATCTATTTTATGCAAGTAAGCATCTAGAGATATAAAATTTCCCCTTATTACCGCTTTGGCTACATCCCACAAATTTTGGTATATTGTCTCATTATTGTTATTCTCTTGGATGAAATTATTGATTGTATCTATGATTTGCTATTTCACCCATTTATTCTTTAGAATGAGATTATTTAATTTTCAATTTCTTTTTGGTCTATTTTCCCCTGGTCTTTTATTGAATGTAATTTTTATTGCATTGTAATCTGAAAAATGCATTTACTATTTCTGTATTTCTGCATTTGATTTTGAGGCCTTTATGTCTTAATATATGGTGTATTTTTGTATAGGTTCCATGAATTGCTGAGAAGAAAGGGTACTCCTTTCTGTCTCCATTCAATTTTCTCCAAAGATCTATCATATCTAGTTTTTCTAGTATTCTATTTACCTCTTTAATATCTTTCTTTTTTATTTTGTGTTTTGATTTATTTAGTTCTGAGAGAGCAAGGTTGAGATCTTCCACTATTATAGTTTTGCTGTCTATTTCTTCTTGCAACTCTCTTACCTTCTCCTTTAGGAATTTAGATGTTACACCATTTGGTGCTTATATGTTTAATAATGATATTGCTTCATTATCTATGGTAGCCCTTAGCAAGATATAGTTTCCTTCCTTATCTCTTTTAATTAGGTCAATTTTTGCTTTTCCTTTATCTGAGATCAGGATAGCTATCCCTGCTTTTTTTTTACTTCACCTGAAGCATAATAGATTCTGCTCCATCCTTTTATCTTTACTGTGTATATATTGCTCTGCTTTAAATGCGTTTCTTGTAAACAACATATTGTAGGATTCTGGCTTTTAAGCCAGTCTGCTATCCACTTACGTTTTATGGGAGAGTTCATTCTATTCACATTTACAGTTAAAATTACTAATTCTGTATTTCCTGCCATCTTATTAACCCCAAATTATACTTTTCTCTTTCCTTTTCCCCTTTCCCTCTTCTCCAGTATTTTATTTATGAGCTTATTTGCCTCAAGCAGTCCTTCCCCTTTAGACACCTTACCCTTTCTTAAACCTTTCCCCTATTATTTCTGTTTTCCCTTCTATTTAGCCTATGCTTTCCCTTTTCTCTTTTCCCCTTCCCCCTTCCACTGTTCTATAAGGTAAGAGATGTTTCTCAATGAAACCAAATATATCTAATATTCTTTCTTTGAGCCAAATCTGATGAGAGTAAGATTCCCACACTATTCATCACCCTCTCTTCTTTCCCTCAATTATAATAGGTTTTCTTTGCCTCTTTCTGAGATGTAATTTCCCTCATTTTACCTCCATCTTCCCCTTTTTTTTTCTAATACAATCCCCTTTCCACCTATAGTTTCTTTTTTATATTATACCAGTAAAATCATATTATACATGTACTTTCTATGTATACTCACACCAGAAATATAGTTCTCAAAAGTTTTTTTTTCTTTTTACTTTTTTATGTTTTTCTTGAGTTCTATATTTGGAGGTCAAATTTTTTGTTTGGCTCTGGTTTTTTCATAAAAATTAAGTATAATTCACTAGTTTCATTGAATGTCCATCTTTTTCCCTGAAAGAAAATGCTCATTTTAGCAGGGTAATTTATTCTTGACTACATTCCAACTTCCTTCACTTTTTGGAATATCAGATTCCAGGCCTTTTGATCCTTTAAAGTGGAAGCTGCTAGGTCCTGAGTAATCCTTATTGTGGCTCCTCTGTATTTGAATTGTTTCATTCTGGCTGCTTGTAATATTTTTCCCTTGGTCCGATAGTTCTGAAATTTAGCCACAATATTCCTTGGGGTTTTTCAGGAAGTATTCAGTGAATTCTTTCAATGATCATTTTACCTTCTGATTCTATGATATCCAGGAAGTTCTCTTTGATGACTTCCTGAAAAATGGTGTTTAGGCTCTTTTTTTCATCATGTATTTCAGGGAGTCCAATAATCCTTAGATTGTCTCTCCTAGATCTATTTTCCAGGTCGGTTGTTTTCCCAATTAGGTATTTTATGTTTTTTTCTATTTTTTCATTTTGTTGGTTTTGCTTGACTGATTCTTGTTATCTCATTGAGTCATTCATTTCCATTTGTTCAGTTCGGAATTTTAGCGAATTATTTTCTTCATTTACTTTTTTTTAACTTCTTTTTGAATTTGTCCAATTGAATTTTTAAATGAGTTGTTTTGTTCTATAGAATTTTTTTTTCCATTTCACAAATTCTGTTTTTAAGGAGTTATTTTTTTTTCTATTTCACAAATTCTGTTTTTCTAGGAATTGCTTTCTTTTTCCATTTTATAAAATCTATCTTTTAATGAATTATATGTCTTTTCCAAACTCTCTTGCAAAGTTTTCATTTCCTTTGCCCATTTTTCTTCTAGCTCTCTTTTAAGATCCTTTTTAATTTCTTGTAGGAGAGCCTTGTGTGATGGGGACCAGATTATGTCACTTTTTGAGGCTTCATCTGGAGACAATCTGCCTTTAGTATCCTCAGGGTTTGAAATCTGTTCTTCTCTTTTACCATAAAAACTGTCTATTGTCAGAGTCCTCTTTACTTTTTAACTCATTTTTTAAAAGAAGTTAAGGTCTGCTTTTAGGGTTGGAGAGCTTTTCCAAGCTTCTTCTACAAGCATCAGTTTCCTCTATAAGTGGCCTCAGATGACCTGGGTCAGTGCTGATTCACTCCTGGGTGGGTATGGCCAGGTCCCATGAGATTCTGGCATTTTGGGGTTCACTACTGATCTCTGTGTTTGTGTTGGATATTTTCTAAATTCTCTGCTGATCTACTGGCTTGCAGCCAGGGCAGAATGGCCAACACTGCTGTAGATTTCTGTAGATTTGTCCCCATAGATTCTCCACCATGTGGAGTCCGCACTGCCCCATAGAGTCCACACCACCTTCGGAGTCCGCATCGCCCTAGACTCTGTGCTGGCGATTGTACTCAGCTGCTTGTGCTTCGCTGCCTCCCTCCCCTTTACACATGAAACAGACCTTTTCTGATGATCTTCAAAATATCTTCTGTTGATAATTTGTTGCACTCCCAATATTCTGCTGGTCCAGAGCTAATTCAGAGGCTGGATTTGCTAATTAGTCTGAAAGTTGTAGGAGAAGGTCAGAAAGAAACATGTATCATCTCCACCATCTTGGCTCCACCCCCAGAAGTCCATATGGAGCAATTTTTTAAAAAATTATGCTGCATATGATCATCCTCAAAGAAGCAGCTGGGTTATAGTGGATAAAGAGAGCCTCAGAGTAAAGAAAACCTGGATTAAAGTGCTATAAAACCGTGCCTATCCTTTGAAACACAAGTGTCACTACTGGATCTGTATGCCAAAGAGATCATAAAAGAAGGAAAAGAATTCACATGCCCAAAAATGTTTGTAGCAGCTCTTTTTGCTTGGAAATTGAATGGATGTCCTTCAACTGGGAAATGGCTGAATAAGTCATGGTATATAAATGTAATGGAATAATATTATTCTATAAGAAATGATGATCAGATTGATTTCAGAAAAGCGTGGAAAGACGTATATGAACTGATGTTGAGTGAAGTGAGAAAAACCAGGAGAACATTGTATATAGTAACAAGATTGTATGATGATCAATTAAGTGATAGACTTAGCTTTTCTCAGTAATGATCCACAACAGTTTCAATAGACTTAGAATGGAAAATGCCATGTACATCCAGAGAAAGATCTATGGAGACTGAATGAGGATCAAAGCCTATTAGTTTCTTTTTTCTGAGGCAATTGGGCTTAAGTGACTTGCCTAGGATCACACAGTTAGAAAGTGTTAAGTATCTAAAAAGCCTATTATTTTCACAGTTTTCCTCCTTTCTTGTGGTTTTTCCCTTTTGTTCTGATTTTTCTTTTACATCATAACTAATATGGAAATATTTAAATGATTGTACATGTCTTACATATTAGATTGCTTGTTGTCTTGGGGAAGAGGGAGAGAAAAAATTGGAACTCAAAATCATATAAAAATTAATGTTCTAAACTATTTCTACATGTAAATATAAAAATGAAATACTATTAAAATGAAAAAAAAAACCCTGAGTCCTATCTCTGACATATACTGACTTGTATTATACTGAGAAAGTTATAATTCCCAGTGACCCAAACTATAGATCATAGAGAAGTCTCTGATTTGCATAGTGGGAGTTTCCTCACTGGGAATTCTAAATATGCCAATAGGGAAGCACAGATTTGACCTGAAAGAAATGATCATGATCAACAACAAATATGCAGTTATCATGTACAATGCAGGTACTGCTCCAGGAAATGGGAAGAAAAAAAACCCCAAATCCTTACTTTCCTATCCAGCAGAAACATAATGAAATCAATCAAGAAGCATTTATTAAGTATTTACTACATGCCAGAAATTAGATTCTGGACATAAAAAAGCAAAAGTATAAACAGTTCCTGCCCTCAAAGAGCTTACGCTCTAAGAGAGGTATTTATATATAACTAGATGGCACAGTAGATAGAGTGCTGGACCTGAAATCAAGAACTTTTCCTGAGTTAAAATCTGGCCTCAGGTCCTTCTTAGGTTTGTGACCCGGGGCAAGTCTCTTCATCTTTTTTTGCCACAGTTTCCTTCTTTGTAAAATGAACTGGAGAAGGAAATGGCAAATGACAGCAATGTTTTTGCCAAGAAAAACCAAATGGGGTCACAAAGAGTTGGACATGACTGAAATGACTGAACAACAAAAATGATGGATAAAGTCATTGTGAATTGGTAAATACTAATCAATTCTTTCCAGAGGAAATGCAGGGTTAGATTCCCACAGGCCTTTGGTCACAACATTTAATTTAACACTTTCCAGAGTGACCTCACTTAGAAATTAGGGGATTTCCTCTTTTTTTCTGGACATATCATTGATTCATTAGTATTGAACTCACAGCCAACAGCACTGCCTCATGCCTGACTGAAGCTTACATATTTTCTCCATAAGACACATCATAGCTTTCTTGTGCTTAGGAGCACTAGATAGCACTTCAGCACTACATTTGGAGGACATTTTTAACTGTGAAATTACTAACAAAAAGCACAAAAATTTTTAAAATGTGCCACCAAATATGCTGTGTAAAGGATGCTTGTTTATAGTATGAGAGTTGAAACAAGCAGGCAGAACATTGCCTTGTTTGACCTCAGCTGGGAACGTGCACATCGGGTGACTCAAACACTCTGCACACGTCTGTGAAAGTGCCCCGAGTATTGATTTGGGGTTACAAATAAATTTGAGTGAGTAGGCGAATTCCCAGATACAGAACCCACAATGAGGATCAGCTGTATATACAAAATAAATACAAGATGATTAAGGGGATTAGCATTAACAGCTGGAGGGATCAAGAAAGACCTGATGTATAAGGGAGTGTTGAATTGAATCTTGAGGGAAACTAAGAATTCTGAAGAACAGCAAGAAGACCAGTAGCCAAACTGTGAAAGGTTTTAAATTCCAAACATTGGGATTTATCCTTGATCCTAGAGGAAAGAAATCTAGACTTAAAAGAGCATAAGGGGCCAGAGTTCAACCCCTTTCATTTTACAAATAAGGAAACTTAGCCTGGGTGCCATAGTGCATAGAGTGCTGAGCCTGGAGTAAGGATGACTCATCTTCCTAAATTCAAATCCAGCCTCAGACAATTACTGTGTAACCCCAGCTCTACCCTCCCCTGCTAATTTCTATCCTTTCCAAGAAATCCAAAGGGACTAGGAGAGACTTGGCCAGTGAATTTTGTCTTTGGAATCTCCCACATCTTAATTTTGTTTGCCTCAGTTTCCTCATTTGCAAAATGAGAGAATTGGACTCAATGGCCTCTGAAGTCTATGCTTGATAAATTTTAAGTATCTGTTTAAATGTGTTTTATGTAAAGTGTCCTGTAAATAAACTGTTATTGTTGTCATTACCTGTCCTTGTTCAAACTTATTTGATTTGTCTGATTTTCTTAAAGCTCGCTCGCCAGTATCACCATATTCTTCACCATAGATGTTCAGGTAGACATTGGCATCAGTGCCACCTTTGGGCATCTTCCCTGTGATCACCTGGACTTCATAGGTATTGGCTGTGGACACAGAATAAGGTAGGATTTAGGAAACCAAGTCCTGGGTCCAATCATGAGAAATCAAGTCTAGTTTTAAGGAAAACAAATGGCTGTCAGTATGCTGGGTTTTCAAAGGTCAAGCATAGACTCCTCTAGAACAAGGGCCAAAATTAGCTTCTCTGAGCTATCTCCTAGCCCTAGCCCTATCCTCCCCTGCCATAATTGTCCTTTCCAAGAAGTCCAAGGGTATTAGGAGAGTTTCGGCCAATGAAGTCTGTCTTTGGAATCTCTCATCTTATTTCTAAATAATATGCTGCTCTCTCAATATTCTTACCTCTCTTGATTATCTCTTCCAACCCTTTCCCCAGTCTCACCTCCCACACCCAAGCACTCAATGGACTCATTACCCTGAATCCTTCCTAGGAATAAAATCTGATTTCTTAAACCCATTCACTTTAGTATTCTAGTGCTAATTTGTTACCCTTTCCAAGGATTATCAAGCAGACTCAGAGGGTGAAAAGTGCTTAATCTCAAAGACTAACTTTACTGATGGTGGAATTTTGGCACTGGGCCACCTGGGCCCAGATTTGTGACACCCATAGGTGATTGCAGTTCCTGTCCCCTCTTGGGACCAAACAAGTGAGCCTTGCCCTTTGAAAGCTCTGCTCCACAACCTGGTGTCACAAATATGGGTCCGATCGCTCCGGGGGACTTTCCGACCCTGGCTCAGGCTTACGCTCAGGACCGGATCTTCCCGAGGGGGCCAACTCCATGACCAGATCGTTATCCTCCTCATCCGTGGCCAGCCATCGATTAGCTTGAAACTTATAGACCTCGACCACTTCCCGCATGCCTGGACCAAATTCTTCCTCTTCGTCCTCCATCTCAGTCTCTTCTTCCGATTCCTCTGAAGACTCCTCCTCGGATGAAGACTCCTCTTCCTCAGACTCCACATCGCTGCTTTTCTTTTTCTTCTTTTGCTGCTCCTTGGCCTTAAGCCTCTCCTTCCTCAGCAGCTGCCGCAGTTTGTCCTTCTCCTTCTTTTTCCGGGCTTCTTCCTCTGGGGTGACTTCCACCTCCTGTAGCACCAGCCGTCTCAGCTCCACTGTGTCCACGAACCAGCCAGATCCGAAGCCCTCACCGGTGTGGCCCACGCGGATCTTGAAGATCTCACCCACATCTGCTGCCTCTAGCTGTTGCCAAAGCACAGGTCAGTGCCTTGGAGAATACCTGCCACCCTCCATCCCCTTCCTCCCCAAGAAGAACAGGTCCCAGGGTCCCCAGTCCCCAGGTATAAGATCATAAGGAACTAGGGCTAGAAGGAGCCTCCAAATCTCCCAATTAGTTATTGCTTAGCACATCACATCTAGGATTCCAAACCTGCTTTTCAATATCTACCATAATTTCCTCACCTTATTAATCATTTCTCCCACTATAGAAATCTAAGCAGGTTGTTCTCCTTATTGTTCTATACACATGCCAAGCTCTTTTTTTTTTCCTTCATGCCTTATTTCTGTCATCCTCCTACATTCAAGACCTGCTTTTCCTTTCTCATCTAGAAATCTCCAACCTTCAAGGGTGGATCCCACTTCCTCTTTGAAGCCTTCCCTATTAATATGGTGGAGTGAAAAAATTCTCTAAGAAACATGGCACCACAAAAATAACACTGGCTAGGGACTTGGAATTCCTACCTAGACCTGGCTAGCTAGCATTTTTATTATATTACTTTGAGGGTTTTTTTAAGTGATTTACATATGCTACCTCATTTGACCTGAGTTTAAATCCCCCCCCCTCAGATAGAAACCATGTGTGTGAACTTGGGCTTGTCATCTGACCTTCTTAAGTCAAAATTTCCTCATTTTAAAAATCAGAATGTTGAACTAAATAGTCTTTAAGGTCCTTCCAGCAATATTTCTATAATTCTTGGATTTTATGATATTGTTTCAAATCTTGACTTTGCCACTTATTATCCATGTGGCCAGAAGCAAGTCATTTCACCACTTCACTTTCCCTATCTATGAAATCAGGGGGCTGGACAAGAACAATCTCCAAGAACCTTTCAAAGCCTATGTCTTCTGATCTCATAACTCCAATTTCCATTCTCCCTCTTTTGAATTTTGAGAGACTTGAGTCTGAATTGGACAGTCTGCTGCCTGATTTCATGGTGCATTCTATAGTTTATACTTATTTCATGTTTACTGGATTTATCTCCTCAAATATTTTGTGAACTCCTATAGAGTAGAATCAATTCCTTTCTCAGGTATCCCCAATACTTCTGTAGGACCGAATTCACAGGAGATCCTTGATTCATTGTTTTAGCATTTTTTCATAGTCTCTATCATCTAGCTCCTATATCATCATAATGACACATTGTCCCTCAAAAGCTTCATCCTAGTCAATGTATAGTTGGCTACATTAGTCACTATATTCAAATAAGGACTGACTAATAGTGAGGAAGAATTATTTCCTGATCTTCACACACCATTATCCTCTTCACCCAGTAATTATAATAATAATAATTTCATGACTTTATGCACCATGATCCTCTTAACCCAGTAATAATAACAATAATAATAATTTGAATTTATATGGTTCTTGTAATGTTTTAGTGCATTTTTAAAAGTGTTTTCTCATTGGATTCTGGAGACAAGTAGGGCAGTGATAATTTATGCTCATTCCATAGGAAAGGAAACTAAAACTAAGAGGCGATACAATGTCAGAGTTGGGATTAGAACCTAGGAATCTAGACAACCATTCTAAGGTTCTTTCCCATATACTCTGTATATATGTATGTATATATGTGTGTATGTAATATATATACACATACAGGTATATTTTAGATGTCATACATTTTATGTATGTATGTGCGCATATACTATATTTGTATAAATATCTTTCTATGTGACATATATATGTATAGATGTACTGATACAGAAACAGAAATCTCCCCCATTTGAAAATTATAAACTGAGAGGCAGTATTGAAGCCCTTGGGGAAAATGAATTTACTCTTTCAAGTCAATAAGAGACTTTTTAGTAAATCACTTCCAAAGTACCTCTAATTGAGAACTTTTCCAATGCCATGATAGTATCAGGATTATTTCTCTTCATCTTAGACCCCACATCTGCCCTGCCAACTATCTCCCCCCTCACTACCCATACCAGTTGCAACAGGAATAAGTATGTAGTGTGTGTAGACATCTCTATATAGACTATACAATACACATTGATTCTCCATACATAAACATAATTATGCAATCAATAATAATGGTAATAGCCAATATTTATATAATTACTACTTTGTTCCAGAAACAATGCTAAGCACTTTATAAATATTATCTTGCATATATACATGTAAGAAAGTTTAGGCTGGTATTCATAGCATGTCTATATATGTATGTAATATATATGTATATGTATTTATATCTGTACTAGCCCTCTTCCTTCTCATATTCACCAAAATCTGTCTCCTTCACTTTCCTCTCTCTCTCTCTCTCTCTCTCTCTCTTCTCTCTCTCTCTCTCTCTCTCTCTCTCTTTCCCCTCTCCTCTCTTCTCTCTCTCCCCTTCCATCTTCTCTCTCCCCTCTCTCTTCTTCTCTCTCTCTCCTCTTCTCTCTCTCTCTCTCTTTCTTTCTCTCTCTCTCCCTCTCTGTCTGCTTCTGTTTCTGTCTGTCTCTCATACACATACACACATACACTCACCATCCACTTGTTCAGCTCTATACCAAAATTAACAAAGGGAAGTGAGAACAACACCATGATATAAGACCCCAAGCCTTGACTGGGAACCAGGTCCCTGGTAGGCCTGGAGAGATAATTCCCTTCAGTGCTCTAAAGGAATCGCGTCCTCACTGGTGCCCTAGGCAATGACCTTACAAAATGAACCAAGTTGTCTGGACAACTGGACAATACCCAGAGACTCCAACAGGGGCTCTCTGGGAACCCAGCCGGTCCTGATTGCTTTCCCTCTACACAGCATACCTGAAAAGTGTCCTTGTTTCCCCGCTGGAAGACTTTTGAGCGGCTTTTGAGAAAGAGCACTTCGGTCTTGCCCTCTTCTCCATAGATCTGCATGTAGACCCGGGCGCTGGTGCTTGCATTGCCCATATCCCCGGTCACAATCTCCACCTCATAATGGATCACTAGACCAGAGTCAAAGGAGGTAGACAAAGATTTAGGGAGAAGGAAACTCTAAAGAGGATCATTCTCTGCAGTGATCAGAACTCTAGAGGATACTTCAGTGGAAAGAGAACTTCAGTGGATAGCTATTCTGTGTCCAGCCTTGTGCTAGCCTCTGTGAGGGACATGGAGGAGAATAAGACTGGATGATTAGATAACTAAGTCCTCAGTCTGTAATGGAGCCAGTGCCAATTAATAGGTACTTAATAAAGCTTATTGATTGACAGAAAATTATCTGGGATTTGAGGAGAGATAATAATGAGGCAGAAAAGGAAGGACTGCAGAAATGTTATTTGAATGTTACCTTGAGCCTAAGTGACATTTGTCATGCTTTGTTTTATCTTGTTTTCCATAGTGAATAGAAAGATTTATCACTTCTACTCAATCACTATTAAGTTGTTTTCTGTTGATACTAAGTCTTACAAATACAACAAAAACTCACTTTCAACAAAATCCACTTTAGAAATATTACAGTTTTATAAAGTGAAGACAATTGCAATAGCTTATAGTTTTGATTTGTCTGTTAACTAACAACTATTAATGTCACACTAAGTTTCCATTGAGAGGGAACTGGCTAGGCAAGAAGGGAAATGACATTCTAGGTGAATAGAATAGTCAAAAGAAACTTCAAGATTTCATAGTACAGGGTTCATTTTGACTGGAACAAATTGTTTAAGAAAAAGAACAATCAGAGGCAGCTAGATGATGCCGTGAATAGAGCACCAGCCCTGAAGTCAGGAGGAGTGAATTCAAATCTTATCTCAGACACTTAATACTTCCTAGCTGTGTGACACTGGACAAGTAACTTAACTTGAGTTGGCTCAGCAAAAAAAAAAAAAAAAAAAAAAAAAAAAAAAAAAAAAAAAAAAAAAAAGAAAAGAAAAGAAAAGAAAAAGAAAAAAAGAAAAGAAAAGAAAGAGAAAGAAAATTGAAAATAAAGCTAATATTTAGGGTTGAATTATTCCTATGAATATAGGAATGAATAATTTATGAAAAATTTTCACTAATCTGGCAGTGATATTGGAAGGGAAAGAGCTAGAAGGAAGGAGATCATTTAGAAGGCTGTTGCAAAAATCTAAGTGTGAGGCAATAAGGGATTGAAGTAGACTAGTTACTCATTGAGTTTGGTTGCTGCTTATGAAGATGAATATTACCCTGCCTTCTTTTGTAGTTTTTTAAAAAAATATAAAACAGTTTTGAGGGCACCATAAGTAACCAATAAATACTTATAGATTAAGTAACTAATTGATGGTGCCTCCTCACATCATACCAGCTATCATATAGCTTCTAAGTAAACTGTTTCACCATTGCAGGCCTTGACTTCCCTATCTGTAGAATGAGGATAATATCTTATGTTCCATCTCTTACAGATGATCTATGTGAGTCACTTATTATCTCTACATAAGATATTGCCTCTACATAAGACTTTCTCTTAAGGATGTGGACCAAGTCAATGATCTTCTTCCTTTCCTCTTGAGCGACAAACAAACAACCTCCTATGGGCTTACATTGTTCAATCTCCTCAACCTCACTGGGGTACAGCTCCACTTCTGTGCGGCCATCAGCTGCATTCTTGTCCAACCAGCGATTGACAGGAAATGTGTACTTCTTGCCTTGGCGGGGCACCCGAATCTGAATGCTGCCCAAAAACCAGCCTGCACTCATGCCCGAGCTATCATGGCCGATAATAAGCCGGTTGATCTGGAAGGAAACTCAGGGTTAAGTGTAGGGACAGGAGTTGGTGAGGTCTACCTTATAGAATCACTGAATGTTTGAATTGGAAGGCTCTCTAGTTTTGGTTTTGGTTTTGGTTTTTCTTTTATTATAAGCTTAAAATCTTCAACAAAACCAAACACAAGCATTCAGTCTACAAAAAAGAACAAAAAAGGAGGAGGGCTTCTGAAATTGTAAATTGTTATATGCAATTTGGTGGATTTTCCTGAAGTATTATGAAATTTAACATAGTAGCTTCAAAATTGCCCTATTTGTCTGAATGTCTGATTCCTTCAGTGCTATGTTAAAATGCAATATTAATGTTAATTTCTTTTCTCTTGAATCTCTAAAACTACACACTTCCTTAAATAGAAGCCCTCCCTTATAACAAATAAGAGTAGAGAAAAAAATTCAATGCGTTGACATATATGAAAATATTTGTCTCATTCTATACTTTTATCACCTTTCTACCAATGAAGAGAAGGCAAATTCTGGAAGACATTTTAGAGAGCACAAAGACTTCTTATTCTACCATAAGGGAATGGAGGCTTGTTGGATTTAAGTGGCTTTTCCAAGGCCACAAAACTAGTTAGCAGCAGAATTAAACTAAAGTTTTGATTTCTGATTCTGATGTCAGGTACTGTTCTGAGTTATACCTTTTGGCACCAGGCCTCAGAAATATGGTTAGCCTAGCAGACATCATGGGATACCCCAAAGGGAAAAAACAGAAAGGTATTTGGCAGGTCCAAGACTACCCCATTGAATGAATCTCTGGACTCCCTTGTTTTCACCTAGTATCATTCACCCCTACAGAGGACTTGGACCAAATTATGGCATCCCCATTCTTTCAGTCAGAAGCTCCTTATATGGTGTAATTTCAGAGGCTCAAGACAATAAGCTAGCTTCTTAGCTTGACCCTCGTTCTTGGAGACATTCTGGAAAAACAGATTTCATTGGAGAGGGAACAAGCAAGAAGGATGTTGGGTCTTTGAAGTAGGATGGGAACACCACAACAGCAAGAAGATAAAGAGATTGCATGGTATCAAGGAAAAAGAACTAACTTAGGAAGCCCTGAGTTCAAATCCTAACTTAGATATTTATTATTTATATGAACTTGAGCAATTTGCTTAATATCTCTCAGCCTCCAATTTCAGAAAAATCTGGAAAGACCTACATAAAATGATGCTAAGTGAAGTGAGCAGAACTAGGAGAACATTGTACACAATAACAATAAGATTATGTGATGAGAAACTGGACTTGGTTCTTTTCAATAATGCAGTGATTCAAGGCAATTCCAAAGACCTGGCACAAAAAAATGCCAATTGCATCCAGAGAGAGAACTATGGAGACTGATTTTATTGCATAGTATTTTCACCTTTTTTTTTAATTTTTTTTTATTTTTTGTGTTTTTTTTTCCTTTAGGTCTGATTTTTCTTGTACAATATGACAAATAAAGAAATAGGTTTTAAAGGATTGCATATATTTAATCTATTTAAGATTATTTGCTGTTTTGGGGAAGGAGGAAGTAAGTAAGGGAGGGAGGGAGAAAAATTTAGAAAACAAAGTTTTACAGAAATGTATGTTGAAAACTATCTTTACACATATTTGAAAAAATGAAATACTATTAAAAATAAGTAAAAATATCTCAGTTTCAGAGTTTCACTTGTAAAAATGAAAATGTTATTAGACTTCTATAATCCTTTTTCATTCTTCATCTATGATTCTCAGAGTCTAGACCACATTGCCTCTCTGTAATTTTATTTAGGGGCAGTCCTTGGTATAGGACTAAATGGGATAGAAATGATAGTTCTAGGCCTTTTCAGGGAAGGGCTTAAAGCCTGGTAAGAACATTTAACTAAGAGCTGCTTGTCAGCAAAATTATGGAGCAATCAATGTAATTTAGCTTCCTCTACCTTCCCTTTTACCTTGTTAGGCAGTCCCCTTTGGTCTCCTGGCATCCTCTTCCCTGACACCTTGATGCCCCTTCTCAAAATAGCCTTCTGGGATACAGGGTCTGGGAACATTGCTCCTGACTCTTGTTACAGAGAAGGTAAACATAAATATTATAACTGCTACCTAATTCCTTCTCCCATCACTAAAGCCTGTATCAGGATGATTCATCAGCCACTCTTCACAGCCCTTAGTGTGCTTCAAGTCCAGCCTTTCTAATGTTTTGACTCTGTTTTCCAAAACAGATTCCTGTTAGGAAGTTAGGGAGAAAGAATGTGGAAGGGGCAGGGAAATGATATCAGAGGAAATAACACTGGGTTCTGATTCCAAAGATCTGGCTTTAAGTACTGAGTCTGACTGTGAGCAAGTCATTATTCATTGCTGTGTCCAGTTCTTCAACTACAAAATGGAGGTAATGTTGTTGTGAACACCAAGTGGGATTTATGTAGGAATCCAGGTTCCTTCCACAGTGTGACTTTCCCTCATCATGGTTTTAATATATCATGGGTCAGAATAAGAACTTAAATGGGGGAGCCATAAACATGAAGGTCAGGAGATGATATAGAAAAGGTTTAGAAATTCATAAATGGTATAGTAGCAACATAGTTTATCTTTTAATACCATAATAATTCCGATTTTTTTCTCTACTGTAAAAAGAGAGCCAAAAAAATTTACATGGATTTTCCAGGTTATGGGGGTGCCTTGTCCTAACTCCTTCAATGTCAAAATGGACTCATGGCAAATTTTTAAGATGTCTATAGAAATAAAACAGCAGCTAAGTAAAATGACAGAGCATTGGGTTTGGAATTAAGAAGACTCACTTTCCCAAGTTAAAATTGACCTCAGACACTAGCTGTATGACCTTGGGCAAGTCACTTAATCCTGTTTGCCTCAATTTCCTCATCTGTAAACTGAGTTGGAGGAGAAATGGAAAATCACTGCAGTATCTTTGCCAAGAAAAGCCCAAATGGGGTCATGAAGAGGCAGACATGATTGTAGCAACTGAACAACATAAAAGTAAACCATCACAGATATTAGCCATCTTTAAGTTGATACATGTGTGCTGGGAAGGACAAAGAGGGTAGGAAGAAGGCTTAATATCCTATCAGTGCACATGTCTTACATAGTAAGAAAACTTACCTCTCCAATGTCCATAGTCTCAAGAGTAAATTCGTCAACACGGCGACGCTCAAAATGATCACCCAGATTATTATCTGAGACCTGGAGGATCTGCTTAATGGTGTCTCTCTTTTCTCCATAGAGTTTGATATAAACTTTAGAGTCAGTGCTAGCACCTCCCACATCTCCCGTCTTGATGCTGATATGATAGCGGAAATCTATGATCACAAGAGAGAGGGCATTAATACAGAGATTAGATGGAGAGAATGATTCTTGTGTATCTCCCATTTAAGCCACGGATACTTATATAATCAGAAAACATGACCTAGCTGTAGGGAAGCGAAGATCTGGGTTCCAGTTGAACTTCTTATACTAACTGTTTTTGAAACCTTAGATGATAATCTTCATTTCTTAGGAATCATGAGATGTAAAAATTGAAAGTGATCCTAGAAAGTCCTAATTTACCCTCTTCTTTTTGTAGATGAGTAAACAAAGGGAAAATGGCTTAAAAGAAGAAAGGGGAAGTAGGTTACCAATGATTATTCAAATAGGAGCTGGAAAAGCCAAGACTCAACTTTAGTTCTGTTAATTCTAAGTCTAATGCTCTTTAGACTATGCTGTCAAAGTAAAGAAACCTGTTGTACTTACTTCATAGGATTGTTGTGAAATTAAAATTAGATTGTAGATGTGAAAGTAAATTGAAAAAGGGGAAAAAATCTCTCTATGTAAGCAAGTTATTCCAATCAAACCTCCAAACCTGAACCTTTGGGAGATATGCCTTTCTGATTACCTAATGATTTTGCCAAGCACTAAAACTCATGAAAGCCATTTTTTCATTCAGGGGTTCTCAAACTAGGGCCCGTGGGCCAGATGCAATAGCTGAGGATGATTATCCCCCTCACCCAGAGCTATGAAGTTTCTTTATTTAAAGGCCCACAAAACAAAGTTTTTGTTTTACTATAGTCCTGCCCTCCAACAGTCTGAGGGACAGTAAACTGGCCCTCTATTTAAAAAGTTTGAGGACCCCTGACTAGCTCTTTTTGATATTTCACACTTCTTTGTCTTCTTATGCCTACTTTCCATAGTTTTTTCTTTTTCCTCTTTGAGATCAAACTGTTAGCTTTATTTCTCATATCTGTCGATATAGGTATTTCCAATTTTAACTGACTTTTTTCCATCATTTTGATCTGCTGTGGCCAGAAAGACTATATTATCCCATTTGTTAGAACTGTTTGCTGATTAAGAGTAAATTAGCTGTGGGTAAGGATTTGAAAAACTCTGTGGTGAATAACATATATGAGTTTTAGTGCTTGGATTTTATAACATTTATTTTTGGCTATTCAAAAACTTTTTGTTGTTCAGTCATGTCCAATTCTATGTGACCTCATGGACTTTGTGATGTTTTCTTGGCAAAGATACTGGAATATTTTGCCATTTCCTCAGTGTGTCCCCATTGGAATACAGAAACTGAGGCAAACAGGTTAAGTTACTTGCCCAGGATCACTCAGTTAGCAAGTATCTGAGGCTGGATTTGAACTCAGATCTCCATGATTACAGGCCTGGTTCTCTATCCATTGTGCAACATAGCTGCCCACTCTAAGACCTGGTATCTTCCTTTTCTACTGCTCAATTATTTCATATTGATGAGATTACCAAACAGCTAAATTCTCAACAACTAAAATGTTATTATGTTAGTATTATACAATGCTATGTGATAAAATACATTTTATGTTATACAATAAAATATTATATAATAAAAGTATATGCTATGCTAATATTATCATCACTGAGCAACAGAGTGATTATGCATTTTTGAGGAATAGTCTTATCCCCAACCTAGGCTTAAAGCCCCATCTGTTGATTTCAGGAAGAGGATAGCTGGTGAGAAAATAAGACAGAGACATAAATATAGTAAGTAACACTAATTCTGACTCTGGGAGTTTACTGCTATCCCCAGCACCTGCCTGTTAGGAAGCTAAAGTTAGGGAAATGGAACTCCCCGGGGGGCCTGTCCTCCAAGCTAGGGCCTGATAAAATAGCCAACAAGGCAGCTGCAAGCACAAAGGACAACTCTGTGGGCACAGTTCAAATTAGCCAGCTGCTTGAGAGGCCCAGAGGCCTCCTTTAAAAAGCCGTTTTTTTCCTTCTCCCTATAAAACATTAACAGGATCTGAGAAGAAAATGAACTCCTCATAATTCCATATTCTGTCTACCCAAATTCTATTGTCCCAGCTGATGATTCTGGGGATCCGGGAGCTGTCATTTACCTATGTCAAGGACACAGTGCACTGTGACAAAAGGAGGATAAGAATGGAAATCAGGAATCCTGGGTTTACTGTTTAGCTTAGAGCATTTCTCCTTCAGAAGCTCAGTCTCATCTGTTAAATGAGAGGCTTTTCCCAGCTCCCCATCTCTACATTTTATTGTTAGACTTATTTCTGAGTTACGTCCCACTTACATTCTATATGTGGTGCATATACATAGTTATTCGTATGCTGACACTCCATTAAAATGTGATCCCCTTGAGAACCAAAATTCTATTTTTATCTTTATTTGTATCTCCAGTTCTTAGCTTTGTGTCTGGCACATAGGAAGCACTTAATAAACAAGACTCATCTTCCTGAGTTCAAATCCAGACACAAATAATTATTAGCAATATGACTCTGAGCAAGTCACTTAACCCTGTTTACCTCAATTTCCTCATCAGTAAAATGAGCTGAAGAAGGAAATGGCAAGCCACCTCAGTATCTTTGCCAAGAAAACCCCAAATAAGATTACAGAGAATTGGACATGATTGAAATGATGCAATAACAAGTGCTTAATAAAGACTTGTTGATTAGTTGAATATAAAATTGGAACAATATCTCTTCTGCTTTCTTCAGAGGCAGATGTTTTGAAGATTAAGTCCCATAGTAAAGAACAATAACAGCTCATATTATATGATGATTTCTATACATTATCTCCTGTGGCAACCCATAGTTATTGGATTTTTATAGGTAAGGCAACTGAAGCTGAATAACTTGTTCTATAGCTGTTAAGTGGAAATCAGGAATCAATCCCAGGTTCTCTAATTCCTGAATTGTATGTTGAGTTTAAATATAAGCTCAGACTTTTAATAGCTATGTGGACAAGCCATTTAATGAGTGCTTATCTCAATTTCTTTAATTATAAAATGGGAATAATAATAGCAACAACTTCCATTGTTGTGAAGATCACATGAGGTATTTGTAAAGCTTGACACATAATAGTGCTTAATAAATGTTTGTTCCCTCTTTCCCTTTCCTTCCACTGGACTGAATTTGTTCCTCTCTTTCAAGTTCTTTAAAATTTCCCAACTGTGGGATGAGCACCAAGCACTCATTATGGGATAGGCTGGAAAGAAGTCATCCTCAGATTGACAATCTTACTTAACCATTATCACTTTTAATTTACTCTGGGTAGTTTTGTTAGGATAAGTCTAAATCTTCTTCTCTCTCTTATGGACATCAGTTGACTAAGCCCAAACTCCAATTTGTACTTTCTTTTCTTTCCATTCTATGATCATGGCTAACTAGCAACAGAACCCAGATTAGACCCCAGGTTCCTAATTTGGAGTCCAGAATGCTTTCCCTCACACCCCACTCCACCCCCTCCGCTTCCCATTAAATGAAACTAACATGGTTTTCCCTCCTCTCCTCTACTTCCTTCCCAAAGGTCACAGCTTCTTTTTGACCTGGGAAATCATCTGATTCCTATTCAGTGGAGTGAATACTTCTCCCCAGCCCAGAAACATATACCCTACATGGTCCCTCAGAAAGGAGTATTCCCCAGGGATAACTCACTTTTCAATGTTGCATTGCTGCCACTGGGTAATAATTCTCGGATCAACTGGCCATCATCCTGATCCCTGCAAAGCCATCTGTTGTGTGAACAAAGGAAGTTATATTTTCAAGAGCACCCTTGGGAGGGAAACATAGAAATTTGGCCAGACTAGGGATGAAGCAAGAGGCATCATGCTATGACTTCTCCAGAAAAAAAAAAAGGAGGGTCAAAGAGGGACATTAGAAAATGTCAATTTATTAATATTTATTAAAGCCTTATGGTATCTTTAGAACTATGCTAGACATTGTAGGTATGCCAGAGAACTATAAAATATGATTCTTGGCCCATGGAGCCTTAGGGAGCAGCTGTGGCATAGTGAAAAGGCCCCCAGAACCAGAATCAGAGGGCCTTGGTACAAATTCCTGATCTAATGATTACAACCTCATGTGCCTGGACACACCACAACCTCCTTGAGTTTCAATTTCTTTATCTATAGAATGAATCATTCAACTAAGTAGTCTGGAATTATTCTGGTTCTAGATACATAATTTGATGTTTTTATAACCCAGCAAGAAGTCACACTTGACATATAATAAGTGCTTAATAAATGTTTATTCATTTGTTCATTCTATAACTTTGGTAGAAGAAACGTTATGGGTGAAGATTGTTGTTGTGGTGGTTTGTCCTTTGTTCTTGAAGGGGACCATGACATCAGGGAAATAATGCCATGACATGCAAATGAACTAAGTGAGGGAGAGCTGTGCAAGGTAACCTGCCTCACTTTCCCCTCCAGAGCCATTTGGGTCCAGTGGCAAGATATTGATCAGGATGGTTGGAGATGGTCCTGGATGCAGTGGAGACCTTGGCCTTTTTAAGATAAGGTCTTCAAAGAAAGAAAAGGCACTCGAAGATTTGGATTCATCAAAAATCTATGGTATGGTATGTTTATGGAATGCTCAGCCTTATGCTAGAAATTTCATAGGTACAAAAAAAGAAAAAAATAAGGTTCTTGACCCATGCTGAATTACAGGGAAAAGTTCTAGAGCCCAAACTAGAGGATTGGATTCAAATATCTATTTTACTACTTACTAATTGCATATATGCCTTGGTTTCCTCACCTATGAAATAAGAATAGTGTTAGGATTTTTGCCAGAATGAAATGAAATGAGCATACAGAATAACTTATAAACTGTGAAGCATAATGTAAGCTGTCATTACTATTATTACACTCACGTTAGGAAAAAAGTGATCAATAGCATTTATTAAGCACTTATTATGTTCCAAGTCCTGGGTTAAGTACTGGAAATACAAAGGATTCCAAAAATATTCCACAATTCCTTTCCTAAAGAAGCTTCCAGTCTAAAGGGAAGGCTACACACCCAATTACATACAAACAACTAATCCATTAATAATTAGGATTAATTATTAATCCATTATAATTAGGAGAAACTAATCCAGAAAGGGAAGGCACTAGAATTAGGAGAGGCTGGGAAAGACTTCCTATAGAAAGTAAGGTATTAGGTAAGACTTGAAGGAAGACATGAGATGAAGATGAGGGGCAATCAATGAAAACCCACAGAATCCAGGGATTGAAGGGCACAAAGTTAACAAGGAGAACAGCACACATGAAGTAATTAGATATCAGTATAAGGGGCAATAATTGTGTTAAAAGAAGACAGTAATAGAGATCTGCATAAGGTGGAGTGATCATGGAAGGAAGGCTTCGGGGAGCCCATAGGCTGGATCCTGAAGAATGATTATTATTTGGATAGGCAGAAAGGATAAGAGAAAAAAAATCACTTGGGCTACATTTGCACACTTAGTAGCAGAATTCTGATAGAATTAGACAAAAAGTAACTTGTCTAAAGCAACAGGGCTAGTAAATATCAGTCTTGGGAGTTGAACACAGTAGATCCTCTGACTTGTTATCAAGTGATAATTTCACTATATAAGGCTGCCTTTCACCTTCAAAATTCATTCAGTCAACATTTTGTTTTAAGTGATCAGCTACATAATTAAAATAAGCTAGATAGAGTTCTGACCTTAGAATCCAGAAGGTAAGCTTCAAACCCTACCTGGGCAAGTCTCTTCTTAATAACTAGCATTTATAGGTCACTTCAACATTTGAAAAAGACATTTTATATATACATATAGGATATGTATGTATATACATATACACCATATATAGATGAAATTTCTTTTGATTCTCACAATAATCTTATGAGGAAAGTATTGTTATTAGCACTACTATTCTGCAAATGAGGAAACTGAGATTGAGATGATTAGGAGGCTTGTGCAGAGACTTACACATATAAGTATTTTATACATAATATGAACTCACACCATCTTGACTCTAAGCCCAGCACTCTATCCAACCTGCCACTTAACTGCCTCTTTTTATCCCAAGCAATTCCCTGAGTGATGATGTGGTTGATCTCTTCCCTGGGAGTTCTCCACACTTGATAAAGTCATAGATCCTTCTTATATTTGTGTATAATTAGAATGATTGGTGATCCTAGCTGCCTGCTAATCCCATAGTTCTGAGAAATTGCAGCTGGTTAGTTCAGCCTCGGAGCTATTTGTCTCCTGAGACAGAACCTAAGAGCAGTTTTTAGACATGAGGCATCTGATCATTCTATCCCTCAAGTGTATTGAGGCTTATGTAAACAAAACCCCCCTCCCAAAGACTTCTCCCTCACCTGAGACCTCCTAGTCCACTTCCAAAGTCTTCCCTACAGGGTTGCATAACCCTGGACAAGAAGTTCCCCCATCAAAATTTAGCAATACTCTTAGTGGAAAACTAACTCCTTGTTTTGAGATTCATTAATGAAGTCCATGACAATTTGTCAGTTCCTAGTACAGAGTGCTTGGTAATCCTACTTAAATAGCTTGAATTCTCATACTGTTTTAAGGTTTGCAAAGCATTTTCCTCATGATCCTATGAAATACATCATTCAAATATTATTACCTCTGCTTTACAGATGAGGAAACTAAGATTTAGACTTTAAGAGAGTAACTTGTCTAAAGTTACCCAGCCTGCAAATGGTAGTCTTGGGATTTGAACACAGCATATCTTTTGACTCAATAATCTTTTCATTATATGAGGATGCTTTTCATCTTCAAAATTCATTTATCCATTTGACAAACATATAAAGTATCTTCTAGTCGTTATGCATTCTATATTAAGAAGAAGCCTGGATTTTGACTGAAAAGACCAGAGTCCTGGAGGCTGCCTTTAACCTTTGTCGTTATTGCAGTCACTTCCAGCTCTTTCTGACCCCATTTGACAAAAATACCAGAGTAGTTTGCCATTTCATTCTCCAGCTCATTTCACAGATGAGGAAACTGAGGCAAGCAGGACTAAATTCTTTGCTTAAGGCCATGTAGTTTACAAGCAGGTACTTCCGATTCCAGGATTGGGCTCCTTCAGGGATTCAGTTTCTTTACCTATCAATGAAGTGGGGTTGCAATAGAATAAGGGTTCTCAATCTGGGTTTAAGATTTCATGGGATCAAGGCAGTTAGATGGCATAGTAGGTAAAACACTGGCCCTGGAGTCAGGAGAATCTAAGTTCAAATCCAGCTTCAGATACTTGATGCTTACTAGCTGTATGATCCTGGGCAAGGTCATTTAACCCCAACTGTCTTGCAACAAAACTAAAATTTCAGGGGATCCAAGATCTTGGATAGGACAAAAATAAGAGTTTTATTTTCACTAACTTTTGGTTTCTTTTGTAATTCAATGTATTTTATTTTGTGCTTTTAAAAACATTATTCTAAAAAGGGGTCCACAGTTTTCACTGCTCACCAAAGAAATCTATAATACAAAAAAGACTAAGAACTCCTATCCAAGATGATATCTGAGCTGCCGCCTGTGATAATGTTAACAGTCTATGATTCTGTGATACAAATATACACAGGGCATGGTCCTACAATCACAGTTTACAATCTCCTGACACTAAAACAAAGTTCTGCCTGATTTCTCAGTCCTCACGGATTCTTTCCAACCACCATCAAGTATTTTCTTTTTCCAAGACCTTACTCTCAGCTGGCTGTTAACTAAATCTTACTAAGGTGTTAGCTGCTAAGGGGTTAAGGTGCTACTTCTCCTGGGGGTTGGAGTATCACTATTTCTTTAGATGACTGAAAAGCCATCAAGACTCAAAGAAATGAATGAATTTCACACATCATTGAGCTACAGGGGAAGATATTTAAAGGGGGGGTGGGGATTGCTGCTCAGCACCTGTCAAATAATGTCACTTAGGGTTCTACAACTTTCACTTAGTCCTAAGGCCAAACCTAAAGATAATTAGAGTTCCCACATGGCTGAACTGAGCACAAATCTTGACCAGCTATATTTTGATAGAGAAAGGAAAGAGAAAGAGAATCAGCACAGATCCCCCATTTTCTGTCAGAAACAACCTCTCCTTTCAGCCCCTTCCCCACCTCCTATCCCCTAGTGAAAGGAAACTATTCCTGGCCGAAAGCATGACGTGTCATTTCATATCCACTTAAGGGCTCTTGTGATATTAATAGCCCTTTCCAAATCCAGCATTTCCCCTCCAGCTCAGAACACTTCTGTCCAATTTCAGAGAGTGAGATGTTGCTATATACATTAGCCTACATAACAGCCTGGCTGCAAATTTATTACTCTTTCCCTGAGCTCACAAAAGCGTATACACACACACATACCCATATGCAACCTACTACTGAGCCACTTTATATTCTTCCCCATGTCATTTAAAACCCTCTTGAGTCCTAAGCTGGCCAATACTATCCCCATGCTTCTCATCAAGATTTTAAAAAAAAATCTATTTCTTTAAAGGAATTTCATGCTCATGAATAAAAGTAAATTGTAGAATTTTGGAGCCTCAGCTCCCACTTTGGATAATCACAGGTTATATATAAACTCTTGAGCTAGCAATAACCTCCACTCAACTCCCATTTTCCAGATGTAGAAATTGAAGTTAAATGACTTGTTAGTAAACAAGCATTTATTAAGTGCCTACTTAATAAGCTATATTAAAAAAAAAAAACAAAGAAAGGCAAAAGCTAATCTCTGACATCAAGGAACTTCCATTCTAATGGAACTAACTGTAGTATGATAAAAAGAGAGAAGATGGAGTTCTCAATAAGTGATCTCAATTTTTTTTAATTGAAGTGTAAGACAAAGTTCTCAGCTGCCATGGATCATAATGAACTTCAGACTTTTTCTAATTTGACAGAAGCAACCTACTTAATTGAATTTTGAACTTAAGAGACCTTAGAGATCATTTTATCTTCATTTCACACCAAACTAAGCTCAAGGAGGGGTGACTTCTCCAAAGTCCTATAGGTTAATAAACAACTGAGATATAAAACCAAAGCTCCAAAACTCCAAATTTAAAGCTCTGTCCACTATATCAAATTCCTCTTCAAATACTCTTGGGATCATAAAAGAGGGAAAAGGATCCATATGTACAAAAGCATTTGCAGCAGCCCTTTTTGTAATAGCAAGAAATTGGAAATTGAGTGGATGCCCATCATTTGGGGAATGACTGAATAAGTTATGGTATATGAATGTTATTGAATATTATTGTTCTATAAGAAATAATGAACAGACTGATTTCAGAAAAACCTAGAAAGACTTACATGAACTGATGCTGAGTAAAGTGAATAGAACAAAGAGAACATTATGTATAATAACAACAAAATTATGTGATGATCAACTATGATGGACAGCTGTTTTGAACAATGAGGTAATTCAAGGCAATTCCAATAGACTTGTGATGGAAAGTACCATGAGCATCCAGAGAGAGGATTATAGGGACTGGATGCGAATCAAAGCATAGTATTTACACCTTGTTGATGTTGTTTGTTTGCTTGGTTTTTATTTCTTTCTCATGTTTTTTTTTTCCATTTTGATCTGATTTTTCTTGGGCAGAATGATGAATATCAAAATATGTTTAGAAGAATTGCACATGTTTAACCTAAATTGGATTGCTTGCTATTTGGGTGAGGAGAAAGGAAAGGAGAAAGGAAGAAAAAATTGATATATAAGGTTTAGCAAAGGTGAATGCTGAAAAGTATCTTTGTATGTTTTTTGAAAAATAAAATACTATTAAAAAGTAAAGTCAAAACAAAACAAAACAAAACAAAACAAAATGCTCCTCTTAGAAGATGTAGTAGATAGAGCACTGGATCTGAACTCAGGAGTTCAAATCCAGTGGCAGACACCTAATGCTTTCTAACTGTAAGACCCTGTGCAAATCCCTTTACCCCAATTGCCTCAAAAACTAACCAAATACTCCTCTTGCTGCTTCCTTGCTTGGTCCAAACAGCAGGCTCAACTTCCCATACCTTCCCCAAATCATGGAGCCTAAGATTATTGCCATGAATGGGCATCATCTGGGAAATAGCTCTGATATAATTGCTTAGGGAAAAAACCCAGTGTGAAATCACCTCCTAGCTAATTGAAAAAGGCAAATCTGACCCATAGTGAGTGAGGTGTGTGACCCTGAGCAAAACTGCTAACTTTAGGCTCTGGGCATCTTTTTGAGACTACATGTTACAAAGAAAGTATCAGCTTACTCTAATAGAACAAGTTGTTTTTTTTTTTTTTTTTAATCCAGAGTATCCAACACCAATGGAATCAGAAGTCCAGCTCCCATCCCAGAGGAATAGAAAAGTCAGCAATAAGACAGGTTGGTGTTTTCATACCTGTTACATGGGAATTCCACATTATCACTCTCTGGCTGCCCTTCTTCTCTTACTAACACTCGTTCCAGGTACCAGCCGCTGCTCCCTCCTTTGCCATCATGCCCAACTCTGACTCTTTTCACTTTTCTCAGGGTAACTGCTTCAATGGTATATTCATCTGCCTAACCCAAGGAAAAAAATAGCAAAGCAAGTTATATTGGAATTGTCCCTTTATATTCTCCCTAGCTTTACTTCCCCAGATTCTAAAGAAAAATAGCTAGTCTTAATGATTAAGGATAACCTTACACATAAAGATAAATAACCACTTAAATGGCATGAGTTGGGGGATACCAAGAAGAGCCTCTTCCCCCAAAGCATTTCCCCTATTTGTCATAGTACCTACAATATCTGCCATTAATGTGAGATATAATATTTATTATTATTATTTTATTTTTTTATTTTTTTATTTTTATTATTTTTATTTAAGATTTCATTGTGAAGTGGAGGGAATCTTGGGTTTTTAAGATGATACCATCAAAGCCCAATAACTGGAAGGTCTCACCAAAGATTCCCAGTATGATCCTAGTGATAGTATCCAAGGGTTGGTCAAGCTCCATTCAGAGAGGTCTTGCATTAAGGTGGTTAAAGAGTGATAATTTTTTCTTGCTACAGCAATTTTTGAAGATGATGTGTTGAGTTGATAAAACCTTCAAAATGTAGCCCCAAACCAATACCACTTCAGATCCTTAAGGGACTGAAAAAATCATCCATATGAGGCGTGTAACCTAGACTAGTCCTCAGAGAAAAAAAAAATCTTTCATAACTCTTCCATCACATTTTCATCTCTCACCTACTCCTAGTCAGTGTTCCTTTGATACCCTTAAAGATAAAAGAGAGTGGAGAAAGAGAAAAGAGAGTGGTAAGAGTTCTAATTATACAATAAGTAGCCCACATTTCTAAAGCCCATTGGTCATGCTCATAGGCATTCTCAGTTCTATGGGACAAGTAGAATAATGATACTAGTTCCATTTTACCTGGGATTTCATCTAATTGCTGAAGGAGGTTGGGGACAATCTAGTCCAAACCCTTCTCACTTTACAGATTAGGAAACTGGCTGGAAGGTGTTAAAAAATTTATTCAAGATCGCATAGAGAATAAGTTGTACAGACAGGATTCAAAGTGAGATCACATGATTCCAAATTCAGCATCCTTTACACAGCACCACCAAGCTTCCTGTTTTTATGGTGCTTTATGATTCCAAAAGCTTTTCAGAGATCTCTTTTGATCCTCCCAATCCCTAATTAGGGTATACAAGTAAAAAGAACTCCGAAGGGCATGGAGTGTCAATTGTGGAGTTCCTCAAAATTGCACCAAGTAGCCAGAGCCTACTCGGCTAACCAAAAAGGCCAGTTGCTTTTCTCTCAAATCCATTTTCCTTTTCAAATTCAGGAGATCTTACAGTGTCTCCTTCACCTTCCCCTAATTCCTCCTAACAGGCAACACAAAAAGGAAGCATGATGCAATAGAAAGAGTGAATTTGGTGCTGGATGACCTGAATTTGAAGCCAAATGATACAATTTACAAGCTGTTTGAATTTGAATAAGTGATTTGAATTCCCTGGACCTCAGTTTCCTCATCTTCAAAATGAGGTAATCAGACTAGATGGCCTCTGGGGTCCCTTTCAAGTCTCTATCTCCAATTCTAGGCCCCAAGGCTCTGTTGAATTCACACTCTACTGTGGTATACAGAGGACTGCTTTCAATGGGATTTCTTCTTATCCAGGGAATGTGACTCAATCCCTCTCATTTTACCCAGCAACAAGAATGTCATCATTCTAAAATACAAGGAGGAAGAAACAGTCTAGGGAAAAGAGAGTAGGAAATATTTTGATACTTACATTGCCTTTTTGACATATATCAGTGTTGTTCCTGCAGATGATGCTATTCAGATTGCGTTCCCCGGTATCTCCCGCATCACCAAAGAGGCAGACAAAGGTTTGGGCATTTGTCCCTGCTCCTTCAACGTTTCCTGTACACAGGGTCACTCGATACTGGGCCACTGTCAAAATGAATTCTCTTCTTTCTGCTCTGTGGGAAAGCCCTTACCTTCCCTCTTCAAGATTCTTTACGCTAGAGTTCCCCCTCTCCCCGCCACTGCCCCTCTTCGTCCCCTCTCCCTCTCCAAATGTTAACTATTTTTCAAAAACCAATTCAAGTCTTACCTCCTCCATGAAGTTTTTCCTGAGCACCCCCAGCCTACATTCACCTTCCCTTTTCTGAGTGCACACACACAGAACTGGTTGGTTTTTATTCTACTTTATGATTTTACACAGTTATGCATTTTCCCCCAGTTGTTTCTTATATGTTTGTTCTCCCTTTCCAAGCAATTTATAAATTCCTTGCAGAAAAGAACCAGTCTTTTGTGGTTCTTATATTCTCCAGCTTGGCACAGGGCTGGGCACATACTAGGTATATGCTTGAGGAAGGAAAGAAAGGGTCAAGAGCAAAGGAAAAGGGGAAGGGGATGGCAAGAAGGACATGAGATACATTCATTTCAATAGGCTGCTGTTATGCTCCAAAGATACTCCTCCCAGTTCTCATTGTTTGGCCTTTCTAAAAAAAGCAAACTGTGCTATAGATGAGGTTGGCATTCAGCACAGCACTCCCCAGTCCTCTCGGTCACTTTTAAATAAACTGTAAAATAATCCTTGCTAAAGGCATAGAAGTCATCAGCACAAAGAACCGTGTGGGCCCACTGGGAAGATCAGCACAGCATATTGTGTCAAAAGAGCTATTTTAATTTGTTATTGGGGGTTGATTATACCCTCTGACCTGATCTCGTATGTTGAGATTCCAGGAAACAAATGAGACATCATGAGTCCAATTAACTCCTCCTCAGTAGAGATGGGGTGGGAGTGGAGAGGTACAAAAAGAGATTAAAAAACGGTACCCCTTCCCCCCCCCATAAATAATCCCTCCGTATAAGAATCAGTTTGTTCAAAGAGAAGCCTGGCTCTCAGGTAGAAGAAGCATTTGGTAGCAACTGACGAATGATCTCTCATTAAGTTCAGTAAGGGGGGAAAAAGAAGGGATCTGTCCCTGAATACAAGGCTGGTAGGGAGCCCTTCTATATTCATAGGAATTTTGAGTCAAGCTTTCACTGACTGAGCTTTTCCAGTTAGATCTCACCATGATACATGAAAATGTCTATCTTTGAACTAAGTCAATGGAAAGAAAACTTCATGCTTTGGGACGTGTTTAAAAGAAGAAGACCACTTTGATTATGAGTAAATGTCTAATCCATTAATTGAAATCATGGGATTTTAGAGTATGAAAGAATCTGAAGAAGTCACAGAATTCAATACTCCCCCTTTTCCATTGAAGATAGTGAGGTTCTATGAAAAGAAATGATTCCCCCAATCAATTAGTAGTAGGTATAGACCCAAGGTCTCCTGATTTCCAGGTCAGTGCTACCGTCTACCCTTGCCAACACTATAAGATGTAGTGGTATAAAAGAGATGAGACATAGAAATTAAATGTAGACATGCTGAAGAGCCACATACCCTGAAGGTCTCTCAGAGATAAAAGAAGATCCAACAATTCAGAATGAGAATGATGTCAACAAGAAAATAAGATCCCATTGATGAGAAATTTAATTTTCATGAAACTTTCAGAAAGTTATACATGTTATTGTTTTACAAAATGAAGAACACCAAAAGGTGTCTGACTTTCATCAATTTGGCCAAAATTGTGACCAAATGAAGCAGGATCTACTACAAATGTAAATATTCAAATAATAAAAATAACAATAAGCTTTTGCTTTTATAATCATCCTTATGCATAAACAGATTAAGTGGTCAGCTGCATGATGATTTGGGGGATGCCCTGCACTGCCCAGAAACAGTTTCATCAGCAAGGTGTCACAGTGCCTGAAATCCCATTATTCTGCCAGTCTCTTGAGATTTAAGTATTATCTTTTCCAAGATCTTAAAAAAAATAAAACAATAACATTGGAAAGGAGGCAATATCTCAACATATTACTGACCAGAGGAATCCTAAAGACCCAAAAGTTCTAGAATACCTATTAGAGAGGAAAGGGATGAAAAGTCTGGGGAGGTGGAAGAGAGGAAGAAGAAGTGCTCAAAACAAACTTTTACAGTTTTGCAGAGCATTATCTCTGCTTTTTTTTTTTTTTTTACAAGTAACTAACAGGTAATCAATCTCCTGGACCAAAAGCATCTTTGTTCAAGTGATTTAAATTCCATCTGCTCGGAAGTTCTCAAAGAGCATGGAGTTCTTATTGGGATCCCATAAGGACCCCTACACCTGTCTGGCAAGAGCTATATCTTGACCAGTTTACTGCAGAGGGTTAAAGATAATTGTAGTGGTAGGCTTTACCAGGAAAAGATTTTAAACAGATGGGTAAGTATCAGAGCCTTTTATTTGTCCTTTAATTAAAAAAATTACAGTACAGTCTGATTAACAAGAGCTTACAATATCTAATATTCAAATATGATGGTCTTTTGCCTACTTATCTATGGGGAATAATAATTTCTGCTGGGCAAGCAGTAAAGAAAGCTGCTTTCATTTATTTTACTATCTGGGTGGCTCCTGGGGAAAAGGAAGGGTGAAAATAAACTATGAGCTGGTAAATATTTCCTCTATGTTTTAAAGCCTGTGTTAATCAATGTAATTACTCCTGAAACCCTCCAGTACATACATGTATGTGTACAAAAGCACACATATATATAGCTATACACTAACACATATGTATTATATACATGTATGTGTATATGTGCACAGAAATACATCTATGGTTGTAATTCAAAGGGGCATAGATTTGGAGCTAGGTAGGACCACAACAGCCATCTTATCCAACCCTCTCATTTTAGAGATGGGGAATGAAAAGAGTATGGATTAAGGGAAGGATTTGCATCCAGACCTTACTGATTGAGAGTTCAACTACACTATTGTCTCTGATGCTGTTCTATTCATTCTTCATCTTAACTGGACCAGATCATGACAATTTTGAATCTGCAGAATGCATTGACAATAGAATACTGATTCATTTTACATAATTCCAAGTTTCAAACGTAAGAAATGTTTAATCTGTCTTCTCTTGTGTGTTATATGGGGCATTAGGTGGATAAAGTGATTGCAGCCAAGCTCTGTAAGCTGCCATAAATAACCAAACAAAGAGAGAAGGATAGCTGAGTTCTGGGAACTATGAGTGTATAGTTAAGTATTTCCCTGGCAAAGGAGAAATCCCTCTGTTCCAAACAGGGAAGCCACAGAGGCCAATTAATCTGGAGTTGCTCCAAAGTAGACAAAGAACTCCCAACAGATACTCATGTACCTCAAAACCCAGCATACCTTGATCATATCTTACTCCCTTTCTAGATAAAAGTGTTAATTTCAATTTATTAGGGAATTTTCAAGTGGAAATGCATCTTTGATTTCAAAAGAGAGGTCAATGAAAAATGGAATTTGTTTTAAAGAATTTTAGCCATCTTTGCTAAAATGCAATCTATCTTATAAATGCTTATCTACAAGGTCAGTTCTCTGTGCCAATGAAAAATGTTGCAGTCTGGAATTTTCCAATGATCTGTCTCTGTCCACAGGGAATCTCTGCTTTGGCCACATCTTTTTCTCCTGCCTAGTCTCCTCCTCTTTTATATTACACTGTCTTTTTACTGGATCTTCTCCCATTGTAACATCTTCTACATCTGGAACCTTCTAGTACAGAAGCTTTCCAGTTACTTAATTTATGGGTTCATCCTCGCCTGTAATCTCAGGAGCAGAAAATCAAAGAACCATGCTTATGTAGGCGACTACCCTTCCTTACAAAGTCCCTGCATTGCCATGATTCCTGAAATGCCTTTAGGCACACTATCAAGATGGATCCAGGAATCCTACTGAGAATTTGCTATGATATATATATATATATCATACTTGAAGAGAGCCATCTGCACCCAGAGAGAGGATTGTGGGAACTGAAGGTGGATCACAACATAGCATTTTCACTCTTTTTGTTGTTGTTTGCTTGCACTTTGTTTTCTTTCTCATTTTTTTCCTTTTTGATCTGATTTTTCTTATACAGGAAGATACTTGTATAAATATGTATACATATATTGGATTTAACATATATTTTAACATGTTTAGCATATATTGGATTACATGCCATCTAAGGGAGGGGTAGGGAAGGAGGGAAATTGGAACACAAGGTTTTGCAATGTTGAAAAATTATCCATGCATGTGTTTTCTTTTTTTTTTTAATTTTTATTTAATAATTACTTTATATTGACAGAATCCATGCCAGGGTAATTTTTTTTACAACATTATCCCTTGCACTCGTTTCTGTTCCGATTTTTTCCCCTCCTTCCACCCCCTCCCCTAGATGGCAAGCAGTCCTTTATATGTTGGATATGTTGCAGTATATCCTAGATACAATATATGTTTGCAGAACCGAACAGTTCTCTTGTTGCATAGGGAAAATTGAATTCAGAAGGTATAAATAACCCAGGAAGAAAAACAAAAATCATGCATGTGTTTTCAAAATAAAAAGCTTCAATAAAAAAAGAATACATCTCTTGCTTACCATAAAAAAGAATATATCATTCCCTCACCAAACTACCCTGAGCCCCCACTACTTCCAGAGCCTGTGATCATTGTGCCTCAAGGTTCTCTTGAGACATCTTTAAAGGCATTCCTTCCCCACACTTTACCAATCTATCCTGCATGGGAGATGGAATCCTAGAGATTACCCATTTTCAGTGTAGGTGACACTACCAAAGTTGCTCAAGTTTGGCAGACTTAGAAACATCTCACTAAGGAGATGCCGTCCTTTCTATCTATGCCTCCTCCTCGGGGTTCCCTTGAGTTTCCCTAGTTAAGTTGTATGGGCTTCCCTTAAATATGCCAAATAAAAAAAGACCTAATCCATTGACTGGCTTATTTAATTCTTCTGCGAAGCCCCTTGAGCAACAGACCCCAAGAGAGGGGTAGCAGTTATATGAACAATGTATAATATTATTAGTTAATTCAAAAATTCCTTATTTTTGACTTTGAAATACATTATAACATCAATTTTCTCTAGATTCACCGTCTAATTACATTTCATTTAATATAATATGCCATAATGCTTCAATCCTTCTGGGATTAAAAAGGAGATACGAAATCAGATTATTATTCATGATTTAAAAGTGGAAAAGTGCTTAGAGGTCATATTGGCCAGCCTGATTATTTTACAGATGGAAACTCAAAGTCACATAGGTGGTAAGTATCTAAAGTGATGTTCAAATTCAGGTCTTCTCCATTCAAATCAAGTGGTTCTTTCTATGTAGCATAAGTAGAGAAATTTCAGGTTGGTAACTAGGCTTTACCCAAGGGAGTATTTTCTTTGATTCTGTTTTTTGTTTTCTTGAGGGGTGGGGAGAAGGGCAGGTCACACTACAGTTATCTTTTCTACATTATGATTTTCCCCACTGCAGTTTCGATATATTGTGGGATGGTATAAAAAATTAAATGGGAATTTGGGAGGAGATTTGCAGAAGCTTCCATGAAATGCAAAGGCCAGCATATGTCACAGAAAGATTTAGAAACTCATAATTGCATAATACATATATACACATATAATATTGTATAATATAGCTTATGACCAAATATTTAACCCAAATTTTACAATAAGGCACTATAAACACACCACAAAAGAAAAAGACAAGATATTCATGCATCTTCTCTGGTATGAAGAGAGGACCAAAAATTTTTTTTACATGGATTTTCTAGATCTCTGGGACATTGTACCCCTAACCTCAAAGATGTAAAAGGGATAATTGTGATTCTTGCATTGCTTCTCTCTCCTCTGTTTGATGAGAAGATCTGAAGACCAAGGCTTTCTATTTTCTTTCTTCTTTGTTTCTCACAGGTTTTACTCCAGAGTTGACCTTATATATAAATAGAGCAGGTACTGGCCTCTACGGGTACTGGAGAACTGCCCCAAGTAGCTGTCTCACTATCTCATCACAGCAAATTAAATTTTCACAATGGTAATCATGCCTTTGAAAGACGGCATTAGGAAGAGAGAAATAATCAGGGAGGCCAGACTGGCTTCAAAGTGGAGTCTGCCCTGCCCTGAGAGAAAGAAAGACATGGACATAGTGATAGGGAAGGAAAAGTATGCAAGGTCCCAGTGATCACTGATAGAGCAGCTATAATCAGCAGAATTGATAACTCCGCACAGATAGCCAAGTGTGAGTCCTCTTAATAATTAGCCAAGGCCAATGATAATTAGGAAAAGGTAAAGGCAAAGGATGATCGCACATGTTATCCATTTAGAGTCAACCCTAGCATATCACAGAGGGGCTCAGATGGTCATAGATACAATGGAGGAGCATAAGTTTCACTCTTGTGATGGGGACAGTATTGTGGCAAAGTAGAATAACTGCTGAGCTTAGATTGAGGAAGACCATTTCTGACATAAGTTGGATGACTATGGACAAGTCACTCAATGAGCTGCAGGTTTTTTTTTTAATCTATTAAATGTGGGTATTGGACTAGATATCCACTAAATCTCTAAATCTGTGATCCTGTGCCAGTGACCAGGGGGTGACTTGGACCATTATGGCATCATCCTAAGAGATCTTTTTTGGAACACCAAATAACAGATGAATGGGATGAACAAGTTTCTATGAGAGAGAGAGAGAGAGAGAAAGAGAGAGAGAGAGAGAGAGAGAGAGAGAGAGAGAGAGAGAGAGAGAGAGAGAGAGAATATATAGGGGAGAATTATCATTGGGGACAGAACTATAAATTTCAGGAGGGTTCTTTTCTTAATTTTATGATAAATGAAACTAAATCCTAAAGAAGTAAGATTTTCCAGAAGCCATGTATGTAGATAATGGAAGAACCAAAGATTTGAATTCAGGTCTTTTGATTCCACTTTTGGAATTTTATTAAAATTTAAGGTACTTTAGATAGCAAAGTACTGTCTAAATGTAATGTCTTTTTCTTATCTTTTAATCTAAGAATGTTCTGAAGAAGCCTAGATCTGTCTGGGACTTCTCATGTGCCCTAAAATCCCACTCCCCAAGCCAGATAACATGCTCCTCTAAACTGCTTTGGGTCTCTTGATCTCCAAATATCACCACATTTAAAGATAGGGGCTTGGAAGTACAGAGAGTTCAGCTCTGTGCCCTCGGAGGGGTCCTCAAACTACGGCCCATGGGCCAGATGCATCAGCTGAGGACATTTATCCCCCTCACCCAAGGCTATGAAGTTTCTTTATTTAAAGGCCCACAAAACAAAGTTTTTGTCTTTACTATAGTCCAGCCCTCCAACAGTCTGAGGGACAATGAACTGGCCCTCTATTTAAAAAGTTTGAGGACCCCTGCAACTGTACCTTTCAGTGGTTCTTAGCCCTATTCCTTAAAGGAAACCAAGGAATGTTCGGTCCTCCTCTCAGGAAGGCTCATCCTCTCCTAAAAAGTGGGATGGACACTCACTTCCCATTATCCTCCGAACAGTTGGACCTTCTGCAGTAAGCTCCCTCACAGTCTCATAGTCATCCTCATTGACATCCAGCCAGCGATTACAGTTGAAGTTATACTTGTCCTTTGTTAGGGTATTCATCAGTGTCATCTGGAAATACACCGCAGATTAGGTGACCTCACATCCAATCTGCCCCAGCAACCCCACTCTGCTGTCCTAACTAAGCTAAGTCTGCCCTTACAAATGTCCTTGCAGATAATACAGATATCTGTATTCTTAAACTATGGGTTATGACTCCATATAGAGTCTCAGTAACTGATGTGGAGGTCATGAAATTGTGATTTATTATCAGTAAATGTTTGATTTGTATTACTGTTTTATATACCTATATTTCTGGAGTGACATAAAAATTTCTTGGCGAAAAGGGCTTGTAAGTGGGAAAAGTGTAAGAAGCCCTGATCTAAGGAAGTTGTGGAGATGGGGGTGAAAGGGAGTGGTGATTATTCTAGCCCATTCCTCTCAGAAGCCTGTAGTTCTTTGGAGACAAGGATGGAGCACCTCAGAGAAGTCATTGCTCCCTTCTCTTGTGGATCCAATACCTCCTATCCTGATTCAGGCTGACCTCAATGACCATCTACCTCTCCTTCCCACTATTGGAATTACAGGCGAATACCTGGTACACCTTTATAGCCGGGTCCCCAAAAGGAAGCCAATCTGGATCCCTCTTTTTCCCTGACTCATTCCCTACCCAGGATCATAGGGATCAAAAGACAATATTCCCCTTCTCACCTTTACTAGGTGCCATCCAGAACCAGGAATCTTGCTATTATGCCAGACTCTGATCTTATAAAATCTTCCAAGATCTGGGATGTCAAGCTGTATGAAAAAGAGCAAGGTCCCTTGAGAGAATAAAACAATGACAAAAGCCCTGAATCTGATGGAAAGATTCTTTATCCCTTTTCTCTTCTGATACTGTTACTACTTTGAGGTCCTCATCCCCTCACTCCTGTACTCTTTCAATAGCCAGGGGAACTGCTACTTCAAGTTTCTCTCCCATCCCAGTCCATTTTCCATTCAACTGCTAGAGGGATTTTTCCTAAAACCCAGATCCAATCATGTTACAATTCTACTAAATAAACTACAGTGGCTCCCCTAGCACCTCTAGGAACAAATACAAAATTCTGTTTTGCATTCAAAGCCCTTTACCAGCACTACTCCTATCTTTTCATTCCTTCCTCCTTAATCCATATTCTTTGATCTAGTGAAACTGGCCTCTTAGCTTCCACTCCCTTTCTACTTAGGGTTTTTTATTTGCCTGTCTTCCATTCTGAAATGTTCTCCCTCCTCATTGTCGCCTCCAGGCTTCCATGACTTCCTTTGAGTCCCAGCTAAAATTGGACCCTTTCCAGGAAGCTTTCACCAATCTATCTGAATCCTAGTGCCTTCCTTCTCTTAATTATTTCCTATTTCTCTTTTGTATAAATTGCTTGTATTTAGTTGCTTGCATGTTGTATTCCTCATTAGACAGTGAACTCCTTTTTCCCTCAGCAGAGTATCTAGCACATAGTAGGTGCTTAATAGCATTGACTAATTCACCTATTATCAACAGGCCATGTACTTTAAGTCCACTCAATTCATTGAATGTTCAATAGCCTACTATGAGTAAGGTGGAGACATCGAATAACATAATGAATAGAGATTTGGCCCGGAAGGTAGGAAGATCTGATTGACCCAGAACTGGAGGTAAGACCCTGGACATGACATTTAACTTATCAATAACTTAACCTTCTTTTCCTCCAAGTTGTACTTTGGAAATCTCCAGATTTTACCATTATTCCTCCTCATGAAGATACCTTCTGTCTCCCTAACCCTGCTTTTCAGCTCTCTATGGTTGTCCTCATTAGAACATAAATTTTCATGTTAGGAACCGTCTTTTTTTGTTTGTTTGCATCTTCTACAGTAAGTTCAATGCCTGGCACATAGTAACTGCTTAATAAATGCTTGTTGCCTCTGGTTGTTAAGCAACTCTCTCTAAGAATATAAATATTGCAAAGAAGGTGCATTGATTATATTGGTAGAGGATGTTTCTTATTAGTTTATTAACCTAGATGTCCTTGATTCAGAATACTAGACACATAAGAAGAATTAGAACATTTTTTGATAGGAAAGTATCTTCTAATCTTAATTCCAACTATTTTATTCATTAATTCATTTAGCCAACGTTTGTTCTGTGCTTGCTACATTAAGAGCATTGTGCTGGACATGGGAGGAGATTTTAAAAATTGAATAAAACACAATCTCTGCCCTCATGGACTTTGGAGATAGGACAGGTACACAAATTAAGTGTATGGGAGAGGTGCACTATGCAATTCAAGGGAGGAAATATTATTACTCACTTGGAGCATCAGGAAAAATGTCATATATAAGGTACATTTCGACCAGATTCCAACTGAGGCTCAGAGATGAAGCAACTTGACCATCTAGGTGAAGGCTTTCAAGGGCCTTATTTTAATGATGACCTAGAAATGCTCTGTGATGAATTGTCAAAGGAACAATCTAAGTATGGCTAATTTCTAATGGCACTGCCCTAATAGTGTTTACCTATGAGCAAATTTGCCACATCACTCGCTGGCTTATAGACAAATATTTCTAAGCATCATTGCCGGTTGGAACCAGCTTCTTTAGCTTGATTTGATGCCTCATTTGAATCATTTTATCTAATCGTTTAAGTCGGGCTTCAAACTAGGAAATCCGTTGTTAGCCTCCTCTAAATTAAGAACAAATAATTCTAGTAAATTTTTTTTTAATTCTAGAGTTTAATTTAAATCCTTCTTGCTTTAAAAAACTCCAATTGAGAGTTATATCAATATCAGACAGGATTCCTATCCTGCACAGATGTAAATACTAATATTCATCATCCTGGAAGGCCAAGGTTTTCTGAACCAAGATGTCATCAACATTTCTGAATCCTCTAGATCAGTGATATCAAACTCAAATAGAAATAAAGTTATTATACCTTACACCTTATACCTTGGTCTGATTTGACTTAGGAAACCACAAACTAGCAACATCTATGTTTCATTATATTTTAATTTATTTTGTTAAATGTTTCCCAATTATAATTTAATCTGTTGTACATCTCCCAGGATGAAGGATCATTCTTCATATGATGGATATATTTGCTCTGGACCATTTCATTGTGATGCTATAATTCCCTGAACTAATTACCATTTTTGCCTTAAGTTTGGTCAGTTTAATTCTGATAGAAACCCTAGAGGGTATTTAAATTCTGTCCCCATTCTATTCAGTGAACTGTACATAATGTAATATCATTCCTTATTGGGGTCTATAGTTTATCTCCTATCCTATCACCTTATTGCCTCTAGGATAAATTTCAAAGCCCTTCAGATTGGCATTTAAATTCTATCCCAGTCAGGCTCCAAAATACCTTTTCAGACTTACTTTACTTTAGCTTCCTTTATGCATTCTACATTTTGTATACTAGTCAGCTGTTCCCAGAATTCAGTCCTGATCTCCTACCTCTGTGAGTCTAGGTGATGTCCTATACATGGAATGTATTCACTCCTCACCTCTTCTTCTTAGAATCCTTACCTTCTTTCTAAGTTCAATATAGATATCACTTCCTATGGGAAGTTCTTCCTGATTCTACTAGATTTTAATGTTTTCTTTCTCCTCAAATTATTTTATATCTGTTTATAGGTTGAATCTCCTAGTAAAGTAACTTTTTCCTTAAGGGAAGGGAATACATTTTTTAAATTATTTTAATTACATTCTTAGTGCCTTACACGTTTGATGAATGAAACGAAAATTAAAATAAAAAAGAAAGAATATATATATATATATGTATATATATATATACATATATATATATATATATATATATATATATATATATATATATATATATATATATAAATCCTCTTCAATAATTCAGGCCTATTCCAATGGTCTTGTGATGATGAGAACTATCTACATCCAGGATCCAGGGAGGACTGTGGAAACCGAGGATGGATTACAAAATAGCATTTCACTCTTTTTGTTGTGGTTTGCTTGAATTTTATTTTCTTTCTCATTTTTTGGTCTGATTTTTCTTACGCAGCAAGATAATTGTATAAATATGTATTCCTATTTTGGATTTAACATGTATTTTTACCATGTTTAACATATATTGGATTATATACCATCTAGGGAAGGGGATGGGGAGAAGGGTAGGGAATTGGAACACAAGGTTTTTCAAGGGTCAATGCTGAAAAATTATCCTTGCATATGTTTTGAAAATAAAAAACTTCAACAAAAAATAAAAAAATTCTCTTCGATATTCATTGAAATATCTGTTCCCTCTTTCCCCACATCCATTGCTCCTACCCTGAATTTGTCAAGCTTGCCAGGTTTAAAGCCCTGTGGCCCTGGGTTCAGACGAATTTGATCTGTTCGTCCTTTCTGTCCATAAAGCTGAATAAAAACAGGGACATTACAGGCAGCTTTCTTCAGGTCATTTGTCCAGACCCAGAGGGACCAGGCATATTCTTAAAACAGAACAAAACCATAACAAAAACAAATCAATTTTTTGTACAAAATTTTGTAATTTTTTGAAATGAAATATATACATGTATACATGTACACATACATACATATATACACACATTTATATGTATATATTTAAACTAAACTATTACAGATAGAAAAAAGAAGAAAATATTCTACTACTTGACATCAAGGGACAAGATATATAGTGATACTACTGCTATAACAATAAAACAAAAACTCAGCTATACTAAAATCCAAACAATAAGACAGATAAATTAGGGAGTAATGACTTGTTTACAAAAGAATTCTTTGATTTTATAATAGGATTCATATCAAAGTTTCTTCAAATAACCAGAGTTCTACTAGAGTATTTAAAATAATGCTTGTCTTATAAAAATGTAATTTATCAACATTGCTTTGAACAACTCAATTGCCTTCAAGGACATTACAAGTAAATGATCTGTTAATTTTTGGAAAATGGAAATATTTGCAGCAGAGCTAGATGGATTGTGGATTTCTTGTTGGTCTTTGCTCTGAAGAGCTAGGGCTCCAACCCAGGAAGTAAAAAATCCTAGCCAATTCATTGGGAAGTTTTCACTGTCTCACACCCACTACACATCCACATCTACTCTGTTCTCTAATAGAAACGATTATAATAAATAGTAGCTTTGGTCCCTGAAAATTCTGTCTGCTATGCTGGAATTTCTCCAGCCTGACTTCGGCACTTACTCTTGAGTCTCTTCTTCCGCAGGGACACCACTTCATAGAGTTGCCGCTCAATCAGCCCATCACCTTCCTTTTCATCCAGCCAGTTTTTGCAAGGAAAAGTCTGTTGTATGCCAGTGAATGGGCACAAAATCACCACCTGAGGAAAATATACCAAGATTAATTTCCAACATTTCTTCAAAAGACATCCTGCTTCTACAGCAGATGACAGGGACAGAGAAAGGGGCAGCAGAGGAAAAGGAGAAGGGGGAGAGAGCGAGAGAGAGAGCGAGAGAGAGAGAGAGAGAGAGACAAAGACAGAGACAGAGAGAGAAACAGACACACAGAAACAGAGACAGACAGAGAGACAGAGAGAGATAGAAGGAAGGAGGGAAGAAGAGAGAGAGGGAGAGAAAGAAAAAAGAGAAGAGGGAAGCAAAGAGAGAGAGAGAGAGAAAAGAAAGAAGAGGAAGGGGGAGAGATAAAGAGAAGGGTAGAAGTGAGAAGGAGAGAAAGAAGAGGAAGAAGAAAAGGGAGAGAAGAATAGAAAAAGAGGGAAAAAAAGAAAGAGGAACACAGTAGATTTTAAGCCAGAAGACTTCAGTTTAAATTCCAACTGTGCCACGTTGGAAATGTAATTTCCTTTCTCTAAGCCTCAATTTATTCACCTGTCAAATGAGGACATTAGATTAGAAGGCATAGTGGGGAAGTTTGGATGAGAATCAAGAAGACCAAAACTAACTGTGTGAGCCCAGGTAAATCATTTCATTTCAGTTTTCACATCGTTAAAATGAATAGATTTACTCAGTGGTCTGTAAGTATTTTCCAGATCTAAATCTATGATCCCATTCTTTAGCTCAATCTTCTTTTGAGATCTCACAATTTGTGATTATGAGCCATTTTCTTTCAGGCACTGTTGTGTTAGGACTCAAGTTTTCTTCCCACTTACCCAATGAATGAGATCTTCTTTCTCCCCTTTTACCCAACATAAAATATCCTTGCATTTTTCAGAGCCTTTGACCAACTTCTTTTCTCAAAAGTTTCTTTAAATACTGTTTTGTATTGTTCTTGTTTCCTGTTTTCTTTCAACAGAAAGACAATTAACCAGAACACTCAATTGAGAAGACTTTTTTAGGAAGCCAATCATGGTAAAAATAAGCTAAATCAGGAATCTAATCTTAAACTTAGCTTTTTTAACAAATGGAAAAGGAGAAGCTACTAGGTACATGGGAAGAACAGTGGTGAGAGGAAGAGAGGGAGGGAGAGAATCACTGTCTCCTATGGTGCTCAGGAAAGAACTGAATACAGAGTATATATTAAATAAATCCTTGTTGAATGATTGATTGATTTTATATTCTCTACTAGGCACTAGACAGTCAGAAAGTATTCTCTGGGAACTCAGGAAGTCTACAACTATGTTAGAGTCTATATACAAGAATGATCCCAGTTCCTCAAAGAATTTTCAATCTAACAGGCTATGTGATGGGTATGATGTAGCCAATATATGACAATGAAGGGAAGGGACTCCTGTATTGATGACAGTATGGGAGGGATGAGGGTAAGCTCCCCGAAGATGGTAGCTTCTCACCTTCTCACAATACCAGCCCCTGTTGACTCCTACATTGCCATGTCCAATGGAAACTCGACTCAAGGGGCTGAGCAAGACAGCTAGTTCAATGTTGAAGATGTCTGTCCGATTTCTGTCAAACACTCCTCCTTCCAGAAAGATCTTCCCACTGTTCTTATTTCCTCTGGCTCCATACATGACAAGGAAAATCTTGGACTTCGTCCCAGCCCCCCGGACATCCCCTGTTACGACTGTAACGATGTATGAGATAGCTAGTGGTATGCAAACAAAATCAACAAGAATAGTGAAGTTAATGAATGCACGATTAGAATAGATCAAAAGGAACACATCCTACCCCCCAGGTGTCCTTCAAGACTCCAACTGCCCACTGCGTTCCTCTTTACCACATTCCCTACTTCTCTTTCTCCTCTATCTTAGTCTCCTTCTTCATTTTGTGTCTTCATATCTTTTCAATGGCCACATCTTCACCCCAACATCACATCATTCTCAGGGATAACTTTTTAAAAAACACATTGGTTTTTCATCCTCAGAACTCACTTATGACAAGTTACCTCTCTATGTCTCTCCATCTTCAAGCTCTGTAATTGTTTTCTTTGTCTGATTTGCTACCCAATCGACAGCATCTCCCTGCCAATAACATCAAAAATTGGAAACCATTCTGACCTACCCAAGTGAGAATTTGTCTCCTCCCTAAAAAATTCCTGGCTCTTACATGCCTGAACCAGATGTCCGGTGTGGCAGCAGATAGAAGGCACGACGGAAAACTGTCAAATCTCTAAATGCAAAGTTCAGTAGCATTCTGTCCAGTTGACCATCCATAGGCCTTTTCCTCCTCCTGACTTAGCCTGACCGTTATTTCATCCCAAGTTCTGATGCCTTCCCTATTTATATCTATGTTCCTGGTGCCTCTAAGCCTGATTCATCCCCTGAGTGCATCAAAATCCTTTGTAATTAAGGTCTATTGCTTTATGCCATATTAGCCTATCTGATTCTTTTAGGAAAGATTCCTTTGCATGCCAAAGCTGCTGAAATGAGCTGAGATACTTCCCTCCTCCCATAGCAACCTCTTTGTTCCCTTCATGGCTTCTCAACGTCCTTTATTTCTTCCATCCAAACCATCCTCATACTGCTCCCAGACTATTGCTCCTTATATAGAGATCTATCTGTTCAAAATCCTTTGATAGTTCTTTATTTCCCTCCCAACAAAGTTCAAACTCCTGACCTTATCATTCAAAGCCCTTATAATCTGATCTACCCTTCTTTTCTACTTTTATTTCCTATTACTCACCTCTTCAACCAAACAGAAACATCCATTACCTCCATGCATACCCAGGACTTTCCTACCTCAATGCCTCTGTTCACATGGTTCCTTATTCCTGAAATCCCTTCCTTTCGACCTCTACCTGTTGAATTCCTATTCAGTCATTAAGGCTCAGTGCCAATGTTAGCTCCTCCATGAAGCTCTCCTTTCCTGATCTCTTCCCACTGGCAATAATTTTTCACCCCAGACCTCACAACTCATTTTGCTCATCACTTCATTATTAATCACTTCTCTAATAAAAATAATCATCTAAGATTTTTTATCATGTGAAAGGCAGTATAGAGAATAGAAAGTCAACCTTAGTGTGAGGAAAAAATGGAATCAAGTCTCACATCCAGTTATTTACAAGTTTCCTCCATTAGACTGTGAGTTCCTTTGGAGAAGGGGGCATTTTTAACCTTTCTTAGTGTTTTTAATATTTAATGCAGTGCCTGAAATAGGTTGTTATTCAGTCGTTTCAGTCATATCTGACTTCTCATGACCCTACTGGGAGTTTTCTTGGCAAAGATATTAAAATGGTTTGCCATTTTCTTCTCCGGTTCATTTTACAGGTGAGGAAACTGAGGCAAACAGGATTAAGTGATTTCCCCAGGGTCACACAGGATTTGAAATCAACTCTTCCTGGTTTTAAGCCCAGTCAGTGCTCTATACACTATGCTACCTAGCTACCCAAATACATCCAAGTGCCTGGAATATAGTAAGCCCTTAACATTATTTTTAATTTGGTTTGATTGATCTGGCACATACTGGTAATGTGACCCTGAACAGTGCTCTAGGCAACTGTCTAAGACTATATGTCACAGAGAAAATGTCATCTCCTATTGGAAGAGTTTCCTCACCAGAGGAGTAAAATCAGTGGTCTAGTCCCTGCTGCTCTTTATATCTTGAATGTATCATATCCTTCTATTAAACCATGAGTTCCAGAAGGGCAGAATTGATGTGTCTTTCTCATATACTTTTGCCTAATCCAACATCTAGACCAGTGGTCCATTAAGTGGTAATCATTTAATAAATGCTAAGTGATTTAAATTGATGAAATGATTATTAGTAATCAATGATTTGAGGAGATTCAGATTCTTCCTTTTCTCTCTCCTTATTTCAAGACCTCTGTCTTGAAGGTTGATCTAATCTTCTCCTTTCTCTGATCTCACCAAACCTTATATCTCAGGAGGAGAGAGTCTAGTCTAGTCTAATATGAATTCCATTCAATCAAGCATAGGTGGAAATGACCCTTTTCTTTAAAAAGTCCAGGCTGGGGGTGGTCTGGGTATAAAGATTGTACCAGGGTGACATATGTCACTCTCAGCCTCTCAGTAAATTTTATTAATTTTCTCATTAATTGTTAACCGATCAGAATTGATTGAACACCTGCTTTCCAAGGTATTTTATATATATATATATATATATAAAAAGAGCCCAATGCCATTAGGCATCTTTGGTCTAACAGAGAAAGCCTTTTACAAATAAATATGCTGGCCTCATTAATAAAATGATTAAATTACCCAGAAATCATGCCTCTCAAACTTTTTTGAAAAATTGAAGAGATTTATCTCCTCCTTCCCCATTGGATCTCTGTCATCTTCCCATATATCTCTACCTCTTTATATTTCATTTCTCTATACTAAAGGACTAAGGGGAAGAATAAAGTAGGAAACATAAGTGATATCAAAATAAAAGATAATACTAAGCTATGGAGATTTATAGTGCGTGCAGGACACCAAATTTGCCCTCGGTTTTTATATGCTTAGGATTCAAAAAAAGGGCTATCATTAAAAACAAAAACCTGAGAAGTAAAGTCTGACTTTTGTGCCCCAGGTTTCATCCTCTACTCCAAAAGGATTAAAATGAGCTGGTTCATGTATCATGGAAAAGTGGGTAGTTTGGGTAGGTTATTGATCCAGCCAATTACAATCATTATAATTTCATATTCAAGGGCACTAGATTTCTATTCAAAGCTTCAATTCAAACAATTCCTTGGAAATATGTTTATGCAATGTGATCAAGATCATGGGATTATTGATTAAGAGCCGGGAAAGACCTAGAGGTCACCCCATCCAATCAGACTGTTTTACAGATAAAGAAAATAAGTCTCAGAGAGGTTAACTGATTTGCCTAAAATCACACAAGTTCTAAGAGGCTCAGTCAGGATTGGAACCCAGGACCACTGACTCCAGCACCAGGTCTCTTTCTACTGCACGACAGTGATTCCCTTAACAGTGTGATTTCCCCCACAAAAGACATCTTTTATGGTCAGACAACTCTCATTCACATGTTGAAATGGCTTGAATTCCCAAGGCAGTTTCTCAGCTGGCCACCTCTTCATCAGTCTTCAAATTGTGGATTGAATCACACAATTTGATCAACCTAAAGAAGCAGATCAGGGAGTTCTCACATCAAAGCTCCCAGTGGAGATGGCACAATATAATCTGGGATCTGTATTGACAGATGGCTCAGGGTATTAGCATTCCATATTGCTCTCCAAGGCATGTTGGCAGGCATGGAATAATAACTGGCATTCACACAGCACTCCAAGGTTTAGATAGAAAGCCTTTTACCTACATTTTCTCATTTGAGGCTCATAGCAATCCTGTGAGGGAGGCAGTACAAAGCTTGCTCACTTCTTTTACAGATGAAGAAACTGAGATTCAGAGAAGTTAATCAATTTAGATCCCAATGCTAGTAAGTAGAAGACATCAGGTTTGAAGGCAGGAGCTCCAGTTCTAAGTCTAGATTCTTTCCACTTTGCCGTGATGGTTCCTAAGGCAAAAGCTCTGAGTAAAACACTTCAGGATTGTAAATGTGGCAATGTGTTTGAGGATATAGATACGGCCTCATAAAAAAGTGCCCACAAGAGATTTGTGATCTATAAAAACAAAACCTCCAAAGTCATAAAGATAGCTGAAGGGACTTCCTTGTAATTTTGCTGTTAGAGAAGGCTTCGTTACTGCTTTAGCTGTAGTTCTTTCAGTAGACTTAATTCCATTCAGTTCAATTCAACAAACATTTATAAAGAGCCCACTATGTGTAAGTTATTGGATCATCACTCTAGAGCAATGGAACCTGAGTGTTTTTAAAATGTATATTATAATAACTCTTTTAATATGTTTTCTTTGTAAGCCTATATATTTTATTTTGTGTACTTTAAAATGTCATTCTGAAAAGGAGTCCTAAGGCTTAATCAGACTGCCAAAGGGATCCAGGACACACAAAAATGTTAAGAACTTCTACTTTAAAGGTTATCTAGCCCAGGGTTTCTTAAACTTCCTCCTCTTATGACCTCTTTTAACTCAAGAAATTTTTACATGATTCCAGGTATATGGATGTATATTTGTATGTATGTATATACATACACATATACATATATATAAAATCAAAATTTATTGATAATCACAATTTCACAACCTCAACATTCAGTTATAAGACCTTTTTGGGGCGTGATAAACCACAGTTTAAGAAACTGAGGTCTAATCTAACCTCCTTATTTTAATAAGGAAACAAGGGCCCAAAGAAATGAAATGGTTTTGCCCAAGATCACTCCAGCGGTATATGGGAGAATCAGGATTTGGAGACAAGTCCTCTAATCTCCAAGTTTACTGCTCTTTCTCTGCTCCATGTTAAAGACAAGAGTGTCTTTGAGAGATAAGTGGTCAGTGACTTCAAGGCAATCTGGCTGTCCTATGCCATAAGATGAATCAGAGGCAAGTAAGAAACAGCTGTGTTCACTGTAATGTCTTGGCAAAAGTTCAGCTGTCAATAATTGCTTGAACATTCCAAAAAGTCACCTTCTGATGGTGGGGTTTCCCCAATCCTCAAAAAAATTTCCTTTGTTTCTTACCCTATCCTATCTGTCTTCCCCCTTTCAATTATTTCCAACTCTTTCATCATTTGCCCTTCCAAAGTTCTTGAAAAAGTTGTCTATATCTGAAAAACATCCTTTCTTAAGAAGTAATAGGCTGCCTTCAGAAATGTCACATTTTTGTAGAAGGAAAGCATAATAGAACTTTCTGAGTCACAAAGCAGTGGATGAAAATCCATTCTTTTGTTGCTACATTATGGGATTACATAACCTGCAAGGACCTTAAAGATAGCAGGACAGGTTCACATCAGCAGCAGCAGTGACACAGAAACCCAACAATATTGTGTTTCAAGCCCCAATATTTTATGTTTTTGCATGTGGATACCTGATGCTTTGAGACCGGGGAGAACTTCCCAAAAAACTTTCCATATGTTTATACTCTCTTGATATCACAGTTAAGATATCATCAAAATATGGTTCCATCTCTGGAATCCAAGAAAGCAGAATCTACTAAAAATTACAAGAACAAGGGAAATTGCAAGTGGAAGATGCTCATCAAAAAATGATCCCTTGATGAGGACTGATTGATTGTTTAGGAATGAGCAATAGCATCATCTATGATTTTTCATTGATAATTTTTGGACAAGGTCAAGTTTTACAAAAGCCTTTCTTCCCCTAGCAAAAAAGGACTATATAACTGATTGGCTTTAGGTCTTTGATCTGATGCTTTTTATTCCCAAGAAACTTAAAATAAATAGAAGATGCCACAGAGGCTTCTATTCTAGCATAGTTGATGCAACTCACTGATGCATGTAACTAGTTGTTGAAGGACATTTTGTTCATTGGAAATTCACAATTTTCTTCATTTCTTTCCCCTCAGCAACAGCAGATAACATTTTTCGTTGTTTTTAAATGAATTGGTACAATAGCAAAATCCAGATGTAAGGACCCTGCCTCTCCCCGTAAGCTCCAAGAAAATATGCTGACAAGCTATTTAGTCAGGCTGTTGGAATGGTACAATGCCTAGAATACTGGTTCCTAAATTTATATACTAGCTCATTCACGAGAGATTTCTGTGCCCCTCCTTAGCAAGGATAAGTAGAAACTGATCTCAGAACGAGGCGTATGGAACATTTCACAGCACAGATTATAGCAGCATTAACTGGGCAATCATTGTGATCTTGAAGCATGCACAGTGGATTACACAGCCTTAACATGAGACAATATTGCAGGGAAAAAGATACCACAGAAGCTATCTTTATTAATTATCATTACATTGCAACTGAGAGCCTACTTCCATTTGATAGGCTTCTGTAAATATGCTTGCAAAAAATGCAGTTTTCTGAGGTATATTTCTGTTGACTCTGAAAATGACACAAATACCTAAGAAATAAGAAAAAAATCACCTAATGCCAGGGATATGAAGTACTACAGCATTCCCTGGACTTCCTTCTGAAGAAAAGTACATTTCCCAATTGGGTTCTAAGCTCTGCATCAATAATGTCAAACTCAAATAGAAAAGGTGGAAGGGGACAGCAATACTATCCATATATAAAGATCCCTGTGGACTGTCTATTGACTTAGTTTTTAAATGTAATGTTATCTATATTTTATTGTATTTTTATTTATTCATTTTGTTAAAGATTTCCCAATTATATTTTTATTAATACCTTCTGATTGGAAGAAGAAAACTATGAATTCCAAAAAGGTGAAATTTTAGGACAAATTATCTCCTTATTTCCTATCTGACTGAACTCCTTTTGGACATTTTTGATTTTTCAGTTTTCTTTTTGTGAATTGTCTTCCCTGAGTAGACCACAAACTCCTTGAGGGCAAGAACTGTATTTCTTTTTTTTTTTTTTTTTGTATTTTTATCCCTAGAGCTTATTATGGTACCTGATGCATAATAGGTGATTAATAAATGCTTATTAGCTGATACAAGATCTTCATTAATATTATGACCAAAAATATATATTCCCATGGTAATCAGTCTTTTCCAAACTTAAGCTGATTCTTGAAACATAGACCCATAGTTTATGTTGTCTATAAAGATAACAGAGTGGCCAGAGTTTGGACTTTACTATTATAGCCTTCACAAAACTAGAATCATCTTTAAGTCACAATGAGGAATCAAAGTAAGATTTATTTATAATAAAATATCAAATTTGGTTTAGTCAAGAGTTTCTATTGAAAATCTACCTCATGAATTCTACATATAAGATGCAGATGCAATTATATCATAATCCCTCAAAATTGCACTATGGAAGCAAATGGTTTAGTTTTACAATAAAAGCATTTTTTCGAGGCTATTTCTATGCTGTAAATTCCCATGTATAAACTAAAGCTATATACAAATACTTGCCACAACACTTAAGAGTACTATTTATTCACAATTCCACGCAGCCTTTATACTGTTAGCATTTAAAATCATGAAATGAAACTAATTTCACTCAACACAAATTTATAGCACAAGTTTGTTGTGCCACAGTTCCTGTTTAGTGTCCTGACTCAGTTTCTCTAATTGTTCTGCCTCAGTTTCCTTAATTGTTCTGCTTCAATCCTCTTAGTTGAAAACCCCATATCTGGTTCATTAAAACTGATATAACTTAGGGCTACTTACTCTAAGGTTATAAATTGTCATTGTATAAACTCAAGATAAGGGGGAATCCAGACTTTCTGGCTCTAAACTAGACACCTCCTTAACTCCCAGTTTGTTAGAATTTATAGTCCTATCCCCTATCTTAACATTGTTCTTCTTGATCCCATTTTATCAGACTGTCCTGACCCTGTCAGAACCAGACTGATAGTCTGTTCCCACTCTCAGTGCTCTGACTTCACCCCTGCCTCGGTCTACCCTCTGGGAGCGTGGAGCCATGTGTGTATATATATTTCATGGGAAGCACACATTAGCTACTGGATGCTTTGGACATCAGCCCTGGGGGCAATTTGCCCCCAGCACAATCTCTCCCTTTCAAATAAATTATTAAAAACTCTCTAATCTCTATCTTGCCTCAGTTTCTCCAGTTTTACAGTTCACATACCGTCATTGCTATCTGACAATCTTTCTACTCCTTGTCTCATTCTCTCTCTTCTAAGAGAGAGTGAAACTGATGACTTTGTGCAATTCTGACTCACTTAAATCCAATCCATGTCTGACTCGAGACATCACTCTGTGACATCATTGGTCATCTTTGAAAACAAAAGACAAAACAGCAACAATAATAAAAATGGTAACAATAATAAAAGCTAGAATTTATGTAGTGTATTAAGATTTGTAAAGCACTTTACAAATATTTCAATTTTAATCCTTTTTCATTTTCTTCATAATCCTATAAAGTGAGTTTCCTCTAGGACTTTGTCCCTTGGCCATCATCTCAACTTATTTCTTGGCAATTTTATCTATCCCCTTGGCTTTAACTATTATATCCACAGCTAATTCCCAGAGCTTTATATCTAACCCTGATCTTTTTGCTGGTCCCAACCCCATACTTTCCACTACCTAAAAGACATCTAAAAATCCCATTGGCATCTCTAAAATTGCAAAACTGAGCATATATATATATATATATATATATATATATATATATATATATATATATATATATATATATATATATATATATATATATATATATATATGTATATATATATATTTACCTCAGTCTAGCCCTTCTTTTGATTTTACTATTTTTGTAAATGACATCATTGTTACTCCATTCTCAAAATATTGGTGTTTGATTTTTCTTCCTCCCTCAACTCTCAAATAGTTACCAAGTCATATCAATTCATTCTTCACAATATAACCGGTTCACAGCTGATCTCCCCTTTCTCTTCCCCTAGCTATCATCCTACTATGATGTTTTCTTATCACTTGCCTCAACTTTTACTCCAGCCTTCTGATAGCTGATCCCATTGCAACTCTTTTTTCTTAAATCTATCCTCACATCACTCCTACACCAATTATCTTTATTTTTTTTAATTGTTATATCACAGTTCTGCTCAAAATCTCAGTAATTATATTATCTGTCATAGAAATTTCAAATTACTTTGCCAGGGATTGAAAGCTCTCTATAAAGGTATAAATAAATATTCACTTTCCTAGTTTTGCCCCTTACTACTTTATGCTCTATGGGCCAATTAAAGTGAATTACTATCCATCCTTTAAATACAATCTATATTTTTCCATCTCTTTGCCTTTATTTATGCCATTCCTACCCATTCCTAAAAACTAACTCAAGAGCTGCCTCTTCCATGAAGCCTTCCCTGCTGCTCTACTACGAAATTATTCCCTCCACTACCCAACATGATTTTGCATCTTTTCTAATGTATTTATGCAGTCTTATGTATATTATAGTTATCTCTTTATCTACTATACCCTTCACCTAGACTGAAGTTCCATGAGTGTAAAAGTGATGTCTTATCTAGCCTTTAAAAAAAAAAGTGCCTAAAACAGTGCTTTACATAGAATGCTAGGCAATTTTAACTATCTGCTAAATTGAATGAAGATAATAGCATCCTTGTTTCTAGAATGAGCACTGAGTCAGAGAACAATAACAACCAACAAGCATTTCTTCAAGGTGACTTTAGTTTCTGCTAAAATCAGGTAGAACTATAACATATAAGCATGGAAATTTAAAAAGTCCAAAACATTAAGGATTAAATGGAATACCCCACTTATACCAGTCTTTGTTATACTGACAAAACAGAGGATGCTGTAGGGTGAGCCCTAGAATGAATTGTATAGCTAAAATAGATTGTCTTGAGTTCAGTTGACCCCAGAATCATAAAGTTCCCAGTCGCTCCATTTACCAGAATCTAAGGATGGGCAATTAGATCAGGGAGAGCACCCAGACTATGGGTGTCCCCTCTTTAATCTTTAGGAAGGAAAAGGAAATTGATAACTTCACTGGGAAGCTGGTACTAGTGCTCTAATTAGGAGATTAAGGGGTCAGGAGAGACTTTTTCTTGATGAAAAAGAAATAGAAAAGGTAAAGTCTGGCAGTTAGTGTTTTTCAGTGTCCACATCCTGCTGGAGGAGAAAGACAAGGAGCTGGGCTGAGCAGGCTGCAAGCCAAATCCGCAGAATGTAAAACCTGCAATGCAATTTAATCGAACTGCCGTCCTTAAGGGAATATACATTTTGATTGGCAGGGGAGAGGTGATTTTAGATCTGAGAGGTAGGGAAGGTCTGAGGGGAATGTTGCAGTGTGGAGTTTGGGATAAGCAGAGGACAGTGAGATCCGGGAAAGTCAGGGAGAGATTGAGAGATTGTGCGAGGAGATAGAGCTGTAGAAAGCAAAGCGGCCAAACAAAAACTCTTCTTATTAAATTTTGCAGCATGTTCCCCTCCTCCTTGGAAGCCAAGGCATCCTCCATTTTAGAAAGCAGATAACTGTGTCTTTATTACTTTCATATCCTTCCCAAATCCTAGCACTTTTTTTTTTACACATAGTAGGCAGCTGATAAAAGTTTGTTAAATGGACTAATGAGCTTTGAATATTGTCAAAGGAGCTGAATTTAAGTCTTAGATGCTACCTAAGTGATCTTGGATAATTCACTTCATCTATGGCTCAGTTTTCTTATTTGTAAAATGGGGTGGAGGGGGTTGACTTGATAATCTTTAGAGTATCTTCAAGCTCTAGAATTCTACAAATCTTCAAGTGTCCTCTCCTATTCCATGCTTCCCCTTCCTGGAGAATTGAGGTTGGGTAGAGAATAGTTGGTAGGGATTAATGTGTAATAATTCTAGATAGATAGGATGGAATCAGATTGTGAAGAGAAGGAAGAAGAGTGAAGAAGAAAAGTTGAAGTTTTCTCCTTTCTTACCTCTTTCCAACTTCCTTAAGTCTTCTCTAAAATCTTATCTTCTACAGAAAACCTTTCCCAAACCTTCTTAATTCTAGTACCTTTCCTCTTAATTATTTCTTATTTATCCTGTCCATAGTTTATACTTGTTTATTTGTTGTTTTACCCATTTGATTGGGGATCCTTGAGGAGAGGAACTATTTTTTTGCCTTTTTTTTTGTATCCCCAGATTAGAACAATAATAGTGTAATAGTAGGTTTTTGATAAATATTGATTGATTGAATGATAATCACTACAGTTGTGACAAGATATTAGGTACCCTGACCTTCCTCTTTCTGCTTGTAGCACAGAAATGAACATTGTCCACCTCTTCCTTAGCATCAAATTTTTATCCTGACTGTATTGCCCATGTTATCACTTCAGTCCTGAGGTTGGGAGTGGCCCCAAGCCTATACAGACCTGGCTGAGACATAATGGAGGGGGTGGCTACCTATAGACAATCTAAATGAAGCTGCATATAACTCAAAAACCTACTAAAATGAGTCTAATGGTCACTCCTTCAGCTACTTCTCAGCTAAGAAAAAAAAATAATGTGACTTCTTTACATACCGCAGTATCTTTATTCAAATTGAATATGTTTACTTCATATTGTATAATGGAATGAACATTGAATTGGGATGCAAATGCTCTGACTGTGCTGCCAATCACTTATCGGGGCAAAGCAACCAGGATGAGCAAGGTAATATTAAGTTAGACTGAATGGTGGACAGTGGCTATCTCACCTGTTTGTTGATTCTCATGAGATGGTAGCTATGATAAAGATTCTGGTTCTACCCTAACAGTGACCCTCTATCCCGAGTCTTTACCTGTGGTTATAGCACCTCCCACCAGAATATCCCGTTGGATTTTGCCATCATCCTCATCTAGAGCCAGCCATCGGTCAAGTGGGAAATCATATTTTCTTTTGTTCCCAATGTCTTCGATGATGATCTGGAAGGGGGAGGAATGGAAGGAAGAAGAGAATATAGTCAACTCTTAATTATCCATTTTTGGATCATCTATGGTGAATGTTTAAGACTTCTAGTCAGGTTTCTCCCTTGATACATTTGACCTACCTCTTTCTGCTCTGTGCTCTGGAAATACAAACTCATTTTATTGTTAGCCTAAGCAAAGCATCATTATACGGGTAATTCTATTACTAAAAAACATACATCTCCTGCTATGCATTGCAAAGCCAAGTGTGAATGATTTTTAATTATCTGTTGTTTCTATTATCTAAACCAGCGTTCCTCTCCATAATCAAGAACTTAATGTGTGAGGAATTTGGTTTGGCATTTTCCACAAAACTTGAGTTTAAGAAATGGGAGCTGAGATTTTAAAATTCTACCACATATATTCTTTAACTTGCTTTCCACTTAATTATTTAGCCAGTCAATAAACATTAATACCTCTGGTATGTAGTACACTGCTATTAGGTGCTAAGAAAGATTTTTTAAAATTAGGTAAAACACAGTCCTTACTCTCCTGAAATTTACAACTTAGTAGAGAGATAAGAAGCTATCTGCAAAGATAACTATATTATTACATGTCAATCACATTCAGGAACTACAAAATTAAGTGCTATATGTGACAGAGAGAGGGAAAGACATTATCTTAGGGAATCAGATTTAGATCTGGAAGAGATCTTCAAAGTCAACTAGTCCAATCTCCTATTTTATAGTTAGGAAACTGAGGTAAAGAATGGTTAAACTTGCTCAAGCTCTCATAAACAGTAAATAGCAGAGCCAAAATTAGAACCTAGGTCTCTGACTTCAAGTGCAGTATTCTCCTCTACCATACCCTGTTTCTTAAAGGAGATGGCATTTGGCTTATGAAGGAGGAATAGGAGAAACAGGAAATGAGGGGGTGAGATGACATAGCAGGCAGAGGAAAGAGTTATACCAACTGAGTAAAGTTAGCAGAGTTTACCAGTGTTTAGGATGGGGGAGAGAACAGTCCAGTTTGGCTGGACACCAGAATGGGTACAGGAAAGTAATTTGGGCAAAACACAGGTAGCTGCAGACTCAAAATAGATTGGACTCCTAGAATTTAGTGACAAGATCAAAACATATCACTTTCTGAAAGTAAAATGACAAGGGTTCACCTAGAAATAAGCTACCCTGAGAAATGGTCTGTGAAGGTACTAAAGGAACCTCTCCTTTCCTTGTAAGAAAGATATTACCTCTGAGATATAATTGATGCAAGATAAGACATAATAGATTAATTGCAATATGTTCTTTCTTGGGTTATGTGGCAGTGACCAAAGCATTTGGTGACAGAAAAGGAGCACTGAAAAAAAAAATGAGTTATATGGTAGCATTCGTGAATGCGTCTCCGGCACTGCCCAGGGAAGAGGCTGCTCTGTTTCTAGATCAGTCCCGCTCCATTAGACAGAAATATCCCTAGAGTAGAGAAGGGCCATTCATCAAGCTGTATAAATATATATCACCAAGTCACGGAATCTCAGAGTGGAAAGGGAGCTCAGAGTCCAATCCACTCCTGTTAAAGAATCCCCTCTTATGACATCCCTGACAAGTGGTCATCCAATCATTGTTCAAAGACCTCAAAGAAGGGGGACCTATTGCTTGCAGAGGCAGCCTGTTCTATTTTGGGAGAGATTTGTTAGGAAATTTTGTAGTTGGTTTTTTTTCTGATACCAAGCCTAATTTTTCCACTTTCCAACCTCTATCTGTTGTTCTTCTTTTTGCCCTCTGTGATCAAGCTGAACAAGTTATTGAGATATAGAATCATAAATTGAGAACTGAAAGGGACCTAGATGAATGAATCCATCTACTTCTCATTTTACAAATGAAGGAACTGAAGCACAGAGAGTTTATGTCACTTGCACAGAATCACACAGCTAGTAAATCTCTGAAGCAGGATTGGAATACAAATTTTCCTCTGGATTCTCAACCCAGTGCCCTATTTCCACTTCAAGTCCAAACTCCCTTCAAATACTTAAAAAAAAAAAAAAAAAAAAACAGCCCTTATGAATCCCATTCTCCTCCCTCTTTCCCCCACCCAAGCTTTCTTTCTTCAGGCTGGATGTCCCCATTTCAGAGTATTTAAACCTGAAAGGGATCAATCTTGAAGGTCATCTCATACAAATCCCTTAATTTTTTTAGGTGAGGAAACAGAAGCTCATAGATTTGTCAAGGTCATCAAATAGCATGCAGCAAAGCTACATTTAAAGCCTATGTCCTTGAATGAGTGCTCATATGGCAGAATCCTGAGGTCCATTATCATCCTTTTTGCCTTCCTCTGAATACTCCCTTCTTATCAGTATCCATTTTAAAATGGAGTATCTCAAACTGGACACAATCCCCCCCAGAGGTGGTTTGCAGGTAAAGTATAATAACACTATTTCCTACCTAGCCCTGGACATTACATTTCTGTTATTACAGGTTAAAGATATATCAATATTTTTGGCTACCAGCTCATACTATTGACATATAGAATTTATAAAAACCTCATTTTTTTCAGCCAAATTGAAATCCACCCATACCTCTGCCATCTTTGTACATGTGAAGTTGATTTTTTCTTAAAAGGAATATCCTCTAAAATATTCATCTCCCTTTACTCTAATTCTGAAGTCACTAAACAACTTTCTGATCTATAATTTAATCCTCTGAGTGGGTCTGCCCACCAGGATGATCCTGTCCAGATAAAGAATTCCTAAGGCAGGTATATCTACTTCTGTAGGTTAGTCTCTGTGGGTTTGGTAGTGAATCAGTCCACTGGAGCCTTCTTGCCATCAATGGAATGGTAAAATTAAGTTTTTGTATTCACAAAACTACTGGCCATAGCCCAGATCTACAATGGTTCCTGCCAACAGCAAGCACCCTGTGAAATGAGGGTAAGCCTGAGACAGGTAGCCTTTCATCACATCTGAACTCCAACAAGAGCTTCTTTTCATTCACCCCACAATTGGAAATCTGCAGTGGTAGAGACAGAGAGGGATGGTAATAAATGATGTCATTGAACAGAATAGATAGATTTTCCTGTGTTCCCTTCACAATGCAAATTTTGGCCAACAGCATTATGGATGGGAATTGGGGGAGCAACTGGCGTAAATATCGGTCAGATAAGGCTTCAAAATCGATGATTCAAAAAATCTTCAAAAAAAATCTTCAAAAAAACATGATTGCATGATTTGGGATCTCCAGACAAGGGAATCTTGATGCTAAAATATATCCCAATGCAAAATGGTACATAGTTTAAGAGCTAAAATGTAGAACTTCAGAGTGAAAACAATTTTCCAGAGGCAGTTTAATTAGACAGAATACAGTAACTCCACTTGGTTCTGGATACTACATCTTTATTATTGCAGATTAAAGACTCTATTAATGTTTTTGTCCACCAGTTCATGTCATTGCCTTAAATCAGAAGATCTGAATTCAAATCTTCCTCTAAAAACCATGTGACCTTGTAGCTTTTGACTAGAGTCAGGAAATGTTGTTAGCCTGGAAAATGGACTGTGTTTAGTTAATTCCTCCTCACAGATGGTCGATCAGGAGTTGTAGGTATACACAAGTCAACTAGCAGACTGTGATGCGCAGGAGAGTAAACCCAAAGAATCTAATTATCAGTCATTCAACACCATGAATGGAGAAGCTGAAAGAGAACATCATCAAGTAAGTGAGAATGCTAATATACCTGAATGGCATTAATAGGCTCTTACTAAAGTTTCTCCTCAAAAAAGCTGTTATTCATGGTGAGATGCTGTCTAGGTTAAGGCAAAAGGGGGCCAACAACCTAAGTCTTGAGAAGCCTCAGTTAGCCTGAATAGTGACATGATGTTGTTTTTGTTTACTTGTTTCAATATGTCTGAGTCTTCATGACCCCATTTGGGGTTTTCTTGGCAAAGATACTGGAGTGAATTGCCTTTTCTATTTCCAGCTTATTTTACAGATGAGGAAACTGAGGCAAAAAAAAGTTAAGTGACTTGGCCAAAGTTCCATAGCTAGTAAGCATCTGAGGCCAGATTTGAGTTTTCCTGACTCCAGCCCTAGCACACTAATCACTGCATCACCTAGAAATCCCAAATAGTGACATGTCCAACTGTAAACAACCCAGGAGGCAAGAAAGCACAATGAAGGCTATATTAGGTAGACTTGAGAGCTGAGAAGTGAACATTTCCCATCTTTTACTGATCCTGTCCTCCTGATCTTGTGGCCTCTTTACTCAAAGTCAAAATCTAGTTTATCACTGTTCTCACCTTCATTCTTTAGCCTGCCCCTAGTTTTGCCTATAGAAGAGGAAGAGCTTCCCTGAGTTCCCTTACTTTGATCCATAAACATGGAATCTTTTGTAGCCAGCAACACTGCTCTAAAATTTACATTTCAAAATAATCCATTATGTACAAAAATATTTATGGTAGCTCTTTTGTGATAGCAAAGAACTAAAAACTAAGGGGTTCAATTGAGGAATGGTTGAATAAGTAAGGACAAATGAATGTGATGGAAAATTATTGGGCTATTAAAAAGAATGAAGATGGTTTCAGAAACACCTGGGGAGACGTCTATGAACTGATACAAAATGGAATAAGCAGGATCAGGAGAACTATGTATATAGCAACAGCAATGTCATGAAGATAATCAACTTTGAAAGAGTTAGCATTACTGATTGACAGAATGATCAACCACAATTCCAAAGTCCTTAAATTATGAAACATAGCACCTACTGCATCCAGAGAGAGGATTGTAGGGACTAAGTGTGGATCACAACATAGTATTTTCATTTTTTTTTAATGTTGTTGTCTGGTTGCATTTTGTTTTCTTTCTCATTTTTTTCCCTTTTTGATCTGATTTTTCTTGTGCAGCATAATAATTGTAGAAATATATGTAGAAGAATTGCAATAAAAAAAGAAAGAAAGAAAAAGAAAAAGAAAAGAAACATAGTATCTACCTCCAGATAAAGAACTGATGAACTCAGAGTGCATAGTGAAGCAATTTTTTTCCTTTTTTTTTTTGATATGGTTAATGAGGAAATCTGTTTTATATGACCATACATATCTATAATGGGTTTTGTTTTCCTTGCTTTCTCAGTTGGAGAAGGGGAAAGAATTGGGATCTAAAAATAAAATCGAATTAAATTTTTTAAAAGACTTATCCTTTAAAGTTTTACTTCTAAGCACCAAAGGGATATATTCAGGGGGATAAACAAATAAAGAGAAAATACATAATTTCATAGCAGATTTATTAATTAATCTTTGTGGCTCTTCTAGGAATTGGAATGGTTCCCAGTTCATTGGCAGCAAAGAAAACAGACAAACCCTAAGGCCAATGAAGGCTTAACACCTGTCCTTAGACCAGCTGTATACTGTCTTCCTCCCCTGTCTAGGATACTGGAGTACTAGAATCCAGCTTGATCGTTACAGAGACATCTCATAACAAGTCAACATTTTCTATTTTTATAGTTTTGTTAATGCCTTATCTCAAATCTAATGTACAGATTTTAACAAGTCACCCCCTTGTTCAAAAGATTTTAACAAATCACCCCTTTGTTCAAAATTCTTCAGCAACTCTTCACTATTTATAAGATAAAATATAAACTCCTTGTGCTGGCACTGAGAGCCTTTCACAATCTGGGTCCTATCTACTTTTCCAAAATTATTTCCTGTTACTCCCCTTTACATATTCTTTGTTCCACTCACACTGCTCCCCAGTTTCATCCCATTCTCTCTTTCTTCCATTTATTCTCCCCATATTGGAATGCATTCCCTCTGTGTTTCTGCCATTTGGAATCCCTTCCCTCCTCCAAGGTCCATCTCGGGTGCCAATTTGTGCCAGACTCATTAGACTGTGACTACTGCAATTCATCTGAAAATGTATCACCTCTCAAAAAGATGTATGAAGATATCTTGCCTATTTAACAATTTTGTTAACTGCAAGTGCTCACCTTCCTTTGTGAATGTGTGTTGATATTGATTGCTAAAAAGTGTATATGTACATTCATATACTAGTAATTGTCTGTTGGACCACCTCATAGAGAAAAGATATTGCAATAGAGAAAATAAGAATAGACAGTGCACAGGTGATTTCATTGATATAGGGAAACTAAGTTAAGGAAATTCCTTCTTCTGCTGCAGCTGTTCAATCATGTCCAACTCTTAAGGATTCCATTTGATGTTTTCTTGGCAAAGATACTGGAGTGGTTTGCCATTTCCTTTTCTAACTCATTTTACATATGGGGAAATTGAGGCAAACAGGATTAGGTGACTTTAGGATCACACAGCTAGGAAGTGTCTGAAGCCAGATTGGAACTCTGAAAGCAGAGTCTACCTGACTTTGCACCTGACTCTCTATTCAGTACACCCTCTAGCTGCACCCTTATAAATAATAATAACCCTAAAAATCAATAAAACTGATGGATTACAATGAACCACCTCAGTCTTAGAGAAGATAAATATTCATTCCCTAATCAGAAAGGGTAGATTCTCTCTCTCTCTCTCTCTCTCTCTCTCTCTCTCTCTCTCTCTCTCTCTCTCTCTCTCTTTCTCTCTCTTTCTCTCTCTCTCTCTCTCTCTTTCTCTCTCTCTCTCTCTCTCTCTCTCTCTCTGTAGAATGAATATTAAAAAGAATAAATAAAAATGAATAGAACATAGTGAAATGCAAAGTAGTTGGGGATGGAGGAGACTGATAGAAAGAGGAATCTTGAAAAGCTTCATATAAAATGTGGTGCTTCTTAGTCTATCCTCACACTCCAACCATTCATCTTATACTTTATATATGTGTGTGTGTGTATGTGTGTGTATACATGTGTGTACACATACATACATATGTGCATATACACACATGGTTTTCTCTTATTAGAATTAAGATCCCTGAAGACATAAATTGTTTTCCCATCTTTTTAGCCTTGTACTTAGAAATGTATATGGCATATAGTTAGTACTTAATTAATATCTTAATTAGATTAATGTCTAACCAATCTCAAATCAGGCCACACATACTTCACATTCCACCCAGCCATCTAACCCAATCCTGTCCTTGCTCTGCTTCTACACTTCTCCCACTTTCTCCTTGGTTTTCTCCTTCATTCTGGAAAACACAAACAAATCAATACTATCTTTGATTTCTAGAAAAGTTTTGTTAATTGATTGCAGTATGGCTCCACTCACCATCCCTGTGATTCTTCAGACCCAAACACTCATCTTCCAATACCGCCTTCCTAAAAATGTAAATGCTTTGAGATAATGGACTGTCTCAATATTGTATTTGCATTGCCAAAGTACAGTGCCTAGTACATTATAAGTGTTCATAAAGACATCTTTTCCATCCATTCACTCGGATTGTGAAAGGCCTTGAACATTATAATAGGCCAAAAAGTATAAAAATTCTCTTGTAGTTTGTCAACAGTTATTGACAAGTGTTAAGGACCCACCTTGGATAGGAACCAGCCTGCAGATCCACCTTTATTGTTATGGCCAATGGTGATTTTTATCAGCTGCCCCAAATCTGGTGCATCCAGTGTGAACTTATCTTCTGCCCCTTTTTCAAAGTTGTCTTTTTCACTTTCCAGTCTCCGTTCCCCTATGTACATGCATATGTAAATAGGTATACAAGAAAAAAGACAAAGAAAAAAAATCTGATGATCATGCCTTCTCTAGCATAAAAATGGACCAGCCTAGTGATAGAAACTTTAAAAGTTATTTTTATAACTAAGTCTTAAAAAAAGAAAAACTCCTGGTCAAAAATATAGAAATTCTGAAAATCAAGGAATAAGAAAACTAAAAGGGAAAAAATTGTACATACAAATAAAAATTAAAACCTTAAGAAAGCTAAAAAAAATTGATAAACTTTTAGCTAATATAATTGTTTTTGAAGAGAGGAAAACAAGACTACCAAATAATCAAATCAAATCAAAAACAAAGGAGAAAAATTCAAATCAAAAAGAAACAAAGAAATTATTAGAAACTATTTTACTCTGTTATAAAGCAATTATCATCAAAATCATTTGATACTGACTAAGAAATAGAATAGTGGATCAGTGGAATAAGTTAGGTTCATAAGACACAATAGTTAATGACTATAGTAATCTACTATTTGATAAATTCAAAGACTCCAGCTTTTGGGATAGGAACTCACTATTTGACAAAAATTGCTGGGAAAATTATAAAATAGTAGGGCATAAACTAGACACTGACCAGTACTTAACATCCTATATCAAAATGGTATGGGTTGAAATGGGTTCATGATTTAGACATAAAGAATGATACTCTGAGCAAATTAGGAGAACAAAGAGTAGTTTACCTCTCAGATCTGGGGAGAAAGAAGGTATTTATGACCAAAAAAGAGTCAGAAAACATTATAAATGCAAAATGGATAATTTTGATTATATTTAAAAATTTTGTACAAACAAAACCAATGCAGTCAACATTAGAAGGGAAGCAGAAAACTGGAGAAAAAAAATTACATCTAAGGATTCTGATAAAGAATTTCTAAAATATGTAGAGAATTGGTTCAAATTTTTAAGAATACAATTGATAAATGGCCAAAGGACATGAATAGATAATTTTCAAAAAAGAAATTAAAGCCACCTATAATCATCTTTTAAAATGCTCTAAATCATTATTTTTTAGAGAAATGTCAATTAAGACTCTGAGGTACCACTACATACCTCTCAGATTATCTTTTCCTGTCATTTTAGTCAATGATAAATATTGGAGGGGATGTGGGAAAACTGGGACACTAATACATTGTTGGTGGAGTTATAAACTGATCCAACCATTCTAGAACTATACCCCAAGGGCTATCAAATTGTGCATTACCCTTTGATCTAGCAGTGTCTCTACTGTATCCAAATTGATTATTAAAAAGGGTAAAGGACCTACATGTGCAAAAATGTTTGTAGTTGCTTTTTTTGTAGTGGCAAGGAACTGGAAACTGAGTTGATATCCATCAATTGTGTTATAGAATATTACTGTTCTAGAAGAAATGATCAGCAGGATGATTTCAGAAAGGCCTGGAGAGACTTACATGAACTAAGTGCTAAGTGAAGTGAGTAGAACCAAAAGAACATTGTACACAGCAATAACAAGATTATATGATGATCAACTTTGATGAACTTGGCCCTTTTCAACAATGAAGTCATTCGGGCCAATTCCAATAGACTTGTGATGGAGAGAGTCATCTAAATATGGATCACAACATAGTATTTTCATCTTTTGTTGTTGATGTTGTTTGTTTGCTTTTTATTTTCTTTCTCAATTTTTTTTCCTTTTTGTCTGATTCTTCTTTGCAGCATGATAAATGTGGAAATATGTTTGAAAGAACTGTAGATATTTATCCTATATTACCTGCTGTCTAAGGGGGGAGGGGAAGGCAGAGAGAAAAATATGGAACACAAGGTTTTGCAAAGGTAAATGTGAAAACTGTCTTTTGTATGTATTTTGAAAAACAAAAAGCAGAATACTTGGAAAAACTATTTTACTAAATTACATGCCAACAAAGTTGATAAATAAAATGAATGATTAATTATAAAAATATAAAATATTCAGATCAACAGAACAAGAAATAAAAAATATTGGTAATCCAGTCTCAAAAATCAAAAGAAATGGATTGAGTTATAACAGAATATCTAAAGAATATTTAAAAACCCCAAGATTATTTAATTTTATAATTGAACTCAATAAAACATTCAAAGAACAATTAAATCAAATATTTCATAAATAACAACAAGAAAAAAGATCCTATCAAAGACAAAAAAGAAATAAAACCATTGACCGACAGTGAATAGTGATGCAAAATATTGAATAAAATACTAGCAAAGAGACAAAAATACTTTCAAAATATAATATGACAAAATTGGACTTATACTTGAAATATAGGGTTAGTTCACTATTTTAAAAAGAATCATAATAAATGCTATTCATTTTTAAAAGCAATTATATAGGGACAGATAGATGGTGCAGTGGATGTAATCTGACCTTAGACATTTAATACTTACTAGCTGTGGGACCCTGGACAAGTCACTTAATTCCAGCTGCCTTGCCTCTCCCCCCCCCAAAAAAAAGCATTTATATTATTACATCAAGAGATGCAGAAAGAACTTCCAATAAAACATACAACATTCATTTATATTTTTAAAAAATAAGAATATCAAAATATGAAAATAAATGAACATTTCTTTTAAAAAAAAAAAACCTTTCATTAAAAAAAAATAGAGACTAAATCTGTAATTTTATAGATAGGAAACAATCAAAGGAGAAAATACCTTCTACTAAAATGAAGGTTGGTATCTTCTCAGTAACTTATGTTGATAGATCTTAGGAAATTGTCAAGAGCACGGAAAAGTTAAAAGATTTGCCCAGAGTCACATTGCTAGTATGTGAGAGGTGGAACTCCAGTTTGGAGTCAGCTTTTTAGCAAATATAATATGTTTGCCTTTCATATCTAAACCCAAAAAATGGTATTATCATTAGTGGAGAAATGCTAGAGTTTTTTCCAGTAAAACCAAGAATAAAGCAAGGATATCCATTACCACAATTCACATTTAATATATTTCTGTAAATGTTGTATGTAAAAATCAAACAGGACAAAAAATTAAGAGAATAGACCTAGATGAAGAAGAAACAAGGTTATCACATTTTGTTGATGATATATAATAGTTAAACTAAAATTTAATTTAAACAATTTATGTTGTCAGTAAAATAGTAGGATATAAAATAAACCCCACAAATAATAACTTTCTCTATATTACCCCCCAAAATAACAAAAAAGAGAGAGAAATTATTTTCAAATAGACTACAGAATGTATAAGTATTTGGAAATCCATTTACCATAGTAATTATATGAATACCACTATAAAACACTCCTTACAAGAACAGAAGCAGATGTAAATAAAGAAGTAGATATAAATAATTTGAGTTATATTAATTGCTCATGATTGCTCTATGTCAAAATAGTAAAAATTATAAAATTACTTAAATTAATTTACTTGTTCAGTATTATGTTAATTAAACTACTGAAAGTTTAGTTTATAGACTTTTTAAAAAATCATTTGAAGGAGAAAAAAGTTCAAAATCTTAAGGAAATAACAAAAAAATGGAAGGAAGGAGACCCAGCAGTATCTGATATCTCAAACTATACTATAAATCAGTAGTCATCAAAAGTATTTGATCCTACTTAAAATAAAATAAAAAACTGATCAGTGGGATAGATTAAGAATATATAAGATCAAATAAATATATCATGTTAATAGTCAGTAATCCCAAAGACTCCAACTATCAGGAAATAGATTCATTATTTGAGAAATATTGCTGGAAAAACTGGAAAATCATTGGGAAAAAATTTTGATTTAGATCAATATTTAACATTGTATATTGCAATAAGCTCCAAATGAATATAAGGCCTAGATAAAGGTCACATAGTGAAATAGAGAAACAGGAAAGGATATTCTTTTTAATGACTAATGGATAAGGAGAATCCCAAGAAATAAAATGAATAATTTTCATTACATACAATGGAAAAGCTTTTGCATAGAATCAATGCTGCTAAAATTAAAGGGAAACATTTAACGTGGAAAAACCTCTGCAATAATTTTCTCTAATAAATCTCACATATCTAAGCTATATAATGAATTAAAAAATATAAGTGCAAAAGATATTGCCCAATAGATGAATGGCTAAAAAGTATGAATAGGCAGTTGTCAAAAGAAAAAGTTATCAACAACCAAATGAAAAAAAAAAATGCTGCAAATCACTAATCATAAGAAAAATGAAAATTTAAAAAACTGAGATTCTGCCTCACACTCACCAGATTAGCAAAGATGATCAAAAAAAAAAAAAAAAGGAAAATTACTTTAGGAAGGACTGTAGAAGAACATTAATGCACAATTGGTGGAGCTGTGAATTGGTCCAGTCATTCTGGAAAGCAACTTGGAACTATTCCCAAAAAGTCTTATAATAAATTAGCATAACAAAATTCCCTGCACCTCTCTTTGATACGACACTGCTTAAATAGGCCACATGCACCAAAGAACTCATGTACAAAATATTCATATAAGCACTTTTGTTATAGCATATAGCCAGAAACTAAGGAACATCCATGGTTTGAATGGCTAAACAAATTATGGCATATAAATATAATGGTATATTATTGTGCAATTTTTAAAAATCTGAAAGATTTGTACTAGAGAAATCTGGAAAGAATTCTAAGAATTGATGCAGAGTGCAGTGAGCAGAATAAAAGACTAATTTAATTTATACAATGCATACAACAAAATTTTTTAAAATCAGTTTCAAAAGATTTAATTCTGATAAATGCAACAATGAGTTATAACTTCAGAATGTGGCATTCTACTCATCTCTTGACATAGAGGTGATAGACTAGAGGTAAAGAATGAGAAACACATTTTTTCAGACCTGGACAATGCATAAATTTCTTTTGCTTTACTATGCTAACTTGATACAAAGGAAAGAGTTTTTTGGGGTAGAGGAGAATCTTAGGGCTAGTAATGGTGATGCTCCTCCCCCTAACAAAAAAAAAAAAAAGAAAGAAATGAGGATTTGTGGAGCATATAAAGAAAATGTACAGAAGAGATTAGAAAGAGAATTAAAAGGGACAAGTCAGAGCTTTGGAACTAACATGATGAACTGAATAAATGTTTGCAAAAATAAACTGTATATAATGAGATTCTTGGTTTCATACATAATCCTCTTTTTCTGTTCTTTGTATATGGAAATGTTTATGCTTTTTGGTGTTTGTCAAGGTCAGAATAACAACAGAAATTTATTTTTTAATATCCTGGCCCATCACCCTTTCATTTTTCCCACATTCCAGTATTATGTAGATGATGTTTTTGTTCACAGTCCAATCCCCTGACATTCTAACTCCTCCTAAATCACTCCCTATGCTCTTCACCCTAGATTTATACAACTCTCACTCATCCTTCAGGCTTAAATTCTATCTTTTTTTTTTCTTTTTCATTTTCTTTTTTTTTTTTGTCAACAAAAGGTTTGTCAACACAATCCCCAAATTACCATACTATATGCACAAAACTCACCCCCTTGATGGCCTTTTCTGTTAAATAGATATTCTGTTAAAAACAAAAAAGTTATATACCCTAGACTAAATGATTGTTAAAGTTCCTTTTAGTTTTGACAATCTAACTCTAAGGAAAGAGACAAGAGATACTTATTCGAGGATTAGGTGAGGTACAAAATGATATTTAGATTAACAGAAGTGGGATAAGGTACATAAATTAATGAGAATGGGATAAAGCGGGAAGAAAAGTGTGTGTGGGGGGAGATAAGGGAGTGATCCACGGTGGGGAAAGATTCAGTAATAGCAAAGAAAATTCAAGAGCAGAATTAAAATAAAAGAGTTAGCAGGGATAGGAAATAAGAGATATATAGAAGTATGACAAAACAAGGTTCAGGAGTAGAATTTATAAGAAAAAAAAGTTGGGCTAGTAACCATTGATCTTAGACAAAGTCAAACTTAAAGATTCAACGAAGAGAAAAATCTATATTATATGTCATATTGATATTGTTTTAGATGCATGTTTACATATGAGTAAGTGCATATGTGTGTGTGTGAGTATAATGTGGTGTGTATATATGTTAGGCAATGGATGTATATATGTAGATATATGTCTGTGTGTGAATATATATGAAGATATAGATATATATATGTATGTATATGTTAATATATGTGTGCTTAATTGTAGCCTGCTTCAAGTAGAGTGAGGAGAAATGAAAGGGGGGAAAAGAATAAAGTAAAAAGTACACAGCAGAGAACAAAAGAATAACCTACAAGGAAGAAAAGGAAAGCTGGATACTCGTGAATATAATCTCTTCTGTTACTATATATGCTTTCTTGAAATGGAAATTTATTGTTATATATTTTGAATTCTCCCTGATGTTCTGCTGGGCACATGACAGGTGTTTTGTTTTCTTTTCCTTTTCTGTCTTTCCTTTTCTATCGTGTTTTTTTCTTATTTTGTATTTAGTTCAATTAAAAATAAATCACTCTAAGCTGAGGCAAAAAGAGAAAGGGGGAGAGAGGGAAGGAGGAACAGAAAGAGAGAAAAAGAGAGGGAGGGAGGGAAAAAGGGAAGGAGAGAGAAGGGGGAGGGAAAGAAAGACAGAGACAGAGACAGAGAGACAGAGAAGAGGGGAAAGGAGAGAGAGACAAACTTATGTGGAAATGGTATCTTTCTTTCTTGAAGTCATATGCAAAAGGAAGGCTTCCAGATCCTCAGTAAATAAGGTGTGAAGGTAGGTATGATCCAACGCCAGCATAAACACATAAACACCTCATTGCCTACATAGGACAAGTAGAGATGAGATCTCTCGAAGTAGTCTGTCTTTCAGCAGAATTGTCAGCCAAGAGGAAAGACAAGGATGATATGAGTAATTGGTGGCCTTCAAGTAAATCTACAGATCTCATACCTCACTCTTGAGGCAGAGGGATGGCACAGGGGATAAAGCAGTGGGCTCGAAGTCAGAAAGACCTGAATTCAACTCCAGCCTCAGATCTTTACGAGCCTTGTAACCCTAAGCAAGTCACTTCACCTATTTGGCTCAGTTCCTTCCATTGTAAAATAGGAAACAGAATATCACCTATTTCACAAAGTTGTTGTGAGGATCCAGTGAGATAATATTTTAAAGTGCTTTGCACATTCTTGGAACATAATAGATGCTTAATAAGTACTTATTGCCTTCTTTTTCCTTCTATAAAATTTGGGATCATTTATCAGACTATATTCAAATACTTCAGAAGAATTTTGCTACACTGATTACAAAACATGGTCATTATATCAGGCCACTGATCGGTAGCACTTCATTAAAAACTATTCAATCACTACATTTATTATTTATTTATTAAGGACCCAGACTGAGTACAGAGCAGTGTCCTAGGGCTGGGGGAGTTACAAAATCTAGATAAGGCACAGTAACTGCTGTCCTAGAGCTTACTCTTTAGTGGGAGACACGGTACATGCACAGAAATCATATGTATTATTATTTCTGTGCCTCAGAAAGATGTGATTCTAAGGTAACCTGGAATGAATTAATATATTAGTAAGTGTATAGGACTTAGAGGAACTTTAGAGAGCATCTTTCCCAAACCCTCTCATTTTATAGGTGAGGAAAAGCTGTGATACAGAAAGGGAAAATATGAGGTTACCACATAGTTTAGAAAAATGAAGCAAGGATTCTGAAAACAGTCAAATTACATCTCTTTAAAGGTACATAAAATGTTTCTCTATATTAACTGGTTTTTTCCCTCATTTAATCTGATTTAGGGAGGATTTACTACAGCTACATGATAGCTCTATCTCAGCTTCATTAAAGCAAAGCTTTTAATATGACTTGACTGACACACTTCACAAAATCATGAATATCAGAGCCTCCAGAGACCACGGAAGCCATTTAAGCCAATAGCCTCATTTCAAGGGTGATAAAACTGAGACCCAGAGAGGCCAGGTGATTTTTCTAAGATCACATAGTGAGCATCTGTTGGAGCTGGGCTCTGCACCTTGAATCCACTTGGGATGGATTTCAAGGCTAGTGAACTTCCCACTGTATCACATATGGGTCTAGTCATAGAAGATATCACATATTCCAGGCAATAAGGTATGATAGCCACTTGCAACAAGCTGCCTTTATTCTGAACACTCTCTTACCCTATACTTTTTATAAAAATATCCTCCTTCTCTATTCCATCTCTAGCATTTCCCCGATTGTGACATGAGGTGTGGAAAACCAAGCAGATTGAGCAAAAACAGACCCATCCCCACAAAGTCCTGCCTGATCCCATTGTGCAAATGATGAAGGACCCTAGTCTCCAACACATTGACTACGAAGAGCAATGGAGAGGTTCTCAAGACCTGGAGGTGCCCAATCTAAGGGAAGTATGTTCATCTGTCCAAAGAACTCTCTCACACCCCTACCTCTTTTTCTGTTATGGGCTAAAAGACCACCACAAAAGAGATTCCAATAGTCTGCCTCATAATCTGCCTCCTTCCACTGCTGCCCCTGTACCTTCTGCTCTCAATCTTAGTGTCTCGTTTTAAACTTCAGGCTCTTTCTTGCACTCCAAGAACACTCCATAATTAAGGTCTATTGCCTTATTCATTGTCAGTCTCCCTGAAAAGCTCTAAATCCTCAAACTGCTCAGGCAGACTAGGTCATAATGTCATCAGTGTTGCAGATGAAAGTAAAGCACAAAATTTAGGTGATGTCAGAAAATACCTTTTTTGACATTGTCAAGTGAGAAAGACTCCCCTAGTGAGCTCAGCCTCAGGGAACAAAGGAACCAGCATTGCTTTGGGTCATGTGATGGGAAGAAATTTCAGAAGAGTTAAGAAATACCTTATCCTGAAAAGTGAATAATCCACATTTAAAATATAAGCATTGGGCATATTGTCCCACATTCTAACTACAGAAACCTGCTTTACTTGAAGAGTTCTGCTTTCCAAAGAATTCCAAAAGGCAGCCTTGAAATCTCTTTCCTTGTCAGGTTGGTTTAGCATTTTCAATGCTGTTTCCCTCTTTTCTGCCTTTTTTCACATACAGACACTGATTCCTTTCATGCAGATTGGAACCAAACCTTATGGACTAGGCCAGACTTGCTGCAAAGTGTTCTACCTAAAGCCAGCCTTGGCTGACATTAGAAGAGAAACATGAGGGGAAAATGGCCTGGAATTACCTGTGTCACCATATTCTCCAAAGATATTAATGAAGACATCTGCATCTGTCCCAGCACCAATTACATCTCCAGTGTAGACTTTGATATCATACTTGTTATCTGGACAGAAAAAGAGAGAGGAAGAAAGAAACTCATGAGTCTTTCTAGCAAGTTTAATTTAATTTAACAAATGTTTCCTTCTAGTGAGCTTAATTTAATAAATGCTTGCTGATCATCTGATTGAACTATAAGATGTATGAGGTGAAAGGGATCCTCAGAGATAATGTAGACCTTGCAGATAGGGAAAATGGAAACCAGAGAATTGATTAGTCACATATTGAGCATTATCAATAATACTGGGAAGAAAAGAATAGGACTTGATTATTCTACTTACTAATAAGACACATATATTTCAGAGAATAAGGTATAATGGTCTATCATGCTCTCTAATTGGGGGAGGCAGGGGACACTCTCAGAGACCCATTTGTTTCACTTGCATCCAGCTGTTTATTCTAAATACACTTTCCTCCTATCCTTTTAATGGAAATATCATCCTCCCCTAGCCCATCCCTTCTGTCTCCACATTTGTAATAGAGAGGTGAGAAACCAACCAAACAATAAGAATATACCCATTCTCATAAAAAAAACAGCTCTCTTTGCCTCTGTTATCTCATTTGTATATTCTAATTCAATGAGCATTTATTAAGCACTTGCTGTGTGTAAAGCAGTGTGGTAAGCAGTAGAAATATAAAGACAAAAGGAAGAAAGAATGCTCTCAATGAGCTTACATGACTCGGGGAAAATGGGTATTCAGATTGGTAAATACAAAATTCATGCAAAAGTAATTAGTGGGAGTAGAACATGAAATTGGGATGTGGGATAAGGAATGGTTATAGTTCTAGCAATTGAGCTGAGTCTTGAAGGGAGTTAAAGAATAGGAAAAAGAGGGGAGAGAAAGGGGAAGGAGAGGGGAGAGAAAAAAGGAGAAAATGAGAGGAGAGAACATTTAAATGTTTACTATATACTATTTGTAGGGAGGTTAGATGGCGCAGTGATTAGAGTTCAAGAAGACCCACATTCAAATCCAGCCTCAGACTCATCCTAGACTGGGCAGGTCACTTAATCTTATCTGCCTCAATTTACTCATCTGTAAAATGAGCTGGAGAAGAAAATTTGCCAAGAAAATGCCAAATAGGGTCATGAAGAGTCATCATTGAACAACAAATGTGCCATTTGTACATAGAAAAATTAACTTTCTAATGAAAAGTAGCATAGAAAATTGGCCTCAAAACCAGGAGGTCAAGTCCCATTGTGGATAAACCACTCAACTTTCCCATGCTCTAATCAAATCTCCAAGACTATAAGCTGCAAAGATGCTACTGCATGGGTGGGGGGAGTTTCCCCACTGGAAGTCCCCTGTGCCATTGTCATTACACATCCACTATACCTGGGTGCCAAGGATTGGGCCAAGCAATGGAAAGACAGAAAAAATTTACCCAAGGTAACAGGGACGGGATGATCTGTGTCAAGGGAGAGGAGGGTCATATCCACAAAATCTTAGATTCACTAAAGTTATTGAATTATTTTGAAATTAACTTGTGCAGGGCAATTTTACACAAGGTAGATCTATAATTCTTTTCCTTAGTGACAAGCCCTTTAAAAAAAATGAAAAAAAAAAAAAACCAACCTAACCCCTTCTTCAAGTGCACTTAGAGAAAGAAAGGAGACACATGTACCTTAAAAGGGAGAAATAAATGACAGCTGATAACAAAAAATTCTAAAAGATCAAGGTTCAGGGCAACATTGCACAGGGTAGACTCGTACATTCTTTCCCTTAGTGACAAGTCCTTTTTAAAAAAAAAGCTAAACCCTGCTTCAAGTGCACTTAGAGGAAGAAAGGAGACACATGTACTTAAAAAGGGGAGAAATAAATGACAGCTGATAACAGAAAAATACTCTAAAGATCAAGCTGTGACAATGATAACAACAGCAGTAGTAGTAAGTGATATTTATGGAACACTTTCAAGTTCGCAATATTCTGGACATACTCATCTAATCCTCATAACAATTCTGACATAGACATGGAAGACTTATTATCCCCATTCCCCGAATAGAAAGCTGAGGTAGAGATGTTAACTAGTTTGACATCCCATAACTTAGCAGTTTTAGGGACAGGATTCAAACCTGAGCCTTGAAAAGGATTAAAACCATTCCAAAGAGTAAAGGGGGAAATAAACCTGAACCCCAGTAAAGGCTCTAAGGTGGATCTCTAGAATACCCACAATGCTCCCGTGCTTCTATGAAACTGCAATATCACACATGTGGTATTCCAGGGTCTGGAAGGGACTCGCTGCCCTGACAAGCTTGAATCAGCCAGATCGCCTCGCTCCAGGATGCCAGACGTTCACTCTCCATCCTGCCGCAGTGTTCACTGTTTCGCTGCCAGCTGGCATGGGTTGCCAAGTTCCATCCATTTTACTCAACTTTATTCTCTAACAAGATCTGAGGCCTTTCCTCAAACAAGAGCAAAACCTTCCCTTAGCCTGCAGAAAAGGCACCCCGTGGTTGATCATGCTATGGGCTAGAAACACAGAAGAGAGTTCAAATGGCAGCTCCTCTTATAGGCCTAAATGTCATGCTTGGATCCAGGCAATAATGGAGTCAGGATAGTTAGGCAAAGGGCCAGGACTCCAGAGGGAACTGGAAATGTTTATCCTGGAGAAGAATCGACTGGAAGGGAAGGGGGATAGGAGTGGGACAAAAATTACTTCCTTTAAATATGTGAAAGTTTATCATCTGGAAGAGAAATTAGATTTATTCTGGGTAGCTCCAGAAAATCAACTAGTAAAATTAAAAAAAAAAAAAAAGGCAGATTTAAAAAAAATCTCTGTCTTAGATTTTAGCTATAAAATAAAAATAAAGGATTTCCTAACCATTAAGGCTGCCTAAAAATGAAATGGTCTAGCTGATAAGGAAGAGATCTTTGTCCCTATTCTCCACTAGAAATGTTCAAGAAAGAGGTGGAAGGCCATTTTTGTGGGGTATGATAGAAAAAAGATTCTTGCACAGGATGCAGGGGGGATTAGATTAGATGATTTATATATTATATAATTCTATGTCCAGGAGTGGTCTGCTTAGAAATTAGAGCCTAGGATCCATAAGGCAAGAGAATAAGCATTCCAAAACTGACCAAGGAGAAGCTAGAATGAACCTTGAAAAGCAATATTTTTAGATTTTATAGATGAGGAACTGGGGGCCAGAAAAGTCATGTGATTTGCCCAAGATCTGCAGCTTATTAAGAAACAGAACATAGATTTGAACCAAGGTCTCCTGACTGCAAATCTGGTATTCTTTTCCTGGTAGCATACTTCCTAAGCATCAGGAATAAGCCAAGAACCTGGAAACTAGTTGAGGAAGGGGGTGAAGGGTCAAAGCAGAGACTTTGGAGTACATGGTATCCATGGTCAAGTAGAGATCTGGAAATTATGTGGCAAAGAAAGAGATAAGCGTCTGTGGCATTAGTTTCTAGGAACAATCCAAGGATCTAGAGGTCAGGGGTTTGAAAATAAGAAAAGGACAACCAGATCTTGGCAGGTAAAACAGGTCAAAGGTGCAAAAACCAAGAGGGCAGATGGAGAAAGAAAATGGTCCCAGCAAAAAAGAATGCAAGGGTGGTCTTGTTGATAGGGAAAGGAAGATTTTGGGTAAGTGTGGGCAATTCTTGGGAATGATTCAGGTACATGCAAGAAATCTCTGAAATTAGCTAGAGAATGAATGAATGAATGAATGATTTGTTAAATACTTCCTTTCATACAAAGCACTGGGTATACAAATACAAAAATAAGAATCTTCCCTGCCAGAAAGGCGCTCACACATTCTCTCTTTTTTTCCCCTGAGGCAGTTGGGGTTAAGTGACTTGCCCAGGGTCATACAATTAGGTCATGTGAAGTGTCTGAGATTAGATTTGAACTCAGGTCCTCCTGACTGCAGGGTTGCTGCTCTTTCCACTGCACTACCTAGCTGCTCCTGGAGCTCCCATTCTAAGGGAGAGATCTCTTTTTGCCTACTAACATTGTCTAATTACAGATAGAGGCAAGGTTAAGATCTGAGGCTGTCTTTTCTTATACAAAGACCATGCAGATTGCCTTACAAAGAGGTCTAATTTTTCCTATACTTTATTTCATTCCACCTCACCATGCCTTAGGGCATGGTGCTATGTGATCATATCTGCCCTTAGGTGTGTATATAAGTGCCAGATGGCTTAGGAAGATGGCATGGCCTAAGGCTTGCCTACTAACATTTGGAACAGATTGTACCCTTAAGACATTGTCTGGCTAGAGGGGAGACATTCTAACAGCTAGATCAGTGTAGAAATGGGTAGACTACTGGATTACACATTGCCCTGCCTTGAAATGAACAGGAAAATATGACCCAGTTAATAACTACCTCTCAGTTGGCTTGTATCCAGCCCTTAAACCCAAGGCTATAACCAAGATGGGAGTCAAAAACGTTACCTAAGGATGCTGACATCTAGAGGGCAAGCTTCCTCCCACAGCATCCTCCAGCCCACGATCCCTACAAACTTCGTGGAACTCTCCCTTACATAAACCTGGCCCACCACCACCAGTGCTTTGTGTTACCCCTTGCCCTGAACCTGCCTCCCCTCTACACTATGATTATCCACCTCCTTCCATGGAGTTGGCGGCGGGGGAGGGGGAGAGGGGAAGTGGTGAGTCAATGAGCATCAACCATGTTACAAAGACATAGGTTGGACTCCTTGAAGGACAATCTGTCCCCTTTCCTGTTACAACTGTGTTATCCATTTCTGATTTACCCCAGATACAAGAATTTCTAGTTGAAACTGTGTAAGAGGAATTTACTTCACTAAAAGGCTGTTAAGTCTTCTTCTGCATGCCCTAAATGGAGAGAAAAGTGGGGGAGGTCAGAAGGTATAAATAGGAATGTAGCTTTTGTTGTTTGAGAAATGTAACTCATTACTGACACTTCCCTGTGCTGCAGTGAATGCCAGGACAAAGAGGTCCCCTTCCCACCTTCTACTTCCAAGGGAGCATTGATAGAACAAAGGAATTACACTGGTTTTGGGGGAAAAAAGATTCTCAAGGACTTAGGATGAAATCCTACTTCAACTCAACAAACATTTATTAAGTACCTATTATGAGCAGCCTGGCAGCCCTTGAGAATCTGAAAATGCAACAATAAAAACAAAATAGACCCGGTCTTCAAGGAGTTTATACTCTAACAGTAGATATAGACACAAACAAATGATCATAGTGGATAGACGCACTGGAGAGAGCACCCGCCCTGAAATCAGGAGGACCTGAGTTCAAATTTGATCTCAGACACTTATCACTTCCTAGCTCTGTGACCCTGGGCAAGTCACTTGACCCCATTGCCTGGGGGGGAGGGGAAGCACTAACAATTCTCTCTTTCAAATACGGTTGTTAACACAGAAAGAAGGTTGTAAGCCCTAAAGCATACTATGTGTGTGTATGTGTGTGGGAGTGATAATATAAGCTTCTTGAAGGCAAAGATCATTTATGGTTTTGTATAGTACCTTGGACAGTGCTTGGATTATTGTAATTGTTCCCTAAAGTTTACTGATTGATTAAGATGACTTTTTAAACACAGGTTTCCAAGCATCAGCATTTGAAATTGCTTGCTAGGTGAGCATATGGAAGGAAGGAAGGAAGGAAGGAAGGAAGGAAGGAAGGAAGGAAGGAAGGAAGGAAAAAAGGAAGGAAAGAAAGAAAGAAGGAGGGAGAGAGGGAGGGAGGGAAGAAAGGGGAGGGAGGGAGGGAAGGAAAGGAAGCGAGGGAAGGAAAGTAAGGAAGGAAAGAGAGAGAGGAGAGAGGAAAAAGAGGGGGAGAAGAGGAAGGAGAGGAGAGAGGGCAAAGAGAGGAGGGAGGGCAGGAAGGGAGGGACGGAGGGGAGAGAGGGAAGGAAAGAGTAGGAGAAGAAGAGGGAGAGGAGGGAGAGAAGGAGGGGGAAGGGATAGAAAGGAGGGAAGGAGAAAAGGGAAGGAGAAAAGGATAGAGGGGGAAAGAGGGGAAGAAAGGAAAGAAGGGAGGGGAAGGAGGGAAGGAATGGAGGGAGGAAAGGGATGGAAGGAGAGAAGGGAAGAAAGGGATGGAGGGAGAGAAAGGAGGAAGGGGAGAAAGGAGAGCGAAGAAGGGGAGGAAGGAAAGAGAAAAGAAAGGAAGGGGAAAGTATTTATTATATGTTAAGCATTATGCTAAGTTCTAAGGATAAAAAAACAAAAGTAATACAGTCCCCACCTCAAAGAGTCTAATATATGAAATAATGTGCTGGAGAGAGGCTGTTGGATTTCCTGGGGTGATACAACCTTGCTCTGTTATCTTCCCATCCCTGCAGGCCACCAGCATTTCCTTCCCCCTTGTGCCAGCAATTCATTTGTAATCTACTTTGTGGATTGTTTGCTGCATAATTCACCCTCTAGGCTGACTTCCCTCAGCTGCCAGGAACCCCCTCCCTCTACTGCTATTGTCCACTGTCTCAATATGAGCAAAAAGGAGAACAAATTTATCCTGCCTAGAGCCTGCACTAAACATAAATAGAAAGGTAGAGCAGCATTTTTAAAAATCACCTAAAAGGTACAAAGTGAAGAAGGCAGAGCCAAAAAAAAAAAAAAAAAATGCAAATTACTTTATCTCTGTCTGATGTACATTCCTCCAATTTAAAATAGGGAGAGTAATCACAACTACTACAGTGTAGTTATGAGGATCATGTTAGATAATATTCATTAAAAGACTTAACATATTGCCTGGCATATAGTAGATGCTTATTAAATGCATCTTTTCACTAACCCATGCTATGTGGTATAGTTCACATCTAAAAGGAACAGACTAAGTAAAATGTCTATATTTCTAAGGATCAGTTGGGGGGTGAATGGATTCTAAAATATGAATTAAATGTTAAAACAGATAAAAAACTCAGAAGCAATATTATGAGAAGAATAGGGCACAGTGGAAAATAGGAGTAAAATAAGGAACAGGAGACTCCATGTACTACAAGTAAGAAATTTACCTTGGGATACTGGCCTAGCAACAGGATTATGAGGGACAGCTGCACTGAGTGGTGGCAACAACATTGTGGTGGGACATTTCCTCCAGAATTCTTAGTAAATCCAAATAATCAAAAGGAGGCTAATATACCTTGAATCAAACTAGTCTCTGCATAATGATGAGAAAAGTGTTCAGTAATTATATGTCCGGAGAGGAATCCACTGAAGGCAGGAGGAATGGGTCAGCCACAGTGCCCATGGTATTTATTCTTGGGTCTTTCTCCCTATATGTCATTAGTGTAGTACCCAGGGACATTTATTTGTTATCAATATTAACCTAAATTCATGGCTTACAGAGCCAAAGCAATACAAAAGCAGTACCAAATCAAACTTTAAAGACAAATTCAGCTAAGTGACAGACACCAAGAGACAACAAATCTGGTCCTCCATGTGGATGTAGGGGACATGTCAGTGAAGCTCACCTGTGTACTTCAATTTCAAGGGAAAAGCACAAGCTAACTGATGGTTTCCTATTTTTAATTAATTAGTCTTGCTAACTTTGTGCTAAGCTCAGTTGTTTCTAAGTTGCTGAAGGAGCATAAGTGCTTTCTAAATTTTGGCACCTTGGGGCAAAGTCTTCATAAACCTGCCTAGTTTCAGCTCTGATGATAAGGGCTACTTTCTATCTTACAGCAACATTGAAAGAGTGAGGGATGATTAAAATACAAAAACAACGAGAAACCTGTGGTCAGATTCAACATAGGGCTGCCCATCTAAATTATAGCAGCTGAGCTCTTTCCCAATTCCCTGTCCCTAGAGAAAGGTACCCAGCAACTGGCATCAGGCATGCATAACAGAGCGACTGTTAATGATAGCTTGTTTTGTTCTCCATGTGCTCTGGCAGCACATTCTTTTATGGTAGTCTTGTGTGTGCTAACCCTGCTCACTTCCCTTTCTTAATAGCTACAGCGGTAATGGCTCACATTTCTAGAGTGCTTTATAGCTTACTAATTACTTTCTCCAAAACAATCCTGTGTGTGAGGTAGGACAAGTATTATTCCAGTTTTACAGAAAAGCAAACTGAGGCTCCAAGAATCCCTTGCTTATGACCATGTAAGTAGTAAGCCATCAGAACCATAATTTTTCGAACTCTAAGCTCAATACTCTTCTACTACATCATAACAGGGCTCTCAGTATCTATACATACATTTTTTTTTTTTTTTGCATTGAGGAAAATATTCAAGAGTTTACAGAAATCTTTCTAACTCTCTGGAAATGAAAATGGTTTTAACCCCTTTACCTAGATCAAGGATCTCAACCTCTGTTATGTCATGGATCCCCCTGGTGGTCTGGTAATACCTAAGGATCGCTCTCAAAATAATGCTTGTTGTCTACATTCATAACTCAAGAAAATGCTAAATATCAATTAGAAGGGTTTTTCCCCATCTAAGTTCACTGACTGCCTAAAATCTGTCCTGGGATGGAGTTGTCTATGAACATCAGATTAAGACCCCTGACCTAAAATAGAACATTAAAAGTGTAATTTCCTGGTTAGACAAGCCTGTAATCCTAGTCACTGGAAAGACAGGCTGATGCATCTCTTGAGCTCAGTTCTTAGTTGAAGTAGGGGCTAAGCCCAGAGTATCTTCACTAAGTCTGGTGAACTCCCAAAGTAGGAGATCTAGGAGACTGCTTGAGGAATGAATTAGCTCAGGTCAAAATTCCTATGCAGAGCCCTAGTAGAATCAAGGGCTATTAGTAGATCCTGGGTTTTTAAGGTGAGATAGGGAAACCTGGACTTCTCCCCCACAAATTGTCATATTTTTCATCTCTCTTTTCCCTCTTCCTAAGGATCGTGAACCGTCTCTTTAACCAGAAGGGAAACCGAGGCACGCAGAGCCGAAAGTAGCACGAAGTTCTCGAGATGACTATCCAAACCCATCAGACTCTCCAGCCTCCGAGCCTGGCACTCCCCAGCCTCCCTGACTGCCACCCCCTACTATAGTTTGTGAACACCCGATCACACTACGACCCACAGAACCGATCTCTGGAAAACCAAATTTCAGTCGCGGTACAGGGGAAGGAGGGCAACAAATCCCCTAGCCGACAGAACAGCTGAGACTAGACCGGGCTGCTCATTATGTTCCCTACAGCAGAAGCCAAACATATGCCCCTTTAATTAAGCCACCTTTTGATTGCCGGGGGAAATTGACAATCCTCTCCCTAAACAGCTCATTCTTTGTGTTCTGAGCTCCATAAGGAGCTCACGTGTTGCAGCGGCTTTTTTCGGAAGAGAGAATCATGAATGAAATGACCAGAGTTTCTTTTGTTAGCCTTGTCAGGCATTGGCGAATCTTATTTTTAATAAAGAGCTAATACACCTCTTTATTTTTAGCAAAGACTTACATGGTGCGGTTTCGTTCCCTGCTACCCATCCCCCCACTCCCATTGTGTCCTGATGGGTTTTACACCCCTACACACCACACACTTCCGGGGTTTAATAATATCTGAGACAGAGGTGGGAGAAGTGAGACATTCACAGCCGCCATGTAGGAGGAGATGAAAGCCGGCAAAATACAGCAAAGCTTCCCGGGGGGGATGGGGAGACACCAGGCAGAAGGCTCTCTCTCCCACAAGAAAAGGTCTCAGGGGTACTGACTGGAGGGAAGGATGGGAGCGGTGAATTTGGGAAAGCCAGAAGGAAGCACAAAAAGAGGAAACTATTTATACATTATTCTATCTCCGTATTATACTATACCTATGCCAGTTACTTCTGAACTAAAAAAAAAATAAAAAATGACATTTCTATAATATCCTATAACCTGCATCAAAACACTTTACTTATCTTTTTCTTCCTCACAACAACCCAGTGAAAGATACACAAACTATCCTCATTTTACAAATGAGGAAACTGAGGCTTCAATAGGTAAAGTGATTTGCTTTAAGATTGCACATTCAGGAAATTGCAAAGTTGGGGTTCAAGTTCAGGACTTTTGATTCCAAATCCAGATCTCTTTTCACTTCACCATAGTTTGACATACTGAACTTAGAGTCAGGACAACAATAGGTCCAAGACCTGGAAAACAGCAGAAGTTTAAAAAAAAAAAAAAGTCCAAATTAATGGGGTTGTTATATCAATACCCCTTGCCCTGTTGAGAGCTCTCCTTCCTAGGCTCACACCATTGAAGAAGCCAAATGGTCTTTAGGAAACATCAAAGAGAGTGGCAGTATTGTGAAAGGAAAACTGAATCCTAGTAAGAGATCCTAAATTCAGATCCTCTGACATTCATTACTTATATGACCTTAGATTAGTCACCTAACTCCCTGGGCCTCCTATCTTTTATTGAAGGGGTTAAATTAGGTGACCCCGAGATCCCTTCTAGTTCTAGTCAATGGGAAGACAGACTGCTTCTGAGTCTCCTTGCAATCTCTCCAATTTTTTTGTCAATATGTATAAGTTGACCTTTGCAATTTTCTCTAGTCCCTCTTTAACTTTTGTTGTAAAAAGAATACTGACTGCTTCCAATAAAATATGCAAGGAAAAAAAAAGAGATACCAGAAGGCAGAGCAAGGTGGGAGGTCCTAAGTGTCAGGCAAAGTATTGAACAATCAGGAAATAGACAGAAATGGAGAGAACACAGGCAAGCAGACAAGAGAACAGATGCCCAGCCCCAGCAACAAGGAAAAGGCTCTGATCCTGAGGCAGCTGGCTGTCCCAGCATCAGCTGCCGAGCTTCTCTCTCTTCCTGGTGAGAGCCAAATTTGAGTGAACCTGACCCAGAGGTTTGCGGTAATGGTAACTGAAAACAGCTGGCTGGCAGTAGGAAGGGCAGGAAGCAGACAATTCTCCATCAGGCATTTCCCTGACAAACGAACTGATGAAAGACCTCCCAGAAAAAGGGTTGCCACTAATTAAGCAGTGGCCTGGTTTCCTGGCTGGAGAGTTGGAGGACCTGGGGGCCCAGGGAAGGGATGCAGGTCACCAGTTGGCTGCAATAACAGCCCAAAGCTTTCTAGATGTTCTGTTTTTGTGATTTTTTTTCATGATATCATACCTGTGAAATATAGAAGCCTTTGAGATCTGATCCTAAAGGTTCCAGGGGGTAAATATATAGGAAAATCTGGATTTCACATAATAGTAGCAATAATAATAATAAGCATTTTAAGTTTTGCAAAGTGTTTTATGTTATCTCATTTGATTTTTGCATTATCCAAGCAAGTAAAGTACTATTAAATTTGCAAATTAAGAAGAGGTTAAATGATTAGCCCAGAGTCACAGCTAGAAAAGGAAATAAGATTAAATTTGGGTCTTCCTCATTCAAAATCCATATTTTATCACCTCTGCCACCCAGCTTCCAGGGCAAAATCTTTACCTGTATTTGGTCCCAGCAAAGGGACTTGAGACCCAGTTCTGCTGACCTTGATAAAAAATTTGGCAACTCCAGATTTTTATACAATAAGCTTTACTTTCAAAATGAGGCATGGGTATGCAGTCTATGTAGCCCCTTGGATTTTGTGGCTTGGGTGAGATTTGGGGAAGGATGGAAGGGAGGGGGAAAACTGCCTAAAGATGAAAGACACAGGATCCAAATGGTAGTAAAACATATGGGTTGGAGGGAGGCCCATTTTTGGTGGTTCCAAAGAGGCTGCTGGGGAATTCTGGCCCCTAGCTGCAGCCATCAGAAGCTTCAGGGACATGTGGAATTCCACATAGGAAATGATGCTGGGCCCCTTCCAGAAGCATTTGTAGGTGACAGTCCTGGCTTTCAGGCCCACAGGACTGTCTGGTGGGGCAGTGACCAGGACTCCCGCAGAGTGGCCCTGGCACTGCTAGCCCAGGCTCAAGGAGCCACAACATGCAGGAGTGTGAGTTCCCCCTAGTGGTCCCTATGCAAGAGCCTTTGCTTTTCTCTATTGCTCCCCCAGGACGTATTTGAAGAATGGACAGAGTGAGGTATCAGCCCATCGCAGAGCAGACTACAGTACCCACAAGGGATCCGGGTAGGAACAGGACGTTCCAGAGCAGTGATTGCACCTCTCAGAGGTCCAAGACAAGCAGTGAGTCCTTCAGAGCAATGGGATCAGCTCAGCTATTGACAAGTCAACAATATTATTTGTAATTTAGCACCATAACTGGCACATTGTAGGTGCTTAATAAATGCTTGCTCCTCTCTTCTCTCCCCAGCCAAGAGCAGAAGCAGGAGACATATCCAAGATCTAGGAGTACAGATCAACAAAGCAGCAGCCTTTGAATAGAAATGCAATAGGAGGAGGGTCCAAAGTCTGGCGTGAAGAAACCAGAGATTACCCTGCCTTTGAGCTTGTGAGAGAGGGGTATTTCCCAATCTGACTTATTCCAACATATTTTGGAGCACCAGACTTTAGGTCTTATCTGCCTCTCTCTTTGCTCTTCTGACTACATTTCAGTTGTAGATAGTTTCCTATCAGTGCTATCATTTCTCCATTGTGTTATAGGAAACAAAGTTCACAGTAAGACTAGGAGGGAAAATTGTGGAATCAGGACTTGTTCTAGTTTCTCTTCCAGCACAGCAGTGGAGGGTGAGGGGGGAAAGTATACAGGGAGAAGTATATGTAGTGAAAAATAAATCTTAGAATTGTAATCATAATAGGTAAGGAAGACTCATCTTCCTGAGTTCAAATTCAGTCTCAGACCATGAAGTAGTATGACTCTGGGCAAATCATTTATACTTGTTGGTTTAGTTTCCTCAGCTGTAAAATAAATAGCAAACCATTCCAATATCTTTTTCAAGAAAATCTGGGGTCACAAAGAATAAGACATGACTGAAAGGACTGAACAATAAATTGGTAGTTTTCTAAACAAAACATCTCCTCAATACTACCAAAAATCATCCAAACCCATAGTTACTATAGTTTATGGGTCTAGACTTGCCAAGTAATAATTGATAATATTTACATGGCAAACTTTATGATTTGCAAAACATGTTTCAAAACAACATATATTCTCATTTGATCCTCACAATAACCTTATGAAGTGGGTATTATTGTTATTTCTATTTTACAAATGAGGAAACTGAGGATGCAGGAAGGTAAGTTAATTTGACCAGGGTTATACAGTTGGTAAATGTCAGAGGTAGGATTTGAACTCAGCAACTTAGCCTGAGGAAGGGGGGCCACTTCCCTAATGCCCTATAAATTATAAAGCTACCAGCAAAATGGGAATATGTGTGCAACCAAAACTAATAATATAACCAAACAAGAGACTTGAGATCTGGGGAGACAGTCTGGGACATTCTAAGATAAAAATGATGTCTATGCTCACAGATGTAGAAGTAGGGAAAGGGAATGATTATGCTTAGACTCCTGCTCATCATAAAAAGATACCCAAACTTCTGCATGAAACAAAAACATCATTATTGAACCAACAAGCTTTCTCCTTTGAGAGAGCATATTATGCTCCTTTGCATAGCCCCCTATTTCCTTCCATGTTTTAATTCCATGCTTATGAACTCAGATAGTAGTTTTCTGCCTAGGGCCTAAAGAGGAGATTTTTAAAAAAAATCTCTGCTGAGGCAATTGGGGTTAAGTGACTTGCCCAGGGTCACACAGCTAGGAAGTGTTAAGTGTCTGAGACCAGATTTGAACTCTGGTTCTCCTTACTTCAGACCTGGTGCTCTAGCCACTGCACCACCTAGCTGCCCCTAAGAGGAGCTCTTTTGACTCTTTGAATTCCTAAGTTAGAACTTGAGCTGCACTCAACACAGAATCATCTGTTCATTGCCTTCCCTCTGACTTTGTAACTCAGTCCATGCCGACCATCTTGCTCATTTCCTCTAGATTCCAATTTGTTGATTATTTTACCCCTTGCAGATTAAACCCCTAATGACATGCCCCAGTCATTTTTCTGCTAATCTCTTGTGCATGACCCCTTGTCCATGTCTCATGGGAGCCAGCAAGACATAGTAGAAATTCTTCTCTTCATTTTGCCTTAAGTGACAGAATCAGAAATAAGTTTAGGGTTTTAAAAAAAATTCTCTTTTAACAAACACCTAGGAATGGATGACAAAAGGATCTGGATATGAGTTATTCATTCCTGAGTGAGAATTAGTTTAATCAGGTGCTCTAGGTCAATCAATGGTTCTCAAACTTTTGTTCTTCATATCTTTATACTATTAAAATTATTGAGGATCTGTCCAAAGAGTTTTTGCTCAGATGGGTTATATTTATAGATATTTGCCATATTAAAAATAAGTTAATTTTGAATGTATATATTCTATGAAACGGTTTCAGAGACCTCTGGGATTCTCTGGACTGCGCTTTGAGAACCGCTTCTATAGGTTGGGAGGGAAGCAAAAAACGTTCATTCTAGATGGCTGGGCTCCTGCACCTGTACCTAGGAGAGCCGACTTGGGTGATACATCACAAGGAGAGGTTAGCACAAAGATTCTGGGTACCTGAGAATTGGGACAGATAGTAAGGAAACATTAGCCAATTCACAATTTTGCTAAGAGCTACTTTTGTCAACATTCAAGTAAAGATTACGGGTCAATGATGTATCTATATGGCATCAAAAGCATCTAACTGATTCACAACTGGGGAAGAAGCACATTGAAAGACAGTCTGATTAGCTATTTGAATGAACCATTTGGTCAGATTAGGTAAAATGGGTAGTCCTAAGGGGGCATAGCTATATATATATATATATATAAATGGTGGCAGAAGAAGAGTTTTCAGAGGAAGAAGCTATGAGTCGAGAGTTCAGTGGAGAACCAGATTCATCTTCATCTCACACCACTGTGGTAGGTGGCTGGGCTCCTGCACGCCCCCCACTTAGACCAAGCTGGTCTGAAAGACTCACCAGAAAGCTAGCCGAGCCCCAAGTGAAGGAGACAAGAGATTCATTCCATCTCTGTGCTGGTTGGAGGCAGAAGAAAGCAGAGGCAGAGGCTGAAGGACCAGACCTTTGGATTTGGCGACATTCGGAGGGAGCTCTTGGAACTAAGCAGAGAAATAGACCTCTAAGCTAACCGGGCTATATTGGAGATAATAAAAGAGCTGAACTTTTATCACCTGGCTGAGTTTTGAGAAGAAAAAGCTCACCACACAGAGCCAAAGAGATGAGAGCTCCATTGTGCTCTCTGCCCTCCACACAGACTCCACCTGGATTCCTGGGCTCGGTTCTGGGTATTCAGATTTACAAATGACATTGCTAAGCTGAAGAGTATAGAGAGAGTGGAAGCCAAGATGGGGTGGGCCTTGGGAACATGTCATGGAGCATGAGATCCATGGCATGGACCATTTGAAGAGTAAAACAGAAGTTTGTGGGGTGGGAATATATAAAATATATAAAAGCAAGTCCTTAAAATTTAGCCAGATGCTCAAAGATCACCATGTGTTGTTGTCCTGAGAGCTGGGTCATCCAAGTTGTTCACTGATATACCTTGTGACCTTAGAAAAGTGCAACACATATATATGTAGGACTTTAGGAGTGACAATGAACTCACTTCATTCCCTGTGAAGTTAGTAGAACAAGTATTATCATGTCCATTTTAAAGAGAAGAAACTAAAAGTTTCAACAGGCAAAGTGACTTTGGGCTACTGTGACATAGTAAGTGTCAGAGCTGGGGAAAAAAAGACCAACTCTCCACATTTCAAATTCAACTCTCTTTTCACTGTATCACAAGGTAAGCACCCCCAGGCTCAGTGCTTCCAACCTAATAGAAACATTTTGAAGTCTCTTATATTTGAGGTTCTGCATCAGGTTCTGGAGATACAAAAAAATTCTACCCCCAAGGAGTTACAGATTATGAAATAGAAACAAATACATGTACATAACAATTTTAAAATCATGAATGAATGAAAAAGCATTTATTAACTACTCCTATGAGCCAGGCACTGTGCTAAGTTCTAGGGACATAAGAATAAAAATCAAGATAGTTTCTGCTCTCAAGAAGTTTAGGTAGTACTTACTGAAGGGAAAGAACTCACACAGAGAAATGATGGCCAGGGAAAGAGGGGTTTGTTCTGAGAAGGCACCGAGTGGTAAGTAGAATCACAGCTCATTCATTGGCGTGCCCTTTCTGGAAATGCTAGCGTTCATTTGATTATAGTTCCCAAAACAAGGAATAGAAATGGAGCAAGAAAATGGTCTGCGGGTAGGGAGGGTTTTATGCAGTGGCTGGAACATGGCTGGGTGGGAGGGCAAAGCTAGAAGTGCTGAATTCTGACTGATGAGCTGCTCAGGACCCTAGGGCAGCATGGGCCAGGCAGAGCAAGACAGAATGACAAAGGTAAATTCGGAGAGGAATTGCTTAAAAACAAATCAAGAAAGACTTCCCATAGTGTCAAATGGGCTGAAATTTGCACGACATTTTAAGAGGTAGATGTGAGAAGTACGGGAATAGATCATACAAAGTCATAGTGGTGGGAGATTGGGACGATGCTCAGTTTAGGAAAGAGCAAGAAGGCTAGTTTGGAAGTAATATAGAATGGGGAAAAGCTAATATATATATATATATACACACACACATATATATATATGTTTGTATGTAAATATGCATGTGTATGTGCACACATGTGCATGTGTGTACGTGCATTCACCAAGTTCAGAATAGTAGACTGGAGCTAGGTTGTGAAGATCTTTAAATGCCAGACTGAGGATTTTACATTTTATCTTAGAGGCAAAAGAGAACACTAGATGGATTTTTTTTTTAATTTATTATAGCTTTTTATTTACAAGACATTCATATGGATAATTTTTCAGCATTGACCCTTGCAAGACCTTCTGTTCCAATTTTTCCCCTCTTTCCCTCCACCCCCTCCCCTAGATGGCAGGTAGTCCCATATATGTTAAATATGTTAAAGTATATGTCAAATGTAATATATGTATACATATTTATGTAGTTTAGATGAATTTTTTATCAGGAAAGTGACATGGTTAGATCCATCCTTTAGAAAACTATTTGAATCTCTGCAGAAAGTGAGCTGAAAAAGAGTAAAACTGGATATGAAAGAGGAGGTCTTTGGGAATTCGATTAAGATGCTGTTTCTGTAGCCCAAGTAATCCATTCCAATCTAATAAGCATTTATTAAGCACCTACTATGTGCCAGAAACTTTGCTAAGTGACGGGGATACAATTCATAAAAAAAGAAATACAGTCTTTGTGCTCAAAGGTAGGAAGACAACATATAAAAGGAGATAAGAAATGGGGGACAACACCAGGGGATACCCAATGCAGAGGTATCTCATTTGATGGAATTAAAACAAGGCAGAGCAATCTATGCAAAGTATAGTAGGTAGAGACTGCAGTTTCTGCTCTCCATAAAGGAAGGCATTGGGAGGAGTTTGGTACTCTGTCCTCCAGCCATCCAATCAGAAGGGAGAGAAAGCTGAGGGAAGTGGGTTCGACCAAGAGTTCAATGAATTTGGAAGTGGTGAGCTTCTAAAGTAACTGATAATGAGCTCCCAAACCAGAGTAGGAATTATGAGAATAGAGAAAAGGGGATAGACATGAAATATGTAATGAAGGTAAGACCTATGAGACTTGATAGCTGATGGAATCTAAATAAAGGAGAACTCTGAGGCTGCAAACTTAGGTCGTGACAAAAGGTTGCCCTTAATAGAAATGGTGAAGTTTGGAGAAGGTATGGGTTTGGGATGAGTTCTAAATTTGGACATACTGAGTTTGAAATATACACAGAAGAAGCATTTGGAGTTACCTAACAAGAAACTGGTGATATGAAAGATTGGGAGGGAAACAAAGCTTCCTTGTTTGGATAATTGAATCCAAGGCTGCTGATGAAATCATCTAGAGAATAAAGGGAAGAGGGAAAAATAAAAAAATAAAGAGAAAGAATAAAGGTCAAGGCATTAAAGAGCACTTATAGTTAGGGAGAAAGACATGGATGATGATCCAACAATGGAGACCAGAGGGTAGTCACAAAAACCCAGAGAAGAGAGAGAATATAGAGGAGAGGTGATCAGTAATGTTGATCACAGTAGAGAGGTCAAGAATGACGACTGAGAAAAGGTCATTAAACGAAACCATTAAGAGATCACTGGTAATCTCAATGAGAACAATTTTAGTTGATTGGTGAGGTTGAAAGTCAGATTATAAAATATTGAGAAGTGGAAAGGAAATGGAGAACAATAAATATAGGTAGTATTTTATGTTTGTCCATAAAAGAAAATATATAGGATGATAGCTTGAAGGAATAGTTGGGCCAAGTAAAAGAATTTTTAAGGATAGAAGAGACCTGGGTATTTTTAAAGAGAACTGGGAAGACAAAAACAGTAGTAGGTAAGAAAAGTTGGAAGATAAAAATGAGACAGAAAAATAAGGATTGAGGGCAAGCTACAGGAGCATATGAGAGGAGATGAAATCAAAGGCACAGAGTTTGGCCTAGCCATTAGGAAAGGTCACTTCTTTGTCAGAAACTGAAAGAAAAGAAAGAATGGGGGAGGATATAGAAGGATTTTGAATTTTAGGATAAGGCAAAAGAGAGAGGGAGGGATGGCCTCTATTCTCTTAATCAAGTAAGAATCAAGATCTTCTTTCAAAAGGGAGAAAGAGATGGGAAAGCCTCACCCTCTCATTTGTAAGACAGAAACAAGGTGCCTGTCTCTTGCTCCAAAAGAAGATTATGAGGAGTGAATGAATAACTTGAATGACTGAAGTGACAGTAAATAATTTCTCACCGACAGTGTCTACCATTTCTTTCGCCAGATCATTTGCAAGAGATTTCCAGGACATGCATAGTCCAGTATTTTATTTATAACAAGGCAGTAACTACTGTTTTTTGAACATATATTGAAATCTTAAATGGGGAAAACAATGTTGTAGTAGAAAAAACACTGGATTGTTAGTAGGCCTATGTTCTTTTTTTTTTTTTTTATAATTTTCAATAGTATTTTATTTTTCCAAATATATGTAAAGAGAGGTTTTTTTTCAACATTCATTTTTGTAAGACTTTGTGTTCCAAATTTTTTCCCTCCCTCCGTCCCCAAGAGAGTAAATAATCCAATATAGGTTAAATGTGTGCAATTCTTTCAAGTATATTTCCATAATTGTTAGGTTGTACAAGAAAAATCAGAATAAAAGGAGGGGAAAAAAAGAAAAGAAAAAAAAAAAAAAACTATGACCAAGAGGAAAAGAAAACAAGCAAATAAAAAGGGTGAAAATGCTATGCTTTGATCCACTTTCAGAAGTCTCCATAGTTCTCTCTCTGGATGAGGATGGCTCTTTCCATCACAAGTCTATTGGAACTAAGGCCTAAGTTCTTGGCCCTCTTTTGTCAACAAATGGCACAGTGGATTCAGGGCCTAGAGTTCAATTCAGAATTCAAGTAAGTTTAGAATTCAAATTCAGCCTCATTTGCTGTGTAAACTTTTGTTTGCTTCAGCTTCCTCATCAGTAGAAATCTGACAGTAATAGCAATACTTCACAAAGTTATTATGAGGATCAGATGAGGTATTTGTAAAGTATTTAGGACAGTGTTCTGATTTATTTAGTATTAAGAACTAAGTAGATTAGAAATTAGAATTAGAATTAATTAGAAATAAAGTATTTAGAACTAAGCACATAGTAGGTGCTTAATAAGTGCTTGTTTTTAAAAAGTCATTTCTCTCTAAGTCTGAAGATATTAGAATGTTGAAATGAAAATGGACAGATAAAAAAGAAGAAAAAAAAACCTGAAACTACATATTGTGTAATTATAATGACTAAGCGTGGTCCTAGAGAAGCATTGAGGGGATGATGTATTGGTTGGTTTTGCTAAACTACTTTTTTTTTTCTTTCTATCTTTTATTCTTTGTTTCAAGGCTTGATTTGATGACTAGGAGAAAGGAAGAATGAAGGTGATATAAAAATAAGAGAATGATAGAACTATGTAGGACATAAAGGGATTCTCTAATTCAACTCTTTCATTTTATTGGATATTGGGCTTTAGAGAAGCTAACTGACCTGCCAAAAGTCACAACTACTGGCAGGACCCACCACAGAATTCATCTGGAGTCCACAAGCCTGTGCCCTGGATCCTACGGACCTCTGATACTAAGTCATGGAGTGAACAGCTTTAAGGTTTGCAAAGTCACATAATGAGCCCGGGAGGTGAATGCCATTTCCATCCCCATTTTACAGATGAGGAAATTAAAGGCTGCAGGTTAAGTGACTAGGGTCATTCAGCAAGGTCCGATTCTAAGTCTTGTACTACACAAAACTGTCTCTATTTAGTTTTGTTCCTCTTTAAGAAGAAGAGAACAATGTCGGGGCTGTTGTGAGAATCAAATGAGATAATGTATGTAAAGTGTTTTTGTAAACTGTAAAGTGCTTGAGAAATGCCAGCTATTATGATGCTATTCTCATTTGCCGTTTCCAAATGCAAAATGTGTCTTATGTTGGGCACATATTCTATTGCAGGTTACATGTAATTTGCATATGTTTCTAATATATTTATCACAATCATTTTCCGCCCTTTAGAGTTTTCTCTTCTCCCAACACCCCCAAGCCCCAGGAGCCTTGGGCACGGTGCCTGACGTACCATTGCCAAGTCAGCGTGTACATCTAGTGCCATGTGCTAATTGCTGTGTAATACGACAGGGGCCCTAATGAAGTTATAACCCAGTTACTGGGTGAAATAACTGGGTGTGGAAAATGATGTGATTGAGCTAAAGGCAGTTGGGCTGGTTTGGGAGGCGGATTAGCATAATCCCATTTCTCCCCTTTAGTTTCCCTGGCTCGAGGTGGCCTTGGAGCCATTAGAATGGGTCAGGGAGTCAGGGGAGGAGTGAAGAATGCCAATCAACTTTTCTTAGCCCTGAAATGGCAAATTAAAACGTCTCCCATCCCACCACTCAATCCTTATCCCTTCTGTGCCATCCCCACCAAATTGTTTGTTTGTTTGTTTTTTTTCCCCTTTCTCCCAGACCCAATGGAGTAATTCATCAACCGTCAGCAGCAAGCTCCCTGGGGCTGTAAGTTGCCCAGTAGCCCCTTCATCTCTGAGGTTAAGTCAGAGCCCACCACGGCCATATTTATTATTACTCCCTTGAGAAGGTAAAACCCAACCCAGAGAAGGGGTCCTCATCCATTAAATTCGCAGAGGGAATGGATGAACAGTGGAGATACCTGGGAGTATCCTGGCTGCTGCTGTCATGGCTCAGGCCCTGCTCGATGCAAATGACCTAGTAGGTCTTTTGACACAGCCTGATGTCTGTGACATTTATAAGCCATTGTGCCCAAATTCTAACAAGCCTGGGGTGTGAACAGCCCAAGGCCAGCTGGAGAGGAGCTTTTGGCTCTGGGAGCCCCCTCAGCAGCCAAGTTGGCAGGGATCTCTGAACATGGGATGGTCTGTGTTCATTGCTAATTTAAGCCACGTGAGGGTCTCAGCTCTTTTCTGGGTAGGAGGGTATACAGGGTGGGAAGCCATAGGCTTAGGGTGTATGGTTTGCCAGAAGAGAGGAGAGAGAGCACACCAGATTGGGATTCCAAACTCGAGGGTACAATTGGCAAGTCTGAAATAAGCCAATTGCTTTGTCTCCCTTTTCTCTGACAAACTGGGATCGACTAAATCAGCTTCTCTATGTCTCCCCATGCTTCTTTCAGCTGTGGAGAGGATGACTATGTCATGTTTTACCATGTTTTGAACTCTTCTAATACTACCTAGAACCATATAATTTTTGAGGTTCAAAGGACATTAAAAAGCATCTGGTTTAATTCATTCATTTTACAAATGAAGAAGCTTAAGTCTCAGAGAGATTAAAAAATTCACTTAAAAGGAAGAAATTTGCCTACATTTCTATTTTAAGTAAAAAAGAACCAGTCAGCTGGAAAATCAGCATTACAATGCCAATCTCATGCTACCACCCTTCCTTACCCCAAAAGTGATTTTCCACAATTAACCTCTATTTATTTCTTATTTTTGCTTCTCAGGCATCCTCACTCCCACATATCCCTCCATTGCCATATTTTGCCAATTCTATCTCCATAACATTTCTCATATATGTCTCCTCTGTTGCCCTACTCTATTTCAGGCACCCCTCATCATCTCTTACTTGAACTCCTTACTTGGGTTTCTCAGCCTCAAATATCTCCTCTCTCCAATTCATCTTCCACACAGTCACGAAAGTAATATTTGTGTAGCATACGTCTGACCTTATCACTTCTTGCTCAATAAACTCAATGTCTCTTTGCTATCTCTTCTGATATGCCTTTCTAGTCTATTGTATAGTATTCTCCATATACTCTTAGGACTAGTAAAACTGACCTTACTGTTTCTAACACACAATATCCCCTCTCTTCTCTCCCTATCTTTGCATAGGCATTCCTCCTTGCCTGTAATCCTCCTCATTTTTATTTTTTAGAATCTCTAATTTCTTTCAAAGTTCAGCTAAAAGGCTATGTCACACACGAAGCCTTCCTTTCCCAGATCCTCCTTCTTCCCCCTTCCCCTGCAAAAAATGACTTCATATATATTTCATATGTATATATATGTTGTCTCCTCTATAGAATGTAAGATGCCTGAGGGCAGCGACTATTTTATTTTTGGCTTTGTGTCCCCAATGATTAGGACAATGCCCTAATAATGTCCCTGCATTGATTGCTCATGTATGCCCCTAATTCCCAACTGGCCAGTCAACAAGCACTTACAGATAACTTAATGTATACCGAACCCAATGATAGGCTCTGTGGGGAAGATAGGTAACAGAGAAGATGTAACCTGGCAAACAAAGTGTTAATCTGGTTGGAAAAGCAACACTTATATACATTTGCTGATTAAAGACATATTTAGATCTAGCCAAATATGAAGCAAATGAATGTATCCTAGAGGTGACACAATTTTGAAAATATTCAAGATATCTATATCTCAAAGAGAAGATTCTAATAAATTGAACAAGGGAAAAAAGAGACAGGCAGAGGGAAGGATACAAAGAAGTCAGTATCCACTAGCATAGAAGTGGAGCAAAAAATCACATAGAATGAGATTATAAATTGCAGAGTAGTTGCTTTATATGAAGCAGGGGAAAAAAATGCTATTAGCACTAATGGAGGGAGTGCCCATATCAAAGAGATCACAATTCCATCAGAGTAAGAATCAAGTGTTAGATTGTGTGACACAAAGTGAAGTAGGAGTTCATAGGGAAAAGATCATTGTAAACTAGTACTGGGGAAGATGAGATAGGACTCTATTTGAGACCTTAAAGGACAATTGAGATTTAGAGAAACATAAGAACAGATAGTAAACTTGAAAGCATTTCAGATACATATGTGTGTTACAAAATTACCATCATATAAATTCTAAACCAGATATTATTGAAAGCAAACGGTATGATCAAAAATGAGTAGTAGCACCCAGTAATCCATGGGAGAAAATTACTAGGAATTAACAACAGTCATGACTTCTGAGTATCAATGTGTAGAATTGAGAATGGGAGAGGATGTTGAAAGCTGTGATTTCATTCTCTATAGAGAAACTAATATTTCAATATTCTTATAACTAATATTCTTAGAGAGCTGTCTAGAATGCTGTGAGAGAAGTTAGGTGTCTTATTCAGGGTCATATGGCCAGTATATGTCAAAGGTAGGACTCTTGACTCTAGCAGGGGTCCTCAAACTACGACCCGCAGGCCAGATATGCCAGCTGAGGACATTTATCCCCCTCACCCAGGGCTATGAAATTTCTTTATTTAAAGGCCCACAAAACAAAGTTTTTGTTTTAACTATAGTCCAGCCCTCCAACAATCTGAGGGACAGTGAATTGGCCCCCTATTTTAAAAGTTGAGGACCCTTGCAAGGCCAGCTCTCTAGCCACTGTATTATAAAGACATCCTTTTAATGTCTTGGGAGGATTATTGAAGCACACTTATAACTTCTCCATTTTATTATCTGATTGATCCATTTACTTTTCCAATTCTTTGTCATGACACATAACTTATCTAGCATATAATGCTTCTAACTTTGCAGAATACAGGTAACAAAAAAATGAACTTGAAATATTAATGTAAGGAAGTAAGTACAACCTCATAGCTATCATCACAACTTGGTAGGATAGGATTCAAAGCTGAAATACTGCCATAGAAGGAAATGACTCAGGTAGAATGTGGCTGTGCAGTAGTACTATATGGCAAGAAATCATATAACTTTGTGAAATTTCAGAGACCTGAACAGGTATATAGAGAAGAAAGTATTTAGATGGAATAAAAGAAAGAAGAAAAAGAAGTAATATCTTTGAGACTATATTACTCTAAACCAAGCACTGTATTATAGATAGATAGATAGATCTATAGATATAGATAGATAGATAGATAGATTCTATACTATAGTACTCTATATTAAGACTGTCCAAAGGCCTCATTTCCAAAATATATAGAGAATTGACTTTAATTTATAAGAAATCAAGCCATTCTCCAATTGATAAATGGTCAAAGGATATGAACAGACAATTCTCAGATGAAGAAATTAAAACTATTTATAGCAATATGAAAATATGCTCCAAAACATTATTAATCAGAGAAATACAAATTAAGACAACTCTGAGATACCACTACACACCTGTCAGATTGACTAGAATGACAAGGAAAGATAATGTGGAATGTTGGAGGAAATGCGGGAAAACAGGGACACTGATACATTGTTGGTGGAATTGTGAACACATCTAGCCATTCTGGAGAGCAATTTGGAACTATGCTCAAAAAGTTATCAAACTGTGCATACCCTTTGATCCAGCAGTGTTTCTACTGGACTTATACCCCAAAGAGATACTAGAGAAGGGAAAGGGACCTGTATGTGCAAGAATGTTTGTGGCAGCCCTGTTTGTAGTGGCTAGAAACTGGAAATTGAATGGATGCCCATCAATTGGAGAATGATTGAGTAAATTGTGGTATATGAATGTTATGGAATATTATTGTTCTGTAAGGAATGACCAGCAGGATGAATACAGAGAGGACTGGCGAGACTTACATGAACTGATGCTGAGTGAAATGAGCAGAACCAGGAGATCATTATATACCTCAACAACGATACTGTTTGAGGATATGTTCTGATGGAAGTGGATCCCTTTGACAAAGAGATCTAACTCGGTTTCAATTGATCAAGGATGGACAGAAGCAGCTACACCCAAAGAAAGGACACTGGGAAATGAATATAAACTGCTTGCATTTTTGTTTTTCTTCCCGGGTTATTTATACCTTCTGAATACAATTCTCCCTGTGCAACAAGAAAACTGTTCGGTTCTGCACACATATATTGTATCTAGGATATACTGTAACCTATTTAACATGTATAGGACTGCTTGCCATCTGGGGGAGGGGGTGGAGGGAGGGAAGGGAAAAATCGGAACAGAAGAGAGTGCAGGATAATGTTGTAAAAAAAATTACCCTGGCATGGGTTCTGTCAATAAAAAGTTATTTAAAAAAAAAAAAAAAAAGACTGTCCAGCAAGCTGGAAGAAGTCATTAATGTTCTGGATCCTGGATACAAACCTGGTATAGAGGCAAGATATAATTATGATGGGCTCTTTCTACTAGCAAGATATAATCTGGAGGTATAATATCAGTAAAAAGCAGAAACAATTTCTTAACTAGCTTTGCTTACAATGTCATTCTTCAGAAAGTAAAAGAAGAAAAAAAGAAAAGAACTCCTATTCTGGATCCCATTGTGACCAATTAGAAGGAAATAGTAAAGTAAAAAGAGTCTTGAAAAACAGTAATAATGCCATCTTGGAGTTTGTGGTAGTCATATTCTAGACATATTGGACATATTCTGACTGCTATCCTAGCTTTTCAAAATAATCATTGAATATTAAACCTGGGAGGAACTTTAGAAATTATCTTGCCTAATCCTCTTATTTCACAGATGTCAGGAAAATTGTGATTATCTCCAAAAAAATAAAAAATAAGGGAAAGGCTAGCTATCTGGAGCATATATAAAGCACTTTGCAAATTTAAAGCTCTATGCACATGTTTTGTTACTGTTATTGCTGGTCAGTCATCAAGTGTACACCAAATTGTACAACTGGTACAAAGGCAAGATATAGTTATGATGGGCTCTTTCTATTATCAAGATAAAGTCTGGAGGAATATAAGCAAAAAGCTAGACCCAACTCTTCTTGATCCCATGGACCATAGCACACCAATACTGTTCATGGAGTTTTCTTGACAAAGATACTAAAGTGGTTTGTCATTTCTTTGTCTAGTTCATTTTGCTGATGAGGAAATTGAAGCAAACAGGGATTAGTGACTTGCCCAGGATTACATAGCCAGTCGGTGTTTGAGGTCAGATTTGAATTCAGGTCTTCCTGACTCCAGGCCCAGCACTCTATCTATTCTGTCACTTATCTTGTTGACTGTCTGACTAACAGATCAAGGGAATGCTATAGATTTAATAGCAATTAAAATACCTCTAGAATGCTTTACAAATTCGGATACATTCTATGTAGATTTCAGCAAAGCGTTTGTCAATATATCTTACAATATTCTTATGGACAAAATATAGAAAAGAAGACTGCAACTGTTTGTTAATTAATTAATAATTAAGATGTCAACCTAGATTAATAATGGCAGAGTAGGCGATTTGCTCCTGTCATTGTCATTGGTTTCAACCATGATTTCTATGAAGATTTACAATGTATCCTTATCAAATTTGCAGAAGAATAAAGGTGGGAGAGATAAAAAAAATATGATGGGTAATAGAATAAGGATTCAAAAAGTTCTCTATAGAACAAAACAATAGGCAGAAACCAACAAAATTAAATAATAATTGCTATACAAAACAACCTTGAAAGACTTGAAAACTATGATCAATGCAATTGATGCTGTTTGAGTTGTCTAAATTAGTGGTTATAAGAGAGTTGTTAAGAATCCCCTTTAAATCAGCCTCAGGTTTTATGAGTGAAAGAATTCACTCATCCCGGAATTATTAGTTGCAAAATGAAAGTTTACCAAGAGACTGACTTCTATAGTGACAGATCTATTGGAAAATGGAGTTTTGCACTGAGAATGCAGTTCTCAGTGGACAGAAGGTTCTGGCAGGATAGGGCGCTACCAAGGTCCATCTGCAAAAGACCTTCGTTGAAGGAAACTGCTAGCAGGTCAGACCCGGTGGGGGCTAGTAGGTGGAGTCCCAAGTTGGCTCATAGACAAGCTGGGTTTCAGCTTGAGCTGGAATTTGAATAGAATTGAATAGAAGACCTTTAATTGAATAGGATTGGAATTCTTTTGCTCAGCACTGAACCAACCCCACCTAGATAACAGAATAAAACTGTTTGTCTTGTTTCCCTTGGATAGGGTCCCTCACTGAGGCAGAGTTGAAGGAGATTTTCTCCTTCAAGCAGTTTTAGAGTTTCAGGGTCCCTTCCTCACGATGACCAACCATCATTCCAAAGAACTGAGAATAAGCTTCTTAAACTATAGGTTGCAACCCCATATGGGGGTCATGAAATTATGATTTTTTTCAGTAAATGTTTGATTTTATTTGTTATTATTAAATGTTTTATTTTATCTATTTTATATACTTATATATCCAGGGTTGTATAAAAAGTTCTAGAGCAAAAAAAGGGGGACCACGGGCAGAAATCCAATACCTATCCATCTCCTGAGAGAGAAGTAATAGATTCAACATGCAGAATAAAACAAACATTTTCAAACGTCGAAAAATAATAATAATAACAGTTGCTATAAAGTTCTCAAATTTTAATCATAGGTATATGTAGGACAAGAAAGATATGAAAAAATAGTCATTTATTTGAAAAAAGAATTGTATGTATATGTAGGACAAGAAAGATATGAAAAAATAATCATTTATTTGAAAAAAAAGAAAAAATATCTAAGTACTTGAATACAATCTCAATATGAATTAACAGGTAACAAGGCTGCTTAAAAATTAGTGAATATAATTGTAGTCTCTATTAATATTCATTTCCACCTTTTTAAATGATTAAGTGTCTGCTAGAGGCAGTAGAGATGAGTAGATAGAGGTCAGGCTTTGAGGTCAAGAAGACCTGAGTACAATTTTTACCTCTTACCAGCTATGTGACCATGGGCAAGTCATTTAATCTCTTTTTTCTGCCAAATAAAGCTCTAAGATTGTGAGTTACAGATGAATTGTTGATCTGAATTGATAAAAGCATTTCCATACCAGGAGCTTCCCATACTGACCAAATCACAGATCTGAATCTAGCAATATGTTAGGTGCTGTATGGAAGGAAGGCAGGCTCTGAACTCAGTCTTGAAGGATTGCCATAGGCAGTGATGGCCAAAGTGTATTCCAAACACAATTAAAATCTATAACATGCCAATGTCTGTTTTGTACAGAGCATAGAAATTGATGAGAAAAGACATGGAGACAAGGCAGCAGAACCAGTTTGGAGAAAGAGGAGTAATCCAGTTTAGCAAGATAATGGAGTATGTGAAGGGAAGTAGTGAGGAATAAAGCTGGAAAGGTACATTGGAGCCAAACTATGGAAAGCCCAGAATGCAGTGCTAAAAAATTTTGCACATTATGGAAGAATCACTGAAAGCTTTTGAAAAGAAGAATGACGAGATGAGAATTGTGCATTAGGCAGATTACTCTGGCAGCACTGTGTAAGATAGATTTGAGTACAGAGAGAAAAATTTGGCAAAGAGACCAGCTGGAAGACTGACTACTGCTAGAGTCCAGGTGAAGGGCAGTGACAACCCAAACTGGGATAGTGCCAGTGGTCATGGAAATGAGGGGAGGACTTTGACAGATGCTGCGGAGGTAGAACTGATGTGACTTAGCAACTGATTGAATAAGGGAGAGAGTGGGAAAGAGAAAGGGGAGATTTTAACCCTAAATGACTGAAAAAAGGAAGGTGTTCTTAATAGATATAGAGCTGTTATGAGACAAAGAAGATTTAAAATGTTGAATTCCATTTTGGAACTGTGTCTCTCAAAGTAGAAATACCAAAAGCAGGACAGTGATAATATCACTGTATCACTCTAGGAGATTACATCTGGAATATGGATAAATCATATATGTCATGTGTTTATTTTTAGTTTTTGGTGTCACATTTAAAAAGGGACATTGGCAAACTAGATCATGTGCAAAGGAGGGATCATAGGATCAGTCAGTTGATAAGAATTCATAAAGTGTTTACTATGTGTCCAGCACTGTGTTAAGTGCTTGGGATACAAAAAAAGACAGAATCGTTTTCCTTACCCTCAAGGAGTTCACATTCCAATTGGAGAGACAACATGTAAGTAACCAGGTACATCAAGATATATTATATAGATAGATGGAAGACAATCTGAGGAGGAAGACACTAGCAGTGAGGAGAGACCAAAAAAGGCCTCCTATAAAATATAAAAATCTCAACTCGGGAAGGAAACTGAAAGAGAAAGGTGAGGAGGAAGAGTGTAAGAAACAATAGGAGACTACTTTAAATGGATCATAATGTGCATGAAGGATATAAAGCATAAGACAAAAGAAGCAAGGAGCCACCAGAACCTATTATAAAACTGCAAGTTCCCCTGGAATGAGGAGAGTCACACCATGTGATATTATTAGCTCACAAAACACCATATCCTCTAAGTCAAAATTGTACATTATCAATACCGTATGACTAAAGTATTTGCAGCATTATAAAATTAGCTCCATGCTAATCAAGACTTACCTAAATGATACAAATGATACTGCAATAATATCACCAAAGGCTCTCAATTCTATCCAGTTTTGAATGCTTTCCTTATAACAACCCTGTAAGGCAGATAGATTGTTGCAAATATTATCCCAATTTTCATCTGAAAAAATGATTTGTTAAGCCTCGTGTGAGTAATATATCTGAGTTAAGACTTGAATCCAAGTCTTCGGACTCCAAGCCCTATGCCTCTTTCCACTATATTTTCATAATAGAATATTTTCATAGGCTGTAAATGCATCAGTCATAAACTCTCATATGTTGTTTTATTTTACTTTTGTTCTAGTCACTTAGCAATGAAATCCTAGAAAGAGTTCATCTAGTCCAACTCCCTCATATGAAAACTGAGGCCCAGGGAGATTGTCACAAAAATAGTGTCAGATGTGGGATTTGAACTGGGGCCCTCTGATCCCAGAGCCAATTCTCTCTTCCCTGACCTCCCCTTCCCCCCTTCCCCCTTTCCTCCCTTTCCCCCTCCTTTTTTCCTTCCTCCTCCCTCCCTCCCCCCTCCCGTTGGAAGTCAAGAATGAGAGCTGCTAAAGAGAGAGGGAAGTCTACTTTCCAGACAAATCTCCAGTTCTGACCCATTAGACAGGAAGGAGAAAGCCCAGCTGATTTCTAGTTCTGCTACAAGAACTGATTCCCCTTTCCTTTGTTTTCTTATAACCCACTTATTAGGAATTAACTTTATCAGATTATTTTCACAACCACAAGACCAAAATGAGAGTCCTAGTAGTGTAGAACATAAGATGGAATCTCAGGGAGGAGTGAGGGTAGGAACATTGAGGTGTATGTGGAAAGGGAAAGATGGGTAAAAAAAGAATGCAGAGAGGTCTGAAAGAGAAAATTGTTGAGTCATTTCAGTCATGTCCAGCTCTTTGTGACCCTATTTTGGGATCTTTTTTAGCAAAAATACTAAAATGACTTGCCATTTCCTTCTCCAGCTCATTTTACAGATGAGGAAACTGAGGCAAATGATGTTAAATGACTTGCCCAGAGTCACACAGCTAAGTGTCTCCATCAGATTTGAACTCAAAAAGAAAAGTCTTCCTGACTTTAGACTGGTCACTCCATCCACTGTGTCATCTACCTGCCCTCTCCCAAAGAAAACAGAAGTCTATTAAAATCCCTCTTCCCAACTTCAGAATAGCCAGATGTGACCAGCCCATGATCCAGTAGAATTCTGTAAAGACAAAGATCACTGCTGATCAGGAATTTAATTCTGATCCTACATAGACTCACATGGAACTCTGGTGGCTGCCACATGTACTCCTTTACTTCGAATCCTTTCACCATCTAGCTGAGAAGGCAAGGGAAAATAGGAAAGGAAAGGCAGGTGCGAGGAGCCTAAACAGCTCTACTAACCTTGGGTAGTCAAGGAAACTTAATTCAAAACCACAATGGGTTTTGGGAAGCTAAATCTGTGGCCAGCTGAGGGCCCTTCTCCAAATACCTGAGGGATTAACCCTCTCCAGAGAATTAGTAATGGCTGGAGGGGACCTGACTTTATTCATGCCCAAGAGGCCATTTGGAAAGTGACAAGAGTGGGCAGAACTGCTAACTACCCCCACTCCCCATTCACCCACCTCAATCCCACTAGCCTCATCTTGGGTGGGCTTCCTACCAACACAGCTGCCAGCTGCCAGCCAGGAAGTGGCATGTTTCTCCCTTGATGGTCCCCCTGAAAACCAGTCACAAGGAAACTGTAAAAAGTTTATGACTCACATGTAAATGCCATTAATTACTGGTCCAGCCATCCCATTTTGATCAGGAAGGCAGGCGAGTCTAGTTTCATTCTTGGCAACTCTTTCTAGATATTCTCTTCAAGTACTAAAAAAGTAATGAGGTGTCATTCTTGGCCTCCAACAACTGGTGGGACTTGTAGCCAGATTGTCTAAGAGAGATGAAGCGAGACCCATCTATTCAGGGCAGTGGAAAGGCTAGGAGTCAGAAGACTGAGGCTTTATTCCCAACTCTATCCCTGACATGCTATGAGGGGATAGGTACATTTTAACCTCCTTTGACCCAGGTTCTTTATCAAACAAGAATAGTTGTTGTGAGGATCAGATGAGATAATGGATATGTTGAATGCCATTAAATATTTTTTGGTCCAGACCCACAAAAGTGAAAATGATCTGGGTTTAAGTTCCAATTTTGATACATACTGGCTATATGATCCTAGCAGGTCATGTGATCTCTGATGGACTGTCAAATTTTGAATCAAAAAATTTGGATTCAAATCCTATCTCAGCTATTTATTAACTGGATGATCTTTAAAAAGTTACTTCCTTTACTTATGATGAACAATCCTATCCATATCCAGAGAAAAAGCTGATTGTGTTTGCATACAATTTGAAGCATATTCTCACTCTCTCTCTCTCTCTCTCTCTCTCTCTCTCTCTCTCTCTCTTTTTCTTGAGGGTTTTTTAGGGAAGGAATCTATTTTCTTTCACAACATGACTTATATAGAAATATTTTCTTCATAAGTGCTTTCTTAATGGGGTGGGGTTGAGGATAAAGATTAGAAACTGGAACTCAAAGTTTTGGAAACTAATGTATAAAAAATTATTTTAATGTAACTAGGGGAAAATAAAAATATTAAATAAATTTTAAAATTAAAAAAAAAAGCATTTCATTTCCCCAACTATAAAGAGAGGGGGTTAAACAGATGGCTTCGAAAGTCTGCTTTATCTTTAAATATATGATCCTTTCACAATAAATTGCTGCGCTTTGCTAATCAGTCTTAATAGTAGAGATCTCCTCATTGGGGAGCTCTTTGCACTGACAAAATTACAGCTCTGGTTCATATACAGATATAAGCAATTATTGTGTCTATTCTCATTTCCCAAACACTTCCTCTATCTCTCCTTTCTCCCACATCTTGTAGGGATCCCAGGTTCAGAGAGAACAGTTATTTGTCTGGGGCCAACCTTTAAGCATTCCCTTCTCCCACTCTCAGCCATGGATCCCTAAGTAAACCAAACATAAAGAACTACAAGGCATAAGGAGATGCTATATTTCCATTGGCCTCCTGCCTGATTTCTTTCAGCCTCTTGGACAGCTTGATTTTCCCAGCTGTTTTGAATAATGACAAATCTCAACTTGAATATGTAAATTTTGGTGTAAATTAAAATAGCTCTGAGGTCCCACCTCACACCCAAAAAATATAAAAAGAAATAGCCAAAGTTGGAAGGGCTACAAAAAGAGGCACCCTGATATATTGCTGGTAGAGCTGTGAATTGGTCCAATAATTCTGGGGAAAAAATTGGAATTATATTGAGAAAGTGATTAAAAATACCCATGCCCTTTGATCCAGAGATCTTCTCTGCTAGGTTTATACACCCCAAGGAGATCAAAGACAAAAAAGAAAGGTCCCAAATACACCAAAATATTTATTACATCATTTGGGAGGGGGAAAGGGAGGAAAAATACAATCTGAAACAAAATAGGTGTTCATTGATTAAGGAATGACTAAACAAATTGTGGTGTATGAAAATAAAAAAAAATTCCTACACCCAAGAAAAAATGAATATGAAGAATTCAGATGGTATATGAACTGATACAGATTGAAGTAAGCAGATTGTATAATGCTATATATGATAACTTTAACAATCTATATGGAAACAACATAAAAAAATTAAAAGTTCTATACTTATAGTCACTCAAGTAGCAGAGAAAATTTGAGAAAATAAACCTCACTCCTTTCATTGCAAAAATAAAGTACTATGACCAAGATAAGGTTAAAATGGGTTCATGACCTAGGCATAAAGAATGAGATTATAAATAAATTAGAAGAGCATAAGGTAGTTTACCTCTCAGACCTGGAGAAGAGGAAGGAATTTATGACCAAAGAAGAACTACAGATCACTATTGACTACAAAATAGAAAATTTTGATTATATCAAATTGAAAAGTTTTTGTACAAACAAAACTAATGCAGACAAGATTAGAAGGTACAAATGTGCCAAATGTTTGTGGCAGGTCTCTTTGTAGTGGCCAGAAACTGGAAACTGAGTAGATGCCCATCAGTTGGAGAATGGCTGAATAAATTGTGGTACATGAATATTATGGAATATTATTGTTTGGTAAGAAATGACCAGCAGGAAGATTTCAGAAAGGCCTGGAGAGACTTACATGAACTGATGCTGAGTGAAATGAGCAGAACAAGAAGATCATTATATACTTCAACAACAATACTATATGATGATCAACTCTGATGGATAGTAATGAGATGAACCAAATCAGTTCCAATAGAGCAGTAATGAACTGAACCAGCTACACTCAGCGAAAGAACTCTGGGAAATGAGTATGAACCACTACATAGAATTCCCAATCCCTCTATTTTTGTCCTCCTGCATTTTTGATTTCCTTCACAGGCTAATAGTACACTATTTCAAACTCCAATTCTTTTTGTAAAGCAAAATAACTGTTAGGACATATATGCTTTAACATACTTAAAATGTATTGCTCAACCTACCATCGGAGGAGAGGATGGGGGAAGAAGGGGGAAAATTGGAACAAAAAGTTTGGCAATTGTCAATACTGTAAAATTACCTATGCATATAACTTGTAAATAAAAAGGCTATAATAAAACAATTTTTAAAAAACTAATACATCACCACAAAAAAAAAGTATTATGAGTATAAATCTTGCATTTACCTATCTGACTAGAGATGATGTGTTGGTTGATTTTGTTTAATTTTCTTTTTTTAATCTTAGTTACAAAGGCAGAATGCTAGGTAGGAAAGAGGAGGGATATATTCAGAGATGAATTTGATGTAAAAACAAAACACCAATAAAAATAGGGGAAAATGAAAATACATATTTGATAATGTTTAATACTTTTACCTCCTCTTTCAGGGAATTTTCTATATTTTTTATGTCTCCTTAACCTTTCCTTGCCCTGATGTTCAATGATCTCTGCTTTCCTCAACTCTCATAATTGAAGAAAGTAAAAAAGTCCCAAGAGTGTGACTTAGTTTATCACCCTTCCCAAGAGCATTTAAATGAAACCTTGATAGGCTCCTCAAACTAACAGGCACTTACCTGAAAAAAAAGAAAAAAAAAGAAAATTCTAATAGTAGAATGTTAGGGACCAGTAGGAGGGAGATTTTTGATCAGGAAGACCTACCTACATATCTTTCAAATCTCATCTAGAGACGAGCTGCTTTCCTTGCAGATGGGGCAGCTGGCCTTTGTCTTTGGTGAAGAGATGTGAGACTTTCCTATCCCTGGAGGCTTTTAGGGGAACCTGAGGGCTCAGTTTTCACTTCTAGCCGGATTGAGACTGTATGGGGTTCAGGTTACAGACACCACATATCACTTTGTCTTTGGGGCCAGGCTGGGTGAGCACCAAATGCATTAGCCTCACCTGAACATAATTAACTCAATAGCCTCCCCCTCCTTTATTAATTATTGGCATTTGTATAGAAACTGTGAGGTGCCAACAAATACAATGCCTGTGTGTAAGGGGGAGAGAGGAAGCAGGGACAGCAAGAGAGCAGAGGGATGTCCTACTATTTCCTTTCATCCCTTAGGCCCTGGTTAGAAAGTGTTTGACCTAATTCTTTTAATTTGGTATAACCAGGGTAAGTCTCACTCATAGATTTATGCTAGCAATCTTCATTTCAATTCAATTTCATTTGATTCAGTTCAATTCAAATCAATAAATATGTATTAACAATTTACTATCTTAATATATGAAGAGCACTGTGCTTAGTAGAGTACTGAGGCTACAAATATGAACAATGACAAGAGACTTTCACTCTGAGAAGAAGGATAGCAATAGTGGTATGCTGGTAAATTTTTAATAATCAGGTCTCAAAAAAATGTTAAAAATCAAGCAAGAAAGAAAAGTACCCTAGCACCACACTTTTCAGTTTGATCTATATTACTAACATTCTTTTCATCATTTTAAATCCAGACAAACAACAAAACAATAAATCAAGCCCAGATGTGTAGCAACTGCTGATTTCCAAGGTATAAATGCTCATACCAAAAATTTTAACAATCAATTCTACTAGTAGATGCTGTCTCAAACACTCTCCTGGATGGCATGTAGTTTAGAGAAGCTGTCAAAGAGGGTGTGATTTGAGGCATTCTAGGAAAAAGTTTGAACAGTAAAGGTGGTAACCAAGTTAGACTTTGAAAGTGGTTTAAAAAAAAAAAAAACTATAAGAAGATGGAGAAGGCTAGAATCCTTTCCAAATTTGAAGCATGAATATCCAAAGGCACTAAGGCAAGAAATGACAGGGACAGCTACATAGCACAATGGATAGAGCACCACCTGTTAAATCAGGAGGACCTAAGTTCAAATCTGGCCTTATTTACTGTGTGACTATGGTCAAGTCACTTAACTCTAATTGCCTTGCCAAAAAAAAAAAAAAAAAGAAAAGAAAAGAAAAGGAAAAAGAAAAAGAAAAAAATATATAAGAAATGACAAAGCTGGAGAACAAAAAAATAGTCTGATTAAGTTGGACACAGAGTGAACAAAGGGGAGGGCCATGAAATAAGGTTGGGAAAAAAATGAAGTCAAATAGTAGAAGACTTTGACGATGTCAACCCAAGCCAATTATATTTGCAAAAGTATGAAGATGGGATGGAGCAATGAATAATTCTTTTTGGCTACAGTGTAGCATGTGCAAAAAAACCTACTATGAATTAAGACAGGAGAGGTTGGAGCCAGATCTTATAAGGCCTTGAATGTGAGGCTTAGAAATTTGTATTACAATTGTTGGGCAAAGGTAAATAAAAGGCTTTTCAGTAGAAAGTAATTAGTAGAATGGGAAGATTACTCTGCTGGTGGTGTGAAGTATGGATTGGAGACAGGAAGCATTAGAGCAAAGGTTTCTTAATATTTTTCTGTCTTTTGGCAGCCTGGGGAAGCCTATAGACCTCTTTTCAGAATAATATTTTAAATGCAGTCAATAAAGGTAATCAAAGGTTAGTGAAAATAAGTAATTTTTCCCATCCAACTTCACAGACTCCCTCCCCTTTCCAAAAACCATCTATGTGGTTTATAGACACCAGATTAAAAATCCTGCACTACCAGCAAATAAGACCAGGAAGGAGATTCTTGAACCAAGACTTCATGAAAGTATCAAGGAGGTAGCAGTTCAAGTGCAAAGGGAGGGATGAATTTGCAAAATACTGCATTGGTTAGAATGGATAGAATTTAAAAATTGAATGGATGGAAGATGAAGATAGTTAGTGAGCCCAGAAATACTCTAGAGTTTCAAGTTTCAGTGATGGGAATTTGGTGTCACAAACAGAAGCAGGGGAGTTAAAAGGAGGTACTGACTCAGGATAAGAGATAATATGTTCAGTTTGGACATGCTGAATTTGAGATGGTGATGGAGTATTAAGATGGACTTATCTAGCAGACAGTTGTCAGTTCAATCTTGTCTGAGGAAGTTAGTGATGGAAATACATGTGTGGCAGTTATCAACAAGAGATGTTTAAAAAAAAAAAAAAAAAGAAAGCACCTTGTGAGTTTATGAGATCACCAACGGACAAAGTTTGGAAAAAAAAAAAAGCCAGGAAACCCAAAGATTGACCTTAGAGTGACCACCATACTTAGTGAACGAAAGGGTGAAAAGATTAGTCAGGTAAGGGGAAAACTAGAGCAGGGTAATGTCATGGAAGTCTAGAGAAGAGTACTGAGAAAGCCAAGATAGTTAGAAATGGCAAATGCTACAGAAAATCAAGGAGAATGAGTTCTGAGAAAGCACTGGCTTTAGCAATTCTGGGCCATGGGTGAACTTGGGGAGAGCAGTCTTAGGAGAGTGGTTGGAATAAAAGGTAGATTACAGGGGCCTGAGGAGTAAATGGGGAATGAGAAAAGGTAACTAGTGAGTGATTTATGGCTCTTCTTTTTGGTTTACAAGTGAAGGCAAAGGGAGACTTAAAATGATAGTTTGAAGTCAAGAGGAAATGTCAGTTTTTTAAGGATGAGTTAATCTGACCATGTTTGTAAGCAAATGAAGAGGAACCAGTATATTGTGACCTGGGTAAGCCTCCTTGCTTAGGTACCTAAAAGAGCAGAGAAAGGGACTATTGTGCCATGAGATGCTTTGTCACATGCCTTTCCTGAAAGCCAAGTGATCATTCAGCTGATCTCAAAGCTGAGAACTCCATCCAAAAAGGAGGAGACTTGGAGTCAGGAAGCCCTGAGTTTGAGTCAGAAACTTACTAGCTCTGTGACCCTAAACAAATCTCTGTTTGCTTGTTTTCTCATCACCAATGGGGATAATAGAAAAGCATCTACCTTAGAGGGTTGTTGTTAGATTCAAGTGAGACAATAATTGTAAAGTGCTTAGCATAGTTCCTGATATATGGTAAATAGTATATAAATATTAGTGATGATGATGATGATGATGATGGAAATGGGGCCCAAAGAAGTAATTAAAAAAATGTACCTCCTTCCATTCTTTGCCAAGGTGGAAGACAAGAGGGTACAGAGCATTGTATACAGTCAGCCTTGATTGATATACTAGTGTTATTGAACTATTTTTTCTTCTCTCTTTTTTTGTTCTTTGAAACAAGATGTGGATCCCTTGATAGACCAGTGAGGAGGGAAACATTTGGAGATAAATAAGATGTAAAAACTGAAGAGATAAAGAAAATTTTCAAATAAAAATGTACTAGAGTCTTATAAAGAACAGAAGAAAAATTCACCAGCCTTTTGTTTAAAGACTTCTTCCCCTTCTTGATTGGAACAGATACCATATTGATAATTAAAGTAAATGTAATTGCAAAAACCAAAGTTAACAAGAAAATATAGCCATAATTATTTCAGTAATTTTAAATTGATCTTGAAGTCCTCATAGTTCAAGTTATAACCTTCTGCTCTATTATCCCATTAATTTATTTTCCATAATTTTATAGTTTTATCATTAGTAGATACATTCAACATTCATTTAACAAGACATTTATTACATTCTCCCAATAACTTCATTCCTTTAGGTTAGGGCACTGTTCTCTCCAGAACACCTTAAAATGCAGGTGCCTTTGGGAGTGGAATCATCCTGAACCTATTCACACTCTCATATAAGCTGTCAGATGCTTTTATTCTGACAAAAACAGATGAGGCAGCAAGGAATCTTGGAGACCTTAGTTAGGAGATGGGGGATAGGTGCTGAAAGACAGGACAAGGTCGCTGAAAGGGAGGTGAGATGAGACACATGAAAGACAAAGTTTGCTAGCTTCACAAATTTTGCTTCACGCTGGCCATGATGGAGTGAATAGATTCACAGTCCACTGTATGAATACTGCTTCAATAATACTATCTATGTAGTCAGTTGGTCAACATAAGAAGAAAATAAGAGGAATTATTCTTGGAAAACATGAGGAACCACTTTTACTTTTTAAGAAAAGAACAAGTTGTGGATATACACACACGTGCACAAAACTTATGAAAATAGAAAGTCATGGGCTTTTAAAAGTGAATTATGTTTCTTTGTATAGATAAATGTTTTTTATGTTACATAATTTCATGCCAACAGTGTAGCATCTGAAACCTTTTACACATATGAGTTTACCAAAAAGTAACAAAGCTATTTTATTATCCAGTCTCTGACGTTTACTAGTTACTTAATCTCTATTTCCTCAAATATGAAATAAGAATAAGAATAATATTACTTCCCACAACCTCCCATTTGTGAAGATCAAATGACATCATATTTGTAAAGTGCTTAACAGAATGTCCAGCATATAGTATGTACTATGTAAATGTTAGCTATTACTAATAATATAAATAATAACACTTGTATCTCTACAAATGGATTCTGCTAATATTTTTACCATCTTCATGGCTGCTGTTATTACATAATTAATTCAACTTCTGGACAAGGGTGTTGCTTTGCATATAAAATGTTATGGAAATTTTGAGAATGTAGATTTATTAGGCAAGCCCTAATGAACCTTTAATCTTATAATATAAAAGAAGATTATTTTAATGTTACTTATGCTTCACACTGTTAAAAAATGTAATATCAAATGACTTGGAAAATAAAAAAGATGGGAAGAAAGAATCAAGGCTAACAGAATGAGTACTGAAATAGGCTTAAGAAGATATCATTTATAACTTCATCTTCTCCTTACTTTGGTGTACAATCTTGAAAATGTCGTTTGACTTCTCTTTCCTTCAAGATACCCCAACTGTGAAATGAGAATGGATGCCAATCTTATAGAAAGGATAAAAAAAAAATCACTGTCATAAAAGTCAAATGCTATGGATGGACACTGGAAAACTGAAATACTTTGGGAACAGCATAACCAAAATTGGTGAGATCAGGAAAAGATCTCATGCAAGGAACAATTAATGGTCATCTTGGAGAAGAGAAGAGTTATTGATAATGAGAGTTCATGCTTTCAGGTACTTGAAGGGTCTTCCCAAATAGTGGGAATAAGACTTGGGTCAATAGGTGGCCCAAGATGGCAGAACCAGGAACAATGAGTTAGGAGTTGGGTATAAGCCCATTTCAGTCCAATTTACAGAAGAGCCTTCTAATAATTAGAACCATTCAAAAGAGAACTGGGCTGTTTCCACAGGGAGTGAGCACCTCATGACTGTAAGTCCTCAAGGTGGATGCTTATTTGTCAGGAATGGTTATAGTCAAAGACTCATGATCTAGGAAAGGGCTGAATTAAATTATCTCCCAAGTCCCTTTTAACTCTATTAGTTGTTTAGTTTGATTTTTAATCCTATGATTCTTTTTTATTGGTCAGCTATGAACTAGCATTATATAGGATGCCATATAGAAGAAGCCAAGGCTTGCTCTTATGAAGCTTACACTGTTAGCTGCAGAGACAAAACTAATAGGCATGACTAACATAGGAAATTGATATTCTGAAATAGTCTCAAAAATCAGATCAAGAGAGTCATAAACCTAAAACTAGAAGGCACCACAAAGGCCTCCAGTTCAACTCCTTTACTGATGAGAAGCAACATGGGGAGGTAATTACAAGGCTTGCCTAAAGTCACACAAATAGGAAGTGGCAGAGCTGAGATTTGATACCTGACCTCTGACTCTAAGAACTCTTCCATAAGGTGAAGAAATGTTTGCTTGACTTTTTCTGTCTTGTAAATTTGATTTTTATATGCACTGTTTATTTCTTTGAATTAATTTATTATTTGGATGCAATTATAGAAATAATTCACATTATAGAACTCTTTACAATTCCAATGTGTTTTCCTTATGACAAGCCTGTGAGGTATATAATTCCAATGTTATCCTCATTTTGCAGACAAGGAACCTGAATCTCAGAAAGATTAAATAAATATGGCAGAACTATACCAAGCACATGATTGTCCATTGTACTTGTATATGATGATAAAACTACCTTCTATTTTTGCTGTTCTATTTTAGTGGGGTGGTGGGGAGAGGAAGGACAGTTGGTACCTTTGGGATACTCATTCAACCTCTAAATCAAAACTTCTTAATCTAAGGTCCATGAACTTAAAAAAAAATTATAACTGTATTTTAATGTAATGTTTTCTTTGTAATCCTTTACATTTTAATTTATGCCTTTGAGAATATGATTTGCCATAAGTTCACTTGACTACTAAAGATGTCCATCACACCCACCCACAAAGCAAAGAACTCCTACTCTTACCAAGAAGTTTAGAGAAAATAATAGCAATAGCACCTCATATTTACAAAGCCCTTCAAGGCATTGGAAATGCTTATATGATTTCACTTGGTCTTTAGAATGTATATACAATTTCATCTTATTCTCACAACAATCCCATTAGGTAGGTACTATTATTATTGTATCCCCATTTTACATATGAAGAAGTTAAAACTCAAAAGTTAAGTGGATTGTCTGTGGTCACACAGCTAGGAAGTGTGTGAGGTTAGATTTGAAGTCAAGAAAATAAGTATTTCAGCATTTTATCACTGTGCTACCTAGCTGCTCCACCTTCTAGGCAACATTACCTTTAAAGAAAAAATAGTGGAACTATATCCATGGTTATGGAAGTTATGAGCCCTGAACTTGGTCTTGAAGGATAAGTAGTATTCCTCTAAGTAGAGTATTGGGAAGGCATCCATTGGAAGGACACCAGTTAAAACGAAGATGCTTGATAGAGACAAGGCTGCTCTGCTTAGAGCAGCATCTCCCACATCCAACCCCACAACATCACTTACACCTGGGAACATCCATAGGGGTTAAGCTGGCCAACAAGTCCCGGCACAACTGGCGGTCTCCCTCCACTTTGCTCAGCCAACTAGTACAGTTGAAATAGAGCTTGAGGTGAGGTCGCTTCATGTCGGTCAGGATGACCCTGTCCAAAAACCAGCTGGGACTCATTCCAGTGTTATCATGCTCGATTCTAGAATAGAAGCAAATTCTAATTTAGGGTCAGTGCCAAAAGGGGAGAGCAGATCCCTTCATTTTTTTTATCTGCTATGTTTTTATGTTTCAATCAAGTCATGGGCAAAGTCCTCACTAAGAATTCACAGAAGTATATTTACTTATCTGCATATCTGCCACCTTCTCCCAGTACTATGGAAGCTCCTTGAGGACAGGGACTGTTTCATTTATGTCTCGGGTGGTCTTCCTAACATAATGATTTGCAAAACTGAAGTCATAGAAGTTTATCTCTGGGAGACTCCCTCCCTAGCACCTTCCTTCCTTGATGAGGGCATTTCTATTTTTTTCTCTCCACCACTTTTCAGGGGCTCTAAAACTTTGTTCAAGATCCCCACCACAGTAACCTACCCACACCTATCCTCCCTTGCAAGTGACCCCACTGTGAAATTATAACACCATCTTCCCAACAAAGTGAATTCATGTTGTCTTTTTATCTTTAGGAAAGCTGATCATAACGCTCCCCTTTGAAAAAGATTCAACTGAATTAGATTCAGTTTACATTAGGACCATAGATTTAGAGCTGAAAGGATCTTAACTGTCCCCAATGCTCTTGTGGACAAATAAGAATACTAAGGCTCAGAGAAGTCACACAAAATTAGTGGTGAAGTCAGGATTGGAAACCAGATCCTCTGACAGGGCTCTTTCCTCTATACCACTTTTGGTAAAATAAAGCAGTCTCCACCCTCAAGGAGCATGAAGGAACACTGAGAAAATAGAGCAGGTAGATAGTAAGTAAATGCAAAGCAATTAGAAATAGAAAACATTTGTTGTTCAGAATGTCTCACTCTTCATGACTCCTTGGTAAAGATACTAGAGTGGTTTGCCATTTCCTTCTCCAGCTCATTTTACAAACTGGGGAAACTCCAACAGAGTTAAATGATTTGCCCAAGATCACACAGCTAGTAAATGTCTGAGGACAGATTTGAACTCATGAAGATGTCTTTCTGCCTCCAGACCTGGCCTCTATCCACTATAATACCTTGCTATCCAACTGCTGAAAACAATTGAGGAATATCAAAAAAGGGTAGCTCTGAGCAGGGCAGGTCTGGATGGCTAATAAAAACTTACAGTGGCATTTAACCTCCAGATTTGCACCTCACACAAACCTTCCTAGGTGGACTTACATTTAACAAAAGCAGCTATCAAGTAAAGTCAAGTAAATTAATCTCTTGACATTTTCAGGCCATGGGGAGATATCCTTTGGACAGGTTGGCTTCTGGTTGCCCTCAAATCATACCACATAGCTACTAAGGTCAACTCTACTCAGGGCTATACAATGGTTAGAGCTCTCTCTTTGGATTCTAAAGATCTGGGCTTAAATCTCAGCTTTACTCCTTACTTTATATGCTTTTAGGCAAGTAGGTTTTTTTTTTTTCTTTTCTGAGCCTCAATTTCCTTATCTATAAAATTAGGGAGTTGTTCTAGACAATCCCTAGAGTCCCTTCCAATTCTAAATCCTTACAATTCTGTGATCACCATATGAGCCAAGACTCTCGGTTTTCTTCCATTGTCCTAATCTGTGCCTATTTTGTTTGCAGTATCTAACAAAGACTTTTGAATTTAACCTGATAAGCAAGGGAGTCTGTATGGGTGCTTCTCTGGCCATCAGACTGGCCAGAACTTTTTTCTCCTCTCCTTATTCAGTTTAACTACAGCCCAGAAAAGTTTATGTAAAGTTCTCCTACTAAAGGGTTATTATAGGAGAACTCAGAATCCCAGCTCTACTTGGGATTTTAACTTCCCCATGTTGATAAGCCCTGAGGTCAATCAACCAATCTACAAATATGTATTAAGGTCCTGCTATGCTAAATGTGGGGGAAGAAAAAAGAAAAGTATTTTAAAAACCCTGACTTCAAAGCACATTCTACATGAGAGACAACACATAAATTTATAAATATATAAAAATTAAATTTAAAAAAATACAATGTAATTTGAGAAGGAAAGGCACTAATAGCTAAGGAAGGGAATCAGGAGGGAAAATCTTCATATAAAAGATAGAGTTTGAACTAAATCTTGAAGAAAAAGAAGAATTCTTTAAAGAGGAGGTGAGGAGAGAATATGTTCCAGATTCTAGAAATAGCCAGGACAAAGGTAGAGAAACAGAAACTGTCTTTTTTCTGAAGGCAACAGAGAGACTGTAGAATATAGAAAAGGAGCCTCACCTAACTTTGTAGATGGCACCAACATTATTGGTTCTGACACGGAACACATCCACATTGGCTTTTTCAAAGGCAGATTCGCTCCTACAATGTTCAGGAACAGCAGTTAGTAAAGATCATCATTCTAGGCCCAAGACCCAGCAAGAAAGCCAAAGGCTGAAAACTCCTTCCTGCTCCATCACCTTTCTTATGTGACCCAAAGATCTTTTTGACTCAGTTTGGAAGGAAAATAAAGTGAGTGCTAGCTAATGTTAGGGGAGGTAAAATAATAATAAAAGTAACAACAACAATAATAATAATCTCTTGCCTTTAGACAGTCCTTAAACTTTTAAAAGCCCTATCCCATTTAATTCTTTTCATGTCTCTGAGGAGAGAGAAGAGGTAATATTACCTCCATTTTATCAATAATAAACCTGAGGTCAGAGATATTAAGGGATTTGTTCACTGTCACACTACTACTTAGGTGCTTTAGCTTCTGGGGAATGGGAATGTACAGAAGGAGTATTCAATGTCTTTGGGGTTCTTGAGTCCAGTAGGCTTCATTGCTCCCCAGGACACAATATGGTATTCCCAACAGAAGATATAATGGTGGTCCCAAGTAGATGCAAACCTTGGTACCATTGCAAGAGGAAAGGAAATCAGAGTAAACCAGCATAGTGGGAGAAGCTGAATACTTAGACTCTCACAAACAGTGTGGATAGAACAGAACACACAGCAGACATTCAATAGCTGACAATGTCATCGCCTCCATTTAGAGCAGGACTTGGGTTGATGAAATTCCCTTCCTTGTTCTCTAAATTCAATTAACTTAAAGTCAGAATGGAAGGAGCTTCCCAATACAGCAGTGATCTTGTTTTAGATTCCTCTTACACCATTCATTCTTCTCCTGCTCCAGGAAGTCCAGATGGCTTATCTTTGGTTCTGGTCTAGACTGCCTCTATCTCTCCTCACACCAGTGAGTACTTTCTCTTCACTAGTTCTGAGTTGATATAGGTTATCTCTGAGTGTTCTAAAGGGAAAATGCTCTCATATAACAGTTTGCAGGCTTGTGAAGTGAAAATCTCCATGAATTCATATCATATACCAAATTTCAATGGAATATATTGAAAAATCACAGAAATACCCAAAGATGATCACTACCATGTAAATGGTAAGAACAATAAGACAATCAAAATTGAATGCTGCAAAATTACAGTGACCAACTTGACCACAAAGAAGAGATATAATGAGTTACCTTCTCCCACTTCTTTGCAGAGATGAGAGATTCTAAATATGGAACCCTGCATTAAAATTGTCAGATTGTTTCCAGTATATCTGTTAGTTTTGTTGTGCTTTATAGAAGTACAAAAGAGGGGTGGAATAAATGGGAAATATAGGTGACATAAAAACAAAGTTATCATTAAAATGTATTTTAATAAAATCAAATATAAACAGCAGCTTTAAAAAAAGTTACAGAAGATGTGCTTATTCTGATATTTGTGTTGGCTGCCATATTATTTCAAAGTCTGTGTTACAAATCAAATTTTAGGTGCATCTTGACACCCTCCAATTGCATGTGCTTGTTGTCTATTTTTAAAAATGAGTACACTGTGCATGTCAGAAATTTCTGTTCTTCGTAGTAGTACATAGGCTTTGTGCTAAGTCAAGGAGTGTTTCTTAGAGACAAGGCTCAAAATCTCTGAAAGACAGCTCATATCACAAATGTAATTTTCAAGTGTAGTCGAAGGTGATTTTTAAAACTTGTCTATGAGACAACAAGGAGAGCAAGTCAATCAATACTTAAAGAAATTAATTCAGACTACACATGGGAAGGATAAATGAGGGAAAACTGAAAGAGCAGTAGGTAGCAATAGAACAGAGATCTGCTCCTCACCTGCAACTTTTCAGCCCCAAACAATGTTCTAGATTGGTCATTGAGAATTAGCCATACCTGCTCCTCCCTCCCCTACATCTATATTGTTCTGGATTTAAACAGAAAAGTTATCATTCAAGTTCAGGTAGGTTTAAGACAAATACTTTTCAGGAAATAAAAATCACTAAAAATACATATACTATTTCATCCTTTTGTTGTGAGCAGAGACAGAGAATTGATACTTTCTTACCTGGGTCCTTCTGGATCTAATAGCAAGCAGCATGAGAAAAAAGAGCATACATGCATCTCCCTTCCAACACACCAGCACCCAATAGAAACCCAGTTGATAATAGCTACAGACAAAACATGGCATTTCAGCTTCTGATTTAGAAAGCTAGCCAGGATTCAGCCCCAGCCCCAAATGCCATGCATTCTCCATTGGTGAAGTCTTGACAATGGAAATGTGATTCAGAAAGATACATGAGATTCGATCCTTTTGCCATATTGTAAAAATGGTAACATAGCATCAGGGACTCTGGTAAAATAGGGAATGAATCTACCAGGAAGCTACAGGAAGGAGATTTTCTTCGGTTTCTGTGTCTTCTCCTAAAAAATATTACTGATTCTGGCTATGGACTGATTGATTGGGACAACACCAAGTAGATCATCACATATCTGTTAGGTGCTGAATACAGACTGTTTGATTGTACTGTGATTCATTCTCTCTGAAACCTCATCCTGTCTTCCTCAAAGAGTAGCCAGGCCATAGGATTTCACTCTACTCCCTAGGCTTTCAATTAATTTTCATGCCTTTTCTTCCACCCTTTTTGAATGTCCTCCTCACTCCTCATTTTCATATACCTTCTCTCTGCTTATCCAAAACCTTTCCATTTTGCAAAACCCAATTAAAAAACTCTTTTTCCATGAAATCTTCTATGACTAATCCCACTCCATCCTGATTTCATCATTGTACTCCCTCAGTATTTATACAGCTTATGACAGTGTTTCCCAACCCAAATTTTACCACATTTTGATAAAATAACTCAATCCCTTCCCTCCAGACTGAACTGCCCACCAGTTCAGACACTCAGCAAGTGGGGAAAGGACAAGGAATTTTGGGTGGGAGGAATAGGACATAAGGAAAATAAGTCCAATTTGTTTTAAATTTATTGGTTTTAAGGAATCTAGACTTTTAGTAGTAAATGTTTAGCAATCTGGTAAAATATACCATGTGCTAGCAATTTGAAACTATTGTTCTATATGAATCTATCATGAATTTGTCTATATGTTACTTTGGAATTCTTCATTCGTTACATGTGTAGATGTCTTCTCTCCCCAGCAAAAGTGCAAGCTCCTCTAGAATAGAAATTGTACGTTCTACTTTTGTATTTTCCCCCTCCCCACGGCACCAAGCATGGAATTAGTCAACCACTAAGTGCTTGGAAATATTAACCTTCAGGAAAGAAGGAAATTGCCTAAGTAGAAAATTTAAAAACTTAATTTATAAACTCCTCCCAAGAGACAAGTATCTCTATACCTGCCTTAATCCAGAATGAGATACAAATGGAGGTCCTGACTTTCCCTCTGGCTCAACACATACCTGTAAGTCCTTCTTCACCCAGCAGGGAGGAAAGAGAATAGTTTCTTTTGCAGGATCAGCTGGTATCTGTGTGGCTCCTGTAGTTCTCATCTACCTCATCTACCTAGAATTTCCAGACCTATCTAACCTAGCTAAATCTGGATTTGATCTATTATCTATCCTGGAGGGGTTAGAGTGATTCACATTTATATGATTAGGGGAATCAAGTGGCTATCAGAGTCTTTTATTGAAAGGAAAGGTTAATGGGAGGAAGGAAGAACTGAAGAGCCTTGGATGCTTAGATGGGGTGCTAGACATGATCTTTGCCTACTTCTTCCCAGTTTCAAACTCTCCCATATTACAGCTATTCCATATGGCAAAAGAGATGGATATTTCATGTAATCTTGTTACCATGCCCATTTCATTTGGATGACAGCCTTCCATGAGCAAGTCACTCTCTGAAGTGTAAGGTTTATATGAAGATGATACCCTATTCTGCAGGAATCAACAAAACAGGAAGTTACATTTATAGCCCCAAATCTCATGCCACAGCCCACTTTTTAAGGAATCTAGGCCCTACTATGGCTTGCAGAGAAAAATTCTAGAGAAAATGACTGGCATTTTTTACAGGAACGATGGTGCCGCTCAGAGGAAATCTTACCCTTTGTGTTTACCCATTCCCAGCTACCCTACATATATTGAATATACAATCTAAAAACAGAAGTTAAGGTCATTAGCCTAGAATCTTAGAATGACTCCAAGGTAATACCCTCTTTGAAAAGTATTAATTGCAGTGAGGTATAATGAAAATCACATTTATTAGGATTTGGATTCTAGTCCTCGTTTAACATGAACAAGGCATTTTTCTTCTCTGGGCTCAGTTCTTTTGGGTTTTTTTTTTTCACCTATAAAATGAAAGGATTGGAGTGAATCACAGTGATTTTGAAAATGCAGCTCCCCATGAAACTCTCCAGGTAGCTGTGACATCAAAATTATTTTCATTTCTAATACACTAAATATTGATAGAGAAATTCCATAGAAACAAAAGCTCTTTGCAGGAAGTATCTCAATAATTTTTAAGAGTATAAAATGACCCTGAGACCAAAAAAGTGTGAAACCACAAGATTATATTATCTCTAAAATCTCTTCCAGTTTTAATATTCTTTGTTTTATGACTGTTTGTGTGTGTGTGTGTGTGTGTGTGTGTGTGTGTGTGTGTGTGTGAGAGAGAGAGAGAGAGAGAGAGAGAGAGACCTCCTTCATTTAGAGAATAAAGCCACCTCCTTGATCATGGGCTTTCCAATGCTATTCTAACAGCCAAGTTTAAAAAGTTCTATCTTCCCTTCTCTTCTATATAATTTTTTTATCACTTATTGGTTATGCAAAGTGTTTTCACAAACATAAAGTAACATCTGCTTCTCACACCAGCCCTGGGAAGTAGATAAGGATTTTATTCCATGAGTCAAGGAAGAAGAAATTGAGGCTAGAGAAGAAAAGTGACCTCAAGTAATTAGTATCAAAGTAGCTAATTTCAAACCAAGAATAGAGTTGAACCATTCTGCCTCCTAGTCTAGTGATCCAAATCAAAAATAAATTTGAGAAAAGATTGGTCTGAATTAAGGGATAATGTGTAAAATGTTTTAGGTAATTTGTTTCAACTACATATAAAAATCCAGTCTAATGACTCACAAGAAAGAGTCCTGCTTCAGTGAATACAAAGAATCATTTAAAATTAGTATAGTTTTGTTTTGCCAATATGAAAGCAGTTTATAGCCTCTGACATGGGTTATCAATGCCCTCTGCTCTGATAATTGTTTCTGTTAATAACTGAGCTGGCAAACCACTTCCTTAAAAAAGAACAAGTCTCAGCCCAGTTGCTGTCAGGGTGATTGGACATTCTAAAAGAGCAAGGCCAGAATTTGTGTATCTCACAGTATGGGGAAACCAAGTGGGGAAGTTATGGCAGAGGGAAAGGATTCCATAAGAGGAGCAGAACAGCTCTGTCACATAATTCTTAATCCAGTGATCTTCGGTCACTTTATGTGATGATGGTCACCAGGTTGTCTTTTCCCCAGACATTATCAAGACAGCCCTCCTACTGCAGCTTGGCAAGGACCATGGCCAGCTCAATGTTTTTCCAGGATACTCACTTGCTGGAGAGATGGAGCTTGGGAGATAACCCATTCTCCCCAAAAATGGTGATGAAAACGTTGGCATTGGTTCCTGCACCCCGGACATCACCAGTCATAGTGATCACTTCATACACTGAGGAGGAAGAAAAGAATATGTGATTGAAAGAGATAGAGGAAATCACTATCTAGAGTGACAGCCCTCCTAAAAATCATCTAGACATATCTTTTGCTTTATAGAGGAGGCAAACTGAGACCCAGAGGTGGAAATTGCCCATGACCAAACAACTACGAAGTTAGAGTCAGGATTTGATCCCAGAGCACCTCAATCCAGAGAGTAATGGTATCAAGGCTTCCCAAACAACAGGTTGAACTGCTAAGAATGCTGGCTCCAAAGTTTCTTTCCTGATTGAGTTCACAGTACTTTCCTTTGGACATTCACCCAAACTGGTCTTCTTGCTGGTTTCCTTCACAGCATGTACCAGACACCACATGCTACAGGCAGTCTTCTTTGCTTTCTCTCTTCCCTTGACCCCTCCCCCCCTTCATTCCAACGACTGCAGTGCTCCCATCCCTTCCCAATTACCTTGTAATTGTAGCCATATGTAATTATGTATACTTCTGTATAAAGTTGTTTTCCCTTGAGAACATTAACTGTTTTTTTCCTGCTTTTGTAGCCCCAAAACCTAACATCATACCTGGAACTTGGCAGCTCTCATTCGATGCCTTCTTCTTGTCATTCTATTGCTCACAGAAGAATCAAGTGCCAGAGCCCAGAGACCCACCACTTCCTTGATCTATGGAAAGTGTTAGAGGTATTTCTGAATCAAAGAAATACCAGCTCAGTTGGAAAGGACCATAAAAGTAACTTAGTCCATTGCCTCACTTAAGTCCAGACCAATAAGGACACTTGCCTTAGGTTCACAATAAATTAGTGGAAGAGACAGTACATGTCTTAGACATGCCCCATTGCTCCATAAAAAAACCAGGTCTGTTATGCTTATTCTTTCAAAAATTCTACAACTCTCCAGGAAACATTTCCTTGTCCATCTCCTCCCTCAAGGAGCTAATCTACTACCATATCTTCAACTATCTCCTCAATTACATCAAATTCATCTATATCTCTATAGATATCTATATCTCTAGTCCCATTTCTCTCCCAGCTCCAATGGCAATACCCAACTATCTCATGAATGTATCCAATTGGATCACAGAAACATGAAGATAGTATGGTATAACAGCACTGGACCTGGCATATGGAGAGTCCAGCTTATCTATGGTTCTAACACTACCTAATTGTATGAACTTGACTGCTCTGGTCCTGAGTTTTCACATCAGCAAGATGGGAACAATATTACCTATATATTATCTCACAAGGGTATCATGAGATAATCACACTATAAATTTTACCTAAATGTGAATTATCTTTATGATTATTATTATATATTTTTAGTCCAAGTTGTAAACCGTTTTCCCAATGATCTCTTTATGTAGAAAGAGCTACTTCTTGTATTACATCTCCCATTTGTAGTTATTCCCCTTAGGGTCGGATGTTTCTGGGACCAGCAAGACAAAAAATTTGCTCTATGGGCCCTTTCTCAAGGAAAAATAATGGATACTGGCTTGAGATCCCAAATGCTCTGCCCTATGGCCTGACACCAAGAGCACAGTGGGGGGAAATCTTAGTCTTCTTGAAAGATAGATCTCTTATTCCCAAACAAGAGTACATTTGGATGAAGTGTCTTAAATATGTAGAAGTGTTATTACATTGATATATTCCACTGATCTAGCTCCCGGTGGGTGAAGTAAAGAAGAGATTGAATTCCTCAGGAGAAAATTTCAACAGGTTTATCTTAGACATGCCCTATCCCTCCATTTTAAAATTTGGTGTGGTCAGGTAGCAGGTAGCAGGTAGCAGGTAGCAGTTTGTTTGGACATAGTAATAGGGTTGTGGTGTACTTCAAATTCAATTTGAGTCAATAGGATATGGCAGCCCAAAAATCTGGGCTATATTACAAGAAGCATAACTTCTGAGAATAAGAAGTTAATAAAATCCTGGCTCTGGTCAGACCACCTGCAGCTATTTTTAAACTGTGGGTGCTAGTGTTTAGAAAGGATATTAATACGTGTCCAGTAGAGAGCAACCAGGATGGCAAACGCCTTGTGTCAATACCTTGTAAAAGAATATTCTTGGGGGACTCACAGATGTTTCCCAAAATCCCTCAAATGATAGCATTTAGGTGCCTGTTACATAGAACCTGCTTGTTGGGCGGTCCTATAGTAGGCACTTTGGAAGAAGAGAGAAAAATGCAAGTCACCGAAGCTTAGACTTGGAAGTTGACCATTTGGCCCAAGCTGTCCTAATCAGAAGTCTACTCTGTGAAATTCCAGCACACGTTTTGATCCAGTCCTTTCTTACAGACTTTCAATAGTGAGGAAAACTCCTAACTTCATAAGACAACTCTTCCCAATTTTGAATAGCTCTAATTGTTAATAATTTTTTTCTTTTTAGTGAACTTTTTTATGTCTCTCAGCAACTTTCATTCATTGTTCTAGTTCCTCCCTCCTCCCACACAATAGTCTTTCAAATACTTAAAAACAGCTATCACTATCCCTCTCCTAATCTTTTCTTACCTAAACATCCCAAGTCCCCTGATCCTTATAGAGCAGTTTCAAGTTCCCATTAGGTTCTGGTCATTCGACTCTTGACAATGCATGCTACATGGCAGGTGCTTAATAAATGCTTGTTTACTTGGTCCAATTTTCCACATAAAATGTGGTACCCAGACATGAATAATAGTCCCCATGTAATTACTAAATCAGCTCTGAACAGAATGTGACTGTTACCTCCCTCAGGTTGGAAACTGTTTCTATTAAGGTAGCTTGAGATTGCATGAGCTATTTTGGAGGTTATCTTATTCTACTGACTCATACTGAACTTGAATTTCACCCAGATCTTTTGCTTATAAACTTCTTTAGCTAAGACATGTCTAGTCTATACTTGTAAAGGGTCCTCAACATTTTTCTCTCCATCTCTCTCTCTCTGTCTCTGTGTCTCTTTCTCTCTGTCCCACCTACCCCCATCTCTGTCTCTGTTTCTCTCTGTCTTGCTGTCTCTCTCTCAACAATATGACTGAACATTATTCAGTCTACTTCTACAACATATCCAATCCCATGCTTATGTGCAGGCCCTCATCACCTTCCATCTGAATTATTACAATCATCACCTAACGGGATTCCTAGCTTCCAGTTCTCATACTCTCTAATCCATTTTCCACAGAGCTGCCATAGCCATCTTCCTAAAGTACAAGGCTGACCGTGTCATTCTCCTGCTAGCAAACCTTTTGTGGTTCCTTGTTGCCTCCAGGATAAAATGCAATCTCCGCAGCTTGGTATTTAAGCCCTTCACTGTTGGCCTTCAGCCTACCTTTCAAGGCTTCCTTCACATTATTCCACTTCACATGCTCTATATTCTAGCCAAACTGCCCAACTTGACAGTCTCCAGACCTGCATTTTGTGTTCTGCCTCTGTCCTCTTCCAGAAATGCACTCCCTCCTCACCTCCATCTCTTAGAATCTAGCTAATTTCATGGTCCATCTTAGAAGAAACCTTTCCTCTAGTTTTTAGTGTTTCCTCCCTCCTTAAAATAGTCATTTGTGTGTTTGTCTCTTTGTATGTTATATTCCTTTCACAAAATATAAGTTGCCTAAGGGCAGGCTCTGATTTTTGTTTTCACTCTGTATTTAAACCAGTACAGTTCCTTGCCTATACCATAATAAATACTAAATAAATGCTTGTCAGATCATACAGATGATTTTCAAACCCAAGTGTAGGACCTTACATTTATCCCTTTTAAATTTCATCTCATTCCATTCATTTCATTGTTTTAGACTGTCACAATCTATTTGGATCCTAATTTTTGTCATCAAACATATTAGCTATTCCTCTGAGCTTCGTGTCATCTGCAAATTTGATAAGTTCGCCTTCATCCAACCTTTATTAAAATGTTGAAAAGAACAAGGCCATGACACTAACTACAAATATCTCTACAGACTGACACTGATCCATTAATCAACATTCTTCAGGTCTAGACATTCAGCTGGGTTTGAATTCAGCTAACAATCAACATCTCTTTGTCTTACCCATGAAGATATCAGAGGATAGGTTAACAGATATTTTGCTAAAATCCAGCCAGACTCTGTTTAGATCATTCTGTCAATCTAGCAACACTGACCCAAAAGGGAAGTGGGGAGAGTGAGATAAGTCTAGTTTGATTTCATATTATAGAATTAAGAATTAGGAGGAACTTCAGAAATTAACTGATGGACAAACTGATACCAAAAGATTAAATAATTTACCCATACTCATAATGAAATAAAACAGAGACAAGATACGAAAACCTACTCTCTGACTTCAGGACTAATTATTTGTTATGCCTTACTGCCTTTTCTTGGTTTAATGAACTCATGTTGACCCTTAGTATTCACCACTTTTCTTTCTAAGGAGAGACCATCTTTTTCATAACATACTCTAAGATTTGCCAGAAATTGGTGTTGGGCTTACAAGCCTAGAATTTACAAAACATAACTTCTCCCTTTCAAAAATCATAGATTACTATCAGCAATTTAGTAGAGATATCCATAAGCTTTTTCAATTACCTATAATGAGCTACTTTTCTGAGCTTAATGACTTGAACTTATAAAGGACAGCTTAGATCTCTAATTAGTTTCTTCTTTTGCTTAAATTTTCTGTTAACCACTGTTGTTCTATTATGTCTAAGGTCATCCCTGTTAATAAAGAAAAAAGAAGCAAAGTAGAATAGCTCTCTGCCATCAATTCATCATCAATGATTATGACCCCATCTAGCCTGAATTGTGGTCCCAAGTTACCCTCATTTTTATCTTCTTTTTAGGTCTTTAAAAAATCTAAGTTAAAAGACATTTCTATATACAGACAGTTCCCACTTTATATAGATTTACATTATGTAAACTTGACTTTATGTAAAAAAATTCTGAAAGAAAAAATGTCTACAAATCCTTCAAGATTTTTAAAAGTTAAAGACTAGTTAAGGATAAAAGTGCTTGCTATCATCAGATATATGGCAGGGGGGGAGGGGGAGAGAGAACAACTATCCAAATATCTCTTGAAGTAAAAAAAAAATCACACAGCAAACTACCAATGATAAAGGCTAGATGAAGTGAGTAGGGAGGGAGTAATAACACACTTACATTAATTTTACTGTACAGTACTGTGCATACATTATCATTAACTTTTCCTTTCTTTTCATAATCCTGTTTATTATCAGGGTACAGTATTTAAAATGTCTGCATTTTTAGTACAATTTATGACTTGTGTAAAGATATTATTTTGTATATGCCTTTGATATATAGGCTACGTAAAGTGGCTGGGTAGGGACAAACTTATATTACATAAAAATTGCTTTATATAGAAGTCTATGGGATAATCCACTTACATAAAAACAAGAACTGTCTGTAGTCATGTAGGAGGCAGTTAGGTGATACAGGAAATAGAACATTGAGGTCAAACCCTGATCTCAGATACTTGCTAGCTATTTGATCCTGGGCAAATCACTTAATTATTTTTTACTATAGTTTCTTCATCTGCAAAATGATGATAATGGTAGTACCCTTTTCCTAAAGTTGTTGTGGAGACAATAAATACAGAGAATATAGCATAGTCCTTAGCACATAATAAGCTACATAAATATTAACTATTATTTTATGTTAATCTTTTTAGGCATTTAGACTTTTCTTGTCTCATTGAAAACATTTGTATCTCCAGAATCCCACTCTTTGGCCAATTTTTTTTTTTTCTGTAGAATCTTAGCCCTTGACATTTTCCCCTTTCTCTGAATTCTTTTACATTCTCTTTCCTGGTAGTTACACAATTCAGCCAGTGTATGAGACTTGGAGAAGTCTCCAAGACTATTTCTATAGGTTTCTTCCAGATCTGCCATCTCCATTTTCTAGGATAACTATGCTGTGAATCTAGCCATAACCCTCATGTAGACCCTCAGCCAGAGGTTCCTCCCCAGTACTAGAACTATGAGGAAGCTGAAACTGAGAATTTGTCACTAAATCATCTGTTCAGTAATGTGATGAGCTTCATTCTAAGAGCCCCAACACTAGCTAATTGCTTCTGCTCACTGACAATTCATTTATTGATTTATTCAACAAGTATCTACTACATGCTAGGTGCTGATAGTAGAGGAACAAAAAATGAGATGGTTCTTGAAAGGAACTTAAGTTCTACTGGGGGAAAACAATGTCTACATAAGTAAATAAATACAAAATATATGCAAAGCAAAATTCAAAAGAAATTAGTTCTTTACTAAGAGGCATGACCTTAAACATAGAATTATCGACCAACAGTAGTTAACAGAAAATTTAAGCAAAAGAAGAAACCAATTAGGATGGGGCACTAGCCAGGAAAAGCTATGTGCAGAAGGTAAAACTTGAGATGAGTCTTAAAGGAATTTAAGTTTTGTAAGAGACAAGGAGAAGGGAGGGAGTATATTATAGATGAAGGCAATAGACTATACACATTTTAGAGATGGGAGAAGAGAAATCATTGGAGAATATTCCCATACCACCTTTTCAATCTGACCCATTCCTTTTTATTAAAGAATGTATTAATATTGCTCCATCCTGGTTAAGGATCTGCAATGTTTCAATGAAGCCTAGATGATTCAGTTCTATTTATCTTCTGGTCAGCTAATCAGTCAACAACCAACATGCATTTGCTCAGTGCATACTGCATAGCAGTGTAAAGGCTAAGTTCTAGGGATACAAAGAAAGGTAAAAAAAAAATCTAGTTCTGCTCTCAAAGAGCTTACATTCTCATAGGGCTGGGGAATGGGGGTAAAACATGCTAATAACTAGGTAAGATTTATGCAAAAATGGGTGGCAGGTGATCTCAAAAGGAGAGGCCCTAGTAGCTAGGAGAATGGGAAATGTTGCATTGATGATGAATTGTGGAAAACTTAATTACTCTGATCAAGACAATGATCTACTACAACTGCAAAGGACTCATGATGAAAAATGCTATCCACTTCCTGATAGAAACCTGATGGACTCAGAGTACAAATTAAAGCATATTTTTTAACGTTTAGTTTTCATGCTCTTTTGTTTTTTCACATAACATGGCTAATGCAGAAGTAGTTTTTGCATGATTTTATACGTATAATGGCGATCCTACTTCTTGCCTTTTCAATGGATGGTAGAGAACATGAAGGAAAGGAGAGAATTTGGAGATGAAATGTTCCATATATAATGTATATGTAATTTTTTCCTGAGGCAATAGGGGTTAAGTGACTTGCCCAGGGTCACACAGGTAGGGAGTGTTAAGTGTCTGAGATCAGATTTGAACTCATATCCTCCTGACTTCAGGCAATTCCAATAGACTTGTGTTGGAGAAAGCCATCTACATCCAAAGAGAGGACTATGGGGAGTGAATGTACATCACAACATAGTATTTTCACCTATTTTTTGTGTTATTTGCTTGCTTGTTTTTTTTTCTCATTTTTTTTCTTTTTGATCTGATCTTTCTTGAGTAGCATATAAATGTGGTAATATATTTAGAAGAATTGCACACATTTAACTTATATTGGATTATTTGCAGTCTGGGGAAGGGCAGAAGAAGGAAGAAAAATATGGAACACAAGATTTTGCAAGGGTGAATGTTGAAGGCTATCTTTGCATGTATTTTGAAAAATAAAAAGTTGTAAAAAAAGATGTCACTTAGCCCCACCAATTTACTTTACAATTGGGGAAAACAAAGCCTCAGAAATAAAGTAATTTGCCTGAGGTTGCACAAGTAGTAACTCTCAGAACTGAGATTTGAACACACTTATTCTGACTCCAGATGGAGCACTTTTTTACTACACAAGGCTTTTTGACCGACTACAAAAACCTTTATAAAGTATTCAAAAAGCTAATATCTTAATTTAACAAAATGAGAAGATGAGATTCAGAGGTATTTAGTGCATGCTCAGAATCACAATTAGTAAATTATATAGACAAGATTCACACCCAAGTCTTCTGCCTCCAAGCTTAGGTCCTTTGCATTTCACCAATGGTTTTTAACCTGAGGTCCATGAAATTATTGTTTAATATAGAATTTGATAATTAATTTCAATAAAATTAGTTGCCTTTGTAATCCTATATATTGCATGCATTTAAAAATCTGCTTTTCCAGAGAGCCCAAGAAGGTCCATAACACACACAAAAAGAAATGAAAAACCCACCACAATGCTTCACTGGGAAGAGTTAGAAGAAATGTGCTTTAAATATCTAAAAGGCTGTAATATAGAAGAGGGATTGGACTTGCTCTGCTTGTCCTTAGAATGCAGAGCTAGGATTGATGGATGGAAATTAGAAGAAGGCTGCTTTTTTTGGGTTCAATATTAAAGAAGAACTTTCTAAAAATAAAAGCTGTCCAACCATGAAATGAGTTACCTCCCAAAGTAGTGAGTGAGTTTCTCATCACTGGAGGTGTTCAAACAAAGTTTTTTTTTTAAATCTATGAAAAAAGTCTGCATAAAAGCCCAACTTTGATCTTACTGGCTGTAGAACTAAATGAGATAATAAGTATAAAATGCTTTAGCTCCTATATAAATAAATACTTAAATCACAAATAAATATCAACTGTTATTATTATGGCCATTTGTCAGATATATATATATGTGTGTGTGTGTGTGTGTGTGTGTGTGTGTATGTGTGTGTGTGTATATATATGTATATATGATATATATATATATATATGTATGTATGTATATATAGGATTCCTGCTTAATTTGGGAGATTGATCTAGGCCAGGGCTTCTTAAACTTTTTTCATTCATGATCCTGAATATACAGGTATGGTAAGAACTGCCAAATTCGGTTCATGTAGAATAATGTGAAGTCAGAGTCTATTGTTAATTCATCCATTCTCTCTCCAATCTAGTTACCATCTTTAAAGACATTCACAACAACCTTTGAGACAACCTTAATGGAACTTAGCTTTCCCAGACTGTTTTATTACCACAAGTTAAAACAGTTGTAAATTCTATCGACTATAATTGCATACAAAGGAACTTAGCTTTCCCAGACAATCTCGATTGGCATATCATTAGACAGGTCTGGGGACATGGTTTGTCAGGTGCAAACCATCTAGCTCTCTGAACCCCCTCCCTCTTGAGTCACTGCCTTTGCAACTGAGAAACCCCCAAGGCTACATGGCCCCTATAAAAAAAATCCACTTTTGATGAAGATCTTTGCTAAGTTCTCTTCAGGACTAAGTCGGCTAGTATGAGGCACTCTCTCTCCCTCATAGTGCCTTCTCTTTAATGGCACCTTTCTCCTAACTCTGGTCACTCTAACCTGTCAGTCAATGATTTTCTCCCACCTCATGAAGTACTTCCTTTCTCCTGGTTAATTATGAATTTCCCAGAGGAACTTGTCTTTTTCTTTGCTAACTGTAAGTTCTCCTAACTCTATTTCATATTTGCCATTCCTGGTACCTATTTTACCTCTTATTTTTTAATGTAAACTCTGCTCCTAAATAATCCTCCCTTTTGGCAAAAAGAATGGCAATTGTGAATTTGTTACATTTTTATTTCAAACTAGGTATTGCTACCTCAACCTCATCAAGTATATAAAATAGGTATACAAATTACACAATTACTGATAATAAATCCTGGGGCAGCTAGATAGTATGGTGGATAGAGCAATGGCCCTGTAGTCAGGAGGACAATAAATCATAATTTCATAGGCCACATTCAGTTATAAGACCCCATATGTGGTCATGATCCACAGTTTAAGAAACTGGAATATAGATAAATTCTCCTAAAAGCCCCTAACGGTTCATTAAATCACTGAGGATCAAATGAGATATCTGAAAAATGCTTAGCACAATGCCTGACACATAGCAGCCACTTAATAAATGCTTCTTTTCTCCTTAGCACTGTTCACCCACTTTGGGCATCAGCCACAACTTGAAAGCAGATCCTGGTCTGTAGTTTAGTTTATCATACTTCCTCTTATTTTAGGTAGAGCCCTGTGAAGTCATTAATGTAATTGAGAGTAGGAAAAAGAATACCCAAGTTTCTCCTTGTCTTCCTCTTCTTCACCTGACTACCAAATAGCCTTTCACTTTACTTATCACTGGAAATCCTTCTAATGTTCTCTTTTTAAACTAGAATTCCAGAGCTGAAAGGAATTTCAAAAGTTTGTTCAATCCAAGCCTCCTCCTTTAGTGAGTTAACAAAAATTGCAAAGATGGAAGGATGCAACTGGCTTTACATAATGGTGTTAAATTTTGTGGTCCCCACCTGCATTAGGGTCAGAGAAAATGAGAAATCCAATCTAGTTTCCCATTGTACTTGATGCTAATGTAAAACGATTAGACCAGACTATCTTTTGCAAGGTTCATGATAAAATGGATCATAAACTCATAAAATGAGTTTGGCAGTGAAATGTCAATATCAAGTACTTGAGAAGTCAGTGGTTCCATGTTTGTCTGCTTCATTGATTTCAACTACTCACTGAATGTTCATGTTACCTGAAACAAATCTTTCCATATGTAATTTTGGGTCTTGTCCAAATGATTGGTTCCAGTCAAGATAAGCCAGCATAAGGATATACAAAGAACATGAGGATAAAGACCAGGAGGTCTGGGAATCTAGTCCTCTATCAGGGCTTCATAAACTTTTTCTACTTGTGATTCCCTTTCACTTGAGAATTTTTTATATAACCCAGAATATATAGGTTTGTTAAATAGGCATACAAATCAAATATTTACTGATAAAAAAACCCACAATTTTGTGACACACATTCAGTTATGAGACTTCCTATAGTGTAACAAACCACAGTTTTAGAAGCTAGGTTCTATCTTACTGTATGAAAAGGACAGAAAACATATTTAGACAAGTTCCATCATCTTAGACTTAATTAATTCATCTATAAAATAAGGAAAACATTTTGTCTTTCCAATTTTATCTCATATTATTCCTTTCCATTAACTTTATATTATAGTCCCTGTCTTATTTTCTGCCCCTTTACTACTCTATCCTTCTGCTCACTCTAGTCCCAATGCCTTTTGGAATTTCCAACCTTGTCCTCTTCATCTAATGAATTCCTCCATGTCTTTCAAAGCCTAAATCAAACATTAGCTCCTTTCTTGCATCCCTTCAGCCAGTGATCATACTGTTCATTAGTTTTGTGGCCCCATAGCATGTAACCTCTGATATAGATATGTTATATTATTGTATATTCTATATTTTGTAATATTGTAAATTGCATATCCATAAATCTGGAGATTTTATCTTCTAAATTATAACCTCTAAAAGGGCTGTGATCATGGTGGTGTTTTTCCCTTAAATTTTGTACTTTCCTTGGCTCCTAGAACAATGTTTTATATACACATTAGGCCCCTAATAAATGACCACTGCATTAATAAGAATAATAACTAACATTTATTTGGTATTGTTTAGTAATTTTTTATGTCTGGCTCTTTGTAAGCCCATTTCAAGTTTTCTTGGCAAAGTTACTGAAGTGCCATTTCCCTTTTCAGCTCATTTTACAGATGGGGAAATTGAGGCAAATAATACTAAGTCATTTGCCCAGGGTCACATAGCTAGTAAGTGTCTGAGCTTGGATTTGAACTTAGGCAGATGAGTCATCCTTTCCAGGCCCACCACTCTAAGCAGCCACCTAGCTGCCCTAACTACTATATAGCTCTTTAAAATTTTGGAAAGCATCTTATACATATCTCACTTTATGTTCACAACAACCCTGCAAAATAGCTGTTGTTATTATCTGTATTCTACAGATTGAATAAATCAAACTTAAAGTGGTCAAGCAACATATCAAGGGTCAAATAATTAGTAAATATCTAAGGTAGAATTGGAACTCAGGTTTTCATCCTGATTCAAAGTCTACTGTCATGTATACACTTTGTTTAAAATACTATCTCAAAGGATTTAGCACTACAAAAAGACTTTGAGAAATGGTTTAAACCTCTCACAACTTGCCCAAGATCACACAACATAGCAATAGAATGGGGATTTGATCCTGTATTTACTCCATAGGTAGCATTCTTTCCACTCCAACTATTATTTTCTTAGGAATAGGTGTTATTAGTAATAATGCATTACTATAATACTTTATGAAGTTTACCATCTGTTCTCCCCAACCATGCTATAAAGTGAAAGAGGAATAACATCCAACTTGTAGATGAGGAAACTGAGTCTCAAAGAGCTGATATCATTTGCCCATGACCCCACAGTACAGCATACAGCATGGTTTTTTTTTCAGCTAAGTTGCTAGGGAGATGCCATTGATGAATTCAACCACTCAAGATAGGGTGGGCAGCAAGTGTCGATAAGACCTTAACTCTCCATGGAGGGATTTTGGATAAAGTTCTTAGCTGAATCTGTTCTTTATGTACCCCTGGATGGGACCAAAGTAAAAAAAAAGACATTGCACATTTTCTTCCCTACTGGAAGTTCCAGAAAGAAAAATGGGAGTAATGACCTACTTTCCATTCCCCAAACAAGTTTCACACTTTCCTGCCTGAATATGCAATTGCTCACAATCTTCAAGCAAGCTCCCCCTCTTTACTAGTTAAATTCCATTCCCATCTTTTTAAGTCACCTCAGATACCCTTTTCTCTTTGAAGACTGTTCCCATTCCTCAACCATGAATTACCAATCAATAAGTATTTTTTATGTACAGTTATCCCTTTCAAATCCCGACTTTCCCCATCATGATTTTGATACATCAATATATCATGATTGACATTAAAAAAATTATATGGGAATTTTGGGGAAGTTTTGTGGAAGCACAGATGACACTTGAAGGCCAATAGACAACACAGAAAAATGTTTAGAAACTCATAAATGAATACAATATGTGATTAGTATTGTATAACATCAATATCTTTTATCTTTTAATACTATAATAATTCAAACTTCTTTTTTGATACAAAGAGAAAGCCAAAAAATTTTACCAGGATTTTCTAGATTGTGGAGATGCTTCCCACCCTAATCCCCATGATGTGTAAGGGATAACTACCAAGCATTATGCTCAGTACCAATTCTATATTCAAGAAGTTCACATTCTAGTGGAGGAAATGACATGCAAATAATTAGGTGATATGATAGATATAGATATAGATATATGCATACATATAGAAAAAGAGAGAAAGAGAAAGAAAGAGATAGAGAAACAGAAACAGAGAGACAGAGACAGAGAGAGAGTTAATTGATAGAGGTACTCTCAGAAGGAAAAAAGCGCCAACAGTGAGGAGACTAGGAAAGGCCTTCTGCAGAAAGTAGTGTTTGCCTTTGATCCATTAATACCCTTTCTAGGTCTGCACTCAGAGAAATCAGTAAAAAATAGAAAAGGATCCACATATATAAAAATCTTTAGAGTACCTCTTTTAGTGGTGGAAAAGAATTGGAAATTGAGGTGGATGCCCACCAACTGGAGAATGTTTAAACATGTGATATAAGAATGTAATAGAATACTATTGTACTGTAGGAAAGGATCAAGGTGATTCTTTCAGAAAAACTTGGGAAAACTTGTATGAACTGATGCAAAGTGAATTGAGCAGAACCGGAGAATATTGTATATGGTTAACAGCAAGATTGTGTGATAATTATGATAGACTTAGCTCTTCTCAGCAATGATCCAAGTGATCCAAGACAATTTCAGTAGACTTGGGATAGAAAATGTCATCCACATTCAGAAAGAGAACTATGGAATCTGAATGCAGATTGAAGCATATTATTTTCACTTTTTGCCTGTCTTTTTTTTTCTTTCTTTTTTTTTCTTTTTTGTACTCATTCTTCTTTCATAATTAATGTGGAAATATATTTAATATGACTGAACATTTATAACCTGTATCAAATTGGTTGCTGTTTTGAGGAAGGGGAAAGGGGAAAAGGGAGAGAGAAAAATAGAAATCAAAATATTATAAAAGTAAATGTTGAAAAAAAAATTTTTTTAAAGAAATTGGTGTTCCATTTGAGTCTTAAAGAAAGCCAGGAATTCTAAGTAGTGGAGATGAAAAAGGAAAGCTTTCCAGTCATGGATACCATCAGTGCAAAGGCAGAAAGTTGAGAGATGGAGAGTGTATTTGATGAACTACAGGTAGGCTAGTATGGCTAAATTATAGAGTACTTGGGCATTTAGATGGCACAATGAAAAGAGTGCTAAGCTAAAGTCCACAAGATTCATCTTCATGAATTCAACTCTGGTCTCAGACACTTTTTAGCTGTGTGACTCAAGGGAAGTCACTTAACCCTGTTTACTTCAGTTTCCTCATTTGTAAAAATGAACTAGAGAAGGAAATGGCAAACCACTCCAGCATCTCTGCCAAGAAAATCCCAAATGGGATCACAAGAAGTTGGACACAATTGACAAATGACTGAATAACAAGAATGCATAAAAGGAAGTGAAGTTGTAGGATAGAAACCTAGGAAGGGACCGGGTTATAGTTTTAAATTCCAAACAGATGACTTTTTACTTGATCCTAGAGGCAATAGGAAGCCACTGAAGGGAACCACTGAATATCACTGAGCAGGAATGTGATGTATCCTTTAGAAGACCTATCCTTTAGAAAAATCACGTTGGCAGCTGAGTGGAGGATCTGAACTTGGATAACACTTTGTTTTGCACCTCTGAAATATACTCATGAAATATGTGATTCATACAATTTGGGTTAAAAAAAAACTCTGCCTCTTACTATCTAGGTAACATTGGTTCATTTCTTCTTTACTATGTGCTGGGCACTGTGCTAAGTGCTGAGGATACAAATAAAAGCAAAAGAGAGATTCTGTCCTCAAAAAGCTAAAATCTAATGGGGAAGACTTGAAGCAAACAACCAAGAGTCAGCATTCTTACTTGAAGAAATTACTAACCTATATATTTTCTTTTCATACAAATATATGTATGTTTATACATAAGCCTATATCTACATAAACTCATATGTAAATATTCAATGTCTTCTTTTTGTCAAATCATTTAATTTCTCTATTCCTTAATATCCTCATCTATAAATAAGATTGAGCCAAGTGATCTTTGGTCCCTCTAAATCTATGATGCTATGAATTACTCTTGCCTACTTCATAGGGGTATGATAGTGATCCCATGGGTCCTGTCTACATGTGAAGGATTGCTCTTATTAATAGCATTAACTTTAATTAATCAATGTCCTTAAGAACCTATAATCAGGAATGGGTCAAAAATACCTTTGATTTTAGATACCTACCTTGACATTAATGCTGCTCTGCTCAAGGACATCATTTTTAGTTCTTTGAATGAAATGTCATCTGTACCCCAGAGCCAGTGGTATCTTGACATTCACAGAGGTCATGGTACCTCTAATGGAAGTGTTGTTCAAAGATGCTGTCTGAATGCTTTGCTTTGTAAGTGCAGAAATAGAGAAAACTTCAAGAGCCAGGGAGACTTCTATTCAATGCAACTCAACTAGGTTGGCATTTGTAAAATCCCACTCCCAACCTTACCTTTTACAAGCAATTTGTTAGGACAGGAAATGGGAAGCTAAGATTAAATAAGATACAATACTTGCCTTCACAAATTTCAAAGTATAATAGGAATTAAGTGAGTTACAAAATATTATTTGAGAAATATAGAAAATGCACAGACAAAATGCTATGTTAGATCCTAGGAAAGAAAGGTGATTTCTAGCCAGAAGATCAGAGAACCTGAAAGGCTAATATAGATTCCATAAAGATGTAGCTTTTATACTGGATCTTGGAGGAATGGGAGGATGTCAACAGCAATTAAATCAACTCATTTCTATTCAAAGTGCATTATTAATCACCTTGCTGTCCTTAAGAGAGGAGGAAAAAAGCATTTATATAGTACTTACATTATATACTAGTCTCCAAGCTTATATGAAGGCATATAGCTATATAAATTAATATGTAAATGGACAATGTCTTCTTTTCTTCAAAACATTTAATTTTGTTTTGTTTTGTTTTATTTTGTTTT